>NC_084839.1:10750000-11375000 GCF_033115175.1 Lepus europaeus | reverse complement strand
AAATGCCATTACTTTTGACTGATACATTTTGATGTCAAGTTGGGAAATATCTCATTATTAATGAAATAGATATCTTGTGATTTGATTGTTGATTTTAACCCTTGTTTATGCCTGTGGAATGTGTTCTTTGTGCTTTTTTCTTTGTTAAATATTATGGTTAGTGGTGCATTAATCCTGTGATTATAGAGTGAACTGAAATTATGTTTTTGCAAAAATTAAAGAAAAAAAAGCGAAGAAGGAGGGGGACTGACAGAGGGAGAAAAAGAAAGAGGGCATTATCATTATCTTCTTAGAACTTCACCTGCGAAATACATGAAATCTGTGCTCTTTATATTGGTAAATATTTTTAAAAAGTCAATTACAAATGTGCAAATCAAGGTTCTTTAAAAAGGTTTTTCTTTTGATATATAAATAATCGATGTTTTCTTTTTTGATTTTGGAATGAAGATTTCACGAACAATTTTTCACATTGGCTTTGAAGTGTCCGTGCTTCTTACAGTTATAAAAAGCAGCACTTTATCAAGGCATTCCTCCTGAATTGCTTGAGGAACTTTACCCAAAGGGAGAAGCATCTCCTCTACTGAGAACATAGCTCACCATGAGGCAATTGCCTAGGTGAGTTCTCTGTTGATCTTGCCTCTATCTGAATCCAATTATTTCCCAAAGAGTTGAATTAAATGTCATGATATGCTATGGTATTTTGATATTTCTTTATTAATTTCACAGAAGTGTGTTGGGCATTCATCCTTAACAGCACCCTTAGGTCTAAACTATTTATAACTTGCCATCTAAAGACCACTTTTGAGAGCAATGAGGATATAATTAACTACCAAATCAAGATCCTTGGGATTCGGAGGTTTACTGACTTTTCTCAAGGTCACACTGATAGTAAATCCTGAAAATATGTCAAATGTCTTTCCTAGGATTTATCTTAAAGGAAGGATTTAGGACAGACTGAGTGTTACACAAATGTTTGATTTTGCAAAGAAGTAAGTGTTTTAAATTCACCATGGCATCCAACTTGAACCTTTGGGAACAGTGATGGAAATGTTACCCAGGACAGTCCTGGAAAATCTGGAAAGTACGTCTGCCTCAACTACACTGTTCATTGAGTATAAAGATAGTAATTTCCTTCATAGTTTACTGAATCCCTCACAGATTGTTTTGTTTGACAGGATAATATACATCACAGTTCAAGGAAACACGGTATGGTGAGGATAAAATAGGCTTTGGAGTCACACACAGATTATGTGCTGAGTCACATTTCAGTAATTTTGTAAGTTACAGACTTGGATATAACTTTCACATGTTGAAATTGAGCCTCTTTTTGTATTTTCGTGCATGTGGGAAGAAGTGTTCTTAATGCCCCCGAGAGAATCCACATTTAAATTTAATTCTTTTATTAGGAAAATTCATTTATATAAATCTTGAAGAGCTCACAGAAGCACTAAGATCTTTGAGCAACTAGACTATGTGAAGTTTCCATGATCAAAATACAAAGTTGTATCCAAACCCAGACTGGTGAGAACCTTGCATGCCTCCCTGAATATTCATAATCATGGTTGCATTGCTTCCAAGAACATAAAACTATTCTATATATAATGAAAATTATCATTTATTTTTTTAAAATTGATGTTCAATCTGAGTATATCTGGTTATTGGCATCTTGGGCACATGCTTACATTGTAGCTACAAAACTGGTTGGGAAGAGAATGAGATTCATGTGGGGAGAACTCCCCAAACAAAGAAAAAGAAATTCAAAGTGTGGTAGCAGCTGGAAAATACAACCAAAGTCCCTCAGAGAATGTGAAAATGTACATGGTCTACTTCACAGGGTTGTAGTCATGATGAAATCAGCCAGTGAAAAGTCGTTTGTACGTGGTAAAATGCATCATTATTATTCCCTGATTTGTTCTTATCTCAATTGCATGAATTCAATTACAGTTCACTGTCATTGTATTATTCATCAATATAGGACATGGAACTCTCAACTGATAATATATTCCCACTGCCTGCCTAGCAGATTGACCTATCAAGAGCATCAGAAATGTTTATGAACTGGATACAGTAACTACGCAGGAAGTTACGGTTCCTCCAATTCCCCAAGGAGAAAAGTGAATCATGTTGGCTGCATGATATACACATTTAATGACTCAGTATGGTTGTGGATCTAGTATCACCTTATGCTCACTTCAGAAAATCAAAATAGCAGATGCTTCTCTTTGCTGTATATTTATTTACATTTTCACACATATAATATGTACATCCATCCCAAAATAAAAGTTTTAAAGATATTATTCATTCAAAATAACAATTTTGAATTCTCACACTAGGCAGAGTACGGACATGCATTTTGGTGCAGTGGGTTGAGACATGATTTGGGATGCCTGCACTCTGTCTGAATGCTTGTTTTAAGTTCTAGATACTCTGAACTTACCTTTTTTAAATAAATGTATTTTTTTTTAAACACACATTGAGGGAGGGAGGGAGAGAGAGAGAGAGAGAGAGAATCTTTCATCTTTCATCTGCTGGTTCATTCCCCAAAGGGCCTCAATGACTGTCAGGGACACCAGGAGCCAGGAGCTCCATTCAGAACTCCTATATGTGTACAAAGTATTTGGACCATCACCTGCTTCTTTTACCGTGCATTACCAGGGAGCTGGATTGAAAACAGAGCAGATGAGACTCCAACTGTAACTCAGTAGAGGTTGTTGGCATTACAATGGAAATTTAACTCCCTCTGCCTCAGTGATGGCCCCTACTCTGTGCTTCTGATCCAGTTTTCTTCTAATGTGCCTCGGAGGCAGTGGATGCTAGTCTTTGTGTTTGAATTCCTGTCACCCAAATGGGAGGCATGCATAGAGTTCCTGGCTCCTGGCTTTGGTCTGGCCTAGCTCTGGATTGTAGGCATCTGGGAAGTGAATCAACAAATAGAAAGCCTCTTTTCTCTTGCTCTTCTCTCTCTCTCTCTCTCTCTCTCTCTCTCTCTCTCTCTCTTTCTCCCTCTGTGTGTGTTTCACACTGATTTTCAAGTAAATAAATACATTTAAAAATAAACAAGTAATCTGAAGCATCACAGTACTGAATAATTAGAAATTAACCTTGGGTTTTGCTGGCTCCACTCTTTTCTTTCACCTTTGCTTCTGTCAACACTGTGCCTTCCACATTAACTGCCATGAACCCTCTCAGTGGGGGTAAACACCGAGGCTGGGACTCCATCAATGCAGGGAAGGCATTCAGCATCATAGCCCGCTGTTCTCTTTACAGATAGGGTCACAAAATTATGTAGTCCCAATTAGCACTAGTTCAGTCCTTGAATTGTATTCATAATTCCAATTTGTATTCATAATAATGCTTGGTAGGAAATATAATTAATGCTCTCAGCTTCTTTTAATTATTTTTTTTTTCTTGAGAAAACTGACAGCTCAGGTGGCTTGCCTATGTTGCACAACTTACAGGAGGTAAACCTGAGTATAAGTTTGGTCCCTCTAAATGCTATTAGGACAATTGAGCTGTAGTGTAACTTCTAATTATACAATTGAATATGTCTAATTTTTTTTATTTACTAGATTAGAGATTTAGCAGTCTAAACTTAGTTCAAGAAAAAAAAATCCCAAATTGCATAGGAACCTGAAGTAATTTGTGGTCTGTAGTGCATTGGAAATGAAAGTTATTATGGTTCTATTTTAGAATGCTGGGTATCATTTTCTTGTGACAAGGTCCTTAAAAAGATGAATAGGGGAGACATGTCCCAATTATGGGTATTGTGTGGCCAAGATTTCCAGAAATAAAATTTTAGAGTTTTTATGAACAGTAATAAGTAACTCTTGGTCAAGAAAAATCACATTTAGACAAAGAAAAGCACCCTGACAATCTGTAAGTAAAGACCTCATTGTCTTAGCTATCTCTGGATGCAAGTGTGAGTGGGGAAGGAGCTGAGTGGGAGGAATAGGGGCCCTGCTTGGCATGAACAAAGTGAGGGTGAGCCAATGCACTGAAAGTCACAGTGTGCATGTGTGGAAACACCTATTAAGAAGAAGGAAGGTGCGGATAAAACAGTTCCTGAGAGAGCAAGTGGAGATCAGTCCTCCCTCGAGTGTCGGGAATAAAATATTACAGTGGTTCCCCAGCGGCACGAGCACACTCAGCTCTGTTCTGTACAGAGCCACTGTTCCCATCTCCCTGAGGAGAAAACACACTCGTGATTGTAAGGTTCCTGTAAGCTTCATCTAAACCAATGCCTACCTGAAAAAGGAGACTCAATAACTCTTCAGTCACACACACACACACACACAATAGAATTTCAAAATGTCTGGAATTGGAATTAGAAGTTAAGTTTATTTAGTTGCAAAGCAACTTTGAATCCATTCAATATAGAGTCTTCAAAAGTTTATGAAAATATTACTATGAAGATAGCTATGCAGTGATTTCAATTTTTGCAACAAAATAAATTTATATTTTAATGCTATTTCCCATTAACTCTTTGTGTTTCCACTGTGTATGTGTGCTGCATTACAAATGAAAATGTAAAGTCAATGTGGGACAAAATTAATGCAATAGAGATCAAAAGCACTGTGTTTGAGGATTAAGATGTATCTGGAGGGGCTGGTGTTGTGGCACGGGTGGCTAGACCCCCAATTGTGATACTGGCATGCTCTATCAGGGCACTGGCGCAAGAGTCCTGTGTGCTCCTCTTCCAATGCAGCTCCCTGCTAATGTGCCTGGGAAAGCCACAGAAGATGGTTCAAATACTTAGACCTTTGCTATCCATGTTGGAGACCCAGATGAGCTACTGGCTCTAGGCTTTGAACTGATCCAGCCCCAGCTATTACAGCCACTGTGGAGTGAACCAATGGATGCCTCTCCCTCTTTTTCTGTCAATCTGCCTTTTGGAAAATAAAATAAATTGGAAAAAAAGATATATCTGGAAAGCACCATCCAGCAATCATTTAAATTTCATTTCTGTCATCCCTATTATGGAGTAATAACAGGAATTAAATTACTCTGATAATATATTTTTCCCCAAGGCTTTATTTTCTACATGAAAAAGCTCCATTTCCTTTGATTGAATGTTATATAGTCTTAAATGTTTCCCTGAAGTTCTTCTACTCACAGAGGCCAGGAAGTGAGGTGATGAGGGAGGTTCCAGAAGAAGGAAGGGGTCCAAGCAAGCTCCTCAAGGGAGACTTTGGGAATCCTAACCCTCTTTAATCAGGATGGTTGTCCTTTTTTTTTTTTTTTTTTCTTTAAAGAGTTGAGATTTAAATGCTTTGTTAATTTTTTTAAAATTTATTTGAAAGTCTGAGCAAGGTGGCTGGAGAAGGGGAGGAGGGGAAAGATAGAGAGAGAGTAGGGGTCTACCAACTGCTATTTTACTCTCTAAATGCCCACAAAAGCCAGGGCTGAGCTAGTCCAAAACCAGGAGCCAGCAGCTCCATCCTTCCCTGCCCCATGAGTGTCAGGATCCCAAACACTTGAGCCATCATGTGCCGCTTGGAAGAATGCACATTTGCAGGAAAGTGAATTGGAAGTCAAAGTGGAACTTGATCCCAGACACTCAGATATAGGACCCAGGAGTCCCAAGCAGGGCTTTAACCTGCTGCACCATGGTGTCTACTCTGCTACACCTACACTTTCAATGATTTTTCCATTGGGTGTTCTCCTAAGATTACTGAGCTGGTACAAGAGCAAGGGGAATGAGGCACAACATAGAAAGGGTGTGAAAAGCTGAGTCATTGACGTAAATAATACTAAAAGTCAAGCTGGCAAGACATGGACCCCATGCTTGCCACCTATTACATAGACAAATTTTAATTAGAATTGTAGCCAGGATGAGGGTAATGGGAAGTAAGATTGCAAACACAGGCCTGGGTTCTGTCTTTATTTAAATTTGTGATTCTTTGTTCATTATATGTAATGGAATTTACATTATATTTCATGTTTAAAATGTTGCATTTTCTGTGTTTTTACTCTTTTTTTTAAGATTTTATTTATTTATTTGAAAGTCAGAGTGACACAGAGAGAGGAGAGGCAGAGAGAGAGAGAGAGAGAGAGAGAGAGAGAGAGAGAGAGAGGTCTTCCATCCTATGGTTCACTCCCCAGATGGCCACAACTGCCGGAACTGCACCGATCCAAAGCCAGGAGCCAGGAGCTTCCTTCAAGACTCCCACGTGGGTGCAGGGACCCAAGGACTTGAGCCATCTTCTACCTCTCTCCAGGGCCATCACAGAGAGCTAGACAGGAAGTGGAGCAGCCGGGTCTCGAACCAGCGCCCATATGGGATGCTGGTGCCTCAGGCCAGAGTGTTAACCCACTGCACCACAGCACCGGTCCCTGTTTTTTTACTCTTAAGGACAAATTATTTGTTGCTCTCTTAACTGTAGTATCATCTTTGAGATAAGGACTCCACATGCCTGGTTCTAATTAGGGATTTTTGATATTTAAGTTGTAGATAGAATTTTGAACAAAATATATGCTCACAGTTCAAGAATAAGAACTGTGACACCGCGTTTAGGAAAGAATGAAGGGAGAAGAAAAGAAGGAGAGTAGAAAGGAAGGAAGGGAGGGAGGAAATAATTTATTTTCTTATGTTTTTCAGAACTTATGATAGAAGTCTACCTTTTCATATTAACTAATTACAATCTCATTATTCCTTTATTTCCTAAAAAAATTAGTAGAATTGTCACATGAATGGATCAGTTTAATCATGGTTTTGCTATTTAGTCTCTGTAGGTGTTTGGAGTTGTGTGCTTTTAACATAAAGTTTATAAAGCATATACAACTTTATAAGAAATGCGAAGTTCTGAAACTTAATTTTTGGTAAATTTGAACTCTCAATAAATGCTAGCATTTCTCTGTTTTTATGTTTTTTTGCATTATTATGGGTATTTTAAAGCTATTTTCTGTAATATATAAATATATTCACTTATATAATATATAACATAATTTATTTATTATCAAATTAGTTTTATGTAGTATAAATTAAACATATTTGTGTTGCATTTATATTATATATTACATTTTATATTAGAATTTTATTATATCATATTTATTATATCAGTACATATTTTGACCCAGCCTGTATATTTTTGGAAAGCCGTTCATATCTTATACAATTGTATCTTGCATTTTATGTACAGAATTCAATTTAGTCTACATTTTATTCAGTTGGTACCATATTCCTAGCATAAGTAAACGTGCTGTTTTTTCACTTTTTCATTCCTCACAATACTTTGGTGAAACATGTACTGTTATCTATGCATGCCAGTTGACGAAACAGATGCCCCTAGACTATATGTGACTTATTGAATAGCATGAAGTCAGGACTAGAACTTCCACTTGAATACATTCCAACAGACTTCTAATCTAGTTGTAGTTTTTTTGTTTGTTTGTTTTGTTTTTGTTTTTTTTTTTTTTTTTTATTTTTGACAGGCAGAGTGGACAGTGAGAGAGAGACAGAGAGAAAGGTCTTCCTTTTGCCGTTGGTTCACCCTCCAATGGCCGCCGCGGTAGGCGCGCTGCGGCTGGCGCACCGCGCTGATCCGATGGCAGGAGCCAGGTACTTGGGCCACCCTCCACTGCACTCCCTGGCCACAGCAGAGAGCTGGCCTGGAAGAGGGGCAACCAGGACAGGATCGGTGCCCCGACCGGGACTAGAACCCGGTGTGCCGGTGCCGCAAGGCAGAGGATTAGCCTAGTGAGCCGCGGCGCCGGCGAGTTGTAGTTTTAAAAAACGGTTTTACTTTGTTTGAATTGCTTGCAGGGTGAGTCGTATTATTCAGATCCACTTATGGTTCAGTGGGTGCCATTTCCTTTCAATGAAGACTGACATCATTAGCCCTCCTGAAAAGCCTTGGTGGGGCCAGTGCTGTGGCTCAGTGGGTTAAAGCCCTGGCCTGAAGCGCCAGCATCCCATATGGGCACCGGTTCTAGTCCTGGTTGCTCTTCTTCTGATCCAGCTCTCTGCTATGGCCTAGGAAAGCAGTAGAAGATGGCCCAATTCCTTGGTACCCTGCATCCACATGAAAGACCTGGAAGAAGCTCCTGGCTCCTGGCTTTGGATCAACACTGCTCCGGCCGTTGCCACCATCTGGAGAGTGAACCTGTGGATGGAAGACCTCTCTCTCTCTCTCTCTCTCTGCCTCTCTTCTCTCTCTGTGTTACTCTTTCAAATAAATAAATTAAACAAATCTTTAAAAATATTTTAAAAATATTACTTAGTAATATTCTAAAACTGGGTTAGGTGTCTCTATAATAACCCTTCTTGCTATTTTATTTATCAGACCTTGTCATCACCTTCTCATGTGCTCACCTCTCATCTCAATAAACTGAATTTCCTCATGCAATCTTTGGCATCTAGAAGATGCTCAGGAACCTTAATTGAATAAATGAGCATGTCCATATATAGATATTAAACTATTTGAAAAGAACAACATGAAGATCACACAGTTTGTGAACACTGTGTTATTTTATCCCACCAGCTCTGATCTCTTGTTTAATTAACAACATTTTTTTTTACTTTGTTCTGCCATTTATTTGGCAAGGCAATCCTTACATGAAAAACATGAAATGACATATAAAGTACACTTCATTATTAAAATTTTACTTAGGGTGGGTCCTTAACCAAGCAGTTAAGACATTGGTTTAAATGCTCACATCCTATGCAGAATACCTGGATTTGACTCTTGACTTCAGCTGTTTCCAGCTTCCTGTTAATGCCAAACCTGGAAGGCAGCAGGTGATGGGCCATGTAATCCTTTTCTGCTAGCCATGTTGGAGTCTTAGGTTGAGTTCTTGACCTCGAGCTGCATCCCAGTCCTGCCTGGACACAGCAGGCAAGTGGAGAGTCAATCAGTGAAAACGAGGTCTCTCTGTAACTCTGCCTTTCAAAAAAAATCGTTTTTAAAACTATTAATGAGTTTTCATTGACTACAGTTAAACTAAGTGACATTTCTACTTTGTACTTTTTATATTCATAAGAAGGAAGAAAATGTAACCATTGATGACATCAAACATGAATATGTTCTTGGTAGCATTAAACACACAGATATTTTAGAAAAATTTCAGGCATTTCTATGAGAGCTTAGGTAATTACATTTTTCTGCTATGTTTAAATGCCCACTGTATCTTGTACTTTTTCATAATAATCAACAATTAGTTTTACAATAGTAAAACAGTTGCTGTTACACTATATACATTTGATTATGTATAGGAAGTTCATTAAGGTCATAAAGAGCTTTGTTTATGGCAGGTACTTCATAACCCCTTCCAGGTGAGGGAGGCCCTAGGGACACAGCAATGACTGTAACACAGGCATCTCTGTAAGTCACCACTGCCTATTATGGAAATCAGGCACATCACAAGCGGTATCTCAACGTACTTATGATGAGTACTTTCCTTTGGGGATCTGGAACTGAAATGATGAGATAAAGTCATTTTTAGAATTCCTTTCTGTCATCCAATTCCTTGCTGTGATTATGAGCAAGTTTATTGTAAATACCTATAAGGAGATAAGTGTATACTATTTGTTGTCTAATAAAATAGCATTCTTTTGGGGAAATGAATTACTTTTATACGGTGAGATTAAACTCCCTGATGGTATAAAAAGCACCCAGTTGTTAAATATAGTGCAGGAGAGAATTAAGGGAGAATTTGGAGAGCCACAAGTGCCCCTGGGTGTACTCATTCCTCTCTAGATTCAAACCATTCTGTACTGCACACATGCAGTTTTATAAAAAATGAACACTGTTGCTGATGAAGTCATCTCTGGCCTATCCCTAGGAGAAATGTGATTTAAACAAATTAAATTTCTTCTCCTTTTTAAATTGAACAAGCCAGGATCCTCATCACTATCTCTGTTACTCCTATGCTGGAGTGAAATGAAAACCAAACTGTAATTGGCAATTAATAACTTCAGATTCTATTATTAGAGCTCTTGTTGTGAAATTCCTCTGCAAGAGAACTTCCCAAGAAAAGCACACACCTATTTCATTGCATGCAAAACCACCTTCTCCCATAGCCCTGAAAATGTCAGAACTCCACTGAGACTGCATGTCTTGCCATCTTGCCTCTCAGGTCATCTGTTCAGGAACTTAAGTATCTGCCCAGTGTTTTCGTGGGGGAGACTGGCCCTGCTGGAATCAGGAGACTGGGTCTGTGAGCCCTCACTGCTCTCCATGGCATTAGCTGACAGTATAGTCACCTAAACTATGTTTCTTGAGCAAAATCATCTATTTAAGAGCTGTTTTTGAAGCTATGCAATTATGTATTTCTGTACCTAAATTGCAGATTTGGGAAACAAGAAGCATAAACAAAAAATTGAAGTCATGTGTACCTACTCAATTTAATTAATCAGAAGAATACAAATTAGAATCATGATTCATCTATTTTCCCTAATAACTGACCAAAAATGGTAATAATTTTGAGTAAGTATCTAGGAAGTTGGAAGTTTTTATCAATCTAGGTAACTGACAATTGGAAATATTATGTGTACTATGTGTGTGTAGTATAAACTAGAAATTCCATGTTTGGGAGCTAAAAGCAAGAAATAATTTCAGGGTATCAACACAGGCTTAAATAAATGTTTTGGTACAGACATTTCCATTTATAATAACTAAATTAGGAAACTACATAAATATCCAAAAGTTAGAAGCATCACATCTTTTTGGAAATACACATGCAATAGAAGACAGGGCAATCACTAAAACACCATCAATACTTATTAGTGCTCTCGAGTAACAGAACAACATTGGCAGACTTTTCAAAATCATGCCACGGATTTCAGTGGTTTCCTCTCAGATGCCATTACGATTACATACTTCCAGTAGATGGTTATGCTCTACAATTGAAAACAATTGTGCTTGGATGGTGCGCGGCTCAATAGGCTAATCCTCCGCCTTGCGGCGCCGGCACACCGGGTTCTAGTCCTGGTCGGGGCGCCGGATTCTGTCCCGATTGCCCCTCTTCCAGGCCAGCTCTTTGCTGTGGCCCGGGAGTGCAGTGGAGGATGGCCCAAGTCCTTGGGCCCTGCACCCGCATGGGAGACCAGGAGAAGCACCTGGCTCCTGCCTTCAGATCAGCGCGGTGCGCCGGCCGCGGCAGCCATTGGAGGGTGAACCAAAGGCAATAGGAAGACCTTTCTCTGTCTCTCTCACTCTCACTGTCCACTCTGCCTGTCAAAAAAAAAAAAAAAAAGAAAAAAAAGAAAAAAAGAAGAAAATAATTGTGCTTAATAGCTAAAATAATCAACATTCATGTAAAAGGAAAAGTACACACTAAAACTATCATTATCAATAGCAATAACAAATTATAAAAGTACCTAAACTTGAAAATTTGGACACGTTTTTAGACAAATGACAACTTACTTAAAAACTTAGATCACAGCAAAAACTTGGATGGGGTAATAGAGATGTTAATTCTTCCAAAATCAATATCCTAATTATACATCCAATAAAACTGTAGCAGGCATGCCTAGGGGTGAATGGAAGGAGGGCTGTCGTCATGAAAAGATAAATTCCTGTGAGATTGTTTTTTCTCCCTATGATAAAACAGAAAAATGACGGTTATCAATCTTGGGGTATAGAAGAATGGGGAAGCAATCCTTTTAGAATCTCAGGCACCACAAAGCAGTAGCCGTTTACACAGAGCGGTATTTTGCCAGAGTGATGGTCAATCCAATGCAATAGAAAGGGGATGTGGAGATTTAACAAGCAGAGTCTAAGAGGAAGAACGATCATTACGGTCTAATATTTTGTGCCATCAGCCCCTTTTTCTTTCAACCCAGTCACAATCTTAATTCAGGCCCTGGTGATCTCTCTCCTATGGGTGACAGTTCATTCTGTGTAGTAATTTGCAATTATTCTGAGATATGAATTTGCACAAAGCTCTGGGAGTCTGCTGATCACTAAAAAATTGAATCTCATTTGAGCACTATTTTGTTGCTGTCTTTTCATTGACTAGAAAATGTTTTAAACATTTGTGCTTCATGGGAAAATGTCCATATTTTGAGAAAACAAAATAATAGTATGATTTCAATTTTGGTTATGTAAGAACTTATACAGAAAATATGTGAATTTTTAGAGCTTTAATTCCTAGGAAGGCCTACATCATGCATCGACTTTTCTGTACTGGTGGATTTGCTCGATATTTAATCAGTTGGGAAAAGAAATTACCTATCGAACAAAAATATGAATTTTTAAGTCTGTATCTCGCATCATACCAGAAAAATTTCAAATTCCCTTAAGGATTGAATTTGGAAAAATAGAAGTGAAAAATTTATTTTTCAGGATAAATAAACATTTAATTAGATTCAGTTTGGAGAGGATCTTGGCAACACAAATTAAGTTTTAAGGGGAAATAATTTACGAATGAATGAAATTAAGGTAAAGCACTAAAATCCTAACATGTAAGTGGGCTAACAAAAGGACATCACTAAAGAGAAGTTAAATTTTAACTGTGATAAAAAATAAGATTCGAGAGTGAGATTTCACTGTTTGCTTAAATTGACAAGGAAACCCACAGAATATCAACAATAGCAAGGAAACAAATGGAATTGTGTTTCCACACCACTGATCGGTTCTTTCCCAGTGCAGTATTTCCTCACATAATGGGAATCTTCTTTTGAACACTTTATTCTATTTTGTTACTTAATTTATGTATACCTTTACCAGCACCATACTCAATTAATAATTTTGTTACATACATATATGTAAGACTGATTAGGAAAATTCTTTAATCTTATTTCCTATAAAATCATTATATATTTTCCATTCTGCTGTTCTGTATGAATATTTCAATTAGCTTTTCCACTCTCATAAAATTCCTATTGGAATTTTGTATGCCATTGCATTGAATCTGTAGATCAATTTCAAGGAGAATACAGATTTTAAAGATAACACATATTTAATGCTTTAATGCTTACATTTCCTATTTCAAAAATTCATCTGATATTATTAGTATCCATTTTCTTACCAAACTTTATGGTATCTTCATTACAATTTTATAGTTCTTCCATTCATCTCTTTTCATTAGATCTGCTGATTGTATTTTGTAATTTATTCTGGTAATCATTTTCTTTGAAAGATAACACTAGTGACAGACATGCCAACATGAATTCCATTTAAGGCAAATTGAGAATGTTAGGATAGTCTAATGTTTGATTTAGTCCTGGTCCTTAACTTAAAACTTCATTGCCTTCTAAATAATCAGAATGTATTTTTCTGTGAAGTATTGCTTTCTGATCATATTAATCATTGATGTTTTTCTAATGCAATTACATCCTTTGTCAATTATTGGTGGAAAATGCATCCAAGGCAGTAATTTGTGCTGTGGTTTAACTTGTGTCACTGCAATATACTAGTTATCATTACACAGTAGTTGCTCTACCCTACGTATCTGCACTAGATATGTTCCAAAGCCCCAAAGAATTCCCAAAACTGCAGATAATACTGGACACTCAGAACACTATAGCTTTTCTTGTGTATTTACATGTGTAACTCATAAATAAAACACATTGAGTGACTAACAATGCTACTAGCAAAATAGAACAATCATAAAGGCATGCTGTAATGCAGTTGCCAGCATCACTACCATTGTGCTTTGTGGCCATTATTACATGCAGGTAAGGTTACTTGAACACAAGCACTGTGATACTATAACACTCAGTCTGATAACCTAGAGAGCTGCTAAATGGCTAATGACATTTTGGGGGAGTGATTATACAATATAGAGTCACTGGACAAAGACGTAAGTGTCATCTCACTTGGGAATGGATGAGATTTCATCATGACAATCAGAGCTGCCCATGATTTAAACCTTATGAATTGTTTCCTTCTGGAATGTTCTGTTTAATATTTTCAGACCACAGTCGATTACCAGCAACTGAATTTGTGGGAACTACAAACAATGGGGGCAAGGACGTTTTAAAAATATTTTTTAAAACAAAATGAAGATAAGCAAATCCCATCTGTAATAACCTAATAAAATGTATCAAAATAATGAAAACTTGCAACCATTAGGAATAATAGTGTAAAACACTAAGAAGATATGTGACATGTATAAATGCATATAAGCTGAAACACATATACAGTAGCTTTTATAGAAATGAATTTATTCTAATTTTAACAACAAATATTTAATTTCTGTACACATGGAAGGATGAGTGAAGTGTGCGTTTCATCTGAAGTTTGTGTATTATTGCAGTTAGAATTCAAATCACTTGATTTTCAGGCAATCATTAGCATTTCCAGACACAGATGTCCAGAGATAAGCTACGTATTATTTCTACTGACAGCTTTTCTTTCATCGATACAGGCCACCATCTTTACCAAATACGTCTCTTGTACTGTCTAAATATGGGTATCTTCAACTATAAAACAAAATTGTAGGTGTGCCTTTTTCTGCAAGTGGCTGGCCAGTATAAATTCGATAAAATTGGTAAAATAGTCAATAAAGCACATAGAATAGGCCCTCACTCACTGTCTAATGTGATATATATATATATATATATATATATATATATATGCTTGGAACACTGTACTCCAGTATTTAGGCGGTTCTGTGTCTCATGTTATATATGTCTTATCTGATGTATTGGTTCAAATGTTCTCTCAGCAGTGAGTTCATCCCTAAGAGTTCAGAACAAATGTGCTCTATCACACATTTCCTGCTCCACTATTCTTTCCATGATATTCTCTTCCTACTTAACCTGACTCATTCTTCTTCATAGATACCTTACTATCTGAACCGCACATTCTTGAGTTCTGTTGTCTGTCTGTTCTCTACTAGAAAGGAGCAGTAGTACTGAGTATTCTCACTGCTTGGAACCTCACCTAACAACATAGTAGGAACTCATTAAAAACTGTGACAAGGATGGTTGAAAACATGAAAATATATTTTTCAATTTAAATTATACCAGAGTCAGGAAATGCTCATGTTTGCATAAAGAAGTACATTAGTGTCTATAGACTTTGCAAGATTTACCACTTAGCCTTTATAGCAAATAATTTATATGTGTAACGTAGGTATACTCATAGTTTTTCTTTACAAATAAGATTCTTGTGTTGTTCTATTTTATTTTTTTCTAGATACAGTAATTCTTTTACATGATCACATGACATGATGTGGATATTAGAGAATTTAAAATCATCATATATTACTTTTGTAGTAGCAAAAGGCCTTATAACATTTAATACCATTTAGTCTTACCTTATTTTTCACTTTCTTTCTCCACCAGTTCAATATATTTAAATATTTATTTATATTTAAGAATATTTCTGTATGTCACATAGATTGTTTAAATTATTAACAAGTAAACATACACACACAGAGGTAAAGATACTGCTTATTTTAAATATCAAAATGACACTGAGTGATTTGTATAGTCTTTTAAATATAATTTGTAAGTGTGTTGAAACTATGTGATATTTCAATGAAGTGGAAACACAGTCTAAATGCATATTTAATTTTTATAAATAACAAAAGAGCTAATTCAGCAGACAAGAGTGAATTGTTTTGAAATATCCTGGCTTTATGGCAAACATGAGAGTCTTCAGAGGAGTGTCTTGTCCACTTTTCCACCCCTTTTAGTGGTACTTAGTTCTAATAGGAGGGGCCGGCACTGTGGCACAGCAGGTTAAAGCCCTGGCCTGAAGCGCTGGCATCCCATATGGGCGCTGGTTCTAGCCCTTGCTGCTCCTCTTCTGATACAGCTCTCTGCTATGGCCTGGAAAAGCAATGCAAGATGACCTAAGTGCTTGGGCCCCTGTGCCCACATGGAGACCCGGAAGAAGCTCCTGGCTCCTGGCTTTGGATCATTGTAGCTCCAGCAATTGTGGCCATTTGGGGAGTGAACCAGTGGATAGAAGACCTCTCTCTCTGTCTCTGCCTCTCTCTGTAACTCTGTCATTCAAATAAATAAAATAAATCTTTAAAAAAAAATTCTGCCAGTTCCGCGGCTCACTAGGCTAATCCTCTAACTGTGGTGCTGGTACCTCGGGTTCTAGTCCCAGCTGGGGTGCCGGATTCTGTCCTGGTTGCTCCTCTTCCACTCCAGCTCTCTGCTGTGTCCCGAGAAGCCAGTGGAGGATGGCCCAAGACCTTGGGCCCTGCACCCGCATGGGAGACCAGGAGGAAGAACCTGGCTCTGGGCTACGGATCAGCGCAGTCCACTGGCTGTACCAGCCATTTTGGGGGTGAACCAATGGAAGAAAGACCTTTCTGTCTCTCGCTCTCTCAGTGTCTAACTCTGTCTGTCAAAAAAAAAAAAAAAATCTAATAAGAATATCATTAAGTCAATGGCAAGTCATCTCTTCTAGTGTATGGGCTTCCTAAGATGGGACTTTTTCTTTTTAAAGATTTATTTTTATTTATTTGAAAGAGTTGCAGAGAGAGGTAGAGACACTGAGAGAGGTTGTCCATCCACTGGTTCACTCCCCAGATGGTCGCAATGGCTGGAGCTGCACTGATCCAAAGCCAGGAGCCAGGAGCTTCTTCCAGGTCTCCATGTGGGTGCAGGGGCCCAAGGACTTGGGCCATCTTGCACTGCTTTCCCAGGCCATAGCAGACAGCCAGATGGTAAGAGGAGCAGCTGGGACTAGAACTGGTGCCCATGTAGTATGCCGGCACTTCAGGCCAGGGCTTTAACCTGCTGCACGACAGTGCCGGCCCCAAGATTTACTTATTTATTTGAAAGGCAGAGTTACAGAGAGACAAAGGCAGAGACAGAGAGAGAGAAGTCTTCCATCTGCTGGTTCACTCCCCAGATGGCCGCAATGGCTGGAGTTGTGCCGATCTGAAGCCAGGAACCAGAAGCCTACTCCAGGTCTCCCATGTGGGCGCAAGGGCCCAAGGAATTGGGCCATCTTGCACTGCTTTCCCAGGCCGTAGCAGAGAGCTGGATAGGAAGTGGAGCAGCCAGGACTCAAACTGGAGTCCTTATGAGATGACAGCACTGCAGAGAGTAGATTAAAATGTTATGCCTCAGCTCCAGCCCTGATGGGACTGTTTTATCCATTGCTACAGCAGTGTTCTTTCTTATTTTTAAACAAAGATGCATTGTATTTATTTATTTATTCATTCATTTATTTTTTAAAGATTCATTTATTTATTTGAAAGGCAGAATTACAGAGAGAGAGAAAGAGAGAGAGAGAGAGAGAGAGAGAGGTCTTCCATTCACTGGTTCACTCCCTAGTTGGCTGTGATGGCCAGAGCTGCACTGATCCGAAGCCAGGAGCTAGGAGCTTCTTCCAGTTCTTCCACACTGGTACAGGAGCCCAAAGACTTGGGCTATCTGCTACTGCTTTCCTAGGCCATAGAAGACAGCTCGATCAGAAATAGAGCAGCTGGGACTTGAACCAGCACCCATAGGGGATGCCCTCACTGCAGGCGATGGCTTTACCCACTATGCCACAGCACCAGGCCCTCACTGTATCATTTATTTGAAAAGCAGAGTGGCACACACAGAGAGAGGGAGAAGCAGATCTTCCACATTCACTGGATCACTCTCAAAATGGCTACAATGGTCAGGGTTAGGTCAAGTCGAAGTCAGGAACCAGGAACTCGATCTACCTCTCTCATGTGGGTAGCAGAGGCCCAAGCACTTGGACCATCTTCAGCTGCTTTCCCAGGCAAATTAGCAGGAAGCTGGATCTGAAGAGGAGTGGCCAGGATTCAAACTGGTACTCAGATATGAGATGCAAGCAGTGGATTAATCTGCTGTGCCACAGCACTTGCCCCTGTTCTTTTAATATGTGGTTAACTGAAGGAACTTAACAATAAAATAGATAATTGCAATATTCCAAGTTCCTTTTTCAGTATTTTACTTTTCATTTTTTATTTTTTAAATTTTCTTCATTTTTTATTGATATGAAGTAAACAACTTCAATGTAACTCATAGATACAGTTCTAAGAATATAATGAAACTTCCCTCCCTCCCTCTTTCTTTCTTTTAAAATGTTTTTATAAAAGGTGAACAAATTTCATTTATTCACATATACATATTTAAGAGATTTAAGAGCATAAGGATATTTCTCACCCTTCTCTCCCTCCCACCCAGTCTGCCATCCTCCTTCCTGTCTCCTATTTTTTCTTTTAATTTTTACAATGATATATTTTCATCTTATTTTATTATCACAAGCTTAACCCTCCTCTAAATAAAGAATTAAATCAGTTCTAAGAAAAAAATCCACTGTTCCTCAAGTGTATAGACAAAGGCTATAAACAATTTAGTCTATTAATTAAAGGATCTAAATGAATAGTTTTTAAACTATATTTTATAAGTAATAAAAATTAGATATTAAGTGGCTGGTGAAGTGATGCAGTGGGTAAGGCCTCTGCATGCAGTGCCGACATGCCATATGGGCGCTGGTTCAAGTCCCGGCTGCTCTACTTTTGATCCAGCTCTCTGCTATGGCCTGGAAAAACAGTAGAAGATGGCCCAAGTCCTTGGGCCCCTGTACCCATGTGGGAGACCCAGAAAAACTCCTGGATCCTGGCTTCAGATCAGCATAGCTCCGACCATTGCAGCCAACTGGGGAGTGAACCAGTGGATGGAAGAAATCTCTCTTTCTGCCTCTTCTTCTCTCTCTGTGTAACTCTCACTTTCAAATACATAAATTAATATTAAAAAATTAGATGTTAAGATACCCCACAAATTTTTTCATTAGGCAGTAAAGGAATGATGCTGATATTATTATAAGAATAAGCCACTTTTTGTTGTATGCATTCTTCATCATGTGAGCCTTTTAAGGACTGAGGTTTGAGATTCTGGTCAGTAAATAGGACTTTTTAGAAAGGTCTCTATATATTTAATGAGATTGATTATATTTGGTGAAAAAGATGTATGATGATAAATTTTTTTTAATTTTTTTTATTAAACTTTTATTTATTGAATATAAATTTCCAAAGTATAGCCCATGGGTTACAATGGCTTCCCCCCTCCCATAACTTCCCTCCCGCCCGCAACCCTCCCCTTTCCCGCTCCCTTTCCCCTTCCATTCATGTAAAGATTCATTTTCTTTTTTTT
This sequence comes from Lepus europaeus, assembly GCF_033115175.1. NCBI lineage: Eukaryota > Metazoa > Chordata > Mammalia > Lagomorpha > Leporidae > Lepus > Lepus europaeus. The sequence continues at coordinate 11,355,979 of NC_084839.1, read as the reverse complement.
TTTTTTTTTTTTTTTTTTTTTTTTGTTTGAGAACAAGTTTTACTATTAACTTTCAATACAACTCACTGAGAACAGAGGTCCTGCATGGGGAGTTAGTGCACAGTGACTCCTGTTGTCCATTTAACAACACTCTTATGTATGACGTGGACCACCTGAGGCTCTTGCCACGAGCTGCCTAGGCCATGGAGGCCTTTTGAGTTCACAGTCTCCACCAGTATTTAGACAAGGCCATGAGCAAAGTGGAAGTTCTCTCCTCCCTTCAGAGAAAAGTACCTCCTTCTCTGATGGCCCGTTCTTCCCGCCGGGGTCTCACTCACAGAGATCCTTCATGTAGGACACGTTCTGCCACAGGGCCTGGGCTTTCCATGCCGGAATCGCTCTCCCGGACGGGCTTTTCGGGCAGCCCAGGAGGCCGGAGGGGCTGATTCTGGCTGACCTGCCTAGGGGGGAAGCCTACACGCAGGCAGCGCGCTGGGCACCAGGGGCAGCCTCTCCGGGGGACCGCATCCAAGGGGGCAGAGCGGAGAGAACCCCACCCGGAGAGCAGGCAGCTCTGCCGGCGCCAAGAGGCGCCGCCGTCCCCGCTGCTGATCGGAGCTGGGGGCTGCAAACTTGGCTCAGAGAAACTCGCACTGGGAAATCCCACGGGCAGGGCCTCGGGGCCTCCTCCCCGGGCCCCCCACCCCCTCGCCAGAAAGCTCATTTTCCATGCAAGTGAGGGGCCAGGAGAAATGAAGTGCTGATCCGCGGGGACACGTCCTTGCCCTCCTGGGGCGGGGCCGTGACGGGCACGCTCGCTCTTCCGAGGCTGAAGACTACCCAGGTCCTGAGGGCGCCGGGGCGCCAAGCCTCCGGACGCCGAGCACGCGGTGGGCGCGGGCCACGGCCCACACCCGGGCCCAGGGAGGCTGCACACCGCCACGGGCAGCCATGCCGAGAGGACGCGGCCAGGTGCGGCGTCTGCGGAGACGCCGGGACCCCCAGGCCGGCTCCCCGAGGGGCCCAGGGCGGCCCCCCAGCACTTGCCCTGCGCCACTCACCAGGAACTGCAGCATGATGTCGGCCGGAAGAGCGGGCACGGCACAGACGGCGGCTGCAGCTCCCCGGGCCGCTCGGAGCCTGCCTCGTAAAGATTCATTTTCAACTCTCTTTGTACACAGAAGATCAGTTTAGTATATATTAGGTAAAGATTTCAACATTTTGCCCATATAGCAACATAAAGTGAAAAAACTACCATTGGATTACTAATTATAGCATTAAATAGCAATGTACAGCACATTAAAGACAGAGATCCTACATAATTTTTTTTTCAAATTAATTAATTTTCTATGCCATTTCCATTTTAACACCAGGTTGTTTTTTTTTTTTTCATTTCCAATTCTCTTTATATACAGAAGATCACTTCAGTATATAATTAGTAAAGACCTCATCAGTTTGTGCCCACACAGAAACGCAAAGTATAAAAATACTGTTTCAGTACTAGTTATAGCATCACTTGGCTTTAGACGACACATTAGGGACAGATCCCACATGGGGTGTAAGTACACAGTGACTCCTGTTGCTGATTTAACAATTTGACACTCCTGTTCATGGCGTCAGTAATCTCCCTAGGCTCTAGTCATGAGTTGCCAGGGCTATGGAAGCCTTTAGAGTTCGCTGACTTTGATCTTATTCCGATAGGGTCATAGTCAAAGTGGAAGTTCTCTCCTCCCTTCGGAGAAGGGTACCTCCTTCTTTGATGGCCCTGTTCTTTCCACTGGGATCTCACTCACAGAGATCATTCATTTAGGTCTTTTTTTTTTTTTCCATGATATCTTGGCTTTCCATGCCTGCTATACTCTCATGGGCTCTTCAGCCAGATCTGAATGCCTTGAGGGCTGATTCTGAGGCCAGAGTGTTGTTTAGGACATCTGCCATCCTATGAGTCTGCTGTGTATCCCACTTCCCATGTTGGATCTTTCTCTCCCTTTTTGATTCTATCAGTTAGTATTAGCAGATACTTGTCTTGTTTGTGTGATCTCTTTGACTCTTAGAGCTATCAGAGCTATCAATTGTGAGCTGAAATTGATCACTTGGACTAGTGCGATGGCATTGGTACATGCCATCTTGATGGGATTGTGTTGGAATCCCCTGGCACATTTCTAACTCCACCATTTGCGGCCAGTCCGATTGAGCATGTTCCAAATTGTTCATCTCCTCCCTCTCTTTTTCCCACTCTTAGATTTAACAGGGATCACTTTTCAGTTAAAATTTAAACACCTAAGAATAATTGTGTGTTAATTACTGAGTTCAACCAATAGTACTAGAACAACAACAACAACAACAAATACTAAAAAGGATAAAGTATTACATTGTACATCTAAAGTCAGGACAGGAGCTGATCAGTTCATTGTTGCTTATAGTGTCCATTTCACTTAACAGGTTTCCCCTTTGGCGCTCAGTTGTCACTGATCAGGGAAAACAAATGATATTTGTCTCTTTGGGACTGGCTTAATTCACTCAGCATGATGTTTTCCAGATTGCTCCATCTTGTTGCAAATGACTGGGTTTCGTTGTTTCTTACTGCTGTATAGTATTCTATGGAGTACATGTCCCATAATTTCTTTACCCAGTCTACTGTTGATGGGCATTTGGGTTGGTTCCAGGTCTTAGCTATTGTGAATTGAGCTGCAATAAACATTAATGTGCAGATGGCTTTTTTTATTTGCCAAATTAATTTCCTTTGGGTAAATTCCAAGGAGTGGGATGGCTGGGTTGTATGGTAGGGTTATGTTCAGGTTTCTGAGGAATCTCCAGACAGACTTCCATAGTGGCTTAACCAGTTTGCATTCCCACCAACAGTGGGTTAGTGTCCCTTTTTCCCCACATCCTCTCCAGCATCTGTTGTTGGTAGATTTCTGAATGTGAGCCATTCTCACCGGGGTGAGATGGAACCTCATTGTGGTTTTGATTTGCATTTCTCTGATTGCTAGTGATCTTGAACATTTTTTCATGTGTCTGTTGGCCATTTGGATTTCCTCTTTCGAAAAATGTCTATTGAGGTCCTTGGCCCATCTCTTAAGTGGGTTGTTTGTTTTGTTGTTGTGGATTTTCTTGATTTCTTTGTAGATTCTGGTTATCAATCCTTTATCTGTAGTATAGTTTGCGAATATTTTTTCCCATTCTGTTGGTTGCCTCTTCACTTTCCTGACTTTTTCTTTTGAAGTACAGAAACTTCTCAATTTGATGCAATCCCAAATGTTAATTTTGGTTTTGACTGCCTGTGCTGTTGGAGTATTTTCCAGGAAATAGATATATTCTGGAGATACGTTTATTATTTTCTAGAAAAAAGAAAAAAATAGTGATTTGCTTTGAAAATTTTGAGACTATTAGTAAAGGAAATTGAATCTGCCAGTACATAAATGATAATTATAAAAATATCAAGTTATTTTCTCCTGACAGATATGGATTTTTTTCAAAATTTGTATTGAGAGAAAGAACAATGGTCATATTATCATAATATAAGTCAAAATCTTCAGCATGCTGACTGTCAGTGTTTCCAGTGGATAATGTATGTTTGTTAGAATTCACTATAAAATCTATGCCAGACAAAGAATTCCTGCATGCCTTTGTTCCTTCAGTTTTATGAGGTGAAGAGAAATATGGTGAAGCATGTAGATTTCTCACTCAAAAGTATTTATTTTTTTCTATGTGTTCAGTTATTGGAAATGTGAAGATTCTATTTCATGATTTATTTATAGGTTTTGCCTTACATAGTTTTGAACAGAGCTGCAATTGTTCAATGAGTTTCCATTATCACCATGACTTCTACACAAAGTAAGTGAATTTCACAGAGAACAAAATTAAATGGGATCTATCCTATCATTATTTCCTAAGCTTGAATATTTAATCACACTTATATCCATTGTTGAAAGTTAAACTGGAACTTTAATGGTTTGTAGCAATATTAATATTTTCTAAGGATGTTGTCTATAGGATAATCTTTTCTCTTAATATCATGGGACCATTTTAAATTCCTTCTGCCTCATGCCTTTTTCTCTCTTGCTTAAATGCTTATTTTAGCACCTACCTGCCATAGATCATCAAATCATTCTTATCATAAAGTAGGCAACTTAGAAGACATCTAGTCAATGCCATATATTGAGCCCATGGTCTGTGTGCAGTATTTTTGAAGTTTAAATTTGTCATGAGAATATCTATTAACAATCTCTTGAGGGTGAGTTTGTTAATTCATTAATTCCTGACCAGATGATTTCTAAGCATCTATGGTATTCCAGGCACTTTTTAGACCCTAGAGGAGATAAAGATCTGGCTTAAATGTAAGGCTAGGTGGCAGGCCAATTAATAGCAGCTTTAGACACTGATCTACCATCAAGGAGACACAACAAGGCCAGTCCACCCCCAATGGCACCTGCTTTTACTATGAGAATCAGAGCATTGGGCAAGCAGCTGTAGTGACAGAAGCTGGCTCCTGAAGAGCCCTTGTCAGAACTACCCTGGGGTTTGAAGGACTCCTGGGTCAGAACCAAGACCCTGCTGGCTCAAGCTGAAGCAGCCCTTCACTCTGCCCAGCTTCCAAAGCAACCACAGTCATCAATCAGTCTGATCCAGAGTCTAGATTCTCCACCCTGCATCAATGCACTGTATCATCAAGAAGTACCCAGAAAGAAACAGGCACCCCATGTCCCATGTATATACAGAGTCAGGATTGATGGAACCAGAACCTAAGCCCCTGCCGTTTTAGGTTCTTGTTACCCAAGCGTTCTTTCGAGAGAGCAGTTCAGTGTCACATCCTGTATTTTCCCCACCCCACACCCTACATTCTTCCTCCGATTTGGGAGCCAGTGGGCCAAACTTGAAGAGCCAATCTGGAGAAGCTCTTCTCTGCCTACTGCCCCTGGCCTGACCTCTAGCCCACCTAAGATATAGAAAGACCCAGCCTGCTGGGGTCTGGGCCTCTGCCACATCTTTGGTCTGTGAGCATGATGGAGTCAGTTGACTTTTGCAAATTTGTTTTCTCTGAATAAATTCAGTGTAGCTGAGGAAAAAAAAAAAAGATCTGGCTTAAATATGAAATCTGTAGCTCACTGCTCCCTACCTTGTATTTACATATATCTTTCTTGTAGTGCTCTCATTTTTACAATCCACTTTTAGTTTACATAGAATATTCATGTTTCCATATATTATAATATGTATATGTAGAAAATTATTTAAAAATAGATTTGTAGTTATATTTTACAAAATATATGAAATTTAAAAATCTCTATACTTCTATATTTCTTAGCCTGCAGAGTTCTTCACCTTAAATATTAAATGGGACATTTCCCCCCAGAGATTTGAAAGATGCAAAAGAATGTCTTTGATTTCAATTAATCATAATTCTGTACAATAAAACTAATGTCTTAACATATAGTCACACGTTATTTCCATCTGCAGCCTTATACAGTTGACTACTGTTTATCTACTTACTATTCTTGTGAATATGGTCTAGTTATTTTCAAAGTTGTTACTAAGGTAATTAAACATAAAAAGGACAGTCCTTCTAATAATAGTATTGGGATAATAGTACATAACCTATATACAAGGGGACTTAAGGTTCATCAGAAGGTGGCATTAAAGGCACATTTTTTGGTGCAAAATGCATTAAAATCTATACATTTTCCATGAATTTTTGAAAGTGTCCTCATATATGTATCTATGTCTATACTTTTAATTTGCATTTCCATTTATCTAGATACCAATCTTTGCATAATGATGTATAATTGTAATCAGCTTTAAAATTTCATTGTGTATTACACCATTGTTCTTGTCTTAAAAACTGCTTTGGCTCCTTGTTTTTCCATAATAATTTCTATAAAGAAGCTTACTCATAATTTGCTTGAGATACTATTTGATCTAAAGATTACTTTGGAGAGAACTGATCCTAAAATATTGATTCTTCTGATCAAGGACTTGTCATATTTTAAAATTTATTTAAAATTCTACGATAATTTTGTATTTTAATTGTAAATACATACACATATTCTGTTTAACTCCATTCTTTGATTTATTTTACATTATTTATTATATTTAAAATTTTTTCAACTTCCAAATATTTTATGCTAATCTATAAACATGTATTTGATTTGTAATTTGTATTTTTGTTTTTATCATTGAACCATTGATTACTTCAGAGTGTGTAGCTGGGTTGGGCGCTGTGGCACAGTGGGTTAACGCCCTGGCCCCTCGCTGCTCCTCTTCAAACCCAGCTCTCTGCTATGGCCTGGGAAAGCAGTAGAAGATGGTGCAAGTCCTTGGATCCCTGAACCCATGTGGGAGACCCTGAAGAAGCTCCTGGCTCCTGGCTTCAGATCGGTGCAGCTCCAGCCATTGTGGCCATCTGGGGAGTGAACCATCAGACAGAAGACCTATCTCTCTCTCTCTGCCTCTCCTCTCTCTGTGTAACTCTAACTTTCAAATAAATAAATAAATCTTTTTTAAAAAAAGAATGTGTAGCATATTCTTCAAGTATTTGGGACTTTTTCAGATACCTTCCCAATATTTTTAGTTTAATGCCATACTTTTAGAGAACATCTTGTCATTTAAATCCTTTACAGATTTAATGAGATATTTTACAGTTAGCATGGAGAATAAAGCAGTTGAAAAAAATCCATCTACTGAATGATAATAAAATGATACAGAATTAAACTAACAAAGAAGGTATATGCTCCTAAAAATATGGCCACAAAATACAACAAAATAGAGTAAGAATAAGAAATTAGCAAATGCTTAATCATAATGAAAGATTTTATTACTTTTTTGGTAACTGATAGAATTCTCTACTGTATCTCTTCATATACTTTATTGTCTAGCCTAATTGAACTATTCTTCTGTTGCATAAATTCAGCCTAAACCTTTATCTTAGCCCTTGATGACATTGCTTTCTTTCTCTTAGAAACTTTTCCTAACATTTTGCCCATTCTGGCCCAATTTTTTCAGATACTGTAATGTCTAAGGAAACTGTTACCTTCTTTCCTTTCAAGATTGAATAGCTAAAATTTATTGAATGTTTATTTATTAAAGGCATGAATATTATTGCCCTCTGATTACTTTGCACAACTTTTAAAATTATATTTTCAAAATTATAATATTAGAATGTTTATTTTCTATAGTGAAAAATTGACTTTTATGTGGATTGAATAACTTGCTAAGCTTATAAAGTTAGTAAAAGAAAAACGGAAACATATATCTAATAGTCCCCACTCCAAAGCCCATGTTCTTTTTTTTTTTTTTTGTAATAATTTCTTTTTCTTTTTTTTTTTTTTATTTTTGACAGACAGAGTGGATAGTGAGAGAGAGAGAGAGAGAGAAAGGTCTTCCTTTTGCCGTTGGTTCACCCTCCAATGGCCGCCGCGGTAGCGCGCTGCGCACCGCGCTGATCCGATGGCAGGAGCCAGGTGCTTCTGCTGGTCTCCCATGGGGTGCAGAGCCCAAGAACTTGGGCCATCCTCCACTGCACTCCCTGGCCACAGCAGAGAGCTGGCCTGGAAGAGGGGCAACCGGGACAGGATCGGTGCCCCGACCGGGACTAGAACCCGGTGTGTCGGCGCCACAAGGTGGAGGATTAGCCTGTTGAGCCACGGCGCCGGCCGCCAAAGCCCATGTTCTAAGGTTTAACTCTAAATTGAATTAAATATTTTCTGACATCTGTTAGTGTGAATTATTTTACTCATATCCCAGAGCCTAATTAGGTTCCAAGTTATAGATACCAATAGACCTGTTTTTTTTTTTTTTTAAGATTTTATTTATTTATTTGAGAGTCAGAGTTACACAGAGGGAGGAGAGACAGAGAAAGAGAGAGAGGTCTTCCATCTGATGGTTCACTCCCCAGTTGACCCCAACAAATGGAACTATGCCGATCTGAAGCCAGGAGCCAGGAGCTTCCTTTGGGTCTCCCATGCTGGTGCAGGGGCCCAAGGGTTTGGGCCATCTTCTACTGCTTTCCCAGGCCATAGCAGAGAGCTGGATCAGAAATGGAACAGACAGGTCTTGAACTGGCGCCCATATGGGATGCGGGCATTTCAGGCTAGGGTGTTAATCTACTGTGCCACAGCGCCGGCCCTGAGACCTGGTTATTAATCCCATTCACTCTGAAAAGGCCAAAAGCCAAAAACACATTTTCAGAAGCAAGAAGAAATACTTTGTTTTCATTTCCACACATCTTTCTCCCTTTCTCTCTCTCTCTCAATTTTTAATTGAACTTACGTGAACAACAGCCTTGAAACTTGGTAATGCCCAGTGTAGAATATTCTGATTCAGTATGTGGTATTTGATTTTCTACTTACCATTTTGGCAAAGATATTGATTAAATTTCTATACTTTGTGAAAGAAATTGAACCCAATATGTAGCACATCACTCTTGAGGCCTCATAACTTTACTCAACGCAAAAAACAAGTATTTTCTGCACAAATCACAGTCCTCTTCACCAAGAATTCCGCTAAGGTTTCATGATGCCATTGGGATGCTTTTTCACCCTACAAGCTCATGGGATTAGTTTATTCAGACATAATTTATCAGAAGCAATGGTTGGGCAAACTGCTCTTAGCTAAAGTTATATTGAGAAAGTGCAAGATATATTAGTTATTAAAGTCAAATATTCCACGAGATACTGAATTCTTGCTTATAAAGTATCCTGAGGGGTAGCATAAATGAATAAAAGAGAGTTAACTAGCCAATTAAGTAAATGCTGCTTCAAAGCTAGGTCCAAATGAACATTTAATAAGCACTTTCTTTTTTCAGTAACAACTCATTGATTTTTTTGAATGAGATTAAGTATTCATTTTAAGAGGATAAAAACTAAACCAACAAATAAGAAGCCTCTTTTAACTCATTGTATGAACTATGTAACAAAAGCCTAATTGGAAACCAAAACAATGGTAAAAAGTCAACCACAACTGTCCTTCATCATTATAGCAATAATAGCATGCCATTACATTCTCATAAGTGCAATATTTAAAGAACAAAGAAAGGATATTTAACATTCATCTTTCCCAAATATCTACAATGTGACGAGAAAAATAGATCATATTCAACACAACTCTAACCCATACATAGTTAGACCCTGTTCCAGGCAGAATTACATATGAAATTCTGATCATTTTCAATCTGTAAACCAGGAATCATACTTCCAATGTAGCAGAATAAGACTGAATCAGAGCAAGCGAAAATACTTCCACCTAAATCTCAGACTCACCAAGTGGTGAAGCCAGCGTTCAAATTTAGGCCTTACTAGCAATCTACACATTGTCTGCTCCAATCGCTACATTGCTAATTCCTGCCACACATAAAGATACACAGAAATTAGCACTAGAGGCACTGAGAGATCAGTGATTTCTACTGAGCTAAGCAGAAATCTTTCTCAGGGGCCCAAGCTCCATGCCCCCAAGTTCCGCTTGGAAAATAATGAATATTCCAAATTGACAAATTAGTTTTTCATTAGAATGATGATCACTTGTTACAGTTACTGCCCATCTTAAAGTGCCTTTTAATGCTGAGCAGCATATTATTTTTGCTTTATTTTTATGCTAAGCAGAGCTGTTACATTGCTTCATGTAAATTATATCACTTTCAAGGGAAGATTTTAGAATCAGATTGAGTTTGTCCCAGCCATCTACTCTGAGAATCTGGGCAGGTTTGTCTCTTCTTTGTCCCTCAGGTCCTGAATTGCAAACTAAATTAGCATTAGAATAATATATACATGAGAATGTAGTAATTTCATGAATTTTGTAAAGAGAAACTTCTCACAGCACAAATTTACATCTTGGATGTCAAATACTATTTCCAATTATTATGTTTATAATTACAACAAAAATACAATTCCAATTAATGGACTCAGTAATATTTTTCCAGCATTTTCCAGAATTTATAAGAAAATTTCAGAGCCGGTGCCATGATGCCCTAGGTTAATCCTCTGCCTGAGGCGCCGGCATCCCATGTGGGTACCGGGTTCTAGTCCCAGTTGCTCCTCTTCCAGTCCAGCTCTCTGCTGTGGCCTGGGAAGGCAATGGAGGATGGCCCAAGTGCTTGGGCCCCTGCACCCGCATGGGAGACCAGGAGGAAGCACCTGGCTCCTGGCTTCATATGGCGCAGTGCCAGCCATAGTGGTCATTTGGGGAGTGTACCGAGGAAGGAAGACCTTTCTCTCTGTTTCTCTCTCTCACTGTCTGTAACTCTGTCAAATAAATAAATAAATAAAAAGAAAAATCCATAGATGATGTATATGTTCAGCGCTCTTACAAAGTTAAAGAAAAGGATAACAGGATTTATCATAATCTCCTCTTAATACCATAATTCATTGTCAGAAATGTTCAGATAAATGATCATATTGTTTATTATTCTTTTATCTTTGAAGAATTATTTGTTTATTTGAAATGGAGAATGACAGAGGGAGAGAAGGGAAGAGAGATTGACAGAGACAGAGATCTTCCATTCAATGGTTAAATTCCCAATGTCTACTACAGCTAGGGCTGATCCAGGCTAGAGCCAGTTGACAGGAACTCATTTGGGTCTCCCACATGATTGGCGGGAACCCAAGTACACAGGCCATCATCTACTGCCTCCCAGGATCCTTTGCAGGCAGCTGAATCAGAGGTAGATTAGCCAGGCTGTGAAATGGAACTCTGGTATAGTACTCTGGCATCCCAAGCTGCAGCTTAACCAACTATGACTAAATGCTTCCCCCTTTTCTTATTATTTATAATTATTTTAGTTTTACAGCAAGTCTTAAAGTTTCATCCAGTACATACAAATTATCCATTATTTACACATTATTACTAAATTAGTTAATTGACCATGGCTTGTAATTAAATCTGAGGTGGATATTAAAGTACTCATGCTATAAATAAATCAATGCTCAGGGATTTTTGCTTTCATTTTTTGAATATTTGATTTGTATTCCTTACTTTGTAACTTACAAATTTGTTTTTGTTTTTAATTGAAGTTGAATTGTAGCTATTAGCAATTGGGTACTACAAACACATAAAACTTTGTTGTGACTGATTTGAGTTTGTCTTAAAAATCTTGTGTTTTGTAAAAAAAAAAAAAAACAAACAAAAAAAACCAAAAAAACCCAAAAAAAACCGATTCAACTGGAAACCATTATGCTTAATGAAATAAACCAGTCCTGAAAAGTCAGATATAATGTTTTCCCTGATTTGTGATAATTAATATACAGAGCTCAAAAAATGTGATGTATATGAGCAGAATTGACATTCTGAGATTTGATTGATTTTTTTTACCACATTTGTCTATATTTTTGAAGAACAGTGTTTTTTTTTCATACTTACTACTTATTGATTTCTTTATTTGGTGGAAGGTTAAGCATGTGATTATAAAACATACTGAAAGTATATCATTGTAAAGATAAAAAAGACATAAGAAAGGAAGGAGGCAGGAGGGTGGGAGCATGGACTGGAGGGAGAATAGGGTAGGAAGAATCATTATGCTCAAATCTGTATATATATATGAAATATGTGAAATTTGCTCACCTTAGATAAATAAAAAGTTAAACAACAGTTTTTTAAACCCAGAAACCTTTTATTTAAGGTATACAAACTTCATGCATTTCATAAATACAAATTTAGGAACATAGTGATTCTTCCCATCCTACCCACCCTCCTAACTGCACGCCCTAGCTTCCTCCTCCTCCTCCTATTCCCATTTTTATTTTGTACTAAGATCTATTTTCATTTAACTTTATGCACATAAGATTCATCCTATACTAAGTAAGGAGACCAACAAATAGTATGAATGAACAGAAATGCTCCTCAACACTCAAGACAAAGGCTGTTCAAAATCATGGCATCTCAAAGTGTCAGTTTCATTCCTCTAGTTTCCCTTTTAATTACTCTTAGTTGCCACAGATCAGGGAGAACATATGGTATTTGTCCTTTTGAGACAGGCTTATTTCACTAAGTGTGATGTTTTCCAGTTGCATCTATTGTGTTGCAAATGACAGGATTTTATTTCCTTTAACCTCTGTGTAGTATTCCATGGTGCACGTATCCCGTAATTTCTTTATCCAGTCTTCAGTCTTTCCTCTTTTGAAAAATGCCAGTTCAAGTACTTTGCCCATTTCTTAACTGGGTTGTTTTGTTATTGTTGAGTTTCTTGAGCTCTTTATAAATTCTAGTTATTAAACATTTATCAGTTGCATAATTTGCAAATAATTTCCCCCATTCTGTTGGTTGCCTCTTCACTTTGCTGAGTGTTTCTTTTGCAGAGCATAAACTTCTCAATTTGATATAATCTCATTTGTCAATTTTGGCTTTGATTACCTGTGCCTCTGGGATCTTTTCCAAGAATTCTTTATGTCAATGTCTTGTGCAGGTTTTCCCCAATGTTCTCTAATAAATTGAAGATATTGGGTCATAGATTTAGGTCTTTAATCCATTTTGAGTGGATTTTTGTGTAGGCTGTAAGGTAGGGGTCTTACTTCATATTTTTGCATGGGGAGATCCAATTTTCCCAGCACCATTTGTTGAAGAGAATGCCCTCACTCCAGGGATTCATTTTAGCTGATTTGTCAAACATGAGCTGGTTGTAAATGCTTGGATTAATTTCTGATGTTTCTATTCTGTTCCATTGGTCTACCCATCTATTTTTGTACCAGTACCAGACTGTTTTGATTATAATTGCCCTATAGTAGTCTTGAAATCTGGTATTGTGATGCCTCTGGCTTTGTTTTTGTTGTATAAATTGCTTTAGCTATACGAGGTCTCTTGTGTTTCCTTATGAATTTCAGCAATATTTTTTTCTGTATCTAAGAAGAATGTCCTTGGTATTTTGATTGAATTAGTTCTTTCTAAGGTTTGTGATTGTATCTGACATTTGATAACAGCATAGATTTTTTTTAAAAGTATTGTTGATTATTATTTATTTGAAAGTCAGAATTACAGAGTGAAAGAGAGACAGAGACATAGATAGAGAGACAGAGACAGAGAAGTTTTCTATCTGCTGGTTTACTCCCAAAGTGACTGCAACATTGAGGCCTGGGCCATGCTGAAGCTAGGTGCCAGGGATTTCATCTGGGTCTCACACATGGTGCAGAGGCCCAAGCACTTGAACCATCTTCTACTGCTTTTACCAGGCCAGTAGCAGAGACCTGGAATAGAAATGGAGCTTCCAGAGCTTGATTAGGTGCCCGAATGTGATGCTGGCCTAGCAGCATCCATCTTTAACCTCTACCTAACAATGTCCATCCCTGCAGCAAGGAACTTTGAAGCATGACTTCAATGAAATGATGTAACAGCCCTGTCTTTCTAATAAGTGCACCTTAATATAAGCACCCAAATTAACTTTGTGAATTAAAATAGGGTCCTTACAAGTTTGTAGCTATTTCTGCGAAGCTATGGATAAATTACCATGAACAGTGTGAGATGTAATGTGAATGTATCATTCAGTGTAGATTATAGATGACATAGACAAGGAATTCAAATATGTGGCTCCAAATACATGATTTCAAATACTTGTTGATTTATACTGTCATTCTTGTGTCTGTTTGTCCACAATGTCTTCTCCTGGAACTATAGACAATTTATGTAGAAGTGCTGGCAGACAGTGTTCTATTCAATGTAATGTATATTCACTGTCCCCTTCTACAATGAGCATGTCACTGCTAGGTTTTCAAAGGAGAAAGCCAACAATTCCTTTTTTTCTGCCCAACCTATAGTTTACAGATGAAACTATTGTCAGGTACAAAACAAAGGCTTGCGCAGAAAGGGGAGGGTTCTATTTCAATGTAAGTGGTGCAAAAGAAGCAAGCTCATTGTTTTAGTTTTGGTTCAGAACAGAGCAGAACCACTTCTGGAATAGTCAAGGGAAGTGTTTTCTTGGAGGATGTTGTCTGGATGCTCAGCATCTTGGTACAAAGTTAAAGAAGGCTGTCAAGGCACTCCCTTGAGCATGGGTTCCCAGAAGCAGCTCTGTTTTGCTGAGTAGCTTGGAGATCTTACAGGCCATCTTGATGATTGTAGAGAATTAGAAATAAATTTCAAAAGCCCCACATGCATAATAAATTACTTACCTTACTCTTTTGGGAATATTATTCACAAAATTTTAAGACTGCTGTTCATCAGATATTTGCAGAACTGTAATGCATACAGCTGTAGAACATTTGGGTCCTGGGCTTTTCTTTGATGGGAGATTTTTTTTTTTAAATTTCTGATCCAATCCCCTTACTTATTAATTAATCTTTTCAGATTTTTTATTTCTTCATAATTCAATTTTGTAGGTTGTATGCTTCAAGATATTTATCCATTTCTTCTGATTTTCCAATATTTTGGCATATACTTGATAATATAATGTATATGACATATACATTATAATATATTTTACATATTTATTCAATTCTAATTAAATATATCACTATGCTCCTAAATCTGTATATATTAAATGCATGAAATTTGTTCAGTTTATAGAAATAAAAATTATTTTTGAAAGTACCATAGTACTAAGTTGTAGTGAACATGTGAGATCAGGTAAGAAATTCCCCATCCCCAGAGGTCTAACATTCTAATAGTAGGAAGCAGACAAAGGAGTACTGTCGGGTTTTTGGTGGTGTGGTAAATGTTTGTACAGGTGGAGCAGAGAAAGTGAAACGGTGAGAATACAATCCTAGCTGAAGATCAAAGAGTCTCTATTGTGGGAATGAATCTTAAGTGAATTCATTGGGGATGGGATTGCTGTGAGACAGGAGTGGAAGGAGTAGGAAAGGGTGTTATAATAAATATATTATAAATATTCCTTATAGTTAATATAAATAAAAGCCTTCCTTCCCTCTAACAGTGTAAGTTAATACCTATACTAATTAATTTTCTAGCATGAATTTTTCAAATTCACATATCTTCGATTTATTATTATACAGTGATCATTCTACTCATTGAATTCCATGACTCATTACATACATCTCAGTACAAGCAACATAAATAAACAGCAACATCTCCAAAAGGCTTTGCTAGGATCATTGATATAAACTGCAAAGCACTGTTCACTATCCTTCTTCAAATATTTGTTGCTTCTTTTGTGAAGGTTCTATATACATAGACATGGTGGGCACCCTTGTCAGTTAGGATTTTAGTTTGGCTAAATCAGCCAGAGTGTACTTATTAAACAGTGTAAGGTACTTGAGATGGTTTGGCATAATTTTGTTGATAGGTTCTGCAACTATGTTCATGAAGAATACTGGCCTTATTTTTGGTAATGCAATGTCCTTGTCTGGCTTTAGTATTGGGATAATGCAGTGGAAGATGGCTCCTGGCTCCTGGCTTCAGATCGGTGCAGCTCTGGCCATTACAGCCATCTGGGGAGTGAACCAGCGGATGGAAGACCTCTCTCTGTGTCTCTACCTCTCTCTATAACTCTGTCTTTCAAATAAATAAAATAAATCTTAAAAAAAAGAGTAACAATTTGAGCAGAAATAGAGCTAAATGGGTGTTGTGGTTTGAATACACCTCCTCTAAAAATTAGATCTTACCAATGAGATGGTGTGAAGGGTTGAGTCCTGTAAGAGGTTACTAAACCGTAATGATGATTCGTTAGTGAAAGGACTAAGCATTCTGTGAAAGGGGTTTTCAGCAGTTTGCAGCCGATTTGCTCCTCCACTCTTCTGCCACGTGAAGACGCAGCATCACCAAGCTTCAAATGACGAGGCCTTGACCTTACATTCCCCAGGCACCACAATTGTGAGGAAATCAATGTCTTGTCTTAATGATTTTTTGGTGTCTAGTATTTTGTTTTGCCAAATAGACTGACAATGGCAGATTTTCAAATTGTGTACAGAAACATTAATTTTTTTAACTTCCAATTTTTTTAACTTTTTAAATTTATATAAACGTCACAAATGTCAGGTACTTCAATTCATATGCACAGCTTTAAAAAGCCCAGGTTGAGGATGATAATGTGGCTGACTTATTGCAATATCATGTTTTTTTATGTTTTTAAACTTTGTATGATAAAATTTTAACTGATCAAATTTTATCTTTGAAAATAATATAAGAATCCTTGGAGGACATAATAATAAATAATAAAAAATAAAAATAAGTAATTATTGGTTTTAAAATGTTTGTGAAACAGTGCTTACAACAAAAGTTTGTATGTTACCAAACTAAAAAAATTAGTGTCTCCTGAAGCTTTTAAAGTTATTTTTCAATGAAATTTTGGGTTGAAAAAAACGAAAAGTTTTTTTAATATTTCAAATTTAATTATTTTAGAATAGTTTTTTAAACTTTATTTTTCTGTACTTTCTGGAGTTTTTCTCAACGAGATCACAGTGTTGCCTGTGTTTCCACATTTAATCAGTATCTGGTTCTTTGGAAGCTTTCTGTAGTATCCTAAGAATAAAGTCTCCTGGAAGAAATGGCTATTCGCAAAGGAAGATGTCTGAGGTATTGCTGTTGTAAAAGGACCTCATTCTGAGCTCTTCATCACAGAAAGAAATGATTTTAACCCAACTGCACCTTTTCTAGCAAAAGGACACAAATGCCAGATGCAATGCACATTTATTCTGTCATTCTTCTTCCTGGTTCTTTCTGGGCTGACAGCTGTATGGCATGAAATAAGGGGTGCTTTAGGCTAGCCAGAAATATAAGGGCTATAAAGAAACAGCACTCGTGACACTCATTTCCAGTAAAACGGGGCCATTTTTATTACTTCTGATTTATAATAGAAATGACAATTGCATATATTTCTTCATGCATGTACAGAATCAAATCCAGAGCATAAAACTCCAGAACAATCCAGGACCCCACCAATTACATATAAAATGGATAGTTTTCCTTGAGTTTAAGAATTTGAAAACACACATCATGGTGAACTGTTTCTCTCTGAGACACATATACACATAAATTTATCAAAAACTTGTCCAATTTTTTTACATCATAGACTTCATTATGTCATTATTTCTGTAGTATAGTTTTACATTAAAACTATTTCCCAAGAAGGTAAATTAAATTTAAATATCTAATAAGTGTTTCTAATACTTTAAAATAATTTCAGAATACTTTGTTAAATATCTTATTCTTAATACAATGCTATAAGGTAGTATTTTTCTTTGTTTTTCAATTATAATCTTATGAATAGAAAGAATTTTAAGTTTTATTCTCTATTTCATCAGATAAATGAAAATTCTGACATGCTTGTATTTTTAAATACATGGAGAACACACAATAAACCTAGGACTTCAGATCAAAGGAGCCTTTCTTCCTTTTTCAAGGTTTATTTTATTTATTTGAAAGGCAGAGTCGGAAAGAGAGTGACTGAGTTAGAGACGCACACAGAGAGCTATCTTGCAGCCTCTAGTTCACTCCCTAAGTGACTTAAATGGCCTGGACTAGGCCAGGCCAAAGCCAGAAGCCAAGAGCTTCATCTGTTTCTCTCACATGGATGCAGGGGCCCAAGGACTTAGGCCATCTTCTGCTGTAATAACAGGGAGTTGGATCGTATGCAAAGCAGCATGGACTAAAACCAGTGTATGGGATGCCGGCATTGCAGGCAGTGGCTTATGTTATTACACCAAAGGATCCCTTCTTTAAGAAGACAGAAATAAAGGCAAAAATTTGGATTAAGCACAACCTCAATCACTTATAGCACTTCATATTTAATATCTCTTGACAATTCTGATGTATTTCAAAATTGAGAATTTTGAGACTCAATGGATAATTAATCCAGTTATAGATTGGGCGTTTGTCCTAGGTGAGATTTTGTCAAATATCTTATTCTTAATACAATATTTTATCCTGTTATCTGTTTTTAAATTTATTTATTTGACAGATAGAGTTACAGACAGTGAGAGAGAGAGACAGAGATAAAGGTCTTCCTTCCTTTGGTTCACCCCCCAAATGGCCGCCATGGCTGGAGCTATGCCAATCCGAAGCCAGGAGCCAGGTGCTTCCTCCTGGTCTCCCATGTGGGTGTAGGGGCCCAAGCACCTGGACCATCCCCCACTGACCCCCTGGGCTACAGCAGAGAGCTGGACTGGAAGAGGAGCAACTGGGACTAGAACCCAGCACCTATATGGTATGCTGATGCCATAGGCAGAGGATTAACCAAGTGAGCCTTGGTGCCAGCCTATCCTGCTATCTGTTTCTATTTCACCACCTAGGATGGTAATGAAGAAATAATAAGATTAATCTAGTTGGTTGCTGCTGCTTTTTCAGGAGACAATAAAATGTCACCACTTACAAGTTAGAAGAATTTGGTGGAGCTGATTTCTCTGTGCCCCAACATCCCCATCCACAAATTGGGGATAAACACAGTGATTGTATCATGTATCTCTCATGAAAGTCCATGTCAATCCAGATGAATGACTTATAACATACATTGCTTATACTATGGGATATTTTGTAGTCTAAAATATAAAAATCTCCCTGTACATTCTATTCTGTTATTCATTATTGTTTTTTTGATTATGATATCTTAGATCTTTTATCTCTTGTGATTATTGGCTGGTATTTTCTTTCCCAAGAAATTGCTTTTTTTTTTCCCTTTCTCTCTTTCAGATAACTTTGTTCTATTGTTTCTATAAAAAGACAATGCAAATATGTTTGCGAATAAGGTTAAAATGAGCTGGGGGAAATTGAGTGTATTAGCCTATTTTCCTGTCACTGAAGACTTAATTCTCTTGCTAGGTAAAGCGTAGCTGATGTGGCAGCTCCCCGTTATTGCTATGCAGCAGATCTGGGGCATCCTTCCTAAATTCAGTTAGTGGTTCCTGACTCATTTATACAGGACTTAACTGTGTGTGTTCTGCTTCTTTCAACCAGGCTCTATTCTGTCATATCTGCCCTATTCACAGTCTATATTTACCACCTAGCTCTCTCTCTTCTCTCTCTTTAGTTATAGATCTGTGTATTCACCTCCTTAGTTGGTATTTCCTGGATCACTAAGTGGCAACTATGTTCCCTATTCCTCTTGATAAAGTCCAATCTTTTGATTGTATCTGTAGTCCTTGGGCCATACAAACCTACCATACTGTGGTTGGGAAGGGTTATCTACTTTTATGGCTCTCTCACCTCCCTATTTATCTTGATAAAGTCCCATCTTTTGGTTGCATCTGTAATCCTTGGGCCACATTCTCAAATCCATTGAGCTCAAACTCTTGACGATATTTGAAGTTTCCATTTTCAGCCTACCTGGAACATGAGGATATGTGTATCTCTGATTCATAAAGGCCAAGGTGAAGTCTTTGGATTTTGGTTTAGCCTTAGGATTCACTCACAACACTGTGAAAAAGTGATCACTTTCCTGTGTGGATAGTTTTTTCCAGGGGAGAGTGTCTGCCAAGGCAAGCTTTATAATGATTTTTGTTAAATTAAATCACATCAAGTTTACATTGGTAGTCAAGTGATGAGTTAGTCCAATTTACTTTCTATATTTTATGGTGGTTTTCAATTGTCAGTTGTCAGGACTATATTATATATATTTAAAAGGCAGAGTGGCAGAAAGAGTGAAGGAGAGAGAGAGAGAGACAGAGAGAGAGAGAGAGAGAGACAAAGATTCAGATTAGTCCATCTACAATTTCATCCTCCAAATACTCTCAGTAGTCAGGCCTAGGTTAGGCCTAAGCCACTAACCAGGAACTCCTTCCTGGCCTCTCATGTGTGTGGCAGGAACCCAAGGATCTTGTCCATCATCTTCTGCCTTCCCAGGATAGCATTAGCAGTAGCTACCTGGAAAGCATGGAGCAGCCAGGACTCAAACTACACATTTGTATATGTTATACCTACATCCACTTGGGGTTGGTAGGTTGGAGGAGGTGTACATTTAAAACAAATAGAAAAATACCACCCCATTCAGAGCCACACCTAATTGTAATCTCAGATTACTAGGTGTTGATGGAAGTGTTTACTTTTTTTGGAGGTGTGGGCAGATAAATATATGCCCTTAGTTAAAATAAAGGCTGTATTAGTCCTTGTTTTTCTTAAGTGGGAGGAAGGAGCATAGATGGCTACCCTGTGAACATTTCACTTCCTGGGGTGAAGTGCATCATTGGAGTAGACAAGAACAAAGGCAGACGACCTGATCTGATCTTCTGGTCATCTGGGCCACCAGACAAATCGACTGAAGATATTAACTTGAAGAAAGTTTTCTCCAGTGAATATCCTTAGCAAGGTCTTCCATGGCCTAGAGATTACTAACAGTGAATAAATTCAAACTGGAGAAAGCCTCATGGATGATCCAGCTTCCTGGAGTGAAAGTGTAGATGCTTCCTGATGTAAGTGCTCCTCACTGTGCTAGGGAATGACTTTTAAAAATTTACTAATATAAAGAGACAGGTTTCATGTATTTCATAGGTACAGTTCTAAGAAGAGAAGCCTATTACCCTCCCTCCTTCAGCTTCCCACTTTCCCTTTTCTTTTCATTAATTTTTGCAAAGACATAATTTTAATCCACTCTATAATCACAAGGCTAGCACACCACTAACCATAATATTCAACAAGTGAAATGTAGAAAACAAGTGATGGACATCTGTGTTGATTCCTTATCTTAGCCATTGTGAGTAGAAGTGCAATAAACATGGGGGTATAGATAACTCTTTCATATGCTGATTTCATTTCATTTGGGTAAATTCCCAGGAGTGGGATGGTTGGGACATATTGTCGATCTATTTTCAGATTTATGAGGAATCTCTGTACTTTTTTTCCAAAAATCTTTCCTTTGAAATTCTAACTGTCGCTCTGGGCAAGAGAGTGCAGTTTTGACAGAGAAAGACTAACCCAAGGATGTTGCCCTGACATCTGTCCTGTTTAGAGGCTATGAGTATCTTTATTGTCTATATCCTTTGTGTCATTAGTTAAGTATGATACTGATAACATCTCCTATGTGTTTGACAATCATTTATTGTGTGTTTGCTCAGACTCCCCATGGTATTTTCTTGTTTTTTAAAATTATTTATTTGAAAAGGACAGACATAGAGATAGATAGATTAATAGATGATAGATAGATAGATCTTTTATCTATTGGTTCACCCCATAGATGCTGCAACAGCTGACATTGGACCACATCAAGGTCTTCCACATGAGTGGCAGGAACACAAATCCTTGAACCATCACTTGCTGCCTCCCAGAGTATATGTTAGCAGAAAGTTGGAAATGGAAGCTGAGTCAGGTCACAACCTGTGGGCTTTAAATGGGATGTGGTGTCCCCCAATGCCTCTTAACCACTGTTGCGAATGCTCACTCTACAATCAGTATTTTGGACGTGTAGGTTTTACATGTGCAAAGAACTAGGTTGGAAGTGGGACAATGGGCAATATTTAATTGTATTCCTTATAATCATAGAATACAACCACTGGAATCCAGAATAGTTAAAAAGTGGGGAGGGAGTAATAATTAATCTGCAAATATTGAGCCATATAATTTAGTACCTTCATATATACAAAGTTTTCTTTGTATATTGAAAGGAAGGGGCTGGTGTTGTGGTCTAGCATGTAAGCCACTACCTACAACACCAACATCCCATGTGGGCTCTGGCTTGTGTCCTGATTGCTCCACTTCCAATACAGTTCTCTGTTGATTGCCTGGGAAAGCAGTGAAAGATGTCCAAGTGTTTGGGCCACTGCCACCTACCTGGGAGACTCGGATGAAGCTCTTGTCTGCCTGGCGCAGCACTGGCCATAGTGATCATTTGGGGAGTAAACCAGCAGATAGAAGATTCTCTCTGTGTGTGTCTCTCCCTCTTTCTCCATAACTCTGACTTTCAAGATACATAAATAATCTTTTTTAAATAAGAATATATTGAAAGAGAATACCATGGTGAGACAAAGTGCTAATCCTATCTTCTGAGATTAACGCTAAAGAATTTTGTGATGATGGCAGTTTTTCTTTAAAAAATATGCTCATCTCTAAAGGAACAAGCCCTTAACTTCATGTCCTACACACCAGGGAAGGACTCTATGGTAATCCTGATTAAGAATGTTATCTCTGGTATTAAAAGCAATGCCTCTGAGACTCATGTCAATGAACAGCATAAGCAACATGGTGCCTATTTCCACATCAGCTATATCACATCTGCTAGTGATGACTTCTGTCTTGCAATACATCTGCAGGGATTCCATGAAATCGTCTATCAAAAAATCTTAGATGTCTTCTTTGAGTCCTGATGTGACTTTTGGGCAGCTGCAAGTGGAGTAGATGTACAACAGGGCAGTCTGATCAGCCTCACAGGCTGGAGATCCTCAGACATGGCTCACCTTCCTCCTTTTGGTAGAGAAATCCAACCCTTAAAACGGCACTTTCCTTCCACATTTACAGGCACACCAAGGCTACATTTACTCACCATAACATAGAAGAGTGAGGAATGAAGACACTATTTAGAAAGGTACCTGCGGAGGACAAGCGGTCAAGTGGTGGGGATAATCTCGAAAGTTCTGGCTCCAGAGCTTGGAAACTTGTCCTCTTAACCTGGCTTCAAACTTATTGGCTTCACAAATATAATTTCTGCTTCCAGAATATATGGGCACTCAACTTGATATCTATTTTTTTCTGTTAGCCTGCTTATCCAATGGATCTATAATTCTAAGATTTCTTAATATAATTGCTGTTTCCTTTATTGGAGAGAAACATGCTCAAAATTCCTGAACAAGAAAATCCAACTTTCATTTAATTAAAATTTCTCACACATTTTCTTCAAGTACCCTCAAGGTCAGATAAAATTCATCAGGGACCTATGGACTCATTCTAGCAAAAGCAAGCAAGAGCTTGCTTTGATGTTGTATTTTTAAAGTTAAATATCAATTCAGTGTGTTTGGCCAATTCCATAATGTATCCAGCTGTTTTGTATAAAAGTAGACCCATTCCTCTTTATCATATATTTTTTTTAAGTAAAAATGATACTCAAACTACTCAAACGGTGCTGAAGGATAGTGCATCCTCTAGCCACATGTAGCTATCTAAATTTACATAAGAAATAATTGAAAGCAAACAGAAAATAATTCATTTCCTTGAGTAGACAAGCAATATTCTAACCACTGAATAACCAGCCATCTGTGACTAGTGGATAATGTGTCATGTGGTGCAAGATACAATGTTTCTATCAATGTGGAGTGATCTACCAGATAGCATACGCTAGATAATAATTCACAAGTTTCTTATTTCCCAAGAATTATTCTGAATACTTTCTAAAATATAGAAATCCAGTCTGAAAATTATAGCTCAAAAATAAGAAAAATGTCAATGTGATAGAGTAGAAACAAAATCCAAACTGGAATTAGAATAATAAGATTTATATCGAGTTCTGTAAATTATAAAGTGTAGGAATTTAAGCAATCCTCTCAGATTATTAATGTGTCTAAACACCATTGCTTTCTCTGTATTATGCTAACAAAAATAAATGCACTTGGTATCTCATAAGACTGAGTATAAAATGAGATATTACAAAAGAAGAGCACTGCGTCTCATTAATATTTATGTATTCTGAATATATCATGGTGTTGGTTCTGAGTATTCACTAAATATTTAATAGCTGATGGAATGGATAATGAGTATTCATTCAGTTGTATAATCATTGGTATGGACAATTTGAAAGTGAACATCATGAAACTTCTAAACACAGATTTGGTTACGGGAATGAAATATTTTCACTATATGAAAACTCAAAGACTTACATATAGGGGCCAGCATTCTGCCCCATGATGCTGCAAAGCCACCATCCCATATCAGAGAACAGGTTTGAGTCCCAGCTGCTCCGCTTCTGTTCTAGCTTCCTGATAATATGCCTGTGAAAGCAGAGCGGACAGGCCCAAGGACTTGGGCTTTGTCACCAACATGGGAAACCCTGATAGAGTTGCTGACTTCTGGCTTCATGGTAAGGCTGTTGTGACCACCTGGGTACTGAACCAGTGGATGAAAAATCACTCTGTCTCTTTCTCTCACTCACTTTTCACATAAATAAAAATTTTAAAAAAATCTTTTTTTCAAAAGACTTATAAATTCACGATACTGCAGAAAAACGATTAGAAGATCAGTTTGAAATCGCATATAAAACTTAGTTTTAAGATTTTGGTATTTGGCAAGCATTTGGTTAAGCATGTAGGTCAACATTTGTTATATCTGCATCTAATCCTGGAAAGCCTGGTTCAAGTCCTACCCCTCTACTTGTGATCCAATTTCCTGGCAAAATGCACACTCTGCAGAAGGTTAGAGAAAAGGGAATTCTTACACAAGGTCAGAGGAAATGTAAACTATGGAAATCATACAGAGGTTCCTCACAAAACTGAATATCTATAAGACCCTGCAATCCCACGACTTGCAATACATCCAACAGAAACGGAATGAGAATGTCAGACATCTGTGTTCCCATGTTTGTTGCAGTACAGTTCTAAAAGCATAGAAATTTAATCAATCCAAGTAGACATCAGTGGATGCATAGTTAAACAAAATATGGGTTTTATTTCAGGAGATTCCAAGATGGAAGATTAGAGAGTGACATACTGTGCTAAGCTAGGGATAAATAGAAGGAAGGAAGGAAAGAAGGGAGAGAGGGAGGGAAGAAGGAAGGAAGCGATGAATGAAGGAAGTAAGGGAGGAAGGGAGGAAGGAAGGAAGGAGGAAGAAAGTTTGAGTGTAGGAAGTGCACTTTCAGGGGAAAATTGGAGTGAAAACCACACTGGAAATCCTACAAGAGGATGAAGAGCACCATGGACCTGTGTGGAGGGTGTGGATGCACAGCACAAACATGGACACACACACAATACAGGACAGCAGCAGCTGAGAGCTGGAGTGGGCAGCAGCTTGGAGAAGGATGTGAGATTGGACTGCAGCAGAGTGTGGTGATATAGCAGAGGGAGAGTGAGGTCTGAGACTGGACTGGAGCCCTGGGGGCTAGCAGTCACTAGTGGTTGCTTGCAGATCCAGTGGAAGTAGCAGGAGTATGTTTATCTCACCCCATCTTCCTCAAACAGCACCTGCTGCCCAGCTGAGAAAGGGCAGGTACCATTTGTGGGTTTTAGACAGGAGCTGAAGAAGACTGTGTGCCACAGCAACTGGCTGAGACAGGGTGCCATCTTCTCAGCAGTACTGGCAGCAGTGGTGGGGAGAGAGCAACATTTGGCCAGTGGCTCTTGTGTATGCATGTGATCAAGAGAGTCTAACAGAGGGAAATATCCACAGTCCCCACTAACACTGAGCCTGGCTGAGAGGCAGCTGAGCACCTACCTAGGACTGCCCCCAGCCTCCCAGAATCATAACATCTAGGCAGAGCTGACTCGTGGAACATTTGCCTCTCCATCGAATGGACAATCTGACAGGGCAGAGCAAAACCTTGTCACCCAATAACTGTGGGAGCCTTGTGTGCTGAGACCATAGGGGCTTGGTGGTTAAAAGAGAAGGTGCCTGGCATAGCTGGGTCTCTGCATAATTGTATTCAGCTCCACAAGCTCAGAGCTCCTTGGTTGCCTGGGGCAGGTCATTGCAGCAGGAACTGTGCTCACAACAAGGATTGATCTTTTTTGTGGTTCATACAGTGGTGCATAAAAAATGAAATCTTATCTTCTGCACCAAGATGGATGCAATTGGAAACCATTATACTTCATGAAATAAGCTAGTTCCACAAAGACAGATCCCATTTGTTTACCCTGATATGAGGTAACTAATAGAGTACCTAAAATGTAATGTATTGGAGTAAAATGGACATTTTGAGATTCAATGATTGTTTATAGCCCTTGTCTCTTCCACTCTTCTATTGAGGAGCAGTGTTTTGTTTTGTTTTGTTTTGTTTTGTTTTTTTTCATCATACTATTTGTTGAACTCTTTTACTTGGTGTAGGGTTTAATATTAAATCATTAAGTAAACAGAAAATAGATGTTTGTAAAAATTAAGGGTGGGAATGTGAGAGGGAGGAGGAAAAAGGTTTGGAGTGAGGGAGGGAGGAGGGTGGGGGTCAAGAATCAATATTTTCCTAAATCTGTATGTGTAAATTATGTGAAACATATATAGCTTAAATAAAATCTAAAAGGATTTTAAAAAAGAAAATATAGCATATATACACAATGCAATACTATTATACCTTTAAAAAAGACAAAATTTTATTATTTGTAAAAACATAGATGGAACTGGGGTACATAATACTAAATGAGGGCCGGCACCATGGCTTAACAGGCTAATCCTCCGCCTTGCGGCGCCAGCACACCGGGTTCTAGTCCTAGTTGGGGCACCGGATTCTATCCCGGTTGTCCCTCTTCCAGGCCAGCTCTCTGCTATTGCCCGGGAAGGCAGTGGAGGATGGCCCAAGTCCTTGGGCCCTGCACCCGCATGGGAGACCAGGAGAAGGACTTGGCTTCTGGCTTCGGATCAGCACGAAGTGCTGGCCCCAGCGGCCATTGGAGGGTGAACCAACGGCAAAAAGGAAGACCTTTCTCTCTGTCTCTCTCACTATCCACTCTGCCTGTCCAAAAAAAAAAAAAAAAAAATACTAAATGAAATAATTCAGGCATAGAAAGCAGTGTTTAATTTTATTCATGTAGTTAAACATTAGCTTTACAAATAATCTGATGCTTTAACATGGTTCACATAGATTTTGCATGAAACAGTGTAAGAGTTGTGCTTGTATATATCCCATAGCTACTGGATAGCTTACTTTAAGTGAATGTATAAGAAATATAGCACTACAAATTTGTGTACACTTTCAACTATACAGAGATACTTACATTATGTTACATTCATAATAAATGTTTCAGAAATTAAATATGCTATATATTCATGACATTAATGTATTTAATGATGTAGCTGTAAGTTGCAGCATGCATTCAAAGATCGGTAATATCACCCTTAAGGGGATGAGTAGCATGCCAAAAATTTATACTTTCATTTTTAAACTTTCTTTTTTCAATTCTATTTATTTATTTATATGAATTTTTATCAATATAAAGAGAATTGATATCATTCATTTGACAGGTACATCTCTGAGAAAACAACCATAATGCTTTCCCTCCCATTCTTCCTCCCCTAACAACCTCCTCTCTTTCTTTCCTTTTCTTCTTCAATTTTTGCAAATATCAATTTTAGTTCACTCTGTACTAACAGGCTGCATTTTTCATATATGAAGCATAGATATTCATACAATAAATATACTGATAAATGATATGTTTATTAATTTAAAAATCAAATATTAATATTAATTTAAGAGAAATTATTTTAAAAGGCTTTAAAAAAAAGATTTACTTTATTTATTTAAAAGGCACAAAGAGAGTGAGAGGGAGAGACAGGTAGAGGATGAGAACTCTTCCATTCTCTGGTTTGCTACCTAAATCGCCACAACAGCTATGGCTGGGTCCAGCTGAAGCCAGGATTCTGGAAATCCATCTAAGTCTCCATATGGGTGGTAGAGACCCAAATACTTGGGCCATGTTTTTTCTGCTTTTTCTGGTGCATTACCATGGAGCTGGATCAGAAACAAAATCATCAGGACTAGAACTGGCATTCAGATACAGGAAACTGACATCCTCGGTGATGACTTAACCTGCTGTGCCACAGTACCATCCCTAGGGGCTGGTGCTGTGGCATGGCAGGCAAAGCTGCCACCTGCAGTGCTGGCATCCCATATAGGTGCCAGGTCAAGTCCCAGCTTCCCCACTTCTGCCTAGCTCTATGCTATGGCCTGGGAAAGCAGTAGAATATGGTTCAATTCCTTGGGCCCCTGCACCCATGTGGGAGATCCAGAGGAAACTCCTGGCACCTTCTTTCAGATCGGTGCAACCCCGGCTGATGCAGTCATCTGGGGCGAGGGGTGAACCAGTGGATGGAAACCTCTCTCTCTCTTTCTCTCTCTCTTCTCTACCTCTCTGTAATTATGCCTTTCTAATAAATAAATAAGTAAATATTAAGAAAATACCATCCCTAAAAAGATATCTTATGTGATGAATTAAAAGTTTGAAAACAATTGTTTACAATATAATGCTAACTATTATAATATATATTTGCACATTATATATGTACAAATATATACACATCTGAGAAACATAAATTATAGATGTATACATCAACTGACACAAGTAATAAAACTTAAGAGTAATTTTTATATACATCCTTTCTGTTTGATTCCTTGTATATATAGCTTATGGGTGGTAGATATAGATGACAGGTATATGATAGCTATATAGATATAGATAGTTAGATGTGGAATTACAGAATATTTTAAGGTTCCCTTTTATTTCTTATGATTTTTGTAAGAAGCACAAATTATTTTTAAACCATTATGTTAAAGAAGAGCAATTGCTTTAGGTTATATTTGAGCCACCATCAGGCAATATAGTGGACATCTACAGGAAAAGTAAGTGTGTATACAAGACACTGACAGTGCACAGCGAGTCTCTTCATGGGTCAAAAGAAAGATTTGGTCAATAATGTTTCTCTGATTTAGAAAAGTAACAGTTATGTTGACCTAGGTGCTCAGTATTCAGGGAAGGTAAGACTTGAGCTTGGCTTGGAAAGAAAAGTATATCAGTGGGATCAGATTTGGTTTATTTAGCCAAATGTGATGGGAAGGAGTTAATTAAACAAGTGGGAGTTTAATTGTCTCTCACATAAAATCTATTCAGGCAGAGTCAGTCCAGGACTAGCATGTGACTTGACTGTCCTCGGAATACTCTTCTGGCATGCTGTTTTACCAACTTAACATTTGGTTTCTATCCATAATGTCCATATGGGGAATATATGATGCTGAAAATTAAGCTTATACAACAAAATCCCAGGTATTAGGAAGTAAAACAAGATCTCTTTCTTTCCAGCCTCCCTAAGAAATATCCCAGGTCTCATACAATTACAACAATTAATTCTCACTCCATAGTTTCTGCATGAGTTCCATCTTTTCCCTGGGTCAGCAGTGACTCCTAATCTGATTTGGGTAAAAGTAGTCATCTGAAAAGACCTGAAAAACACTTCTAATAACTCATTGAGAGAAACTAAATCATATTATGTTCATATTAAACTCCCAGTAGGACAAATAAACTCATTCATTATTCTAAGAGGCAATGGTGTACCCTGCAAATTGCATGTTGATGGAGATCTGAAATAATAGATATTTATCAAGCATTTTTCAATCTCTACCTCTGTTCTCCCTTTTTATGGTCTAAAGCTCTATGTCATCCTTTCTTATGTACAGGATACCTCCTTCCTACCTCGCTAAGAAATATCCCAGGACTCATACAATTACAACAATTAACTCACACTCCATAGTCTCTGCATGAATCCCATCCTTTCCCTGGGTCCAGCAGTGACTCCTAATCTTCCAGCAACTGGAACTGGAAATATCTATTTGCCTCCAAAACACCCAGTGAAGATGTGTAGAAGCAACTCAATAAGAACTGCTAATCAGAAGATACACTGAGCCTGTTACTTTGAGAAGTGACACATGAGAAGCACAAGTGTTAGTAAGGTTATGAAAGATGGCGATTATTTGTCATGAGAAAAATCTGGAAATGATCATCTAGACAGGAAATAGATTAATGGAAAAATATGTTAAGAATATTAATATTAATGGCAGTGAATATATTAAGCAATATATATTAAGGACTTCCTATGTTTTGTGCAACAAGTGTACTCACTGTAACAATTCTATGACACAAAATGCCTATCTCGATTTTATAGAGAGGTTAAATATCCTGCTCATATACACCCAGTAGGGTTGAATTGATTTTACTAAATCTGGTGCCATGATCTTAATGACCACAAGAGATTTATTTTGCTATTGTCATAAATAGGGTAAACAGTTTCTAAAGCATTGCATAGCATGTATTAGAAACCAGCAAAGTGGTTTTAATTTATGATATTGCATAAAGGCTTATTTCCAAACATCAGACCAGGTCCACTGTGTCAGAGTGTTTTTTGTAGTGTTGATGCTTTACTATTTTCTCACTTATTTCAGATACTTTGTGCTCTAATACTTATGCAATAATTACAATATAAGGTCTGTACTCATTTTACACATTAAATAAAGAAGCAGTCATGTACTTGAGACATGCACACAAATCAATGCTGAAAGCAAATGGGCTTTGGATGGAGACTGTCTAGACATAGGAGCAGCATCATATTTATATGTCTTAAACACAAGCCAGTATGGAAAAGAAATGAAAAATGGAGTGCTAAAAATACCTCTCTTTCACATCCTTTTTACTTTTTACCTTTGGATGTTCAAGGTTAAAATACCAATTTGTTAAGGGAGGATATTCTGGAGCAACAATGTAGAAATTCTTTGTTCATGCATTTTTGTTTTAATGCTGCGTTGCTTCTCAGAATGTATAATACAATCAAAGTGTGACTTTGGAGTTAATCACACTTAGAAATGGGATTTAAATTTACAAGGTTTGCCACAGAGTAGACAGGGAATATAGTCTAGTTAGGTATAAATCTTATATTTTGTTATCAGTAGAGGCACACATACTCTCTAAACTTCACTGTCCATTAGGAGTTTCTGTGATGCTGGAAATCCTCTCTATCTGTATTGTTTAATCTGCTTGCTATAATTCATGTAAGACTACTGGACACTTGTGGCTAGGACATATGTAGAATTGCATTTTAAATGTCATTTTAGTTAATTTAAATTTAAAGGGCTACACGTGCCTCATGGATATCACATTGGGCATGCGTAGCCCTTTATTTTCAGGAAGAAAATTCTGGAAAATATATTAGGGAATAACAAGAAGTTGTGCACATCAAAACATGTTTTGAAATCTTGGACATGACTGCCCATGTAGAACAGAGCAACATCATGGAGGCGATTATTACCAAATCAGTGTATCAAATATGTATTTAATGTATGCATTTATTGTCAATGTGCTACAGACACAAATGCAGCAAAAACACAAATTATATTTCCATTGGAAAAAAGAGGTGTGGTTCATAAAATATATAGTTTAATTGTTAGTGTAAAATGATAAAGTGATAGGTTCAATGAAGAAAGTTGCATGTTTGGTAAGTGAGGAAAGCCATACGGGAATAGATATCATGTTAGTAATATTAGTGGAACTAAATTTAAAGCTGTGATGCTTAATAACATATTTAATATTTGAATAAAAAATAAAATAAAAACATAACACATATGTCATCAGAGAAGAGTGTTCTAGACAGAAAAAAAAAAGTTATAGAGTACCTAGAGAGAGAGTGGATTGGCATGTCCAATAGTATCAAAGAAGTCCACCTGGATTCAATGCATGGTCAATTAAAATGTCAACAGATAAGTGAGGAATTAAGAAGGTTCTTAATCAAACATGCTTTGTGGGCTCTGGTAGGTTTTCAATTTTGTTCTAAATGGATAAGATCTCATGATGAAAGAGATGGGGGTGTGAGGTGTTAGATGGGTTAATGGGCAGTTACGCCATTGGAAAGCACTTAGGACAATTAACTGCGCATAGTCCTGCTTAAGGTAGACAGGATTGTAATCCTTGCCTTCTGATTCGCTGTTATTCTGATCCTCCATGATTGGGTGTACCTAGGTTTAATTTTCAGAAAGGGGCCTATCAGAGAGGAACCACTTCAAGTTTATAAAGAGAAGACACTGGCCGGCTTCCTTGGCAACTCCTTGGTTGGATTCCCTCCCTTGACTGTTGCAGCAGGAGGTTTCTTGTTTTCAATAAACCCTGCTTTCCTCACTGTCCCTGTCTACATGGAAATTCTTCTTCAATGTGAAACAAGAGCTGAGATTCCCCCTTGTTATCATCCTCCCACAACAGCTTGGTGATGTGACTCAGATTTAACTCGAATCTGAACCTGATCATCCTCTCCACACAGTTGAGCAATAGGACTGCTTCTGCCTCTGTTTTTTTGTAAAGACTTTTCCTCTCCCCCCTAGCAACTCTGTCTTTCAAGAATGCCGGGTGCTTCTCAGCCAGTTTAAAGTGGTTAGTGCAGACTCAGATCAGACTTGTTGATAGTACTGGATCAATCCCACAGAGGTGAAACTCTGTTCTATTCTCTCTCTCTCTCTCTCTCTCTCTCTCTCTCTCTCTCTCTCTCCCTTGCATGTATAATCCCTTTATAAAGGTCTGGGAGAAAGCTTTGTGACTGAGAGAGCCTGTATGGGGTTACACTCTAGTGTTCCTGAAAGTCTCATGGCTAGACACCACATCCCAACCTCCAGAATGGCATTGGGCTAGGAAGCAGATGCACTTCAGGGAGAAGACCTAGTGAGCTGGCATGGCTTGGAGTAAGGCATGGGTTCTGTGTCCTGATGCCCCAGTGTCTCCTTACTTCACCCCAGACTTGAGTGCCTGTGACCTGCACTCTTGGAGTCCACATGGGCTGTACACTAGAGGCTCCCCTCTCTCTTCTTCTCATATTGGCTCTGAGAATATTGGTCCTGGCTGACTCAGTTTCCATCTCTCAAGTCTGGGAAAAGGTCTTGGAGTAATTGTGAAATACAGGCCAGGGCAACACCCCGGTGTTTCTCAAAGGTTGTTTGGACACCAGATTCTGAGAGCTCAATAAGGTGTCAGGCTGATAAATGTACTCTGTTCTTTCCACAGAGATCAATATGTTGGTCAGACTTGCCACAATCTGGAATGAGGCCAGGGGCTCTGATCCAATGCCCCAATGACTCTTTACTTCACATGATACCCTGACAAGGTTCCCATCTTTTTTTTTTTTTCCTGTTTAACTCACTCCATTGTGGCCTCTGGATTCTCTTTTGTCCTGCCCATTCTCATTTCTTACAAACTAGAATTCCTGGTCCTGTTAGTTGGTATTTCCCTAAATGTCTGGTTGATTTTGGATCAGAATGTAGGTATTCCTTTTGCAGCCATGGGCAGCCTTTCCATCTAGTTACCTCTTTAGGCATAGAACCCCTCATGACATGGATTTGTGGAGACAAGTCCTCCAACATGTTCTCTGGTGTCCTGCTCCCTCTTTTTAAGTTCCCTCCCTCTCTTGGGTCCACCTCCATCAGGGCCTATCTAGATAGTCCATATCTCAAAGATAACTCAATGCAGAGAATTTTCTCCCATTGTGTCACTTTATTCCTTCACCTGCTTAGTAACAAGCTCAAGTGGAGGCCAGTACTGGTGCCCTCTCTCCAAGAGATAGCTTGAAAATTCTTAAAAAGGTTTTTGATGTGAAGGCAAGATGTGAGCCAAGATTAAAAGGTGCAGGACAACGGTTTGTTTCCATGTATAACAGAAGAGCAGCAATGGTATATATTTGTTCAAGGCAGGACTCCCAGTTCTAGCATGCTCTCAGTGAGTGCTGTTTTGGCAAATATATATCCTGGATTACAGGTGTGGAAGGCTAAGTGAGCCTGGATTATATGTGTTAGCCCCACCTACATCTTTTTTTCCTTCTCTGTGGGCTTCAGTACACTTCTGTATACCACAGGAAGCTAGAAAGTTTGAGAGACATCTCAAACTCAGGAGATATAAAAGCTGAGGGGTGCTTCTGTTTTTATCCTCATTGCATCTGTGACACAAACCATCTATAGCAGACACATTGTTGGGGTTCCTACTCAGATATTAGGATTCCTTTGATCCCCCCAAAACTTAAAGAAAAAAAATGCCTGATCTTTTTCTACACCACTGCCTGGCCTGGTTACAAATACAGGAAGGAGAAAGTTGGCATTCAACCTTACTATAACATTCTCCAGCTGGAGCTTCTCGGTCATACAGCAGAAAAGTGGGTTGAGGTCCTTTATGTACAGGCTTTCTTTTCACCTAGAGACAATCCAGAGTTTTTTAAAGCTTGTCAGATTGACTCAAATATTGTTGCAACTCTGTGTCTTAAAGGTGCACAATAACCTCCCTGTTATCCACCTACTCCCCCTATTTGTCCTCCAAGCCCCAAATCTGTAGCACCCACAGAGCCTCATACCAAACTACTACCTATTCAGCAAATCCAGGAGGGTAAGGACTATTCAAATCCAAGTCCCATTTCTCTGCAAGATCTTAGGCAGACTTAAGAAGATCTGAGTAGCTTCACAAATGACCCATACCATTCCAGAACTAAACACAGGTGTATGTGTTAACATGGTAGAATGTAATGCTACCCTTTGGTCAAACTCTAATAAGGTCACCAAAGCTTGTGGCCATACAGGCAGTAGAGGAATTTGGGGATGAGTTGTATGGACATGACCCTAAATTCACAATATATGAACAAGGCATGCCATTCTGCACAGGTCAATGTGTGGTTCCCCAGAATGACCCTAAGTGGAAGCCTAACAACGCTGCAGATGTTTGTAGAAGGCATCATATTGTCTGTTTTACAGAGGACATAAAGAGAATTATGACCAAACCCCTTAACTACTCTAAACTATCTCAGATCTATCTAGGGCCACAGGAAATCCCTCTGTCTTTATGAAATGCCTGAGAAAGAGTTTAAAGAAATATATTCCAGTAGGCTTTGATTCTGTAGGAGGATAGACAATTTTAAAGGAGTGATTCTTCACTTCCTGACTGATTCCTGCTCCAAACAAGAGAAAACTCCAAAAATTTGAAATGGGACCTGAAAGAACCTCTGATAATGTCTTAAAGTGGCCACTACCATCCTTTATAACAGGGATGAGGACCTCAAAGCAGGAGCAAACAGGAAGAAGGAAAGATGTGCTCCTGGTGGCAGCTGCACAGAAACATTCCTGATGTTGTCACTGCTGAGGAGTAGAAACTTCCTTAAAGATCATAATTATAGACCTCCATGGCCAAGCCCCATTCGTGAAGGGGATCACTGGAAGAGCGACTGCTCCTGAAGGCTGAGAATGCCTGGATCACGCGTTTCTACTATGCCTCCCACACAGCACAGAAGGGGCCTGCGGTGACACATCAGGTTAGCGACCAGGAGCCCAGGATAGTTCTTACTAGAAGTCTTTCAGAAGACTGAAAAATTTCATTTAAACATTGGAGCAACTTTTTCTGTCTTCCACTCAAGCTTTATGCCCCTTTCTCCCCACTTCTGTGACCCTAAAAGTTGTCTTGGGATCCCCTCAACTTAAATATTTCACCCAACCTTTGAGCTGTGTTGGGAATAATTTGATGTCCACACATTTCTTTTTGATAATACCAGAAAGAGTTCTGCCAGGTAGAGATTTCCTGGCCCAGATAGAGAACACAGTTGTTGTAGGAACAGGGACAGATTTATGCCTCCCTCAGATAGAGGTAGATACCAATATTGATTTGAAGTATCCAGAGAAAAGTAGGTCAGGCTATAACTGCTCAGCCTAAGTTCATTTTACAAACCAGCACTCTTTCCCATATCGGAGATATTATCCTTTAAAGCTTGAGACTCAGGAATGGCTAAAAGCCATAGTAGGAAATCTTAAGGTGCAAGGACTTTTGAAACCATGCAATAGTCCCTAAAATGTCCCAATTCTAGGGATTCAAAAATCCAGTGGAGAACGGAGACTATTGCATCTTTGCTTAATTAATGCATGTGTAGGCCCATTTATCCTGCGTTTCCTAATCCCTGCACCTTGTATTGAAGATCACTGGTTCACCGTTTAGGATTCAAGGATGCCTTCTTCTGCATTTCTCTGCACCCTGATTCTCAATTTCTGTTTGCCTTTGAGGACCCCTTGACCCAGTCCTCACAACTGAATTGGTCTGTGTGCCTCTGGACTTTAGAGACATCCACACCTGTTTGGGCAAGTCTCGTCCACACATCTGTAAGAGTTTCCTTATCCCTGGATAGCTATTCTACAATATGTAGATGTCACCTCCTGTGCACTCAAACGAAGGAGGATCCTCAAGAGGGGACTACGCTCTTCTCATCTGCTCAGCTTCTGTTTTTGTTTGTTTGATGTTTGCCAATACAGTCTTCAGCATTTCAAAGTCTAAGGCCCAACTCTGTCTACCTTCCGTAAAATATCTAGGCATGACATTATATATAAGGGAAATAGGCTCTAGGAGAGGACAGGATTAGGCTTATAACCCCTTCCCACCACCCCACCTAAGTTTAGAAGTTTGATGGGTTTAAGGGGGTTTTGAGGCTCTGGATCCCTGGGTATAGGAAAATTGCTTGAGAAAGGAAGTGCATTAGTACATGTTCTCCAGAGAAACAGAAGCAGTAGGATCACACACGCACACACACACACACAGTGTCCCAGTTCCTCTTTTCATCCCAGGTTCCAGCTAATGTGCACACTGCATGGGTGGCATCAAGTGATGGTTCTCCATGGGAGATCTGGATTCAGTTCCTGGATTCTGCCTTACACAACTCCG
The DNA here is from genome assembly GCF_033115175.1 of Lepus europaeus. Taxonomy (NCBI): domain Eukaryota; kingdom Metazoa; phylum Chordata; class Mammalia; order Lagomorpha; family Leporidae; genus Lepus; species Lepus europaeus. The sequence continues at coordinate 11,319,818 of NC_084839.1, read as the reverse complement.
GCTGTTGTGGGTATTTGGTGACTGAACCAGTGTATGAAAGATCTCTGTCTGCTTCAGTCTCTGTATCTCACTGTTCAAATAAAATGAAGAACAATAAACAGCAAACAGTATGACCCTGTGAAACTGGGGATTCAACTTGTGTCCAATATCAGGATGAGGCTCTCTGATTTTTAGCAGTTTCATCCGTATGACTCTGGAAAATAAGGTTCTCCTTTAGGGTACACCTAGAAGCACTGAAGCCATTTAAATGGTACTTAAACTCGTTCTTTCCTTTCATCATTTTGTCCAACTACATTAAGATCAATAAACTAATGTCATTAAATTCCCCAGTTTTCAAAAAAATGTCCAAAAGAATCATATTCAAAGTCACTTAGCTCTTTACTTCTTATAAGTGGTTGATTACAAGTATTACAAGCAGGTACTGCTTGCATCTTTGTAAATAGTCCATGCCATAGACTGTCAGTACTCTATTGCTAGAAACAGAATCAACAGCATCTTTAGATCTAGTCATATTTCAAAGCTAGTTTCAGATACCTCAAAGCCAGTTCAGCTAATATGTATACATAAAATTTCACCCTATCTAATCTCAAAGTTTTTCTCATCATGCAAGAAGCATTGCAAAGTGTCTGCTTGCTTATATAAATGAATATAATTATCCATAAATTTTTTCTACAGAAATAATCCTACTCAATATATTAGCTATGTATTTATTCTTTTCTGAAAACAGATGGGACATGTAGGGGTGTAAATATGATTTTTTTCTGATTTTATTGTGTTTAGATATAAGCGGCCTATGTGTGCTTATGTAACATAAATGCTGTACATATTTTAGGTATTTAGTGCATGCATGACTGTTTTGATTTTATATTTTTACTTGTCTTACTCTTTCCTCATCTTCATCACTCAGGCAGTAATTTATTTAATTGGTACACATATAAACAGTCAGGAATGTATAATATGTTCACATTCATGTAAAACAAATTTTCATATATAGAGTTTGTATTGATATGGCAATTCTTTGTGATATGCTATAGAAATATTATTGTCATTCACTATACTTCTCTTAATTTTCATTTTTTTCTCTCTGTGTTATCTCTAAGAAAACCAACACAATACTCTTTTGCATTTAGTTGCTGGGAATTATTCCATTTTGTAGATCTAATATAATTTGTTCAATCAGCTGTAATTTCTTCTAGTTATTTTCTAAAGTAACAGCTTTACAAATATATTTTTGTATGGTAGATTTTTAAGCAAGCAGATTCCTTAAAAGGGAACAACACCCTGGAGCAGTGGGTTAAGATGCTGTCTGCAGCACCAGGATCCCATATGGGCCCCTGTTCAAGTCCTGGCTTCCAATTCAGCTCCAGATTAATCTACCTGGAGAAGCAGTGGAAGGTGACCCAAATCACAGGACTCTTGCACCCACATGGGAGACCAGGATGAAGCTCCTGGATTGTGGTTTCAGCCTGCCTAGCCCTGGCTGTCTTGGCCATTTGGGAAATGAATGATATGAATAATAAAAGATTCTCTCTCTCATTCTCTGTGTGTGTGTGTGTGCCTATCTCTCCATAACTCTTTCAAATAAATAAATAAATAAATCATTAAAAAAAGAAAGACAAATTGCCAAGAAATTTTATGCAAAAGGCATACTCTTTTTTTATTTTAAAAACGTAACCATATTATTATTCATCCATAAGTGTCCCCTTAATAGAAGTTTCAGAAACTGGAGTGGGCATTGGAAATCACCACTAAATCTGTTTGAATTCCAGACAGAATTATGACCTTAATGAATTAATTATAGTTTTATTCTAAATTTATGGTGGTTTTGAAGCAGGAATAGATTCCTAGATTAGAAACTGGTTCCTTGAAGTAGGATGCTGTTCTATTAGAAACCTGAACATGCGGCCTTGGCTTTGGGTCTGGGATTTACATAGAATCTGCAAGGATGTTGAGGAGACTCATTCTGAAAACTGGAAAATCTTCAAGTTTATTGTTATTGAAACCAGGAGAGCGAGGAGAATGCTTGCTTTTGGAAGATGTGAAAATGGTGGCCTAGCAGTATGGTAGTGGAAAATTTGAGGAAAATCAATAATTGCATGAAAAATCAGGAGTTCCAGTTGTTATTGCAGACAGACTTTCAGGCATAATATTAACAGGGACTGTGGGGAACTTGTAACTTTCTATGCAAGAATAGCAAAATGAACTACAGCAAGAGTTGTTAATTTGTAATGCACAATACACAGAAAATACAAAAAGGAGTCAGGACTAGAAGGGGTAAAAGTCAAACTGTTATTCAACTCTAACAGCTCCCAGAAAGACTTGGAATAGTCAATGATCTTAGAACAATTATTAAATCTAGTGTTTCACCAGCAAAACAGAATTTCAAGATATTTCACATTTTCTTGGGACCACATGCCAGCCTAGTTTAAAAATGTTTAAAGTCATGTCTCTTGAAAGTTCTCTCCCAGACTCTGTGACTTTTAAGAATCTTAAAGCATGCCTTGTAGACTCCTTCAAGCTAACAGGTACTTTAAAGTATTTTAAGAGTGTTGCCCTTTGGGGCCGGCGCCGTGGCTCACTTGGTTAGTCCTCTGCCTGTGGTGCCGGCATCCCATATGGGTGCTGGGTTCTTGTCCTGGCTGCTTCTCTTCCAGGCCAGCTCTCTGCTGTGGCCTGGGAGGGCAGTGGAGGATGGCCCAAGTGCTTGGGCCCTGCACCCACATGAGAGACCAGGAGAAGCACCAGGCTCCTGGCTTTGGATCAGCCAGATGCGCAGGCCGCAGCGGCCATTGGAGGGTGAACCAATGGCAAAAAGGAAGACCTTTTTCTCTTTCTCTCTCTCTCACTATCCACTCTGCCTGTCAAAAAAAAAAAAAAAAAAAAAAGAAAAAAAAAAAGAAGTATTTCTTAGAAATGTACCTATGAAATATGTTCTCAATAGTAATCAAAATTTAAAAATAAAATATATTTTATATGAAGATAAAACAGTTTTCATGTTTTCCCCTAGTTTTTAAAAATATACTTTAATTTTAGATTAATTTTCAATTTACAGTAATATAAATAAAAGATACTGAGATTTCCCTGTCACTCCTGCCCCTATACATGCACAGCTCAACCCCATATAAACATTCCCTACCAGAGTGAAACAATTGTTACAATCGATACACCTACATTTACCCTCTATTATTGTCACCAAGAGTCCATAATTTACATTAGGATTAATTCTTGATTAACAATCTTTTTTTTTTTTTTGACAGGCAGAGTGGACAGTGAGAGAGAGAGACAGGGAGAAAGGTCTTCCTTTTCCATTGGTTCACCCTCCAATGGCCGCCGCAGCCAGCGTGCTACAGCCAGCGCACCGTGCTGATCCGAAGCCAGGAGCCAGGTGCTTCTCCTGGTGCAGGGTCCAAGCACTTGGGCCATCCTCCACTGCACTCCCGGGCCACGGCAGAGAGCTGGCCTGGAAGAGGGGCAACCCGGACAGAATCCAGTGCCCCTAAAACCCGGGGTACCGGCTCTGCGGAGGATTAGCCTATTGAGCCACAGAGCCAGCCAATTAACATTCTTTAGGTCTGAAAAGATACATAAAAACATGTATTTACCACTGTAAAATCATATGGAGTAGTTTCATTGCCCTCAAATGCCCCATGTTATACTTACTCATTCTCCCTCTCCCATAAATTCTTTGTCAACTACAGCCTCTTTATTGTCTTCATAGTTTTCTCTCTAAGATGCCATGTATTTGGAATCACAAGGATATAGCCTTTTATATTTGGTCATTTTAATTAATAATATACATTTAAATTTTCTCCTTTTCTTTTCATGGGTTTTTAGATCATTTGTTAGTACTGAACAACATTTATTTTCTGTAAATATCACAGTTTATTTATTTATATGTGCTATTATATACTTTCTATTTGTTTTACTATATAAATTATAATATTTTAACTTATTTTTGCAACATTTATTTATCCTATATGTCTTTTCTAAATTTTTTTGAAGATTTATTTATTCATTTGAAAGTCGGAGTTACATAGAGAGAGGAGAGGCAGAGAGAGAGAGAGAGGTCTTCCATCTGCTGGTTCACTTCCCAATTGGCCACAACAGCCAGAACTATGCCAGTCCGAAGCCAGGAGCCAGGAGCTTCTACCAGGTCTCCCACATGGGTGCAGGGGCCCAAGGACTTGGGCCATCTTCTACTGCTTTCCCTGGCCACAGCAGAGACCTGGATTGGAAGTGGAGCAGCTGGATCTTGAACCAGTGCCCATATCGAATGCCAGAGCTTCAGGCCAGGGCCTTAATGCACTGTGCCACAGCACCAGCCCCTCTAAATATTTTCTCCAAAGCTTGTCTTCTCATTCTCTCAACATTGTCTTATACAGAAAAAAAAAAATTCTTTTTCCATAAGATACAAGTTGTAATGGATTAATGACACCCCATACTGACAACTGACCGCGTCTTCATGATTAGCCTCTACAAAGATCGTACTTGCCAATGAGATCACATTCTCAGTAGTGGGGGTTAGGATTTTAAAACGTTAATTTTGGAGTAACATAATTCAGCCAGTCATACCAGATGAGATCCCATATTGTGTGTGAGTCTTATTTATAATCTTATACTTGTTCTAATAGAAAAAATAGACTAAATCATCAAGTAGAACTAAATGCCCAAGGAGTGGAACAATGACCTATGGAGATGCATATTTGGATCTTAATGGAAGAAGTCACAACGTCTGCCCATCTGGATTCATATTTGCCATAAACAAGTCAACACTCTGTACTAGAACATGAATGCCTAATATTACTGTCCTATGTCCCTTTCTTATGATTTACACTGGATGTATGAGGTGGTAGAATATAACTTATCTTTTGAATTCACAGGAATTTGTGTTAAGAGGAACGTTTAGTGGAAGAAATGCATTCACAGAACCAAACTTTGAGGAATCTGATCTGCACCTAGCCTTAGCCTTATTTTACTTTATTTTTAATGTTTTTACAAATATTTATTTATTTATTTCAAAGCAGAGTTACAGAGAGAAAAGAGACAGAGAGAGAGACCTACCATTGGCTGGTTCAATTCCTATATGTCCTCAATGGCCAGGGATGGACCAAACTGAAAACAGGAGCCAGGGCCTCCATCCTGGCATCCCACAGGGATGGCAGGGGCCCAAGCACTTGGACCATCCTCTACTGCTTTTTCAGGTGCATCACCAGGGAGCTGGATTAGAGCTAGCAGTGTAAGACTCAAATTCACACTCATATGGGATGCAGGCCGCAGCTTAATCCACTGTGATATGCTGGCCCCAGGGCTTTGATTTAGATGATGAGATACTTGCCTTTGACCTGATAGTGGAATGAGATTAAAATTGACTTCTTATCAGGGCAGATGATGAATTGTTATGTACAAGGGAGAAATATTACTTATTTGTTTGTTTGTTTATTTAATTTCATGGCTACAGGACTAATAATATCAGGTTTTATTTTCCAATGATATATGCAATACTATCTCCTATCCCAAAAACTGACATGCAACTTACATAAAACTGGATGGGACCTATGACTTCACTAAAGAATAGGATACAGTGGAGAGATACTCTGCTAGTTGCATGCCTAATCCTTCACTGTCTTGCCAAATTCCACATACCACCTCTTGGAACATTTACTGTTAGAATCTCCCACTTGAATCCCAGCTTCTGTGCTAAGAGATGTACAGTCCAATTGGAGACACTATGTTCCAATGCTCCAGCCAACAACCAGTGCCCATTGAAAGCCAAGTGAGGAAGCACCATGAACATATTGCTCTGGACAGCCTTCTGATGATTGCAGCTTTGGCCAATGTCTACTGCAATCTCACGACTTATTCCAAGTAAAAAGTGCTCTAGATTTTGTCCAATAGTCATATATTAGAATCACAATCATACTAATTGTTTTTCGGATTGCTTTGCAGTAATATAGGATAGTGATATATGTTTTCTCTTATCATTTAAATTTGCTTTACATAATATTCAATGAGGATCTGTTTATTGCATTTATTTATTTTTTTAATTTATTTTTTATTTTTTGACAGGCAGAGTGGACAGTGAGAGAGAGACAGAGAGAAAGGTCTTCATTTTGCCGTTGGTTCACCCTCCAATGGCCGCCGTGGTAGGCGCGCTGCGGCCGGCGCAGCGCGCTGATCCGATGGCAGGAGCCAGGTGCTTCTCCTGGTCTCCCATGGGGTGCAGGGCCCAAGCACTTGGGCCATCCTCCACTGCACTCCCTGGCCATAGCAGAGAGCTGGCCTGGAAGAGAGGCAACCGGGACAGGATTGATGCCCTGACCGGGACTAGAACCCGGTGTGCCGGCGCCGCAAGGCGGAGGATTAGCCTAGTGAGCCACGGCACCGGCCTGTTTATTGCATTTTTAATATACGTTTCTAACAGTTTCAGAACTTTGAAGCATGTATCTATGATGATTAATATTTATAATTTTATATTTAGTGTCTCACTTTTCAGGATATGGTATATAGGATTATGCTATCTTCCTTCATCTATTTTTTTAAGAATGTATTTATTTATTTGAAAGGCAGAATTACAGAGAGAAAGGGAAAGGAGAAAGAGAGAGAGAGAGAAGGAGAGAGAATTTTCATTTGGTGGGTCACTCCCCAAATGTCTGCGATGGCCTGCGCTTGGACAGGCTGAAGCCAAGGGCCTGGTGCTCCATCTGGATCTTCCACATGAGTAGCAGGAGTCCAAGTGCATGCGCCTTCAAGTACTGCTTTCCCAGGCACACAGGGAGGGGGATCAAAAGTTGAGCATCGAGGATTCAAACCAGCGCTCACATGGATGTCAGCATAACATGTGGTGGCTTACCAATGCTGCTGGCTCTGCTTCATCTATCTTACTGAAAGATGTTGCCTAAGATTGTTAATACTTACTATTTGTTTGATAGAATTCTATGGCACAATCATATGAGCACAGAGAACTATTTATGAAAAGTTCTTGACTTGATTCAGTCAATTTTATAGTTGTAAAATGAATCATATTTTGATTCATTTTACACTAATTTTAATCCATTTTGTTTTGCCCTATTTGTTGATTTAAAGCTGTTCAGGCTCTTTCCTACCCATCATACCTTTGGAGTTTCCAGGACCTAGAGAGACAGCTGCAAGCCTGCAATTAGTCCACATGGAAACACTCGTGGGGAGGCTTTTTAATATTCTCCTGACATGAATTGAGAAGTGCAGAAATTTCAAAGGATTCTCTGACTTATTTTTCTAGAACTATTCAAAGCTCAGCTATAGGTATGGGGAAAGAAGCTATTTGCATTTATGTTAAACTGAAATTGTGCCTATGAGATTGTTAGAAAGAGACTGAGTCCATAGAAATATGTATATCTATAAGATTAAATTTATAGGTCATGGAACCCAGGCACAAAAGCAAGTGAAATGCTTAATTATGGGCCAGCGCCATGGCACAATAGGCTAATTCTCCGCCTTGAGGCGCCGGCACACCAGGTTCTAGTCCCGGTCGGGATGCAGAATTCTGTCCCAGTTGCCCCTCTTCCAGGCCAGCTCTCTGCTGTGGCCTGGGAGTGCAGTGGAAGATGGCCCAAGTGCTTGGACCCTGCACCTCATGGAAGACCAAAATAAGCACCTGGCTCCTGCCTTTGGATCAGCGTGGTGCGTCGGCCGCAGAGCGCTGGCTGCGGCGGCCATTAGAGGGTGAACCAACGGCAAAAGGAAGACCTTTCTCTCTATCTCTCTCTCTCACTGTCCACTCTGCCTGTCAAAAAAAAAAATGCTTAATTAGAGAAAAAAAATAGTGATTTTGAGGTCATCCAGAAGGCAGGAAATATTTAACAATTAAGTTAGAAAACAAAGTTTGCAATGTTTGCTTTATGTGTAAATATTTGTAGAAATGATAAATTTGTATGTCACTGGGGGAGAATCCGTTATGAAAAGTAGCAAGCAAGATGACAGATGCTCCAAAATGTGTTAGTTGCCAGAGGAGCTTAGTGGAAGCCAGTGATTTCAGAATTTGAGGGAGCAAAGATGAAATGTATTTTCCTTTCACTTTTGCAGTTTAAAGACAATATTACCGGGGAGACATTTAGTCTAGCGGTGAGGACATCCACATCCAATAACTGACTATCTGGATTTGATACCTGCTCCAAATCCAGACTCCAGCTTGCTGCTAAGGCACTTTCTGGAAAGAAGAGGTGATAAATCAGGCAATCAAGCAGTTGTGTACTGTCACCTACGTGGGATTCCTGGACTGAGCTCCAGGTTCCTGGTTTCAGCCTGGTCCAGACCTGGCTGTTATAGGCATTTGGGGATTGAACCAGCAGATGGGAGATTCTCTTTTTCTTTGTCTCTCTCTCTCTTTCTCTTTAATAAATAAATGAATACAAATTTTTAAAAAGAACATAGATTTTTTTAAAAAAAGATTTACTCATTTATTTTTTAAGAAAGTTTTATTTAATGAATCCAAATTTCAGAGGTACAGCTCTAGGAATATAGCAGTTCTCCCCCCCACACATCCCTGCCCTCCCACTCCCACTCCTGTCCAACCTCCCACTCCCTCTACTGTCCCATTCTTCATTAAGATTTATTTTTATTTAACTTTTATTTAATGAGTATAAATTTCCGAAGTACAGTCTATGGATTACAATTGCTTTCCCTCCCACACATAACTCCCCCCCCCCACAACCCTCCCATCTCCCACTCCCTCTCCACTTCCATTCACATCAAGATTCATTTTCAATTATCTTTATATACAGAAGATCAATTTAGTATATAATAAGTAAAGATTTCAACAGTTTACACCCACACAGAAACACAAAGTGAAAAATACAGTTTGAGTATTTAGTTATAGCATTAAATCACAATGTACAGCACATTTAGGACAGAGATCCTACATGAGGAGTAAGTGCACAGTGACTCCTGTTGTTGACTTAACAAATTGACACACTTGTTTATGGCGTCAGTAATCACCCTAGGCTTTTGTCATGAGCTGCCAAGGCTATGGAAGCCTTTTGAGTTTGCCAACTCTGATCATATTTAGACAAGGTCATAGTCAAAGTGGAAGTTCTCTCCTCCCTTCAGAGAAAAGTACCTCCCTCTTTTAGGTACCTGTTCTTTCCACTGTGATCTCACTCACGGAGATCTTTCATTTAGGTGTTTTGTTTTTTTGTGTGTTTTTTTTTTTTTTTTTTGCCAGAGTGTCTTGGCTTTCCATGCCTACAATACTCTCATGGGCTCTTCAGCCAGATCTGAATGCCTTAAGGGCTGATTCTGAGGCCAGAGTGCTGTTTAGGACATCTGCCATTCTATGAGCCTGCTGTGTATCCTGCTTCCCATGTTGGATCGTTCTCTCCCTTTTTTTTAATTCTATCAGTATTTTCAGACACTAGTCTGTTTTATGTGATCCCTTTGACTCTTAGTCCTATCATTATGATCAATTGTGAGCAGAAATTGATCACTTGGACTAGTGAGATGGCATTGGTACATGCCACACTGATGGGATTGAATTGGAATCCCTTGGCACATTTCTAACTATACCATTTGGGGGAAGTCCGATTCAGCATGTCCCAAATTGTACATCTCTTCCCTCTCTTATTCTCACTCTTATATTTAACAGGGATCACGTATCAGTTAAGTTTTAACACTTAAGAATAACTGTGTGTTAATTATAGAATTCAACCAATAGTATTAATTAGAACAAACAAAAATGCTAAAAGGGATAAAGTATTAAGTTGTTCATCAACAGTCAGGGCAAGGGCTGATCAAGTCACTGTTTCTCATAGTGTCCATTTCACTTTAGCATGTTTCCTTTTTGGTGCTTGGTTAGTTGTCATCGATCAGGGAGAACATATGATATTTGTCCCTTTGGGACTGGCTTATTTCACTCAGCATGATGTTTTCCAGATTCCTCTATTTTCTTGCAAATGACCAGATTTCATTGTTTTTGACTGCTGTATAGTATTCTATAGAGTACATGTCCCATAATTTCTTTATCCAGTTCACTGTTAATGGGCATTTAGGTTGATTCCAGGTCTTAGCTAGTGTGAATTGAGCTGCAATAAACATTAAGGTACAGACTGCTTTTTTGTTTGCCAATTTAATTTCCTTTGGGTAAATTCCAAGGAGTGGGATGGCTGGGTTGTATGGTAGGATTATGTTCAGGTTTCTGAGGAATCTCCAGACTGACTTCCATAGTGACTTAACCAGTTTGCATTCCCACCAACAGTGGTTAGTGTCCCCTTTTCCCCACATCTTCACCAGCATCTGTTGTTGGTAGATTTCTGAATGTGAGCCATTCTCACCAGGGTGAGGTGAAACCTCATTGTGGTTTTGATTTGCATTTCCCTGATTGCTAGTGACCTTGAACATTTTTTCATGTGTCTGTTGGCCATTTGGATTTCCTCTTTTGAAAAATGTCTTGGGGTCCTTGGCCCATCTCTTAAGTGGATTGTTTGTTTTGTTGTTGCAGGATATAAAACCAATGCACAAATATCAACAGTCTTTGTGTACACAGGCAATGCCACGGCTGAGAAAGAACTGCTAAGATCAATCCCATTCACAATAGCTACAAAAACAATCAAAGACCTTGGAATAAACTTAACCAAGGCCATCAAAGCTCTTTATGATGAGAATTACAAAATCTTAAAGAAAGAAATAGAAGAGGATACCAAAAAAATGGAAAAATTTTCCATGCTCATGGATTGGAAGAATCAACATCATCAAAATGTCCATTCTTCCAAAAGCAATTTATAGTTTCAATGCGATACCAATCAAAATACCAAAGATTTTCTTCTCAGATCTAGAAAAAATGATGCTGAAATTCATATGAATACACAGGTGACCTTGAATAGCTAAAGCAATTTTGTACAACAAAAACAAAGCAGGAGGCATCACAATACCAGATTTCAGGACATACAACAGGGCAGTTGTAATCCTAACAGCATGGTACTGGTACAGGAACAGATGGATAGACCAATGGAACAGAAAAGAAACACCAGAAATCAACCCAAATATCTACAGCCAACTTATATTTGATCAAGGATCTAAAACCAATTCCTGGTGCAAGGACAGTCTATTCAATAAATGGTGCTGGGCAAACTGGATTTCCACATGCAGAAGCATGAAGCAAGACCCCTACTGTACACCTTACACAAAAATCCACTCAACATGGATTAAAGATCTAAATCTACGACCCGACACCATCAAATTATTAGAGAACATTGGAGAAACCCTGCAAGATATTGACACCGACAAAGACTTCTTGGAAAAAACCCCAGAGGCCCAGGCATTCAAAGCCAAAATTAACTATTAGGATTGCTTCAAATTGAGAAGTTTCTGTACTGCAAAAGAGACAGTCAGGAAAGTGAAGAGGCAACCAAAAGAATGGGAAAAATATTTGCAAACTATGCAACAGATAAAGGGTTAATAACCAGAATCTACAAAGAGATCAAGAAACTCCACAACAACAAAACAAACAACACATTTAAGAGATTTACTTATTTATTTGAAAGGTAGAGTTACAGAGGCAGGGGCAGAGGCAGAGAGAGAGAGACAGACAGACAGACAGAGACAGAAAGGTCTTCCATCACCTAGATAACTCCACAGATGGCTGCAACTGCTGGAGATATGCAGATCCAAAGCCAGGAGCTTGGATTCCTTCCGGGTCTCCCACATGAGTGAAGGGGCCAAAGTACTTGGGCCATCTTCTACTGATTTCCTATGCCATAGCAAAGAGCTGGGTCAGAAGAGGAGCAGCTGGGACACGAACCTATGCCCATATGGGATGCTTGCACTGCATGTGGTGGCTTTACCTGCTAAGCAAGAATGCTGGCCTGGAAGACATTCTTAAAATCACACTGAGAAAGGAAGAGGAGTAAATGGTTGTGTGAGGATGGACCCCTCACCTCCTTCAGGGCAAACTTTGCTCATCTTAGGAGACCATAGGTATCTGCTTCAGGGGTCCATGAGGCCTTCAGTGAAGAGCATAATCTTATATGAGAGTTTTCTTTTTTTACATAATTGTAAATGCATAAAGTAATTCTTAAAATATTGTGACAAAAAACATTTGATTGAAAACTATATTGCGGTCATAGCTAATGAAGTCACAGAATGTGCGCAAGTGTGGCCTTCTGTGTTTGTATTGAAGTAGCAGAATGTACTGTAGAGAGGAAGAGAGTAAGCAGCACTTTCGTGGCTCTGCTCTTCCCAAGCTTGTTTCTCACATGTGATTTTTCTTCCTTATCCTTACTTCATCTTGTGTGTGAGAAAACTGAAGTGAGAAAAAAACCTAGATTTTATTTGCTCAAGGTCTTTCAGCTCCTATGAGTCAGATACTTGATACCTTACCCCCTTACCACAATGAGGCTACTTCTATTTTGTATGTCTGTGCACTTGTTTCCAATAGGAAATGGACTTTGGTTCAGGGTTAGAACTAAAACTTACTTGCCTTCATTGTTCTTCCAACACCACCATTCTTGGCCCCATAGCCAGTGGGATTGACCCGCTTACCAAGTCCATAGGATATGAATGCCACCACCCAAATTGGGCCAGCCAGTCTGAAACTACGGTAATCACCTACTTTATCTAAGTTAATTGAATGCCTTGGAGGAGTTAGGGTTTCCTAATTTATGTCTCATCCCCAGGCTATTTGAACCAGCTGCACTCTTTAAAATGTCTGCTCTGAGCTCAGCATAAAAGCACATGGAGCATGAACTCCAAGAGGCCTCAGAGCTGATGGGAAACATTCTGCAGAGAAAGGAATGAGATTCAGAGAAGAAAGATAGTTGGGCCAATGCCATGCATCAAGACTGGGGCATGTGGTTTAGCAATCCAGTTTCTTGATTCCCAGTAAAATACTCTGCTGAAACAGTTTTGGTTTCTGTTCGGTCTGTGGAGCTATTTTAAGATAGATTTAATTTGTTATTTTTGTGTTACCTGTCACCTATGATTTCCCATTAGAATATGTAAAAATATTGGATCTACTTTGCTCCATGGAGTCACAATAATCTTAAATCTGTTTTATTGAGAGAAAAGAAATTTGAACCATTAGTTCCACTAAAAATATTTGGTTTTATGTTTCGTCCAAGCTGGAATTATTTGTTGTAATGATAGACTTAGTTTTTTTAATCTAGATAAATTAACTGATGGATAGAAAAAATGCGAAATAAGTACATAATAAAATATCACTCATTCATAAAAAGAATGAAATCGTTACATTTGCAACTTAATGGATGGATCTGGAATGCATTGTGCTAAGTAAAATAAACCAGACACAGATAGACAAATATCGTATTTTATATGTGGAAGTTAATATAGAGAGAGTACACAAGTTGTGTGGATATCATATTAGTTGGTATAAATAGTTACAAATATTATGGTTTGCTGAATTATACCATATGACAATATACATTCCTTTCCCTACTTTATGATCATTGTTATGAATCTCACATTATCAGATATTAATATTCCTGTTTTAAAATATAATACATATATATGTGTGTGTGTGTAAAAAACTTAAAAAAATATAGATACAGTCCTTGGTGGTATTTAAACCAGGAAGCAGATCTCCTCATTTTCTGTCAAACACTATTTTTTTAAAAATTTTTTGACAGGCAGAGTTAGACAGTGAGAGAGAGAGACAGAAAGAGTTATAGACAGTGAAAGAGAGACAGAAAGGTCTTCCTTCCGTTGGTTCACTCCCCTAATGGCCGCTACGGCTGGCACTGTGCCGATCCAAAGCCAGGAGCCGGGTACTTCTTCCCGGCCTCCCACACGGGTGCAGGGACCCAAGCACTTGGGACATCCTCTGCTGCCCTCCCAGGCCACAGTGGAGAGCTGCACTGGAAGAGGAGCAACCGGGACTAGTACCTGGTGCCTCAACTGGAAGTAGAACCCGCGATGCCGGTGCTGCAGGTGGAGGATTAGCCAATTGAGCCACGGTGCCGGCCTCAAACAACACTATTAAATGATTCTACACACTTATTCAGAACTTATGAGAGAATTTGAATTCAAGACAATTTAAACTTTCTTGCAATAATATTGCATTTCATCAATAATCTTAAAGGAACAAAGAACATAGCTTCTAAGAATATCTTGCATCCTAATCAATTCCTTTCTATTGCCAAATGGATAAAAATAAGAAAGGTATTTTAGAATAATTTATGTGCAGTAATGTATAACAAGTTTGAAGGAGAACTGTGGATGAGTTTTGTAGCCCCTGGACTTATAACCCTTAGCTTGCTGAAATGTATGTTTTAAATGGACTATAATATGAACTCATAAAAGAGCTAGTCCACAATAATTAACAGAGTCAATAGTGAAAAATAGCAATTCTTTACCATTTCTTTTACATTCACCTAAAGAACTCTACCTGTTCACTGATATCTCTAATTATTTTCAGATTGGGAAATTTATTTATGTTTTTGAATGGATACATGAATATGCAATAAGCATAGTCAATTCTGTTTCTATCTCCCGTGGAGTAAGTGATTGGAGTAAGTAAAAAAGATATTTTCAGTGTGTCAATATTACAGTGATGTCTCATTCTAGCTATTCGAACAAACCATTATTTAATTTGTCTTACTAGCCAGGCTCTCCTTATGAGCTAGCTCCTAGAGGCACATAGAGCTCAAAGGCAGGGCACTATTTTTGAATTGATTTTTAATCATATATATTTTTTTCACAAATAAATGCTACATTGATTTATCATAAGTAGCTTTTTTCCCAATAAAAACTAATATCATTATGGGATTTTATGCAGCTTCTCAGAGCAATGTGGCCAGAGCCTCAAGGTGTGTGTGTGTGTGTGTGTGTGTTTGAGAGAGAGAGAGAGATAGAGAGAGAGAGAGAGAGAGAGAGAGAGAGAATACCTTGCCCCTCTCCAACAGGCTGCCTTCCCATAATGATGTATAAGGGTTGCTACATTAGTTAGAACATGATTCCCCATAGCCCCTCTGAAATCATGCAGATGTTTAAAGCCCAAAACCACTGGTTGATGGATTATGGATGGAAGCCAGAAGGTGGGGCACTTAGAAGGTGATTGTGTTAGTCTGGGTTAAAGTGGACTTCCCATGATAGAATCAGGAAAACATATAGACAAAGAACATGCTTAGCACCTTTCCCTGCTTCCAGCTCACCATGTGATCCTCCCTCTGAAGACGTTCTGTGTCAGTCATTCACCACCCTCATCAGATGTTGGGCTAATGGGGGATGCTGGATCTAAGACTGTGAATCTCATAAAATATGAACCGAATAACCTGTTTTCTTCATATGCAGCTTCTCTCATTCATTTTAGTTGTAGTAACAAAAAGATGGCTAATATGGTTGCTATGTGGGAAGTAACATTACTAAAGGCCTTCCAAACATGCTTGGAATTATTAGACTCTACAGGAGTAGTAATGAGAAGCAGAGTGCCTTTCAGGCATCGGGGTAATTGTCATCAAGGTTTTTCTAAGATGAACTTGTACAGTTCCCAGAACTACCTTACTGCTCCGTCCTGAGCCCACCCCTCAGCAACACATGGCCCAACTCAACCTAATTACAATCTACCCTGGGTTCCTGAAATTCCATCGCTCGGGAGCCAGCACTGAATCCTATCAGCTTGCTCAGTTTTCCCTTGAGCTTTAGGAATCCCACATCCATCAGAGAGAATGTCAGAATATCTACTACAAGCCCCAGACTCGATTCTTGGCTCTGAGCTTCCAGAATCACGAAGCTCACTCTGTGAGGTGAGCCAGCCTTGATGCATGAATACTTGCATAGTTTATCTATGAGAGGCCTAAATCAGTATCTTTACCTGTTGTGCATTTGTTTAGGACAGCAACACAGAAGCAGAAGAAAGGGTAATCAGAAAGCATACCAGTGGTGGGAAGGTGAGTTCAAAAGTTTGCATAAATATCTTCTTTACCTCTGTGATTTTTTTTCACATTACCATTTCTAACTTTTTAAACCTAAATTGAATTTTAAGAAGGTATTGCAAGCAGTAGGCCCCTTACTTGAATTATTCCAGATTCTTTCCTCCATTCGTGAAAGAATTCAAGGTGGAGGCATAATAAGTCAGGAGAGATATATAGAGAAAGAGTGAACAAACAGCCAAAAAGACAAAAAGACCCCCAAAAAACAACAAAACACAAGCAAGCAAACAAATAAACAAAACCTTCAACAAGATTTGGGCCATCCTTTTATGTCCTGAAAAAGCACAGGGGGTGATGTCTGAAGTGGAGTTTAATTGGATATTTAAAGAGGGAGGGGCTTGAGTGCCCATTTTTGAAAAATCAGTAACATCATGATGTCAGGTGCATGATGAGAGTGCGAGTGCCAGCCATGGTGGTTTCATTATAATGACATAGGGACCTTAATGTCATTGCAGGGACACCTCCTACATCCCTATTTATATTTACAGTTGGTGACTAGTTCTAAGTTCACAACATAGGGAAACTTACAGTTTCCGCTACACAGAAAGGAGGAATGGTTGGTTGTGCATGGGAGGCAGGGTTAGAGGTGCACGGAAAGAGAGGATTGAGTGACGCACAGTAAAGAAAGGGAGTTTGTTGGCGCACAGCATGTGGGTTGTCATGTGGGCAGGACAAGGCTGTAATGCAGGCTGGCTGGACTGGTGCGCAGGGGCTAGATGTATCTGTACCATGGCGGGATGGACACTAGGGCATTCCTATGGCAGGTCATGCTTTGGCTGTGAAACCATTGTCAGGGTTCCTATGCAGGTTGTCCTGAGCTATCCCAGAGCAGCCTACGCTGCTACAGATATTGCGGCAACTGTCAAACTTCTGCTCCTCTCTCGAACCAGCAACCTTCTAGAATCAAAAGGAGAAGAAGAGAGATAAGAAGAGAAAACCAAGGCAGAGTTAGATTTTTCAGACCACCTTTATTTCTTTTGGCATGCAGCACTTATTGCCAGATGTTTCAGAATGACTTCAGGAGGCCCCGTGGCTGTTTGAATCCCTAATCTCAGTAAGTAGATAGACAGAAAGAGGATAGATAGATAGACAGGTGATAGATAGATAGATAGATAGATAGATAGATAGATAGATAGATATGTAGATACATAACTGGAATGTGTGTGTATGAATGATGTTGTATATGCAAGTATATCTGTGTCCGTCCATCTAGTATTTTTGATCGGCCACTCCCAGTGTAGAAGTGGAGAGTTCCTTTCCATGACATCATGGATATACAACAAAGTTCCCATTTTACCTCACCTTGTTTTTTTAATTTCTCTCTTTGCTGAAACCTGGAATCTCTTAGTAAGAAACATGTCTTTCATCCTCTTAGTACACAATGATAATGACAAAACAATTCTTCATTACTGATTTAAAACTTCAGTAGTAAAAAAGTTCATTGATTTTATTTTGTCCATATTAAATTTTAATAACTGGTATCTTTGGACTCTTATTACAAATCACTACAAACAAGATAGTATGACCAAGAAAAACAAACAAAAAACATGGAGTCAGCATTGTGGCATCATGGGTAAAGCTGTCACCTGTGACACTAGCATCCCATATAGCTACTGGTTCATATCCCAGCTGTTCCACTTCCAATCCATCTCCCTGACAACGTCCTGGGAAAAACAGCAGAAGATGCTCCAAATGTCTGTGTCCTGCTGCCCAAGTGGAAGGCCTGGACGAAGCTCCTGGCTCCTGGCTTCCACCTTGCCCAATGCAGGCTGTTGCAGCCCTCTGGAGAGTGAACCAGCAGATGGAAGATCGATGCATCTCTCTAACTTTGACTTTCCAAATAAATAAATAAATCTTTAAAAACAAAACAAGACACAATTATTTCTCACAGTTGTGGAGAATGGAAGTCAGAGATCAGGGTGCCAACATGGCTGGGTATTGGAGGGGAGACTCATCTGGGTTGCAGACTGATGACTTCTTGTATACTTGTATGTTGGAAAGCAGCAAGCTCTTTGATCTCTTCTTATAAGGAAAGCGTCACTGTCATGACCTACTTACCTCTGGATGAAGGAACCCATCTACAAGTACTAAGAAACTGAGGATGAAATTTCAACATATATAGTTTGGAAAGACACAGACTTTCAATCAATGATTGGCATTACACTTTTTATCTGTATTTTAATTAAAACTTAGAACAACTGTGCAGCACCATTTTATCACTTCAGTTTTACTGTTGAGAAAACTATTGCTGAGAAAGGTCAGGTTGATTGCACAAATGTAGTATGCAAGTCATCTCTCTCTTACACCAACATTACTTTTGTTTAATTCTGGTACCTTGCTCTAATCTACATCCCAGGTGTTTACATGCATTTAGGAGGAAAAAAATTAAACACACGTATCAGTCAGTATGCTGTTTATTTTTGCTAGATCTACTTGTCTAAATATTTCTTCTGATTATTCTGGAATTCTGCGTGTGGGCTATGAAAACATCAGGCTAAATTAGCTATATTAACTACATAATCACAATGAAATTTTCTCCTCTTTGGAGACCAGGCAGAAGGCTAAGGAGAGCTAGAAGGGAAGCAGAGTACCAAATGGGAAAAGAAAGGTTTGAGGAGGAAAAGTCAAGCCTCTAAGTTTTGCCATTTACCAGCCCCCTTTCCCCTTCTCTCCTTTGCAAATAGAAATGAAGGTATTCTGAGCCTATAAATTCCTTTATTTGTGTGTGATGAATACGCAGGGAGCTTGAATCTACTTCTCACTGCCCACACTGTACAGTAGTTGGCAGGGCTCAGCCTCCTGCTCCTCCTCCTCTGACTTCCAGCAGTGAGGTCTTAGAACCTAGGCTCTTCCAGCCTGACTCTCCCCATCTGCAGTCTGTCCAAACCCAGCACAGCTGGGCTCTGCTAGCTGGGCTTATTTCCAGTCATCTCCAACTCGCCAAACCTTCAGAAGGGCAGATGGGACAGCAGAATTTTCCTGGGAATTTCCTGGCCATCAGCTTTGATACTGTATTCTTGTTTGCTGAAATAAAACCAGTAAAGATTGGCAACGATAAATTCACAACCAATCCAGGAGGATTCTGTGTGTCATCCAAACATTTGCCTAACACTGATTCCAAGTAGCATTCAACTTCATCTCTAACTAGCTAACAGATGTGGGCATTATCAGAGGAAGTTAATATGGGATTGTTCAGAGAGCTAGGGCTCAACGAGTTTTTCTCTCAAAATTATATTTTCGGGGAAATACAATAGAAAATAACATTCTACCTTCAAAACATGGGATAATATTCTTTTCTTATGCTCATCTATTATGGCCAAATGATACTCCAGCTTTCAGTTGCCTACAACATACTTGGAGACTACATGTGAAGCACACGGATCTGCTCTACACAACATGTGGCTAAGGGGATGGCCTTCTGTCCCTGGTATGAGAAACATTACCCAGAGCTTCCCAGATGCCAAGGAGATTGTCACAGCCACAAAATCTGGAGGAAAAGCTGAGTGGGAAAATATGACTACATGGATGTGTGCTTACCTTGTGTTCATTTGTAGCATCGCTAGCGTGAAAGATCTTATAGTTACATATTCAATGCCCCTTACTGAGATACTTATCTCATTTAGTATTCACATCAAACTATAAAGAGAAAAATAATAGTAAAAACAGAACAGACATTTAGCCTAATGATTAAATCGCTCATTGAAATGCCCTGAACCCTTATCAGCGTGCCTTGGTTTGAGTTCTGGCTCCATCCCTGAGGCCTCCTTCCTGTTAGTACAAAACCTGGAAGAAAATTGGTAATGGCTCAACTACTTGGGCTTCTGCTGCTTATGTGGGAGACCTCAATTAAGTTTCTGGCTTACCAACCATGCCCTGTATCAGTTACCGTCCTTATAGACATTCAAAGTAAATGAGAGAATGGAACCTCTGTCTATCAGAATCTCTCTCTCTCTCTCTCAATCCCTCCCTCCCTCCAAAATCAGCTAAATCTGAATGAAGTTAAATTAAAAATATAAAAGGGAAAACCCAGCTATCACTATTTAGATCACATGGTACAATCTAACTATAAAATATGTGTTACTATAGGGTATGATATACATATGAAAAAAGTGGGACTCTCAGAATATTTTCAGCTTCACTTAGCCATAGGAACAGCTATCATTCTACATTATAATAAAGCAAAGTGGGAAAATTCAGACATCAGAGATGATGTGGATGAATGATAGAACCTCTGCTCTGTTCTGATGACCTGTAGAGACAATGATTCAGCAAACTGCTTAGCTTTACTGAGTTTTAGTTGCATTAATAGATAATTACCTTCCAGGATTTGATAAGGTTAGTTAAAATGCCCATCATAAATAGACACCTAATACATGTCAATTCTTAACATTTTTTTCTATAAATATCCACTTGGCACTGAAGGGGGATTATTTTTCATTTCATCATTTTCTACATTAGAAACATTTCAGTTGATATTGGTCTGTGGTCTAGAATTTGAGTCACAATTTGGTTGAGATCTAAGTGGATTCAGTTATACAGAATCACGCAGCAAGAAATGAATGAAAACACAGAGGTTGAAATTCCCTCTTAAATATTTGCTTATTCATTTTAATTTATTTGAAAAGCACATGCACACACACACACACAGAGAGAGAGAGAGAGAGAGCGCAACAGATATATATAGAGAGATAGCTGCAATAGCTGGACTGGGACAGGCTGTAGCAATTCCAGGATTCTTACAGGAGTCTTTCACATGAACAGCATGGGTCCAGGGCTTGATCTATCACCTGCTGTTTCCCAAGTTGCACATTAAAGGGAGTTGGAATTGCAAGTAGAGTCGTTACTCCAACCAGGTATCCTGAAATGGGATGCAGGTATCCAAAGCAGCATCTCAACCAATTTTCCTTCTTTTTGGATGAATAATTTTTTTAATTTAGAGTTACCAGGGTGCTTCTGTGCCTGGAGGAATGCAGTCTCACTTAGATCCTGTCCTTTGTTAACTATCTGAACAACTAAACCACAGATTTCTTGTTTCTTTTGATATCTTCTTTATTCCATATAAGAGTAGATGGTTAAAATATACTTCATGTTTTGTGTGAAAGAAAAAAGTTCAGAATGCTTAATTTTAAATGCTAAAACTCCCTGGGAGGAAAAATCTTCAAAGAGAACACTGATATATTATCTATGAGGTAAAAGCTTTTGATAAAATTGATCATATTGTCCAGAACATGGAATTCTACATTTATTTGTCTGAGATATTCTATCCTGACTAGATTTCCTTATAGGAAGCAATAATCCAGGATTTTTCTCCACCTTATTTCTTACAATTTGTTCAAGACTAATTAAATAAACTAATGTTTATGACTTATAAATAAGCTACTCTTTTGAATATTTCAATTCCAGGAGTTGGTGATCTATACCACTTTCTAGGAAGACAAAGGACTGTGTCTCAGCAAAGTTATTTTACTTAGAATCACATAATTAGTAAAAGTCGGGGCATATGCATCTGTATGAATATGTTGAAATCTGTGTCCAAAGTTATTATCATTTCCCAGTGAAGAAGGATATATATTTAATGATATGAAATGCATTTAGATTAATTAAGAGAGGCAAATATTAAACAATTAAATGGAGTGAGAAAAGTCAATGCAAAAGACACAAATTATCTTCCAAAGTCTTATTCTTTCTGTGTGTTTCCCTCATATTGAAGGATGGCATTACTGATCCCAGTGTTTTGGGGCCATGCCTGCTTTTCTCTAAATGGTCAGTGCAGTTCTGCTATCTTCCATTGAGATTCAGTGAGGATGAATAATATGTCAGCCTGTCTACTCATGTATTTTATTTTTACTTTATGTACTATTTTCTTCCCAGTGCCTGATTTTTTTTTTTTTTTGACAGGCAGAGTGGACAGTGTGAGAGAGAGACAGAGAGAAAGGTCTTCCTTTTTGCCGTTGGTTCACCCTCCAATGGCCATTGCAGCCGGCGCACTGCAGCCGGCACACCACACTGATCTGAAGCCAGGAGCCAGGTGCTTCTCCTGGTCTCCCATGCAGGTGCAGGGCCCAAGGACTTGGGCCATCCTCCACTGCACTCCCGAGCCACAGCAGAGAGCTGGCCTGGAAGAGGGGCAACCAGGACAGAATCTGACTTCCCGACCGGGACTAGAACCCAGTGTGCCGGTGCTGCAGGTGGAGGATTAGCCTATTGAGCCACGGTGCCAGCCATGAATTTTTTTTTTTTTTTTTTTTTTTTTTTTACAGGCAGAGTGGACAGTGAGAGAGTGAGAGACAGAGAGAAAGGTCTTCCTTTTGCCTTTGGTTCACCCTCCAATGGCTGCCGCGGCCGGCGCACTGCAACTGGCGTCTCACACTGATCTGAAGCCAGGAGCCAGGTGCTTCTCCTGGTCTCCCATGCGGGTGCAGGGCCCAAGCACTTGGGCCATCCTCCACTGCACTCCTGGGCCATAGCAGAGAGCTGGCCTGAAAGAGGGGAAACTGGGACAGAATCCAGCGCCCCGACCGAGATTAGAACCTGGTGTGCCGGCGCTGCAGGCGGAGGATTAGCCCATTGAGCAGGGGTACCGGCCATGAATTTTTTTTTTTTTTTATTGTGAAAACTTAGTTACCTCTTCAGGATAAACTATGGGGTTGACAATTCTGCAACAAACTGTCTGAAGATAAATGTGCTCTTTTATTCTTCAGAGACAAAAATTTCAAGGGAACATTTTTCCCAACTACTCTTATTTTAGTTTCATGTGTATCCTATGCCAGGTATATTAATTGAGGCCTCTTTCTATTGACATTTTTGCATAATAAATAACATTTATGAGACTCATTGCATGTCAGGTACTATGTTAAATTCCATGTATTGATTAATTTTTTTATTCAGTGCCACAAACCTAAGAAGGAGACTTATTATTCTCATTACATGGCTGAAAATCTAAACATGCACACTGGTCAAGTAACTTGCTTAAGGATACTGGCCAGCGAGTAGTAGATAGACACTCAGCTTCAAATAGCTGTATGACTGTATTTTTCTATTTCTTGATAAATTTACTACACTTGGTTCTAATTGTTTTCTCCAACGTGCACCCTCTCTCCTTCACTGGTTTCAGCTGTGGCTGTTTTAAATTCATTGTTTCTAATAGGCTTCTAAGCTACACATTTATTCTTGTCTGAATTCTGACTCCAGAAATTGTCTGCCTTTCTCTTTATTTTTTCATGGATTTTTTTTTGTTCAGATGAATTATCTTGCCTTTCATTTCAATGATACTGTACACAATTATTGAACTAGTCTTCTGCTTTGCTTAATTCTAGTCTGATACATTGTTGGTATCTTTTATTCATTTCCTTTATTACCTTTATTCTATTATTTAGATGCATAAATGTTATGTGGTAACTTTCTAGGCTAAAGCATAGTTGAAGGTCATTTGCATTTAGCTCACCTATTGAAGAACATGATGTAAAGGGGGAAATTCATAATTTTAATTTGAACCGATTTCTGTTCACATTTTGAATGAAATATGCACTTTTGTTTGCCCTGGGCACTGCCCATCCCTGACTTCCAGATTTTGGTTTTATTCATAGTGAAGACCATTAAATTTTATCTCTTCTCTGAACCCAAACTAAATGTCTTTAAATGGCATGGTTTTATCCCACTGTGCAAAACAGTCATCTACATTTGTACCATTGTTTTTATGTATAGAATAATAATTCTGCACGGTCCATTCTGTAGATGGTGATGCTCCTTATGAAATGATGGGAATATACAGAAAGAAGTTACTGGGACAAGTAAAAGTGTCCTATCAGGCAGCGCTGCTGGGGTGGAAATGAAAATGGCATCTATAATACACACAAAAAAGGAAATTTTTATAAAGGAAAATATGTAGAAGGGATTTTTATGAATATGGAGCGATACCAGTGTTGTTAATCTTCCTGAACCTCATGTGGTTAGAAATTAGCTGGCTGTAAGAAGTGCTCTTAGGCCAATGGAGGCATAAGAATAGTTGTGTGCTCACTATCCAACATAGTTTTATAAAGTGTCACTCTGGAGTGGAAGTTGGCACTACTAAGGGAATCATAAAAAACTATAAATACAGGGAGAGTGTGCAATCATGACAGTGTTTTGTTTTTGGCTTCCCATCTGGGTCAAATCCAGCAGGTACTGTTGCCCTGTGTGTAGAGAGTGCTTTTGTTACTGGATTTTAATGTTCCCATTACCAACAATAGGTTATTCATTCAGAGTAATAGGAGATCTCCTATGGAAAGCAGACAGCTGGTATCTATGCTTCTGGTGAGGATAGAAAGCAGAGGGGTAGTGAGCAATCATGGGTTGTTAAATATTCACATTGCTAGAGATTCCTGCAGTCATTGCACATTTAGAAACAATTAAAATAAAATGATTGTCACCTTGGAATCCCCATGGCCTGACACTGCAACAGGCTATTGTAACCTCAAATGTGGACCCTAGCAG
This sequence comes from Lepus europaeus, assembly GCF_033115175.1. Classification (NCBI taxonomy): domain Eukaryota; kingdom Metazoa; phylum Chordata; class Mammalia; order Lagomorpha; family Leporidae; genus Lepus; species Lepus europaeus. The sequence goes on along the minus strand of NC_084839.1, from coordinate 11,295,432 downwards.
CGGCTTCTCAGGAGCTGTGACAGAAAAATAATGTGTGCAATAGGCACTTTATGATTTTTCAATGCTAATTCACTTTTTACATATTAAATAATATTTTATTCAGATATGTAAATGTTTGCAAATAAGACTCATTAACAATAATATTTTACTGCAGAGTCAATTAATATAATTTAAAGAATGATATTTCACATGGCACCTTCTTATGAAAAGTAGTTCAGGGTAAAAGACTAAATGATCCCTTTGTTCCCTGATATTTTTAATTTCTTGGTACTGTTGATCTTTAGTCTTTATTGAAAGTCTGTTTTCCTATAGCACATAATTAGGTTGTTTAAAACACTTTGCACCCATTAAACAACATTAGATTAAAGTACATAAATAAATATAGGATGGAGAGCACAGGTGTTCTTGTGATTCAATTAGTGCATCTTTATTCTAAACTCTTCCTTGACTTACAGTATCTTTCCTAATTCAAAAGATGAAAATAAACAGTCACTTGTCTATTAGGGGAGCCCATGGAGGGCTCATTATCTGGGTTCTAATTGGGTTCTTTCACAAATCTGTCACTCAGGATTGAAGGGAAATCTGATGCCAGCAGCAAATGAGTGCACAGAGGGCTCTGAAGTGGAGTGACTGAAAGGGCTTCATAGAAATAGAGGGAAATGAGATGAATTTGGGACAAATGAAATGCACTTTTAATATGGGAAAGAGGTAGGACGTAAAATAGAGAGGCCTTGGGAATGTAGCACTTGGAAAGTGTGATTCAATCTGACTCCTCTGAGCTGTTGCTTTACTTTCATAGTTGGAACAAGTGATTGTTTAAATGAGTGATGCTCTGGGAGATGGTCCATCCCACAAGCACCGAGAAGTTCTATGGTTGGCTGGATCATTACAAGTCACTTCCTATACTGTGGTTGTTCTATTCCACCCCATCCTCTGTGACATTTGGAATACCCAGAAACAAGGCTTGACTCTCCCACCTCTACCTTACACAATACTCACCCCAAAGTCAGTCTGTGTTGCTGATAAATCAGAAAACCCATCATTTGGTGAATGACTGAATTAACTGCAATACCCATGGTGTTTGCTAACCCCAGCCTTCTAATTGCCATTCCTTTATTTGAATATTTTGCCTGGCCGATGCATGTTAATACTTTGAGGCACAATTCAAAATTTAACTTCAGCATGAAGCTTTTCCCAAACTTCTACCACTGAGGTAGAGGTAATCTCCTCACCCCTTCAAAACGCACAGATAACATCTACATGACCCTATGATCATACTCATTAGGGGAAATATATTGATGTGCTAATGTATCTATTCCTTAGGGGGTTGATATAGAGTTGGAGCATGAGACATCTCTGGGAGCTCTTTCTATTTTCCCTTGCACTTAAAACAGAGCTTGGTACTGAAGAGGTAGTAAACAGGAATTTGTTAAGTGAATTGATCCTAATTTAGGTATGGCATATAATCTTTCAATCAAGGTTATAACAAAACTTCATAATTCGTACATGATCAGATATTTAGCTTCAGAAACTGACAACAACCAAACCACTCTTGGGTAAAATATAATAAAATGAATATGATAATGCAATCAGTTTATGATAAAGACAAAACAACGTAAAACCAGTTTCAAATTTAAAAATAATCTGTAATGTCAAGAAACATTAAAATTTTGGTAAGTGGGTACTCAATCTTCAGACAACTCTGTTCCAGAATACTAACCAAGGAGAAAGTGGCCCACAATTCAGTGACTAGGTAGGTGACAGACAGCTAGTACCTTGTGGATCTAGGGTAAGGAAGGAAAAGCAGAGGAGGAATTAATTAATTTATGAAATCCTAACTCATTACAATAACATAAAATATGAATTAACTATGTATACTGTACATTATTCATTAATTATATACATGTAGAAAATGATACATGAATAATATAAACAATTTTAACATGTTCTCTATGAAATGCTATCAAATATATATTTTAAACTCTTCCCAGAGGTTGGGGAAAAAGTTTAGGTAATGATGTGACCTTATGTGTTTTAGAAGACCAATCACTGATGGGATAGGAGGGCAGAGGTAAGTGGAGAGCAGGTATAAGAAAAGAAATAGCAGTTACTAAGTCAATCCAAAGTAAAACCAAAACTTCTAATCTAGTAAAGCAACTAATGAGGCCAGTAAGAATTGGCCTGCACACAACCAACAACATGTTTTTTTGTTTGTTTGTTTGTTTCTGACAGGCAGAGTGGACAGTGAGAGAGAGAGACAGAGAGAAAGGTCTTCCTTTGCCGTTGGTTCACCCTCCAATGGCCGCCGCGGCCGGCGCACTGCAGCCAGCGCACCGCGCTGATCCGATGGCAGGAGCCAGGTGCTTCTCCTGGTCTCCCATGGGGTGCAGGACCCAAGCACTTGGGTCATCCTCCACTGCACTCCCTGGCCACAGCAGAGAGCTGGCCTGGAAGAGGGGCAACCGGGACAGAATCCGGTGCCCCAACCGGGACTAGAACCTGGTGTGCCGGCGCCGCAAGGTGGAGGATTAGCCTGTTGAGCCACGGCGCCGGCAACCAACAACATGTTTTGAAAGATATCAGCAGGGATATCAAAACATTTCTTCTCTTCCTTGTCACATGTTACACCTAATTCAGTGTTTCAGTATTCCTGATTTCCCTGACTGCCTTCTAATGCCCCATTAGTGGAGGAGGAAGTTATCCATCAATAGTCCAATACAGCCAAACACCAGGCACCCCAGAGTGGACAGAGGATAATGAAAGGAGTGTATTAGTCATAGGTACTCAGAGTCTGGGTGGAGAATGACAACATGTGTGATGCTGGCCTATGTGGGGTGACCCTCAATGAAGAAAGACACAGCAGAGACTGTGGGAGGCAAGTGCTATAGTTACAAGAGGGTACAGTAGCTTTCTTTTCTGCAGACAGATGGTATTGGTGTGTTGAATATTTCCTCAGACTGACAGATGTGAAGGTCAGTATGTTGTGGACCAGTTGAATGCAGTTGGCCTAAATTGTAAGGGAATGTAATGCAGGCAGGGGATTGGAGGATATATGTGGAGAGAACAGGGACAGGGTCGGGTGGTCATGGCATGGATAGGCCTCTGAGACTCTGCTTCATTCTATGATGTTAAATACCCCATGGAGATTTAATTTAGGCCTTTAATTTCACTGATCCATGTTTACTCAATATTACCAAGCTACAGCTCCTGATCTAGATATCCACCAGTATTGCCTACTGTTGCTTCCCACTGGGACTCCCATCTCCTATGGGTAATTGAACCTGACAACTATAAATCCCATCACTTTTAATTTAAAGATTAATGTTGGAAAGAAACTGAAGTAATTTTTTAAATCAAATATAGTGCAAAGAATTTGAGATGAAACATTTGATAAGGTTTAATGGCATCTTTGGTTCTAAGTCTCTTGGCTTTCTTGGGAAAACACCAACAACAATAACAACCAACAGGGCAACTGCCAGAATAACAGCAAATGGACTTGTGAGTTTTCATTGTCAAGTAAACAGAAAAAAAATTCATATTTATGCAAAATTCTATGTATAATAAATTTTACAGGGGCCAGCACTGTGGAATAGAAGGTTAAGCCTTCACCTGCAATGCAAGCATAGCATACAAGTGCAGTTTCAAGTGCCAAATGCTCCACTTCAGATCCAGTTCCCTGCTATGGCCTGGGAAAGCAGAAAAAGATGACCCAAGTCCTTGGGCCCCTGTATCCATGTGGGAGACCCAGAAGAAGTTCTGGGATCCTAGCTTTGAATAGGCCTCAATCCAGCAGTTGTGGCCATTTGAGGAGTGAACCAGTGGGTATTTTTCCTTCTCTCTTCCTCTTGCTCACCTTCTGTCTGTATCTTTGCCTTTTCAAATGAATTAATTTAAAAAATAGACTTTCCATATGGAGAAAAACTGAACTACCAAAAGTTTTGCAAAGTTATAGAGATACTCATTTTTAAATCACTTTTTAAACTTAGAATCTTTTTATTTAAGGTATACAAATTTCATAAGTACAAATTTAGGAACACAGGGATTCTTCCCACTATACCATCACTCCTTCCCACACTACCAACTTTCTTCCTCTTCCCTCCCATTCCCAATCTTACTTCTTACAAAAATCTATTTTCAGTTAACTGTATACTCAGAAATTTAACCCTACACTAAGTAAATTTCAACAAATAGTAAGAAGGAAAAAAAAAAACACTGTTCCTCAACAGTACAGACCAAGGCTGTTCGAAATCTTTGCATCTCAAAGGGTCAATTTCAAGTCTATAGGTTACTTTTTAGGTGCTCTATTAGTTACCACTGATTAGAGAGTACATATGGTATTTGTCTTTTCGGGACTGGTTTATTTCACCAAGTATGATGATTTCCAGTTGCATCTATTTTGTTGCAAATAGCATGATTTCATTGATTTTCTTTTTACCAATGTATAGTATAATTTCTTTATCTAGCTTTCAGGTGATGGACATCTGGGTTGATTCCATATCTCAGCTATTGTGAATTGAGCTGCAATGGACATGGGGGTAGATATAACTCTTTCATGTGCTGATTTTTTTGTTTGGGTAAATACCCAGGAGTGGGATGGCTGGGACATATGGTAGGTATATATTCAGATTTCTGAGGTATCTCTATATTGTGTTCCACAGTGGCTTTACCAGTTTATATTCTCACAAAAATGGATTAGAGTACCCTTTTCCCCAGATCCTCACAGTCATTTCTTGTTTGTTGATTTGTGCATGAAAGCCATTCTAACTGGGGTGAAGTAAAACCTCACTGAGGTTTTCATTTTCATTTCCCTGATGGCTACTGAACCTGAGCATTTTTTCATTTCTGTTGGCCATTTGAATTCCCTCTAGAAAAAAGCCTATTCAAGTCTTTGCTCATTTCTTAACTGGATTGCTTGTTGTGTTGTTGTTGACTTCCTTGAGCTCTTTATAGATTCTGAAGAACAATCCTTTATCAATTGTGTAGTTCGCAAATATTTTCTCCCATTCTGTTGACTGCTTCTTCACTTTGCTGTGTGTTTTTTTGGTAGTGCAGAAGCTTCTTAGCTTGATGTAATCCCAGTTGTTAATTTTGGCTTTGATTGCTTGTGCTTCTAGCATCTTTTCCAATAAGTTTTTTCCTATGCCAATGTATTGCAGTATTTCCCCAATGTTCTCTAGTAATTTAATAGTTTTGGGTCATAGAGTGAGGTCCTTGAACCATTTTGGGTGGATTTTTATGTAAGCTGTAAGGTAGAGATCTTGCTTCATACTTCTGCATGCAGATATCCAGTTTTCTCAGCACTTTTTGAAGTGAGTGTCCTTGCTCTAGGGACCAATTTTAGATCCTTTGTCAAAGACAAGTTGGTTGTAGATATGCGGATTGATTCCTGGAGCTTCTATTCTGTTCCATTGGTCTATTCATCTGTTTTTGTGCCAGTATCAGGCTATTTTGATAATACCTACATTGTAGTATATAATGAAATCTGGTAGTATGTATTTGTTGCATACAATTCAGAGTCTCTTGTATTTCCATATGAATTTTAGCTTTGTTTTTTTCTATATATTAGAAGAATGGCCTTCTTATTTTGATTGGTATCATACTGAATCTGTAAATTGCCTTTGGCAGTATGAGTATTTTGATGATACTGATTCTTCTACTCCTTAAACATGGAAGATTTTTCCATTTTTTCTGTCTTTTTCTATTTCTTCAATGTTTTGTAATTTTCATTGTAGAGATCTTTGACATCCTTGGTTAAATTTATTGTAAGGTATTTAATTTTTGTAGCTATTGTGAAGGGGATTGTTCTTAGAAGTTCTTTCTCAACCATGGCATTGTTTGTGTATACAAAGCCTATTGATTTTTGTATGTTAATTTTATATATTTATGCTTTACCAAAATTTTATGAGTTCCAATATCTCACAGTGGAGGCTTTTGGATACCCTATATTTAGAATCTTGTCATCTGTAAGTAGGAATGGTTTGATTTCCTCCTTTCCAATTTGTATCACTTTGATTTCTTTTGCCAAATGGCTCTGGCTAAAACTTCCAAGACTATATTAAATAGCAATGATGAGAGTGGGCATCCTTCTATACCCAATTTGCTTGAGGTCTTCACATGAAAGATGCTGTGTTTTATTAAATGCTTTTTCTTTATCTATTAAAATAACCACTGCTTTTTTAGTTTGTTGATGCGATTATCATTTAATTGATTCATGAATGTTGAAGCATCCCTATACACTAAAAATGAAACCCACTCAGTCTGATGAATGATCTTTCTTAAGTGTTGTCGGTTCAATTAGCTAGTATTTTGTTAAGGATTTTGCATCTCTATTCATCAGGGATAATGGTCTATTGTTGTCTTTCTCTGTTGCATATTTTTTCTGGTTTATAAATTAAGGTGATGTTGGCTTCATAAGAGGAGTTTGGGAGGATTCCATCTCTCAAATATTTTGAATAGATTGAGAAGAATTGGAATTAGTACTTCTTTAAATGACTGATATAATTCAGTAGTGAAGTCATCCGGTCCCGGATAGGGAGTGAGCTTACTCTAGGATAGGAGAAGATAGTTTTTAAAAAGTGGACAAAGTACAATCTCAAGGAAGAATCAGGCAGAAAACTGCAATGGAAAATCCATGAAAGGTAGAGGAACACTGTGTATCTGCATGGAGGGTATGGATGGACAACATGAGCACAGACACAATACAGGACTCCAGCAGCAGGGAACCTGAGCACCAGCTATGGACAATGAGGTGAGACCAGACTGCACCTGCCCATGCTACTGGTAATATAGCTGCAGCTAGAGCCTGGCATGAATCCAGCCTGGATCCCTGTGGATCACAGGGTACCTGACAACCAAGAGGAAAAAAAAAAAAGGAGGCACATTTCACTCCCCCCATTCTGGTGCCCACAGACAGCTGAGAGAGGATATTTTGGACATATGTAACAGCCATGCCAGCCTGTTTCTGTCTGCCTAGTAACCAGCCAAGAGGAATAGCCTGACTCTAGCTGGGAGGATTAATGGGGGGAAGGGGCTAGGCACCTACATAGGATGTGAAGTGTCCACATGCTCCCATCATATCACGGGCTCTGTGGTTCAAACTACCTATTTAGAACACCTTCTGGAAGTGGGCTCTGGACTGTTTCTGCCTCTCTGTGGATGGGAGAGACTCACAGGGATGACTGTTGGAGGCTTGTTGCTGAGATTGTGGGAATATCATGACTTTCTGGTGCCAATATAGGATGTTCACATGAAATGATGGCACTGGAGGCAGAGGCTTAACCTACTGCACCACAGTGCCAGCCTTTGAATTGAATCTTAAAGACATTCTGTGTGCTCTGTTTAATGCAATATCTGGGACTACAAATTTTATTACTCTTTTGTTCACACTTAAAATGTTTTATTGTGATATGTTGTATATCTAAAATTGTAATTATTTAATATTTTGAATAATATTTTTAAAAAATAAATGGCAAAGGAATAAATCCATGATTTTGTTTCATTTGAGGTGTATAGGTTCCCCTGTTGAAATTTACCCCTCATAGAATTAAATCTCCTAAGTTGTTTGTATTATAGTGCTCACAGATGTAAAGTCTTTTCGGCTCTGGAGAATACTAATTAGAGACCAAGACAGTGTGTGTAAATATAGACAATGTGTAATGTTTTTAAATATCTGAGGTGTCCACTATGTGATATTACAATCATTTGGTTATGGTTGATTTAGTATGTTGCATTGTAAAAGTACCTATACTTAATTTCTATATCAGATTATCTATTTCATGTAAATCATTCTAATTGCATCCTTTACTTCTTTCTCTTCCACATTTTGTTTTCTTTGGTCCTCAGTATACAAAACTAGACACAACTAAGTCTAACTATATAATGGAATGTGGAAATGTTCAGGAGAAAAATCAAAGGCTGAGCATTGGTTCTCAATAAGGATGCACTCTGACGCCAAATTAGAAGCAATGGAGACTGCAATGTGTATCACCTTGTTGACAAATGCATAATTTAAAAAAAAATGTATAGGTGCCAGCATTGTGGGACAGTGGGTTAAGCTTTTGCTTCCAACATGAACATCCCATATTGGAGTGCCAGTTCATGTCCCAGCTGCTCTGCTTCCAGTCAACCTTCCTGTTAATGCATCTGGGAAAATCTTGCATTATAGCCAATGTACCTGTGTTCCTGCCACCCACAAGAGAGATTCAGATGCAGGTCATAGCTCCTGGCCTTGTCTGATTGTTGCTGGCATTTGGAGAGTGAATCAGCCTTGGGAAGATCTCCTTTTTCTGTTTTTCCTCCTTCCTCTGTCACTCTTCCTTTAAAATAAGTAAACAATACTTTCAAAAATGTACATACCATTCAGTAGTATAAAAATTATATATGGAATGTAATTCAAAATGTAAATTCAATGTAAAATACCTGCTTTTGCTCAACATATTCTATTTTGGTTTTGTGAAAATTGTATACTATTCCATATAACAACATATCAACATAGATCATGAAGCATCACATTAAATATGTGTGTTCAGGGGCTGGCTCCATGGCACAGTAGGTTAATCCTCCACCTGCAGTGCCAGCATCCCATATGGGTGCAAGTTCTAGTCCCAGCTGCTCCTCTTCCAGTCCAGCTCTCTGCTGTAGCATGGAAAGGCCCTGGAGGATGGATCAAGTGCTTGGGCCCTGCACCCACGTAGGAGACTATGAGGAGCTACCTGACTGGCTCCTGGCTTTGGATTGGTACAGCTCTGGCCATTGCAGCTATTTGGGGAATGAACCAATGGAGGGAAGACCTTTCTGTCTTTCTCTTTCACTGTCTGTAACTCTACCTCTCTAATAAATAAATAAAATCTTAAAAAAAGTGCATTCTATGAGACATGAGAATTAAAAACACAGGGGTTCCATGAGAAAAATTGCTATGCAGGAGGATTTCATAGGACATAATTTATTTTGTATAAACGTTTGTGCTCATGTTTGGAGAGTAATCCATAAGTTTCATTTATGATATGATCAGCATTTAGTTTTGATATAAAATTGCTTATAAGTTTCACAAAACTATTTTTATTTTGCATTTGCTCTATTTTATTTCTTTAAGAGAGGAGTTAATTTATTCTGAATATTTTGGTGGAGCTAACCTGTGAAAACATCTGGACTTCTTTTTTCCTTTGTGATGAGAAAACTATTAACAAATCACTTTGCCTTAATGGGTATATGAATATTCAGGTTCTTTTATCTATTCTGGTAAAGTCTGTTACCATCTGTTAAATTTTTAAAACTTTAGTCACTAAGTTGTTTATATTATTATCTTTTAAAACTTTGCAACATTTATGCTTATAGTCATGTCTATTCTTAATATTACTTATTCATGACTTTTTATACATAAAGATCATTAACTTTTTAAAGTTTTTTATTTCCTTGAGAAAAGTTTTGTTTTATTTATTATCTCAAAAATTTTGAACTTTAATATACTTTGTTGTTTTGATTGCTTTGAATTTACTTTGATTTTAATGGATTTACAAGTTTTCTTTTTTTCTTTGGGATGCAAAACTATACAGCTTTATAGTTGCAAACTTCATACACTTCATAATTACAACTTCAGGAAAATGGTTATTCTTCCTTACACTCTCACCCATACTCCCACCCCTCCCCAACCTTCCTCTCTTATTACAATGATTGTTTTTTACTGATATAGATTTTCAATTAACTTTATACACATATGTTTAAGTCTATGTTAAGTAGACAGTTCAACAAATAATATATAAAAATTGTTATCAACAGTGAAGACAAGGACTGTTCAAGTCATTACTTCTCAAGGTGTCAATTTCACTTTTACAGATTGCCTTTTAGGTGCTCTATTAGTTATCACAGGTCAGGGAGAACATATGGTATTTGTCCCTTTGAGAGTGGCTTATTTCACAAATTGTGATGTTTTCCAGATTCATCCATTTTGTTGTAAATGACCAAATTTCATTTTTTTTCACTGATGTGTAATATGTCATAGTGTACATATCTCATAATTTCTCTATCCAGTCTTCAATTGACAGGCATTTGAATTGATGCCATGTCTTAGCTATTGTCTATTGAGCTATAATAAACATTGGGGTGCACATAATTCTTTGATATGCCATTTTATTTCCCTAGGGTAATTTCCTAAGAGTGGGATGGCTGGGTCATATGGTAGGTCTATTCAAATATCTGAGGTATCTCCATACTGTCTTCCATAGTGGCTCTACTAATTTACATTCCCACCAACAGTGGATTAGGGATACCATTTTCCCCACATACTCACCAGCAATTATTGTTTGTTGATTTCTTCCTGAAGGCCATTCTAACTGGGGAAAGATAAAACCTCACTGTGGCTTTGATTTGCATTTCCCTGAGGGCTAGTGATCCTGAGCATCTTTTCATGTGTCTGTTGGCCATTTGGATTTTCTCTATTGAAAAATACTGTTTAAGTCCTTTGTTCATTTCTTCACTTGATTGTATTATTGTTGTTGGATTTCTTAATCTATTTATATATTCTGATTATTAATCTTTTATCAGTTGAATAGTTTGCACATAATTTCTCCTATTATGTCAGTTGCCTCTTCACTTGCTGAGTGTTTCTTTTGCAGTACAGAAGCTTCTCAATTTGGTGTAATTCTATTTGTGAATTTTAGCTTTGATTGCTTGTGCTCCTTGGGTCTTTTCCAAGAAGTCTTTGCATATGCCAATGTCTTACAGGTTTTCCCCAATATTCTCTAATAATTTGATGATATCTGGTTGTAGATTTAGGTCTTTAATCAATTTTGAGTGGATTTTTGTGTAAGGAGTAAGGTAAGGGTCTTGCTTCATAATTCTGTATGTGGAGATCCAGTTTCCCCAGCACCATTTGTTGCAGAGACTATCCTTGCACCAGAGATTGATTTTATCTCTTTTGTCCAATATAAGTTGGTTGTAGATGCTTGGATTTTATTTCTGGCATTTCTATTCTGTTCCATTGATATATCCATCTGCTTTTGTACCAGTACTAGTCTGCTTTGATTATAACTGTCCTGTACTATGTCTTGAAATCTGGTATTGTGATATTCTGGCTTTGTTTTTATTGTATAAAATTGCGTTAGCTATTTGGGGTCTCCTGTGTTTCCATATGAATTTCAGCATCATTTTTTCTATATTTGAGAAGAATGTCCTTGGTATTTTGATTGATATCGCATTGAATCTGTAAATTGCTTTCAGAAATATGGACATTTTAATGATATTGATTCTACCAATCTATGAACATGGAAGGTTTTTTTTTTTTTTCATTTTTTTGTATCATCTTCTATTTCTTTCTTTAATGTTTTGTAATTCTCACCATAGAGATCTTTGACATCCTTGCTTACATTTATTTCAAGGTATTTGATTGTTTTTGTAGCATTTGTGAATGAAATTGGTCTTAGAAGTTCTTTATCAACCATGGCTTTGTCTCTGTATATAAACGCTGTTGATTTGTGTATATTGACTTTGTATCCTGCTACTTTACCAAACTCTTCTATGAGTTTCAATAGTCCCTTGGTGGAGTCTTTTGGATATGCTATATACAGAGTCATGTCACCTGCAAATAGGGATAGTTTGACTTTCACTTTCCCAATTTGTGTCCCTTTAATTTCTTTTTGTTGTCTCATGGCTCAAGCTAACACTTCTTGGACAATACTGAATAGCAACGGTGAGAGTGGGCATCCTTGTCCAATTCTGGATCTCAGTGGAAATGCTTCCAACTCTTTCCCTTCAATAGGATGTTGGCTGTGGCTTTGTCATAATTTGCCTGGATTGTGTTGAGGAATGTTCCTTCTATACCCAATTTGCTTAGAGTTTTCCTCATGAAAGGGTGTTGTATGTTATCAAATGCTTTATCTGCATCTATTTAGATAATCATATGATTTTTTGTTCTGCAGTTTGTTAACGTGGTGTATCACATTTTTTGAATTGCAATTGTTAAAAACATTCTGGCATACCAGGTATAAATCCCATTTGGTCTGTGTGAATAATCTTTGTGATGTGTTGCTGGATTTTACTGCTTCAAATTTTTTTGAGGATTTTTGCATATGTGTTCATCATGGATATTGATCTATGGTTCTCTTTCTCAGTTACATCTTTTTCAGATTTAGGAATTAAGGTGATGCTGGATTCATAGAATTTGGGATGATTATCTCCTTTTCAATAGTTTTGAATAGCTTGAGAAGTATTGGACTTACTTCTTTAAATGTCTGGAAGAATTCATCAGTGAAGCCATCTCATCCTGGGCTTTTATTTTTTGGGAGGGTCTTTATTACTGATTCAATTTCCATCTTGGTTATGGGTCTGTTTAGGTTTTCTATGTCTTCATGGCTCAATTGAGGCAGGTTGTATGTGTCCAGGAATCTACCCATTTATTCTAGACTTCTCAGTTTGTTGGCATAGAGCTCTTTCTAGTAATTTCTGATGATTCCTTTTATTTCTGTTGTGTCATTTTATTGCCTCTTTCATCTCTAATTTGGGTCTTCTACCTCCTTTTTTTTTTTTTTTTTGGTTAGTTAGGCTAATGGTGTGTCAATTTTGTTTATCTTTTCAAAAAACCAGCTATTCATTTTGCTGATCATTTGTGTTGTATTTTTGGCTTCAATTTTGTTTATTTATACTCTAATTTTTATTATTTCTTTTCTCCTACCAGTTTTGGGCTTGGACTGCTGTTGTTTTTCTAGATCCTTGAGATACATTGATTGTTCATTTATTTCATGCCTTTCTAATTTTTTGATCTAGCCACCAATTGCTATAAACTTTTCTCTTAGCACTGCTTTTGCTATATCCTATAAGTGTTGATATGATGTCTTTTCATTTTCATTTCACTAAAAAGACCTAATAATCCTTTTTCTCTTTCCATGCCTTCAGGAACTCCTACAACCCTATGTTGGATTGTTTGAGAGTATCCTGTAGATTCCCAACAGTGTTTTTTTTTTTTTTAGTTTTCTAATTTCTTCTTATTGTTTTTGGTATGAATGTATGATTTTTTGCAATTTTTCTTATAAGTCAGATATTCTTTCTGTTTCAGTATTTCTGTTGTTCTGACTTTCCACTGCATTTTCTATTTGTTATATTGAATTCTTCATTTCCATGGTTTCATTTTGCTTTCTCTTTAAGATCTCAATTCCATGGGAGAAATTTTCTTTCATGTCATGTATGGAATTCATTATCTCATGCATTTGTTTCTGATTTCTTCTGAGTAATCCTACAATCCATTTTTGAATTCCATTTCTGTCATTTCTTCAGTATGTTCATCTTCACAATCTGGTATTGAAGTGTTGCATCCTTTTGGGTGTGTCATGTTGTGCTCCTTATCCTTGTTTCTTGAATTGGTGCATTTATTACTTGGCATCTGTTGAGATACTCGTTGGTTTCTTCTTTATTTTTTTTTACTGTTGTTGCTTTTATCTTTGGACTACATCTGTGTGGATTAGTGAAGTGGTTGCTTTCACCTAGAGGTTTGTGGTGGGTGTGACCCGGGAGCTCTATTTAGTGCTCCAGGTTTAAGAGAGTAAGTTGATACCCAGATTGGGTGTGGTATCTCCTCTTTTTTTTTTTTTTTTATCAGAGGGGAAGTTTGTTCTGCTCTTTTGGCTACTGTGTACTCAGCCCATTTCCTCTCCTCAAAGGACAACAGTGCCTGGGCGGTAGCCCCAGTGGGGATAATATTCATCTGTACTTCCACAAGGACCATACAAAGGATCTGTGCAGTCTTCAGGATAAGCAGATTCCCCAACAGTGTCCTCTACCTGGTAACAATCCTACAGCCTCAATGTTTTCACAGTCCCAGCACACAAGCATCCCATAGTCACAAACACCCAGAGTCTCTGCTTGTCTGGTTTCTGTGTGTGGACATGATATAGTACAGCTCTTACGTATGTCCAAATTCATGCTCACTCTGTGTCGGCTTGTTACAGGGCAATGTTGCAGGGTTATTGGGGAGCTAGAACTATGTATCCCCTTTTTTCTCCTCTAGTTTGCTAGAGGTATGCTATCACCTACAGTGTTCTGAGCCGGATTACCTCCAGGCTTATCTCCAGTGGGTTGGGCTGTGTAGTCTGGTCTCACTTCACTCTCCAAAGCTAGTGTGAGGTTCTCAGCCACTGGGATCCTGATTTGTGCATGTCCACACCCTCCATCTAGGTTTACTGGGTCCCTCTAAATTGCATGGAGTATCCTCTGCCATTTTCTCCCTAACTCTTCCCTGATACTGCACTCTCTTTACTTTTTAAAACTATCTTCACCTACACTAGAGTATTAAGCTCCATCTATTCAAATTTATAAATTTTCTAAATCTTTTTAAATTTTTTATTTATATAAGGGGAATAAATTTAGTGTATTTCATGTACACAGATTTAGCAGCATAGTGTTACTTCTCACCCCACTCTCCCTCCTCCTTCCTTTCTTATTTTTTTCTTACAATTTTTACAATGACATACTTTCATTCTGTTTTGTAATATCAACCTTAACACTCCACTAAGTAAACAATTCAACAAATAGAAGAAAAAAAAACACTGTTCCTCAAGATTAGAGACAAGGGCTGTAAACAATAATCAAATATTAACATGTTAATTTCACTAATATATATCACATTTCTTTGAATGCTTTGGAATTTTATAAATAAGGAATCAGGTAATTGAAAAGAAAAATCATTTTACCTATGTCTCTCTAGGTAGTATGAGTTTTTTTTTTTTTTCTTTTGTATTGGCTCTGGCTAGAACTTCTACTACAATGCTTCCCAGAAGTGATGAAAATTAGTATTCTTTTTGTGTTAGTGATATTAGGAGCAGCTTTCACTAATACGCCAAGTAGTATGATAATAGCAGTGGATTTTCCATAAACACCTTTTATCATTGGAGGAAACATTCCTTTATTCTGTTTTTTAAGAGTTTCTGTTTTTTTTTAATAATGAAAGCCTCAGATTTTGTCAAATATCTTCTATATGTTAATTGATAGATAATTTATGTTTTGTATTACAATAATGTGACATGCAAGGATATTTCAATGTTTCATAGAAAAACGGAATTGAAATATAATTTGTGCAAAAGTGAATGCATGTATAGTGTTTTCATAATCTACATTTCCATAAAAATTTTGAAGACCCCTAAAATCCCAATACTGTAACAAAAATATTAACAATATTTCATTTTATGTTTTTATTAAAATAATTAAATAAATATTTTAAATAATTAAAATAATTGAATAGAAATTATTAAATCTGGATGCATCACTTACTCTTCAAAATGTACTTCATTTTAGCATAGCTTAGAAGTATTTATTTGGCAGCTTCATTCATATGTCTGCTGAGCAATCCATGTGCTATTGTCATTTCCGAAAAATCCATTCACTAAACACAAGTTTTAATTGCAGTTTAAAAATATATTAAAATATATGAATAATATCTTTTCAAAAATTTACTGTGATTTGTACTGATATGTCTGTCCTCAAATGGTCACGAGTTACATAATGATTATGGATGCTCAATTTAGTTAGTCCCAGGATTAGTTTGGTTCCTTAGTTATTAGAAAACATTTGTTCTTGCAGACTTATTTAAAATCAATTTGTCTATTTCCAGAAATATATTTTGAGATTTGATTAAGATTATATTGCAATGACCAACTAATTTCAAGAGAACTAAATTATTTATAATATTATAGTTTCTCATTTATACCATGTCATTCATCTTCTGGTAACTGAGTAATCAGGCTGTTTTAGAATTTAATGTAAATATATTTTTACATTAATTCTTCACAATTTATTAATCCCATTAATATATACATTGACTTATCAACTCAGTTATACCTATGGATATAATATTGGTGCCACAGAATATTTTAATTACATCACTAGTTAATATTTTGAGTTTTTCATTGGTTTAATTCATAGAGGGACATTTGATGTCCACAATATTCATGAGCAAAAGGCTGAATGAGAAATTTAAACACATCCTCAGGCATACATATCACTTCCGTAATCTATTACATGTAATCATCCTTCACTCAAAAGTCATGGAGTGTTTACTATTTAATAGACATTTTGTCGAACAAAGGGAATGCAAAAATTAATATATCAAGATATGCTTTGAGATCTTAAAGTCAAGGTAAATAAATCAACAATCCATTATAATTCCCTCTGACACATTCATTACTAGAACCATGTCCAAAATGACAGAAAATTACCTAATATGCAAGTCAGGGAACATTTATATTATAAGTAATGTTTGAATTACTCAGTTGTTCCCACTGTACAATGTAGTTCAGTCAGCCTTCCTCTACCATAAATACAAAGATAAAAAAATCTCTTACCAAACAAATGAGTGGTCTCAGTGTCCCCAGTTTCATCCTCAAACATGGCTCCCTGAATGTCAGAACTCTAGAGTCGCCTGGTTACTCATGGTCTCCATCTGGATGCATCACTTACCCTTCAAAATCAAGTGTCCAAACCTGAGCACACCATATTTGTCTGCTAAACTGATTTTCCTTCAGTATCCTATTCCCAAAATAGCAGCTGAAATCATTCAAATGAATCCTCCAGGTCGTTTTAAGACCTATCTTCCTTTACACTCACACTTAAACTATAAATAATCATCACACTTTCCCTATATAAAAAGGCCCCTGATCTCAATTCCCTCCTTATTCACTGCTCTCAGGAGAGTCTTAGTGATTATCATCTCTCCTTTGGACTGTTGTAACAGGAGAGTGTAACAGCCACATCCAGATCATGTCTCAACATGAATAAACCTCAAAAGCAAGAAAGGAAACATCCCAAAGATACAAATAAGTCAATTTTTCAAAAATTCACATCATGCAATACTCACCTCTACCTAGTTCCAAAATATGTTCATCATTCCCAAAGAACACCCCATATCCACTGAGTCATCAGAATTCTTCTCACTCATTAGCACCGGCAACTAATGTACTTTTTATATCTGTTTTTTTTTTTTTTCCCATTCTGAAAAATTTTAACTCTGTAGTTTAGTACTACTTTTAATGTAATTTTGGAATTGGAATAATTTAATCTATCTGTGAACTGTTTGTGGGAATTCTTTATTATTTGAGGAGCTTTCCTATGTCTGAAGTTATCTTGAAGACATTGAAAATTAATAAAATAAAATACAATGGAAAGTATTAAAAATAACATTGGCAAAAAAAGAAAAAAGAAAAAAAAAAGGCCCACGCCACTGCTCACTAGGCTAATCCTCCACCTGCGGCGCCGGCACCCCAGGTTCTAGTCCTGGTTCGGGCACCGGATTCTGTCCCAGTTGCCCCTCTTCCAGTCCAGCTTTCTGCTGTGGCCCGGGAAGGCAGTGAAGGATGGCCCCAGTCCTTGGGCCCTGCACCCGCATGGAAGACCAGGAGAAGCTCCTGGCGCGCCAGCCGTGGCAGCCATTCGGGGAGTGAAACAATGGAAGGAAGACCTTTCTCTCGGTCTCTCTCTCACTGTCTTAACTCTGCCTGTCAAAAAATAAATAAATAAATAACATTGGCTTTGGAGTTTTCACATAATGGTTGAATCCCACTTCTACTGCCATTGCTTTGTAGTTGTATTGAAGTCATTTATGTCATTAAATTATAAAACAAATACCAAAACTGTTAGTGGTCAGCAAATTAAACTTTCTAGGCTTCTCTTTACTAAAAATATTAGGCAACAAAACATGTATGCAGCATCTATTGATTGCTTTTTACTTCTAAATATGGATAATAATCCATTTTGTAGGGGTCCAAGGGTTATTCCTAGATGATATTAACCTTTGTCACTATAACAAGTACAAACTCAAAAATTTTTGTTATTCTTCTATAAAAATGTGTTGAGTTGAAAATAGTTATAATTGTGTAAAAATCGGAGCACCATGGATGGACATGGTAAATATGAAAGGAGTTTCAAAAACTTCATAAAAAGTTATACTCTTTCTTAATCTCATCTTTCCACAAGTTTTTAAAAACATTTAATTGTTTTCACTTTTACTTGATAGCCAGAGAGAGAGAGAGAAGAGGGGTAGGGAGAGATTGATCATCACCCGTTGGTTCACACCCTAAATGGCCAGAGCAGCCAGATTTCTACCAGGCTGAACCCAGGAGCCAGGAACTCCCTCTTGGTCTCCATAGGGATGTGAAGGGCCCAAGTTCAGGGGGCCTTTTCCCTTGCCTTCTCAGGTGTATTGTAGAAAGGTGACTCAGGAAGCAGAGCAGTGGGCACTTGAATTGGCACTTTGATATGGGATGCCAGTGTTGTAGCAAGTGATGACTTAACCCATTGTGCCAAAACACAGGTCCCAGAAACGAATATTACTTTTGATGAAGAAATGTACTTAAGATATTTTGATGAATATTTGAAATTTCAACCTCATTTTACTTGTATTTAACTTGGTAAATTGTTGAGAAACATTGCAGTTTGAAAACTATGCCAGCCAATTATTTTTTGTTTGGCAGGGAAATTGAAAAGAATAATGATATAAAAATGACCTACTTGTCTGGGGCTGGTGCTGTGGCACAGTAGGTTAATCCTCTTCCTGCGGCACTGGCATCCCACATGGGCACCGGTTCTAGTCCCGGCTGCTTCTCTTCAAATCCAACTCTCTGCTGTGGCCTGGGAAAGCAGTAGAAGATGGCCCAAGTGCTTGGACCCCTGTACTTGTGTGGGAGACCAGGAAGCCATTTGGGAAGTGAACTAATGGAAGGAAGACCTTTCTCTCTACCTCTCCCTCTCACTGTCTGTAACTCTACCTCTTAAATAAATAAACAAAATCTTTAAAAAAGAAAAATGGCCTGCTCATCTATTTTACCATGATTTTTTTAAAGATCTAATTATTTATTTGAAAGTCAGAGCGACACACTGAGAGGAGAGTCAGAGAGAGAGATAGAGAGAGAGAGAGAGAGAGGTCTTCCATATGATGGTTCATTCGCCTATTGGCCGCAGTGGTCAGAGCTGCGGCGATCCAAAGCTAGGAGCCAGGAGCTTCTTCCAGGTCTCCAACGTGGGTCAGGGCACAAGGTCTTGGGCCATCTTCTACTGATTTCCCAAGCTATAGCAGAGAGTTGGATGGAAGTGGAGCAGCCAGGTCTTGAACTGGCACCAATATGGGATGCCGGCGCTTTAGGCCAAGGTGTTAACCTACTAAGCCACAGTGCCGGCCCCACCATGATGTTTTTTATGTATTATCCCAGGAAGATATGTTTCAATTTCACCATTAATCTTGAAAACTTAGATTTAAAATTGCAATAAATTAAAACTGTTACCCTATTTACAAGTGCCTTCTTGTAAATTTCAAGATATAAGTAAAAATTTTACAAAATATAAGTAATTATCTGTAATTTAATTAAAATTTTACTATCAGTTTACCTAGAATTTTATTGAGTGATGACCTAAATCAATCTTGAATATGATTTGATTATTTGAGTTCTATTTTTCTTTTAAAATTTTTCATTTATTGATTTTAGAGAGACAAACAAGGACACACAGAGAGAAATAGAAAGAGAGTGCTGCCATCAGCTGGCTCACTCTCAAATGTCTGCAAAGGCTGTGAAGCTAAAGTTGGGATCCAAGGGCTCAATTCCCGTGGGTGGCAGGAATCCAGCTGCTGACACTGCCATCATTGTGTCTCAGGGCTGCCGTCAGCAGGAAGCTGAATCAGAAGCCCGGGTCAGGGATCAAGCAGAGGCACTCCAGGTGCTCCAATATGGGATTCTGGACCCCTAGCCAGCATCTTAACCACGGGGCCAAATGTCCAACTCTTCACTTTAAAAGTTGAGCAAATTGCTGTTCTTTTAAATTAAGGAAAAAATGGAATCATACAAGAGTCTCACCTACATTCAATTTTGAGAATTGTGTAGCTAGATGTTCAACCTTACTGTGTTATGGAATTTTTCTTATTTATTTTAGGGTCATTCTATAAAGGATTTTCAAATGGTCACATTAGGTGCATTAGGCTTGATGGTTTTGTTCTTTAGGGAAACCCAAACTTTTTTTCATAGATATTGCTTTAATTTACATTCACACCAAGCACTTTCTTCATGGCCAGTATCTGTTACTTTTAGTCCTGTTAATAGCCATTGTAACAAGAATGAGGAGATATGTCATTGTGGTTGGGAAGATGTACAGAGAAGGGAATCCTTATAAACTATTGGTGGGAATGTAAACTAGTACAGTCACTGTGGAATCAATATGGAAGTTTCTCTGCAAACTAAAAATAGAACTAGCACACCCACTGCTGGTCATACATCCAAGTGAAATGAAATCAGTCTGATGAAAACACAACTGTACTCTCCTGTTTACTGCAGCACTATTCACAATAGCCAAGAAATGGAAACAATCTTTAAATATCCATCCAGTGATGGATGGATAAGGACTATATGGTATGGAATATTTCTTAGTCCAAACATGGATAAAAGCATTTTATTGAAGGAACATGCAATCAACTAGAGGTCATTTTGTTGAATGATATAAGCCAAGCACAGAAAGACAGATATCATATGCTCTTACATATATGTGAACTCTGACAAATGGATGACATTTCAGAAGTTAAAACTGTAAAGGTTGTTACTAGAGACTGAGGAGGTATGTGGGGAGGGAGGAGTGAGTAAAAGTTGATTGATGGCTACTATGCTATAGCTAGAGAGTAGTACAGAGTTCTGGGTGTCTCATGTAGAAGTAAGGTGACTATAGATGTTTTAATGTACTGCATATTTCACTATAGAAAATCTAGGAGATACAGTTTTGGATGTTTATACTATAAGAAAAGTCTTTGAAATGATAAACTCATTTTTCCTATTGAACGTTGTACAATGTACATCTGAAGGGAAACATCACATAATATTCATACATATGGACCACAAAAGGTTGTACATTTATAAATATTTATATACCTAATAATATGGCATTCCCAAATTTTACATCTCTCTGTATGTTAACATTCACATGAAAACACTGAATTATACTTCCTACATAATTATATGCACTTCTTTCCTCGCTTCATTATGTTTATCATGAATACTCTATTACAAGATATTAATATTTCTATCTTCAAGAAAATTGTATGTGTGAATACACATACTATATTCATGTATGAGGTGATTACAGAAAATTGTTAGAACTTATCAAATCTAAAAATCAAATTTTCTATAAGAAAAAGTTTCTTTAGAGGGAAAAGTCAGTTGTTTATATGTACATGCAGTAATTTTGGCTTGTTTATTCTGTTCCAATGACCTATCTGTTAGTATCTTTTGTCAGTGCCATGATATTTTAATTATTATAGCTTTGTAGTATGCTTTGAAGGCAAGAGTGTTGGTGCCTGTGGCTTCATTTTTATTTGTATTTTTCTTGTGATTACTTTGGCTATTTTGAATCTTTTGTGTTTTCATATTAATTTTAGGAATTTTTTTAATTCTTTAAAAAATTCACTGATATTTTGATGAAGATTGCATTGAATACATAGACCATAGACTGCTTTGTGAAGTTGGGCATTTTAACAATATAAAATTTTCCAGTCCATGAGCAAGGAATATATTTCCAGTTTTAGATTCTCTATAATTTCTTTCATTACTGTTTTATAATTTTCACTGCAGAAATCTTTCATTCCTTTGATTGAATTTATTTCTAAATATTCTTATCTATGCTTTTTGTGAATGAGATTAATTTCTTTGTTTCATTTTCATTAAGAAAATGGTGTCTAAAAATGGTACCGTTTATTGTATGTTGATTTTGTTTCCTGGAACTGATGAATTGGTCCTTCAGTTTTAATGATAATAATTTTTTGGTGGAGTATTTAAGTTTTACCATGCATAAAATCATGTTGTCGTTAATCATGGATATTGTCACTTCTTTCCATTTTGAATGCCCTTATTTCTTTCTCTGTCAAAGTTTCTCTTGATAATAGTTTAATATGTTGAATAAGAGGTTGAAAGGGAACATCCTTGTTTTGGTCCAGATCCGAGGGGAGCCACCTTTAACTTCACTTCACTCAATATGATGTTGGCTGTGGGTGTTAAAATATAGCTTTTTATTTTTTTAAAAAAAATATTTATTTATTTGAAAGCTCAAGTTACAGAGAGAAAGGGACACACATACTCACACACTCACACCTGTAGATCTTCCATCTTGTAGTTCACTTCCCTTATGGTTGCAGTGGCCAGGACTATGCCAGGCTGAAGCCAGGAGCCAGGAGATTCACCTGGGTCTCCCACATCAGGGATGGGGTCCAAGTCCTTTGGCCATCTTCTGCTGCTTTCCCAGGAGTATTAGCAGAGAGCTTGGGCACTCATGTTGAACCTGTGCTCATATTAAATGCTGATGGAAAAGGTGACAGCTTACCTAACTGTACCACAACACTGACCCTGACAAACAACTCCTTGTGTATAAAATTCAACTATTTATACATATGACAAAGGATAGTCTTTTTGATACCCACACGCAGAAGGATAAAACTAGACCTCTAATTCTTATTATATACAAAAACAACTAAAAATGAATCAAAGACCTAAATGGAAGACCTGCAACTGTGAAACTATTAGAAGAAAACATAGAGGAAGCACTTCAACATATCAGCATAGGCAGTGACTTTTTTTTTTTTTTTTTTGGATAAGATATCAGAAGTGTAAGCAACAAAAGCAAAAATAGGCAAGTGGAATTATGTCAAACTAGAAAGCCTCTGCATGGCAAAGGAAACAATCAACAGCATTAGTAAACAACCTGCAAAATGGGAGAAAATACTTGCAAAATACCCAACCTGTAAGGGGTCAATATCCAGGATATAAAAGGAAATTACAAAAACTAAACAGTAAAAATCTGATTTATCATTTCTCAAAGAAAGACATACAGATGGCTCTAAGTATATGAAAAAATGCTCAAAAACACTAGTCATCAGGGAAATGCAAATAAAAACCACAATGAAATATTATCTCAGCTCAGTTGGAGTGCCTATCTTCAGAAAGACAAAAGGTAACAAACGCTGGGAGAGGATGTGGAGAAAGGGAATCTCTCATACACTGCTGATGGCAATGAAAATTTGCAGAGCCATCATTGGGAAATAAAAAAGTAAAAATAGATATAACATACAATCCAGCAATCTCATGACTGGGTATATATCCAAGGAAAATAAAATCAGCATATTAAAGAGATACTTTGTGTTCCCACATTTGTTGCTGCACAGCACCCAGTTGACAAGACATGGAATAATATATATATATATATATATATATATATATATATATATGTATATATATATATATTATTCATCTATAACAAAGAAAAAAATCCTGATTTTTGTGGCAACATGAGTGGAACTGGAGGACATTATTTTAAGTGAAATAATTAAGCACAGAAAGACAACTACTACATTTCTCACTCATGTGGGAACTATAACATCAACTTCTTTTTTTTTTAACCTAAAGAAATTTTTATATCACAAATTCAAAGGAATATAATTATTCTTCCCACCGTGCCTGCCCTCCCACCCTCACTCCCGCACCTCCTCCTCCTCCCTCTCCCCTTTCCTTTCCAGTCCCATTCTCAGTTAAGATTCATTTTAAATTAACTGTGCACAGAGGACCGACTCTATACTAAGTAAAGATTTCAATGATTTGCACACACACACAGGCAAAACTGTCTGAGGACAAGTTCTACAGTTAATTCTCATAATACAACTCATTAAGGACATAGGTCTAGCAGGGGAAGTTAGTGCAAAGTAACTCCTGTTATTAACTTAACAATTAACACTCATGCATGACATCAGTGACCACTCAAGGCTCTTGGCATGAACTGCCTAGGCTATGGGAATATTTTAAATTCACAAACTCCATCCCATCAGTATTTAGACAAGGCATAAGCAAAGTGGATGTTCTCTCCTCCATTTAGAGAAAAGTGCTTCCTTTTTTGGTGGCCACTTCTTTCCACTGGGGTCTCACTTATACAGATCCTTCATGTAGAACATTTTTTGCCACAGTATCTTGGCTTTCCATCCCTGAAATGCTCTCATAGGTTTTTCAGCCAGACTAGAAAGCCTTAAGGGCTGATTCTGAGGTCAGAGTGCTACCTAAAGCAATTGTCATTCTATGGATCTGCTCAAATACAGCTTTTACAATTTGAGATATTTTCCTTCTACACCTTATTTGTTGAGATAATTCCATATAATCCAGCAATCCCATTGCTAGGTAAATTTACAAAAGACATAAAATATTTATGTTAAAGAGATACCTGTATCACCATATTTATTGCAGCATTGTTAACAGCACTCACAATTAGAATCAAGCAAGGGGCTTATTATTAGTTGAGTAGATCAAGAAATGATCTAGACACACACACATGCACACACACAATGAAATGCCATTAAGCAATAAAAAGAATGAAATCTTTTTTTTTTTTTAACTTTTATTTAATGAATATAAATTTCCAGTATACAGCTTATGGATTACAATGGCTTCCCCTTCCCATAATTTCCCTCCCACCCGCAACCCTCCCCTCTCCCCTTCCATTCACATCAAGATTCATTTTCAATTCTATTTATATACAGAAGATCAATTTAGTATAAATACTTCAACAGTTTGCACCCACATAGAAACACAAAGTGAAACATACTGTTTGAGTACTAGTTATAGCATTAAATCAAAATGTACAGTACATTAAGGACAGAGATCCCACATCAGGAGCAAGCGCACAGTGGCTCCTGTTGTTGACCCAACAAATTGACACTCTAGTTTATGGCGCCAGTAACCACCCTAGGCTGTCGTCATGAGTTGCCAAGGCTATGGAAGCCTTCCAAGTTCCCTGACTCTGATCATATTTAGACAAGGTCATAAAAGACAGGTTGAGGATAGTAACCAATGATCCTAAGAGTGGCCTTAACCAGGTCTGAACAATTATACAGCATTAAGTGGGGAAGAGGACCATCAACCTCCCTTTCAGACCAAAGGGAAAGAAAGTTTTAAAGTGAGAATATAATTTTCCTCATGGGCATTGTCTACCTTAGAAAAACTACTACAGAACATGCCTGTGACTATAGACTTGTAGTTCAGGCCACCGAAGATTAGAGATGGGACACGGGCACTCCCTTGACTTGCATCGTCTGGTCTGCTTTAACACAAACCAGGAGGAAAAGAAAGCTAGGCATCAGAAGCAATGGGTGGCAGGCCTATTAATGGCTGATCTGTACAGTGATCTGCCCTCAAGGAGACCCAACAGGCCAGTCCACTCCAGTGGCTTTCAATGTGGTAAGCCTGGGCTTCAGCAGAAGTCAGCTTGTGAAGAGCCCTGGCAGCTCTGCCAAGAGTTGGATCACTGGAAATGGACCTGCCCTGGAGTCGAAGGATGCCCAGGTCAGAGCCACAGATCCTATTGGCTCCAAGCTGAAAAGCCCTTCACTCAGCCCAACTTCCAAAGTGACCACTGCAGTTGAGGGGACAGCCAAGTAGGGTCAGCAACATTGCAGGCAGAACTGTAAATCTCTTGTTAGAGATGCCCCCTGCCTTTACCTGGCCAGCTCTCCTCCCAGGCCAGCCAAGTAATGAAAGTCAACAGAGTGCCTTCCCCTAGGAGGTTCACACCTCCCTTAGGATATACCCCATGTGAAGAGATAGATAGGTCTGGGCCTCTTAACTTACAAGGCCTAAAGCCCAACAGATTATTATCAAGCCCCTTCTATCAGTTCTATTTGCCTCTCAACCAGAAAAATTACTTGTAGCTTAGACAGCACCTTTCTTAGCTCCTCTAATAATGACTCTGTCCTTTGTTCTAGACCCTGTCTAGTGCACTTGGGCCTCATTCCTTTGTAATCATAACCTCTACTCTACCACCAATGGCTCTACTCCCAAGAATGAAATCTTAATTTCCTTGATATGATGGAATTGAATGCCAATATGTTAAGTGAAATAAGCAATACATAGAAAGACAAATGCATCATGTTTTCCCTTCTGTGTTGAAGATAAAAAAGTTCTCAATCTGATTACAGATAGTCATTACCAAAGGTTCGGAGGAGTGATGGTGGGGGAATACAATGAATTTGGATTAACAACAATTAAAATTAGATCACAAGAATAATTCCTAGGTTTACAAAATTTAGTTCAATGACTATAGTTGACAATATCCAGTCATATATTTTATGAGCAAATAGCAGAAAACTCCAAGGCTCCAATCATAAAGATATATTAAAGAAGAAGAAAACTTGATTACTCTGATTTGATTAATTCTCAATATGTGCATCCATTAAAGTACTGCATTGCATACAACAAATATATACATTTATTTTAATAAAATACTCTTCCAGCCTAGCTCTCTGCTGTGGCCTGGGAGGGCAGTGGAGGATGGCCGAAGTGCTTGGGCCCCTGCACCTGCAGGGGAGACCATGAAGAGGCACCTGGTCTTGGCTTCAGATTGGTGCAGCGCCATCTGTGGTGGCCATTTGGGGAGTGAACTAACAGAGGGAAGACCTTTCTCTCTCTTTCTCTCTCTCCTACTGTCTATAACTCTACCTGTCAAATAAAAAAATATGCTTTAAAAAATACATAGTTCTCTCCAAACTTTACTGAATGCTATGGTATCTGGAAAAGAAGAGACATAGTGCCTTAGTATATTATATTTTAAAATACTGTTATGTTAGAAAATAATGACAAATTTAATTTTCCCACCAATCACTAATGTCAATAGAAAATACATTAATAAAATTTGGGATTTAAATTATTTATATATTATGTTTACATTCTGAGTAACTTCATATATGGGCATTGATTTGGTTAATTTTTTTAGAACTAATTTTTGTTCAATCTCTGATAGATGCATAAAAAATAGTACCTGATCTCTCAGAATCTTCAGATAAATTAATGCATAGTAAATACATTTATATGCATGAGTGGTATATGATGGCATAGGGACACAGATGAGAAGCTATAAATTCTATATGAAGTTTGCAGTCTGAAGAGAAAACCCTGTGTTTATGACACTTAAGCAAATATGTGATAAATGAGAAGCAAATAGCTGGGTGCATTTCAAAAATGGCTTCTCACTTCAAATATTCCAAGAATGAATGACAAATAAGCATATTCAAAGTGCACATGGGAAGGAATGAATGAATCTAAAAACAAACTAATGATTCAGTTGGTGGTTGTAAAATATTTGGAATTTATTGTGTTGGTAAAGAAAGGGAAAAAGATGACATTATTGTTTTTCTCTTTATTGGTTGGCTTTTATATTTATTTTCTGGCACTTATTGTTATTATATTAATTATATATTGTGCATTATATATTATGTTATTATTATATTAATTATATATTATGTGGTATATGTAATACATATGTTATAATTAATACACATACATATATTATGTATATTATGTAATATTTACTATTACTATGTGAAATTACCTAAATTAATAATTACATAAATATTATTTCATAAAGCAGTATAATATGTTAAGGAGTATGAGTTAAATTTAAAGAAGGCCAAGATTGAAAATTCATCATATATGACTCCAATTCTTTGTCACCATTCCTCTTCATTTTGTAAATCCATCTGGATTATGTGGTGTAGGCTAGCCTCTAAAGCAGCGATAGAGCATCTCAAGATATATGTCTAGATACTCTGGAGGAGGAGGATGCAGGAATTTAATAACGAGTTCTAGTTAAAGTTCATACCAGAGACATAGCTACTGGGCAAAGCCTTTGCCTTTGTTTTGCCCATTAGAGTTAAGAGTTCTATTTCTAAAAGTTTAAAAGTAATAGAGTATGAAATTTCACTCAATATCACATGGCTTTGTTAAGGGATGCACAACCAGCACGATAAAGCATTGGAGACCCTGAATTCCCTAAAAGAATTATTCCCATTGAATTACTTGGTTTTTCAAAAGACTGCTTCCTATCAAAAAACTGTTTTAATTCAGGACCAAAATCCAGAGACATAAGGACCTTTTAACTATTATAAAATCATAATAGTCTCTAAAGTTAAGTGAAAACTTAACTTTAGAAAAAGTGAAACTTTAGCCTTCAGAGGGTTCCACATGCATCACTGAATGAGCTAGAATTAGAACAATTATTAGATAAGATACTCATCCCAACTGCTGTATCACATGGCTGTTTTTAGTTCATGGTATGACAGAATGTTCTCTAAACAATCTTAATATGCTTACCTTTTATCTCTTAAAATGTAAATGCCTTATCTTGTACTTTCTTCTTTATATAAGTAGACTTTTGTCTGATTATAAAAAACAACACTTGGTCATAAAATCAAAAATGTAAAGTTATGTAAAGGTAAATCCCACCATTTTCTTTACATCAATATATTTTATACATATTTTTCCATAATTGGTTTGATAGCAGGCATACTTTGGAATTTATTTTGTTAATACTCTGATGTTAAAGTTATTTTTCTATGTTAGTGGTAGAGTCAATCCATTATATTTATGGCTTGTTGGATTCTGTGGAAACCACACAACACAGTTTATTTAATGTTCCCCTATAGATGGACATTGAGCTTGTTTTTGATGATTAACAATTGCAATTTAAACATATATGCATATCATATAATACCCTCATCCTAAATGGATATTGACAAGTACATTCACCTATATATATATATATATATATATATATATATATATATATATATATATAATTATATCTTAACTGCAATTCCATGTAAGTACATAAACTTTAATGTATGTCCATATATAAGTGTGTACATAAATATATATGTGTTTTTATGTATATGATTCTTCCCTTAGATGCCAAAAATGTAATTGTTGGGTTTAAGCTAGATGGAATTTAAATTTTGATAGCTATGGAGTATTGAAGCAGTTCAACTTCTATGAGAAGGCTGTTTACCCATTCACTTGCTAACACTGTTGCTAATTGAATTGGTTTGGTGACTATAACAAAAAAAATGTGTTTCTTTTTGTATTCCTTTCATTATTATACAGAAAAATAGCTTTTTGTTATATTTTCCAAGAAAATTACAAAGGTAAGAAATTAGTCTCTGAGTCTATGAACTAAGCATCTGCTGATGTCTCTTCTGTGCTAGTTTAGCCTTTCTGAGAGAAATAATAATAATGACAACAATAAAAAGATACAGTTTTTCACATTTGTATTCGTCTTAAGTTCACAGGCTCCTAAATTCATTATTTTCTTTGTATCATCACAGCATCTGTGTTCAGTCGCCACAAAATTATTATTACAGTTTTGCCGAAGCTGAAAAGAAATTGAAACAGGTAAAGGAAATGACCTTATCAAGGTCACACAGATCAAATGAGATAATCTTTGGAAATTATGTTAAAGTTGTGAAGATCCTTTGACAACTTAAGAAACGGAAATTTGAAAGTGAAAAACTATTTACCTTATTGAATAAAAGGGAGTTCATGAATCTCTGTTGGAAAACTGA
The DNA here is from genome assembly GCF_033115175.1 of Lepus europaeus. Classification (NCBI taxonomy): domain Eukaryota; kingdom Metazoa; phylum Chordata; class Mammalia; order Lagomorpha; family Leporidae; genus Lepus; species Lepus europaeus. The sequence continues at coordinate 11,266,061 of NC_084839.1, read as the reverse complement.
CATCTAACAAAAATTAAAATTGAAATGTTTGGAAAATCTTGTTCCCTGTGCTTTGGGAATACTCTGAGACAGGTGCATATGAGGACATATCTGCCCTCCTCCTGCCTAGAAACATCTTTGCTGGAATTCGTTCTTTGCAAGAGCTGGGCATGAATTTTTCATGGACTGCTGCAAGGAATCTGAAGCAAAAATTCTTCAAACAGTGCTGGCTTCATCAGGTTACATAAAGCACTGAAAAATAAGAGCTGCAAACGTGAGCAAGGGGAACATGGAGTTTACACCCAGCAAGGGCTGTTTTTCCATCTTGAATATTTCTTTATTCCTCTGAGGTAGACAATTGCTTTTGTTTCTGAAGACACTTCGTTCCCCTGACTCTATTGTTTAAAAACAATGATGAATAAATTTGTGAAAATTCTGGGATGTTAGTGCAACCTGTGCTTATAAATCAACAAGGTAAGACTCTGTTCCCAGTACTTACCACGTGAGTGTTTAATGCAGGAACTCCACAATTGGTGTGTAAGGAAGAGTAGTTCAGGAAGGTGACCTCGAGGGGATGCTGTCTGAATTGTATCCTGAAGAGCAAGAGGGCAATTAATTAAATAAAAGGAGACCAACTCTTTTGGTGGTAACAGCATTTCCAAGCCAAGTGAATAGCATGGACATGAGAATAATTTTAAGAATTTCTAGATTGGCAAATTATAGAGGAAAAAGCAAATTCAGTCAGAGAGACTGGTAGATAACATGCAATTAAAACTGTGAACATTATATATATATATATATATATATATTTTTTTTTTTCTGTAGCTACTTCAAGATGTTAAGCAGCAAAGTGACTAAATAAGACTCATTTCTTCATTTTTCTTCCTGTCTAGGAGAATGGATTTCAGTTATGCAGGGCTGAGTTGAGGGCATACAAAATTTAAGTTGTCTAGGCCAGATGCTAAAAATGTGTGCTAGGGCAATGTGCTGTGGTGCAGGGTGGGACACCCACAGACGATATAGGAGTATCTGGGGTAGACTAGCCTCTGGCTCTTTGGATCCAGCTTTATGCTAACAAGACTGTTAGGAGGCAGCAGATGATGACATAAGCACTTGAGTCCCTGATACCCATTTGAGGGAGTCAACTGGATTTTGGGGCTTCTGGTTTTAGCCTGGCCTCCCCCTGGGTGTTGTGGGCGTTTGAGGAGTGAACCAGTGGTTGGAGATTCTACCTTCCCTGAATTCCGTTTTTATTGCTTTGCCTTTCAAATAAGTAAAAATGAAGGAACACTTTTTTAGAAATTAAAAATAGTAGAAGAGTCAGATGAATGCTAATGTGAAGCAAAGAATCACAATCAATTTTTTAAAAATACTGATCATTCAAAAATTAAGTAAAAGTAAATAACTATTTGAATGGAAATATATCTAGGTTTCTGATAGTCTCAAGTTCATACGTGGACAGTCAGGTTGTAGAGCATTTCATCAGAATGTGGGTTTGGAAAATGCAAAAACTGGTGAAAAATACATCTAGAAAGGATTAATGAAAAGTTTGTAAATCACCGTTGTTACAAGTGACGTTTTGAACTTGTCACTGGAAAATTTTAGGGTAACTTCAAGAAATTTAAAGGTTGAAGGACAAGATTCAGTAAAAATATAAACTGAATACTGTGTAACAGGTGGTCTTTTTCTTTCTTTTTTTAATTTACTCATTTTAACTTTTAGCTGAAAGGCACAGGGACAAAGACAGGCAGAAACAATCAGAAAGGTCTTCCATTCATTGATTTACTTCCCAGTTACCTATAGCATCCTAGCCTTGCCAAGCCAAAGCAAGTAACCCAGAACTCAATCTGATTTCCCAAGTGGCAGGGACCAAAAGACTTGAGCCATCATATGATGCATCTCAGAATGAAGATTAGGAGAAACTAAAATCAGAAGGGGATCCAGGATTTGACCTCAGGGAATCTAAATGTAGATACAGGCATTCAAACAGTGACTTTACTGCTGTTTCAAATGCCTACTCAATGTACAAATATTGTTCTAAATACTTTAAGTGGATTAACTATTTCACCTATCTTCTAGATGAATAATGGCAAATAATTTTCCCAGGTTGCTCATCTGGTAAGTGATAGAGTCAGGATTTGAACACCCACGACTGGTCCTCACAGCCAACAATGTAAAATGTGAAACTCCATAATCTACTGAGACAATAGTGCTGAAATTGAAGGAAAAAGAAAAAGATAAAGACAAATAAACGTACCATGATAAGTGAAAAGCTGAGAAATTGTGAAGGGCACAGAATGAGAGTTCGATGGTGTGAAGGAGGAGAAATATTTCATCAACTGAACCTTGAGAGAAAATAAAAATGGGTGAGGGTCAAGATATATTTATGATGCCAAATGAAAGTTGAGAGGCCCAATAGTTTTGAAGAAGGAGGAAGAAATTGCTGAAACATATCCTTTTATATCTGTATGTGTTCTTTAATAAAAAGAGAGAAATATTTCATTCCACCTTTGGTGAAGCTGCCCTTTATTACATGATTGGCACCATCTTTTTGATGTTGTTTCCTGTTACTGCCCTTTCTCATAAGTATCTTCATTGTCACAAGTAAGCACTATCTGTGATACAGCACTGCATTGTTCATCTATTCCAGTAGCACATCCTCCAAGTTTTTTTTCTTTTTTTTTTTAAAGATTTATTTATTTATTTGAAAGTCAGAGTTGCACAGAGAGAGGAGAGGCAGAGAGAGAGAGAGAGAGAGAGAGAGAGAAAGAGATCTTCCCTCCAATGGTTCACTCCCCAACGGCCCTAAGGGCCGGAGCTGCACCGATCTGAAGCCAGGAGCCAGGAGCTTCCTCCAGGTCTCTCACGTGGGTGCAGGGTCCTAAGGACTTGGGCCATCTTCTACTGCTTTCCTAGGCCATAGCAGAGAGCTGGATCAGAAGTGGAGCAGCTGGGTCTTGAACCAGCACCCAAATGGGATGCCGGCACTGCAGGCCAGGGCGTTAACCTATTGCGTCACAGTGCTGGCCCCATCCTCCCACTCTTTTCTAAAATTTCCATCCTTAGTACTGTCAACATTATTGTTGATATCCAATCCAAAAACTTAATGGACAGTGTCCTAAGGAAAAAAAATAGAACAACATATTTTGATAATCATTTGACATTTTGAAATGCTAAACTCCTTTTATCCTCTTTTTTGTTTTTGCTATTTTCTCTCTCCCTCCTTCTCTCTCTTTTATTCAACAAACACACTCTTGTTCTTGGTTTTGCTCTTCCCATTTCAGCCACTATTAACTCTTTCTGAATGATTGCTTTTATTCATTGCTTCTATTGACAATGAACAAATGATGATTCTGAAGTCCAAACTCTGGTTTCATGCTTTTATTTACTTTCTTCTAAAATCACTGAGTTAATTTTATTAGATATTGGCACTAGGATGTCTCACAGGAGGCTCAAATTCAACTGCAAACAAAAGAGATTCTATCATCCCCAGCTCAAACATATTTTATTATTCCTCCAGAAATGATTCGTTCTTAATAGCTTTATTCTGTTTCCCCATAATTCAAGCCAGAAATGTGGGAATCACACTTAAATTCTCCCAGTCTTTTAACCCATATCCAGTCCTTAGCTCAAGTAGTATTATAATTATCAGCTGACCAGTTACTTCATGGAAAACACTATGTGTTATTCACTGTCATCTTCCATTCCCCTTTTGTAACACACCCTACATTTGTGGTTATATATTGAACGTTATTTACTCTCATCCATCAAGAAACTTAAATTCTTCATATTTCTATAAGCCCAGGAATACATAAAAATCCCTCCAAAGTGCTTTGAATTTCCTGAATGCTGTCAATTTTTGCTTCATGTGCTTTGGGATTCTGTTTTTAGGTTCTGTATTTACAGTGGTCATAGCATATTGATGGACTGATTCTTCATTATCTAATATACTTAGTATCTTTTTTTAGTTTTTTGAAATTTTATTTGTTATGCAAGTTTCATAGGAACATAACAACACTCCCCTACCCCTGCCCATGTTCCAACCCTTCTTCCTCCTCCTTCTCACATTCCCACTCTCGATTTTTACAAAGATCTATTCATATAGTTAACCCTACACTAAGTAAAAGAGTTTAATAATAGTATAAAGAGAAAAATAAAAAAAAAAAGCTTTCTTCTCCATTTCCCATATTGGTGCAGGGGCCCAAGCACTTGGATCATCTTCTATTGCTTTCCCAGGCCATTAGCAGAGAGCTTGATTGGAAGAGGAGCAGCTGGAATATGAACCAGTGTGCATATGGGATGCCGGTGCCACAGACATAGGCCTAGCCTACTATGCCACAGCACAGGCCCCATATTTTGTCTTAATAATTAAAATCCATTTTTTATTCTGATACCAGCATTGTCATTCCAATTCTTATGTGGTTACTGTATGCATAGAATATATTTTCCATCCTTTAACTTTCAACCTATTTAAGTCATTAAATCTCAAATGATTTCCCTATTTACATTCATTTAATTGTATTTTAAAATACATTTTTCAAATATCTGCCTTTTATTTGACAAATTTGTTCCATATACTTCAAAGTTTTTCCTATTAAATTAGTCTAATGCTTAGTCTTTTTCCCAGTGTTTTTTGTTGGTTTGTTTCTGCTAGAACTTAAATTTTTTGCTTTAGATGGAACCTACCTTCAGATGTTTATGACAAATGCTCCCTGGGTAGCTGCCTCAGTTCAGGGAGAATTCTAAAGTAATAGAGAAAAAGGCAAGCCTTTTGAATATCTCCTTCAGGGAGCCACCAAACAGGTCAGAATAGCAAAAACAAGGTGTGTTTTGTCCCGCCAATACTCTTACTGGGAAGAGGGACTGGTGTCTTCCTAGCTACAGCTGAACTGGAGAACTAGAAACAGGACTACACTGGGTGACAGATAGATGATGGATAGGGCTCCTATCTGGGTTCACTCCCCAGATGCCTGCATTACTTAATGATCCCTCTTTCTTTCTCTCCCTCTGTCTCTGTTTCTTTGAATTTCAAATAAATACATATTTTTTTGTAAAAAACAAAAAAAACCAAGATTTTCTTTTTTTCTTTCCTGGTAATCATGCTATATATGGATATAGATCTCTGTGTGATTCTAACTGGAGGTGTTAAATTTGTGGACATATAAATTAATGAATGACATTACATCAGAATATTTTAGTAATTTTTGGATATTATCTTTGCATTTTTTGACTACGCTTTCTTTCTTTTATTCCTATGATATGTATGATGATTTTAACTATGCTTCACGTTTCTGAGACATTGTTACTTTGTTCTGTTAGCAAAATCATCTCTTTTAGCTCTAAAATTTCCTTTTTATAAATATTTTATATTTATAAATATCTCCTATTTGATGGCATGAGACCATAACACCTTCTTTTACTTTGCTAAGAATTCTTTTATTTCCTATAATTATTCGAACATACTTCATCTAGCTTGTTTGATTTTTCTGCCAGGTGAATCTACCATTTGGGTCCACTTAAAATCTATTTCCATTGCTTATTTTATTTCTTCTCTGTATTTATGGGAGCAATTCTCCGTTTGTTTTTTTTTAATGTCTCATATGCTTTTAAAAACCTGGGTATTTCAGAGACTGAAGTAGTCCTTTATTTGTATTTAACATTTTCTATAACTAGTTTCCATTCTTGAAGCCTACTATCTGCCAATGTATACTGTCAAGAACTCAAGAACTTAAAAATCAACAAAAAAGTAGCTCTAATTTGATCATATATATTACATAATCATGTTATTATTTATATATGCATCTTTTTCTGGTGTAGCTAACACATATACATGCACGCACACACACATATATGTACATATATGCATATTTATGTAATAACAAGTATGTCAATAAGGTATTGAAATCCCACCTAAGGAATATGGTACATGCACATGTATTTAATGTCTGTAGTAAGTCACACTCATTTATAGATTTTGAAATAACTTTAAATTTATTGAAACATAGTTATGAACAATGAAAATCTATATTTCTTGATTTTGAAATAATATTTTAATTGACTCCATTGGTGGGCTATGCTTTCACACAAATAAATAATAAAGAGTTATATCCACAGCATCCATATAATTTTTCTATTTTCTATTGTTTTCGGGAATTCTCTTAACCAAATGGCCCCAAATTTCATCATCTTGTTTCATGTCATCAAGGAAGGTGATCATATGCTACATGGCATGAAATGCAACAAAACAACATAAAGGCCTTTAATAATTGAGGCTGTAAATATGCACATATACTGGAAACTTTCACACTCATTACCTGATAGAGATAGAGGGTGAGAAAGAGACATGCCAGGTGTAGTAATTCTCTCTGGGCTGTTTTTTTTTTTTCTTTCTTCTTTTAAAATTATATTTAAGGAATACAAACCTCATGCACTTCATATATACAAATTTAGGAACATAGCGCTTTTTCCAACTCTACCTACCTCGCACACGCACTACCACCATTCTTCTTCCCCCCTCCTCCTATTCCCATTCTTATTTTTTATATATCTTTTTATATATCTTATATAAATATAAGATATTTTCAGTTAACTTTATACATCAGATTAACCCTGCATTAAGGAGAGTTCAACAAATAGTATGAAGAATCAAAAAACATATAAAACACAGTTCCTCAACAGTCAAGATGAGGGCTATTCAAAATTTTTGCATCTCAAATGTGCCATGATTTGTCATAAATTGCCTTCATTGTGTTGAGGAATATTCCTTCTATACTCAATTTCCTTAAGGTTTTCCTTATGAAAAGATACAGCTTCATCAAATGCTTTTCTCTGCATCTATTGAAATAATCATGTTTTCTGTTCTTCAGTTTGTTAATATGATATATCATGTCTATTAACTTGCGAATGATAAACTATCCCACTTGGTCTGAGTGAAAGATCTTTCTGATATATTGTTGGATTCGATTAGTCAATATTTTTTGAGGATTTTTGCATCTTTGTTCATGTAGGATATTGGTCTATAGTTCTCTTTCTCTGTTTTCTTTTCTGATTTAGGAGTTAAGGTGATGCTGACATCATAGAAGGAGTTGGGAGGATATCATCCCTTTCAACTGTTTTGAATAATTTGAGAAGAACTGGAGGTAGTTCTTCTTTAAATGTCTGTTAGAATTCATCAGTGAAGCCATCTGGTCCTGGGATTTTTTTCAGGAAGGGTCTTTCTTACTGATTCAATCTCTGTCTTGGTTACTGGTCTGTTTATGTGTTCTATGTCTTCATGACTCAATTTTGGTAGATTGTATGTGTCCAAGAATCTATCCATTTCTTCAGTTTCCTGAATTTTTGATTCTTTCTATTTCTGTGTTATCTGTTGTTACATATCCTTTTACATCTCTGATTTCTGATTTTATTGATTGATTTGTGTCTCCCTCTTTTTTTTTGTTAGTTGGGCCAATGTTGTGTCAATTTTGTTTATTAATTCAAAAAAACAGCTCTTTATTTCACCAATTTTTGTATTGTTTTCTTGATTTCTTTTGTTTATTCCATCTCTAATTTTACATATTTCTTTTCTTCTACTAATTTGGGGTTTCATTTGTTGTTTATCTAGGTCCTTGAGATGCATTAAGAACTCATTTATTTGGTGCCTTTCCAGTTTCTTGATGTAGGCACCAATTGCTACAGACTTCCCTATGTATGCTGCTTTTTCTGTATTCCACTAGTTTGATATGTTTTATTGCTGTCTTCATTCATTTCCAGAAATTTTTTGATTTCTCTTTTGATTACTTCTTTCTCCATCTCTCATTCAATACCATGTTGTTCAGTCTCCATGTGTTTGCATAGGTTTTAGAGTTGCATAGGTTCTTGAGTTGCTGATTTGCAGCTTAGTTCCATTGTGGTCAGAGAAGATGTATGGTATGATTATGGTTGTGATATTTTTGAAGTTGCTGAAACTTCCTTTATGGTCTAGCATATGGTCAATCCTAGAGGACATTCCATGAACTGATGAGAAGGATCTGTGCTTTGCAACTGTGCAACGAAAATTATGTAGATATCAGCTAGGTCCATTTAATCAATTGTGTCAATTAACATTGCCATTTCTCAGTTGATTTTCTGTCTGGGTGATCTGTCCCTTGTTGAAAGTCCAATGTTGAAGTCCCCCATTACCATTGCATTGAATTCTAAATCTCACTTTAGATCCATTAACATTTCTTTTCAATAGCCAGGTGCCTTATATTTGGGTGCATATGCATATATTATTGTCACATATCCCTGTTGAATTGATCTCCTACCCACTACATAGTGCCTTGCTATGTCTCTTTTACCAATTTTTGTGTTAAAGTCTATATTTTTCTGATATTAGGATGGTTACACCAGCTCTTTTTTTTGGTTGCCTTTAGCATGAAATATCTTCTTCCACCCTTCACTCTCAGTCTGCATGTATCTTTGTTGGTGAGATGTGTTTCTTTTTTTTTTTTTTTCTTTTTTTCTTGACAGGCAAAGTTAGACAGTGAGAGATAGAGACAGAGAGAGTTATAGACAGTGAGAGAGAGATAGAGAGAAAGGTCTTCCTTCTGTTGGTTCACTCCTCTAATGGCCGCCACAGCAGGTGCTGTGGCGGGCCGAAGCCAGGAGTCAGGTGCTTCCTCCAGGTCTCCCATGCGGGTGCATGGACCCAAGCACCTGGAGGTGCCCTCCCAGGCCACAGCAGAGAGCTGGACTGGAAGAGGAGCAACTGGGACTAGTACCTGGCACCCCAACCTGGATTAGAACCCGGGTGTCAGCGCTGCAGGAGGAGGATTAGCCTAGTAAGCCATGGCACTGGCCAAGGTGTGTTTCTTTTAGACAGAAAATAGATGGGTCTTGTTTTTTGATCTATTCAGTCAGTCTGTACCTTTCAACTGGGGTCTTCAGGCCATTTATATTCAAAGTAACTAATGATAAGTAATGGCTTAGCCCTGCCTTTTTTTCATAAATATCCCTATTGTTTACTTTGGATTTCCTTTGTATTTTACTGGGATATTTTCAGGCTTCACATTCTTTCATAAAAATTGCTATCTTTCTGTGTTTCTGCACATTTTTAAGCATCTTTTGTTAGACTGGACAAGTGGTTACAAGTTCTTTCAATTTCCGTTTATTATGAAGGTCTTTACTTCACCTTCATTAATAAATGAGATCTTTTCACTTTACGGTATTCTGAGTTGACAGTTTTTCTTAAGATTTGGACTATGTCTCCTCATTGTCTCCTAGTCTGTAGAGTTTCTGATGAGAAATCAGCTGTGAGTCTAATTGTACATCCTCTGAAAGTAATCTGGCATTTCTCTCATGCATATTTTAGAATCTTTTCTTTCTGTTTTCCTGCTTAAAGTTTCACTACAATGTGTTGTGGTGAAGCTGTTTTCCAGTCATATTTATTAGGAGACCATGTGCTTCCTGTACTTGGACATCTCTTTCTTTCTCCAAATTGGGGAATTTTTCTATAATTATTAGATTGTTTGATAGTATCCCATAAATCTCCAACACTTTTAATTTTTCTAATTTATTCTTTTTTTCTGACTGCAAAATTTCTAACAATTTTCTTCTGGGTTGAATCATACTCATATTTTTTCTTTTTTTTTAAATTAAACTTTTATTTAATGAATATAAATTTCCAAAGTACTGCTTATGGGTTACAATGGCTTCCCCCTCCCAAAACTTCCCTCCCATCTGCAACCCTCCCCTTTCCCGCTCCCTCTCCCCTTCCAATCACATCATGATTCATTTTCAATTCTCTTTATATACAGAAGATCAGTTTAGTATATATTAGGTAACGATTTCAACAGTTTGCCGCCATATAGCAACACATAGTGAAAAAAAAAATACTGTTGGAGTACTATTTATAGCATTAAATAAGAGTGTACAGCACATTAAAGAGAGATCCTACATAATATTTTTTTAAAAAAATTAATTAATTTTCTAGGCCATTTCCAATTTAACACCAGGGTTTTTTTTTTTGTTTTTTTTTTTTCATTTCCAATTATCTTTATATACAGAAGATCGATTCAGTATATAATTAGTAAAGATCACATCAGTTTGTACCCACGCAGAAACACAAAGTGTAAAAATACTGTTTCAGTACTAGTTATAGCATCACTGCACATTAGATAATACATTAAGGACAGATCCCAAATGGGATGTAAGTACACAGTGACTTCTGTTGCTGACTTAACAATTTGACACTCCTGTTCATGGCGTCAGTAATCTCCCTAGGCTCTAGTCATGAGTTGCCAGGGCTATGGAAGCCTTTAGAGTTCGCCGACTTTGATCTTATTCCGATAGGGTCATAGTCAAAGTGGAAGTTCTCTCCTCCCTTCAGAGAAAGGTACTTCCTTCTTTGATGGCCCCGTTCTTTCCACTGGGATCTCACTCACCGAGATCTTTCATCTAGGTCTTCTTCTTTTTTTTTTTTTTTCCAGAGTGTCTTGGCTTTCCATGCCTGAGATACTCTCATGGGCTCTTGAGCCAGATACGAATGCCTTAAGGGCTGATTCTGAGGCCAGAGTGTTGTTTAGGACGCCTGCCATTCTATGAGTCTGCTGTGTATCCCATTTCCCATGTTGGATCTTTCTCTCCCTTTTTGATTCTATCATTTAGTATTAGCAGACACTTGTCTTGTTTGTGTGATCCCTTTGACTCTTAGACCTATCAGAGCCATCGGTTGTGAACTGAAATTAATCACTTGGACTAGTGAGATGGCATTGATACATGCCACCTTGATGGGATTGTATTGGAATCCCCTGATACATTTCTAACTCCATCATTTGCGGCAAGTCAGATTGTGCATGTCCCAAATTGTACATCTCCTCCCTCTCTTATTCCCACTCTTACATTTAACAGGGATCACTTTTCAGTTAAAATTTAAAGACCTAAGAATAATTGTGTGTTAATTACAGAGTTCAACCACTAGTACTAGAACAACAAGAACAACAACAACAACAAATACTAAAAAGGATAAAGCATTACATTGTACATCTAGAGCCAGGACAAGAGCTGATCAGGTCATAGTTTCTTATAGTGTCCATCTCACTTCCACAGGTTTCCCCTTTGGTGCTCAGTTGTCGCCAATCAGGGAAAACAAATGATATTTTTCTCTTTGGGACTGGCTTAATTCACTCAGCATGATGTTTTCCAGATTCCTCCATCTTGCTGCAAATGACTGGGTTTCATTGTTTCTTACTGCTGTATAGTATTCTATGGAGTACATGTCCCATAATTTCTTTATCCAGTCTACTGTTGATGGGCATTTGGGTTGGTTCCAGGTCTTAGCTAGTGTGAATTGAGCTGCAATAAACATTAATGTGCAGATGTCTTTTTTATTAGCCAAATTAATTTCCTTTGGGTAAATTCCAAGGAGTGGGATGGCTGGGTTGTATGGTAGGGTTATGTTCAGGTGTCTGTTACGATTTTTCACATTATTATTTTATCTATCAAATTTTTAATTTTTAATATTTCAAATTGATTTGTCTTTAATATTCTCAATCTGATGGGAAAATTTTTCTTTCATGTGATGTATAGGTTCTTTAATTTGTGGATTTACCTCTGATTCCTTCGGAGTAATCACATTATTAGTCTTCTGAATTCTGTTTCCGGCATTTCATCAATCTCTTCATCTTCGCATTCTAATATTGAAGTCTTGTGTTCCTTTGGTGGTTTCATGTTGTCTTCCTTAATGTTGTTGCTTGAGTTTCTGCACTTATTTTTAGGCATTTGTGGAGATATTTGTCCCCCCCCCCCCCCATTGCCTTTTATTTTGAACCATGCCTCTGTGACTTAGTGGAATATCTGTTCTTTCAGTGAATACCCAGAGTTGTATGCTGATTGTGGCCAGGGAGCTCTGGTTAATGCTCCATTGTGGAGTGAGTATAGAGGGTGACACTCAAGTTGGGTGTGGCAGATCTCTTGTTAACTGAAGGGGTGTGTTGTCACCTCTGTTGTCTAGATCACACTCTTACCTCCTTTGCTCCCAGGTGATTAAAGCCTGGTGTTAGGCCTCAGTGGGTGTAATACTCATCTGTGCTTCCACATGGACTGCACAAAGGCTCTGTGCCATCCTCAGTGTGAGCCTGGATCCCTTTGCAGTGACCCAGCCTAGGCAATCAGGGAGTTCTGAGCGTGTGGAGCTGCTCACTGTGTTTGCCCAGGGACCTGACTACACCCTGCACCCTTTCATGCAGTCACAGTGTTCTCCAAGTCTCAGCACTCAGGGCTCCCACAGTCACCAGGTGCAAAATGACCCACTGCACTTCACTAGCCGGTCCCATCCACAGAGAGGCTGAGAGGTCCCGGAGCCTGCCGAGTGTTTGTTCTCCACCCAGGCAGGTTGAGCCCCAGAGCCCCAGAGACGGTAACTTGTTGAAAGGTTGAGGGCACCTCACAGCCAAACTCAAAGTCAGTGGGGAACGCAGATTTTTCCTTCTGGTAAAATCCCTGGATCACACACTTGCACAGTACCTGCCAGCCAGAGTCCTACTAGTTTCACAATTGGGCTGGGCATGTACAAGAGTCTCCACAGGCTCTGCTTATGTTGAAATGGCTCCCTCTGCCTGCCCGTTGTCAGGTGGGCACAGCAGAGCTGCTATGATTGCCTCCACTGACAAGGTAGAGACTATCCCCACCAATGGAACCTAGACTGATGGAGATAGAGACTAATCTACTAATTGCCTGTTATACACCCAAGACCTGCAGTAGCTGCTACATACTTACATCCAAACTGGTGCCTGCCCTCTAACAGCTGGTTACAAGGGCACTGTTGTGGGAGAGGGATGGGGGGGAGAGACAAGTGCCACTTCTATTTTTCCTATGGGTGAGTGGGTGCCCTGTTCCTCTCGGGGCTCTGGGGTGGATGCAAAGACATTGTATTCCACCAGGCTCTCCCTCTGGCTATATCCACAGTTGTATAGGCCCATGCAGTCTGACCTCACCTTGCTGGCCAAAGCTGGCACTTATATCTTGCTCAGTGATGCTGGGGCCATTTGCTATGTCCGTGCTTCTTACTGAGCATCTGTACCTTCGACACAGATCCATGGCACCTCTCTTGCTTCAACGGACTCTCCACTGCAGTGTACCCTGAAACCTGCCCCTGGGAAAGCACTTTCTCCACTTTTTTCTACTATTTTCATCTAGCCTAGAGCAGACTGCCATCCTGGAATCCTAGGCCCATTTTTTCTAATTTAGACTTATTCTCACAGAAGACTTGAATGCTTTCTGGATATTAAGAATGCCATTCTCTTAAGTGGTCAAAGCGCCTTATATTTATAGCTGTTAAGATTTAAATAAAGATTTTCTTTGGACTAGGAAACTGATTGAACTATCAGTGTTATAAACACAGGAATAATTACTTATTGTTTCATATATACAATCTAACTTTCTAGTAAATCAAAGAAATTGTGCTTCAGTACTCTCATTCTAATCCTTCTACTTCTAAGCCTAAATATTATTTCACTTTTTCTTTTGTTCATTTTAAAGATTACTTTCTTAATTCCTTCCATCAATTCTTTCTTCATCCACACTTTCTTTCTTTCTTTGAAAGAAAAATGACAGGAATGGAGGGAGAAAAAGATCAATCTTCCATTCTCTGTTCTACTCCCCCAAATGGCTAAATGAACAGGACTGGTCCAGTTCAAAGCCATAAGCCTGGACCTCCATCTAGGTCTCACTTGTGGTTGGCATGGGACCAAGTACCTGAGCATTATTCACTGCTTTCCTAAGCACATTAACAGGGAAGTGGATCTGAAGCACAGTAGTCAGTATGCAAACGGAGACTTTGATAGGAGATGTTCCCAATGCCATCGAAACTTAATTTGTCATGCCACAAGGCCAGCCCTGTTATTTCACTGTCAACCTTTAATGCTTTGTCATTATTCTGTTGTTATTTTGACAAATATTCTCATTCTTTCACAAGGTCAAAATCAAATGATACTTCTGATATGTTTATTCCAGCTCACCCATAGGAATAGTTTATTTTACAATTGCAGAGTTCCTATAGTAGTTTGTAAAAAGTTGAGGATGGCAAAAGTTGAGCTTTAGGCATTAAACAGTACCCAAGCAACTTGTCTGTCTGGTTATCTTTTTCAATTTTTAAACTAATTTATCTGAGACGTAGGGAGAGAGAGGGAGATAAAGAGAGATCCATCTGTTCTTTCACTCCCCCAAATGTCTGCAATACCAGCAGCTGGGAAGTTAATACAGGTCTTCCACATGGGTGGTAGAAATCAGTCACTTGAATAATCATTGCTGCCTCCTAGGATCTGCATTAGCCAGAAGCTGAAATCACTAGCTGGAGATGAGCATTAAACCCAGGGATTATGATAAGAGATGTGGAAATCTTAACTGCTAGGTCAAATGCTCACACGTGTTAGCATGGTTTTCAAGGAAGAAAATCCCTTGGTGAGGTCACTAAATGTAAGAAAATGTTTATACATTTGTCCTGAAGAGAGAAGGTTCAGACAACATTAAAAAATATCATTAGAAGTAGCTATATATGAATAAAGCTGCATTAATATAGAATGGAAAATAAATACTTTTGGTCCACAGAACTAGACCTCTGCCTTAACAAGCACAAAGAATCAGGGCTTAAGAATGGTTTGGTAAAACCTGCATAGAACCTTCCTAGAATCATAGCATTTTAGACAGAGGAAAGTTGCATTGATTTAAAACAACACATAGTTCACATGGGTTAAAGATAATATACGTTCATGTCAACTAAGAATCAGTCCAAAGGAGACATGGCTACGACTTGAGTTGAAGAGAAGCCGAGTCCTTTCCATTGTGCATATAGTTGTTTGCCACTTCATGCCCCTGTATTTCCCTCTCCTCCTGAAAGCTTTTGTTGGGAGGCAAGTGGGCTCTGTGACATAGACAAAACAGAACACAGCCTCATTTGTGGAGGATCCTAGTCAATCAGATATTGCATAATCGAAAGAGTAAAAATGGGAGAAATATATGCTCTTAGATCTGCAGAAGGGAAGCATTCTTTCTTTGTCCCATCTTCCTCCTCCCATCTTTGAATAGGACAGACAGAAAATTAGCAAGCAGTCTCTGGGTAGAGGAACCAAGGACCCAGCCCACCCCTTAGGAATCTTCTATTACCTTAGGAATCTCCAGGCAAGATGAGTAGCTTGTGCCTGTCCAATGGAGAATTTCTATTAATGGAAAGCAAAACAAAAACAAAAACAAAAAAACAAAAAAACAAACAAAAAAAAACTTATTTCAGTGGCTTAACTATAGAAATCACTTGGTAAATATTTGTGAAACTGGATTAAATTATTCTATATACAAAATAGCAATCTAGTATAGAATCAGCTACATGTTTGTGTATTTGAGTTTTTAAACGCTAAAATTATTAATCTACAAGAAAATGTTCACTATAAATTTGTAGTGATAATTTTATAAGAGAATTTATATAATTTTACTTAGTGAAAAATCAGGGTGTTCTTCAAAGTAGAAATTCAGTTAGTAGTATGACTTATGCCACAAACATTCAGAGATTGAATCATCTATGAAGTCCGCTAATCTCTATATTAAAAGGAGTAGAGAATTTTATTTAAATATTGTGAATATATAGAAGACAGCTGATCTGCTACAGTTAAAGCACTAGGGATTACTATGATTAAGATTAGTAGATTACAGGGCCAGCGCTGCGGCTCAGTGGGTTAATGACCCATATGGGCACTGGTTCTAGTCCCAGCTGCTCCTCTTCTGATACAGCTCTCTGCTATGGCCTGGGAAAGCAGTACAAGATGGCCCAAGTCCTTGGGCACCTGGGCCCGCGTGGGAGACCCCGAGAAGGGTCCTGGCTCCTGGCTTCGGATCTGCACAGCTCCAACTGTTGCAGCCATATTGGGAGTGAACCAACGGAAGGAAGACCACTCTCTCTCTGCCTCTCTCTGTGTAACTCTAACTTTCAAATAAACCTTTAAAAAAATATTAGTAGATTAAAATTATCAAAGAAAAAGGTGGATTTTCTGTTCAGAAAGTTATAATCTATTTTTAAAAATGTTTACTTATTTATTTTCAGATGCTTGAAGGCAGAGTTAGATGGAAAAAGGGAGGTACTTTTCTCCTGCTAGTGAGCTCCTCAAATGTCTGCAACAGCTGGGGCGCCACCAAAGCCCATAACTCCACTGGGACCTCCCACGTGGGTGGCAGGTGGCAAACCCTTTACCCACCACCTGCTGCCTCTCCAGGATGCAGTAGCATGAAGCTCTATCATACCGGAGTGGCCACAGTTCAAACCAGGAACTCCAACATAGGCTGCAGGAATCACAAGTGGCAGTTAAACCCACTCACTGCCATGCCTGTCCTTCAATGGGTATTTTTAAAGAGAAAATTCATGGTTTCTAATGTGACACAACTTATTTTAGACAATTTATTTCCTGTATTTTTGACAAACTGATCTTATTATTTTGCTTATTTATTTAATTAACAAAATCTCTTCAAAATGATTTTGGGAAGAAATTCTAGCTACTAACATTTGAAATATTGAAGAGACCAAGGATGTGGAGAAAACAGAAACCTTGATATAATACTATTTACGACCACTTTTACCCTAGAGGAATTTGGCAGCAAAAAGAGAAAGTTAAACAGAAGACAGTGTCCATTCTGAAGGTTGGTGGTGTTCATGATGAAAATGAGGAAACAAACAAACAAAAGGAATATATATGGCGGCATCCCATATGGACTTTGGTTTGAGTCCCGGCTGCTCCACTTCTGATCCAGCTCTCTGCTATGGCCTGGGAAAGCAGTAGAAGATGGCCCAAGTTCTTGGGCCCCTGAACCTGCATGGGAAGACCCAGAGGAAGCTCTAGGCTTGCAATTGGCCCAGTTCTGGCCATTGTGGCCAAGTGGGGAGTGAACCTGTGGATGGAAGGTTTTCTCTCTCTCTCTCTCTCTCTCTCTCTGTCTCTCTCTCTCTCCCCCTCTCTTTTCTCTGTATAACTCTGACTTTTAAATAAAAAATAAATCTTAAAAAAAGAATATATATATATATATATATATATATATATATATATATATATCACAGCCAGTGATTTTTATTTGTCATCCTTGTCCAAAACTTTTACTGGCAATATGGCTATTGAATAAATGTTCATGGAATGAATTTACAAAATCATCACCAAAGCTCCTAAAAGGTAAGGAAATTAGGATTATCTTCTGTGTATAACTATTCTCCGGAATGTTCCATTTGCTCCTGTTACATCATTATTTGTAGTTTTACTTCTTTTCATTGGATTCGTAATTTGTCTGAAGACAGACATCTTAATGAGTATCAATGACATCTGCATTTCACCCTTATCTACTTTTTCATGGATGCACACCAGGGACACATTTAGAATCTGAAGTATGTCTTCTGGGGACAATATCTTCAGTCACAGGGATTAATCCAATATCTGTGTTTCAGAATCTGTAATTTTCTGAGGAGGAATTTTAGGATTTTTTGACGACATATTTAATTTTACTGTCCAATTATCTTAGGAAAAGAAAAATAATATAAAAATAAAATTAATTGATATTTATAGTATAAACAGCAAGATGAATATTAATTGATAAATAAATATAATTTTAGGAAACATTTTTCAGCAATACATTTCTGTGTTGAGTATAGGCATTTCTTTACAAATATCAAAGAAAATTATTTTCTCCAAAATTTATGTTTAAAACTCTTAAATTAAAAGCAGTATTGGGCATCATCTTCATTTGATATAAGGAAATAATTTTTATGTTAATGGGATAAATTTAAAGAATAAAGTTAATGTAATAATACTGCTGTCTTCATCCACTTTCCAAGGCTTTTTTTTTTTTTCCTCAATTCTGTATTATTATCTCTAAAATTTCCATTAGTCTGTAGGGTCTTATGACTCACTTTAATATAGTTTGATGACTATGTACTTTGGAGCAAATTAAACCTGAATACATGAAAATTTTAATATAAATATAATACTTCCATCTAAAATTAGCACATTTGATTTTAAATCTCATTTAAAACATTTTATATTCAAGTTCCTTGTATTCCTTTGAATGTAAAACTGTGCACATTAAAAATAGAAGAATGGTTTCATAAACCAGGGGATTTGAATGTGAATTTCATAGGCACAAATATTCTTGGCATTTATTGTGCTCCGTTGGACTGATTCGATGACTCATTAAAGTTCATTAAATTAATGCTGGAGTGTAATGGACTATTTGAATATTCCTGTTTGACAGAAGATAAAAATATTCACAGTTAGTTGTTTTTTTTAATTCTAGGATAGTATGTGCAAGTAAGATTTCTTGCCATGATATTTATGCTGCAATTCTTTGTTAGTTGAATAATAAAGCCCCAATATTTTTGCCTACTCTGATTAATGCAATGCACAGGAAAATATTTTAGAATCCATTATAAATATCTAAATTATTCATTTGAAAACTATCAAAAACAAAAAATACTTTAATCCATGAAATAATTCTTACTTTTATTGATTAGTAAATAGAACTAGAATTTTAATAAAAAATGCAAAGCAATGAGGTGAGAGTGTGAGCTAGAAGTTAAGATGTCAGTTGGGACACCTGCACACTCTATCAGAGGGCCTGGATTACACTTCCTGGCACCACTCCCGATTCCTACTTCCTGCTAATGTGCGGGCTGGGAGTCAGCAGATGAGGTCTCATGTAGAACCACATTAGGTTCTGTTTTCCAGGCTCCAGCCCGGTCCAGCCCTGATTGCTGTGGGCATCTAGGGTGAGAAGCAGTGAATGGAAGATTCTTCTCTGTCTGTTTTCGTCTCTGTCTCTCCCTCTTTGTCTCTCTGCTCTTCAACCTCTCAAATAAAATAAAATAACATAAATATATAAATAAATATTTAACAAAATAAAACACTAAATTTGAAAGAAGGGAGGGAGAGAGAGAGAGAGAGAGAGAGAGAGAGAAATGAATCTTCTATTTGCTGATTTACATCCCAGAAAGTGGGGGAGAGAGGGGGAGAGAGAGAGAGACACACACACACACACACACAGAGAGAGAGAGAGAGAGAGAGAGAGAGAGAGAAATATGAATCTTCCATCTATTATTCACATCCCAAATGCTTACAGCAATCACTACATGAAACATCCTGTTCCTGCAAATCTTTTGGAAAATACCTTAAAGTAGAATTACTCAAAATTTAATGTGATAAATGTTTTAAAATAGAACAGCAACTTTAAGATTTTTTAAAAATATGGTACACTTTAACAAATGTCTTATGGTTCAGTACTGATGCACATGTGTGAAACTAGTGGCTTTGACTTCTTGTGCCTCTGGGGTCTTTACCAAGAAGTCTTTGCCAGTACCTATATCTTGCAAGGTTTCTCCAGTGTTCTCTAATAATTTGATGGTGTTGGGTCGCAGATTTAGATCTTTAATCCATGTTGAGTGGATTTTTGTGTAAGGTGTAAGGTAGGGGTCTTGCTTCATGTCTGCACGTGGAAACCCAGTTTTCCTAGCACCATCTGTTGAATAGACTGTCCTTGCTCCAGGAATTGATTTTAGATCCTTGATCAAATATAAGCTGGCTGTAGATGTTTGGGTTGATTTCTGGAGTTTCTATTCTATTCCATTGGTCTATCCATCTGTTTCTACCCATCTGATTACAACTGCCCTGTAGTATGTCCTGAAATCTGGTATTGTGATGCCTTCTGCTTTGTTTTTGTTGTACAAAATTGCTTTAGCTATTCGAGGTCTCCTGTGTCTCCATATGAATTTCAGCATTGTTTTTTCCAGATCTGAGAAGAATGTCTTTGGTATTTTGATTGGTGTCACATTGAATCTATAAATTGCTTTTG
This sequence comes from Lepus europaeus, assembly GCF_033115175.1. Classification (NCBI taxonomy): domain Eukaryota; kingdom Metazoa; phylum Chordata; class Mammalia; order Lagomorpha; family Leporidae; genus Lepus; species Lepus europaeus. The sequence continues at coordinate 11,246,255 of NC_084839.1, read as the reverse complement.
GGAGAATGGACATTTTGATGATATTGATTCTTCCAATCCATGAGCATGGAAGATTTTTCCATTTTTTGGTATCGTCTTCTATTTCTTTCTTTAAGGTTTTGTAATTTTCATCATAGAGATCTTTAACATCCTTGGTTAAGTTTATTCCAAGATATTTGATTGTTTTGTAGCTATTATGAATGGGATTGATCGTAGAAATTTTTTCTCAGCTGTGGCATTGCCTGTGTATACAAAGGCTTTGATTTTTGTGCATTGATTTTATATCCTGCTACTTTGCCAAACTCTTCTATGAGTTCCAATAGTCTCTTAGTAGAGTTCTTCGGATCCCCTAAATAAAGAATCATATCATCTGCAAGGAAGGAAAGTTTGACTCCTTCCTTCCCAATTTATATCCCTTTAATTTCTTTTTCTTGCCTGATGGCTCTGGCTAAAACTTCCAGAACTATATTGAATAGCAGTGGTGAGAGTGGGCATCCCTGTCTGGTACCAGATCTCAGTGGAAATACTTCCAATTTTTCCTCATTCAATAGGATGCTGGCTGTGGGTTTTTCATAAATTGCTTTGATTATATTGAGGAATGTTCCTTCTACACCCAATTTTCTTAGAATTTTCATCATGAAAGGGTGTTGAATTTTATCGAATGCTTTCTCTGCATCTATTGAGATAATAATATGGTTTTTATCATTAATCATATGGTTTTATTCTGCAGTTTGTTAATGTGGTGTATCACATTGATTTATTTGCAAACATTGAACCATCCCTGCATACCAGGGATAAATACCACTTGGACTGGTAGGAAATTAAATAGGCAAATAAAAGAGCTGTCTGCACCTTAATGTTTATTGCAGCTCAATTCACAATAGCTAAGAGATGGAATCAACCTAAATGCCCATCAACAGAAGACTGGATAAAGAAATTAGGGAATATGTACTCTATAGAATACTATACAGCAGTAAAAAAATGAAATCTGGTCATTTGCAACAAAATGGAGGAATCTGAAAAACATCATGCTGAGTGAAATAAGCCAGTCCCAAAGGGACAAATATCATATGTTCTCCCTGATCGTTGACAACTAACTGAGCACCTAAAAGGAAACCTGTTGAAGTGAAATGGACACTATGAGAAACAGTGACTTGATCAGCCCTTGTGCTGCCGAAGAACAAGTTACTATTTTATTCCTTTTAGTACTTTTTTGTTCTACTTAATACCATTGGTTGAACACTTTAATTAACACACAATTATTCTTAGGTGTTTAAATTTAAACTGAAAAGTGATCCCTGTTAAATATAAGCGTAGGAATAAGAGAGGGAGGACATGTACAGTTCGTCACATGCTCAATTTCTACCCCTAATGGGGTAGAAACGTGCCAGGGTTATTCCAATACAATCCCATCAAGGTGGCATGTACCAATGCCATCTCACTAGTCAAAGTGATCAGTTTCAGTTCATAATCGATCTTAATGATAGGATTAAGTGTCAAAGGGATCACACAAACAAGACTAGTGTCTGCTAATACTAACTGATAGAATTAAAAAGGAGAGAATGAGAACAAGTTTTTCTAAGCTCTGAAAAAAAATCCATAATAGAAATTATAGTAATCTTTCATGAGAAATGCACATGTTATGCAACATTTCCAAAAATAATTTGAACTATTTTTTCCTTAAGATATTTGCACTATGGATTTCTAAAGTTCATACTATTATAGAATTTTGCAACTCCATGAATAGAAAATATATCACGCTTACTCTGTACTGATTAGGAGTCATGTTTGTCCTCTTTTTTCCTGAAGGACAAACAGTGAATTGATTGTGCCTGGCAATGCCTAATATACTTTGATTTCACCAGTTTTACCTGTAATGTATTGTATTTTAAAAGTGATCAGAATCCTGATTTGGAATTTGGAAAAGCTGTATTACATTCACATTCAGGAAGGGATTGAATTTGGATGCAATATTGAAAATGATTTTAAAATATAAACTATTCCTATGCTGTCCTGGAATTATTTGGGGGATTAATTTGTATTTAGCAGCACTAATTTCTTTCCTATAGGTCTGAAGAAAATGGATTTCATCAGATAATTTACATTAGTAAATTGTTTTTGCTTTTGAATGAACTTTAGATGATAATTTCTTCCATTGCACTTGTTAATTTCTGCTTCTATTTGTTACCAGGTACATTATTACATAATCATTTTATATGGCTCTCATTCCTCAGATTGTGTAATTGCAAGAACAAGCACTCAGGATTATTGCTCCTTTTTTCAGTCAATGGAATACATTATTTGAATAAATATGACCTGTTAAATGCTATACAGTTTATCACTCATTCCATAAATCATGAAGTCAAGTCCAGTAATCCGCAATACCCTGGTGTACAAGAAATGATGCCGAGAAACTGGGAACTAAAGTGCTTGAGTTTTAGTCCAAATTTGACACTGTCCTGAAGTAGGCGCTCCTCCGTACAGTGAAAGAAAACCAGTGGGAATTGTTTAAACCAAGACAGAAGGGATCAACAGCATCTCTATTAGATATTCAGTCAGGTAGTAGACCTGCAGACTAGAAGTGGGGTGCTAAATGATGCAACAGGAATTTATTCTGATTAACTTTTCATCTTTGTGTATGTCCTATCTATATTGTGAGAAGGGTGACATTAACATCTTTATACTTACATCAGGACAGAAAATATTATGTAAAAATTTAATATCCACGCACTTAAGAAGTGTGAGAAACACCTAGGCATGGCACTGGACATTTGATCATTTGAAGTCCCCTATTCTAATTAGTCATATCTGGATGCTAGCAGTTGAGATTACTCCAGTAGAAATGCATGGGTGGAAAGGCATGGTTACTCAGAAAATATTCAGGGATCTATGAAAGAATTATTAAGAGACCATGGGCAGGAAATCACATGTGATATTACTAGTGCATGCAAATTAAGTATATAAATTAGCTCACTTACCTTCCACTGGAGAGTAAGAATGTGTCCTTTCTGTAGGAAATCAAAAATATAAAATCCCATGTCCAAATTATTAAAGCAGTTAAAAATTATTAAAACAGTTAAAAATCAGGACAATATTTTAGCTTTCTGTTGCTTTGTGGATATTCTATAATATTCTAGATCACTTTGGTCTACTTGGGAATAAACATTTCTTTCTTCCTTTCTTTCTTCCTTTCTTTCTTTCTTTCTTTCTTTCTTTCTTTCTTTCTTTCTTTCTTTCTTTCTTTCTTTTTTTTTTTTCTTTTCCTTCTGGTTTTTGTTAAAGCAGACCAGAGGATGCAAGTCAAGGGGGTGATCAAGTCCCATCTCTAATTTTGGTGGCCTAAACTACAAGTCTATAGTCACAGGCATGTTCTGTAGTAGTTTTTCTGAGGTAGACAATGCCCATGAGGAGAACTATATTCTCACTTTAAAACTTTCTTTCCCTTTGTTCTGAAAGGGAGGTCTTTCCTGTTTACTGTTTACCTTGCTGATGGCGAAGTAAATCTAGCTATGAAATTATAATTTAAGCTCTTATTTTGGCTATACTATCACAGAAAATGTTAGCTATCCCTTTTATAAGATCTAAAAATCAAATTTTGAATCTTGGGGATTCCTTCATAATAGAATTAGTTTCCTACCTTGAAGAGAATAGAGAAATGAGAGAACAAGTTTGGCTTAGAATAGAGAAATGAGGGAATAAAACATTTCTAAACATTCATGTAGCTTGGATATTATAGTACCATATTGTATAATATATGATAGTGTAATATAATTGTGCACTATAGTATACTCTGCTATTTTGATCGATCTGGGAAAACTGCTTGCTATTCTTACTAAACCTAAAAGCACACAGACTTTCTAATCAAACTTTTGATTTAAACTTTTAAATATTTTAAAATTTTCTTTTTTATGAAATATATTTAGAATTGTAGACTCCTAGGATTCACAGAAATCCTAAAATCACCCAATCCATATTTTCAGGAGGTTAAAATCAATTCACAAAGATGCTTAAGTTTTTGCATTGGTAGTTAGCTTTATGTTTTCTTTAGTACCCAAAAAAACTATAACTGACACAAATGCCCAACTGTATTCCTACATGATGGAATTATTTGGCAATAAAAAAGAATGAAGATTTACAAGGCATAGCAATCATTAACCTTGAACACAACGCTAATTGAATGACTTTCTTATATATATATGTAAGTGTTCTACTGCTGTGGGGGAGGCTGAATCCAGAGAGGCCCAGAGGGACTTCCTAAGCCACCTCCAGTTTAAGACCTGTCTTTAAGTTTCAAATCCCTGGCGGTAAACAACCCAGCCCCAGAGTGCTTTTTGCCTAGTAATCACTGAGGTGGTATAATAGGATTGGCTAAAACCCTTCTGGGTCACATCACCCCACCCCTTGCCCGCATCCATTCTGTACCACCTCCTTATAAACACTTCCCCTTCTACAATAAAGTGAGATCCTGCTTCGACTCTCCCCACCATGTCTGATTGTCCCCTGGGTTCTCTGGCAGTGAAAAGGAAGAGTCACCGAATACTACCTTTATCATTGTTCAGAATATCAATATGAAATATTCTTTTTATCTTCACATGAACAACAAAAGTATCCAAATACTTAAGGGGAATTTCATTCTTCCTAAGAGATACACTTTCTTGTAGTTGAAGCCACTTCCTCCTGTGAACAATGATATTCACTCCACGTTCAGAAAACTCAAGATTCCATTTATATAAGCTTTATAATTCAGGTCTAATTTTCTCCAAGTTAAAAATGAATGTTATTAACAGAGCCAATTAAATGTATAAAGTTCACCAATGTATAAATTAGACTTGACTGAATTAATATTCCTTTCGAGATTTCCACAAAGTTCCAGGTTAACAGGCAGAATTCAAGGACAGATTGTAATTAAGGCACCTATGTTTCCTGGATAGAAATTAGGCTTCTTTCTGTCTAATGCATGTTTAAACACATTGATATAATTTCAAAGCATTGTGGAGGGAGGTAGAGCAAACTCCACCCAAAGGGCTTCATTGTCAACCTTTGGGAAGATTTAACAATGCTTATTCATCTGGATACACATTTCAAATCCTCCTACTGAACTGAAATTGTTTGATTTTAAATTACAAGAAACATGATAATTTCAAATTTTTAAACTTCAGTATTTAAATTTATTATCAAATTCCTTGATCCTTCTTTTCTTTTAAAACCCTTTCATCTGCTCCCTAAAATGTATAATGTGCTTCTGTCATTATACATACCACTATAATTCTTAGATTCCTTTGTATTTTAATGTTAGCAACTGATTTGTGCGATTCTCTCATAGGTTCTTTGTATATATGTAATTTATTAATAAATTACTCATAGAAATGAAGTAAATAGGAATTTAATATGCATTCTTAGCATTGAAAAAATGGAAATTGCTTCAAAACTCCATAGAATGTCATGGGATCTGTTGAATATTTCTGACTTCTTGGTAAGAAACTCACTGAAATTTTGATGTGCTTCTATCAGCCTATTTCAGGGTTCAGGAAGGACGTATTGATCTTTCATCTCCTTTTCTTGAATAAAAGCTAATTAATGATGCATCTTCTGCCATTAATTTCTTTTTCCCCAGATTAGAAACCAAGTGTACAAGGGTAGAACAATTATTGATTCCTTATCTCCAAGGATGATGTGAATGTCCAAGGATAATGACACAGAATGAAATTGATGACCCTCCTTTGCATAGTGGTCTAATCACTTTTTTTCTACCCATGAATTCCCTAGGCAAGCTGTGTTAATTTCTGCACAGGTTTTGTTCATGTATACTTGTTTAAATCTAGTTATTTTCCAAAACAACAGTCCTCTATAAATTTTCCATCAAACACAGAAATTATTGTTCACCATAAAGAAATTATAGATTTTCGAGGAAATAGATATGATTAACTTGATTTTAAAATAATAAAATGTGTCCACGGAGTGAAACACCACATGTTATCCTACAATATCGATAAGGCTTATATAACAGCTAATCGTTTCAATCTTTATATATTTGGGAGAGAGAAGAAAGGGAGGGAGAGAGAAGGGGGAGGAGAGAGAGAGGAGAGAGAGAGAGAGAGAGAGAGAGAGAGAGAGAGAGAGAGACTAGTCCAGGATAACGTCAAGAGCTGGGGACTCAACCCAGGTCTCCCACAGGGGTAGCAAGAACACAGTAACATGAGCCTGAGCTGTTACAATTGCCTTCCAGGATCTGCTTTAGAAAGAAGCTAGAGGCCAGAAAACCACACAAGAACCTTTACATTGATATTCATCAAATTTGTTTTATAATAATTCTATTAACATATGTCCTTTTTATAATAGAGTATACCCATTTGAAGTATACAATTTAATGATTATTGTTTTATTCACAATTATGCAAACATCACTATAATCATTTTTGGGCTTTTTTTTTATCACACCAAAAAGACACCTGCACGTAAGTTTCCATTTAAACCCTAAAAACCCACCCCCAATTAGTATAGTTTGTCTCAATAGATTAGGCTCTTCTGTATGTTTCAGATGGATGGAATAAGAGGGTCTGTTCTCCTTTGTGACTGGCATGTTGCATTTCACTTCACCTAATGCAATGATTCATTCATACCACAACATGCGTCAGTATTTTATTCATTTTCATTGCTGAGTGATGTGTCATTTGATGAATATATCATACTTTACTTATCAGTTCCTCAGTTGATGAGTATTTGGATTATTTATAATTTCTTATTTTTAATTTAATTTAATTTCCATTTTATGAAAGAGGAAGAGAAAGAGAGACAAATACTTTGACAGAGTGAAAACAAGCTATATATAGAGTTCCCTTGTGATTCATCTCTCAAATCCTCCAATGGTCTAGGTTCAGCCAGGCCAAAACCAGGAGCCCACACTCATCAAAATCTCTCACATATGTGGCAGGCACCTAACTGACTGAGACATCACTTCTGCCTCCTAACCTGCATTAGCAAGAAACTGGAGTCAGGAACCAAAGCCAGGGATTGAACTCAGGTACTCCAAATGTGACACAGGCATCTTAACTGGCATATTAACCTATGTCTACTCCCAGAATTTTTAATAATGAATAATGCTGCTCTGACTGCTCATTTATCTTGAATATATACTTAGGAAATGAATTGCTGAGTCATATGGTAAAGTGCATGTTTGACCATTTGAGGGAATGACAATATTTTTTTCCAATGTAGCTTCAAAATTTGACATTTATTTATTTGTTTATTTTTATTTTATTTGACAGGTAGAGTTATAGACAGTGAGAGACAGAGATAGAGATAAAGGTCTTCCTTCCGTTGGTTCACCCCCCAAATGGCTACTACGGTCGGAACTACGCCCATCCGAAGCCAGGAGCCAGGTGCATCTTCCTGGTCTCCCACGTGGGTGCAGGGGCCCAAGCACTTAGGCCATACTCCACTGCCTTCCAGGGCCACAGCAGAGAGCTGGACTGCAAGAGGAGCAACCAGGACTAAAAGCTGGAGTCCATATGGGATGCCAGTGCCACAGGCAGGGATTAAAAAAGTGAGCCATGGCTCCTGCCCAAAATTTGACATTTGTATCAGCAATGTGTAGGTTCCAAGTTTTTTCTATAACCTTGACAACTAACATCATTGTTTTTTTAATTATAACCAAGCTATAAAGTGATAACTCATTGTGATTTGACTTACCTTCTGATGAATATTAATTGAGCATCTTTCCATAGATTTACTGAAATTTATATATGCTGTTTGGAAAAATGTCTATTCAAATCATTCACCCTATTTTGAATTTGGTTATCTATATTTCATTATTGAGTTACAAGAAAGGTTTTTGTTTATTTATTTATATTTTTAAAGATCTTTGGTTAGATATGTATATTTTATAGTTATTTATTTTACTGAAAGGATTAGCTCTTTTGTCATTAGAAATCTTCCTTTTTATCTCTCATACCTCTTGTTTCTTTGTCTTTTTTTTCTGAATTTAGTAAAGTCATTTCAGCTTTTGAATTATATATCTTCTCATTGTCATTTAATTTGTAATTTTAAATTTATAGTATGTCTACAATAAACAACATTTAGTTGGCTATTGTTTTGTAAGCATTTCTGCTTATCACTATTTTTGTATGGATTGTTTTATAAATTTGCATTTAATGTTATTACTCATATAGTTGAATTTATGCCTAGAAATATAGTATTTATTTTCTAAATTTCTCATGTCTTTTTATCCACAATTCCTTCTTCACTGGTTTCTTTTTATTATGTGAATTGTTCTTGTGTAACATTTTAATTTTTTAAATTACACTTTCACTCTCCTTTTTGAGTTATTTTCTTAGTGGTTGTTCTAGAACTTATCATCTCTTTTTGCAAGGTTCTTTGAATATACACTAGCCTAATTACAGGTAGATGTAAACACTCTTCTTTTTTAAAAACTTACTTACTCATTTATTAATGTGTAGAGAACAGATTTTGAAAATTTCATAGATACCATTCCAAGAATATAATATTTCCTCCCTCTCTCTCTTTCCTTTCTTTTCTGTTTTTCTTTTAATGTTTTGCAATAACATATTTTCTCTTTTTTTAAGATTTACTTATTTGAATGGCGGAGTTACAGACAGTCAGAGGCAGAGAGGGAAGAGAGAAGTCTTCCATCTACAGTTCACTCCTCAAATGGTCACAACCGGTAGACCTTCGGGCTGATTCGAAGCCAGGAGCCAGGAGCTCCCTCTGGGTCTCCCATGTGGGTGCACAGGCCCAGGGCCTTGGGCAATCTTCTAAAGCTTTCTCAGACCATAGCTATAGGCTGGATCAGAAATGGAGCAGCCAGGACTTGAACCCTTGGCCATATGGGTTGCTAGCACTGCAGGTGGCAGCTTTACCTTCTAGGCGACAGCACCAGGTCCTCAACAACATACTTCCAATTTACTTTATAATCAGAGGCTCAACACTCTTCTAGGCAAAGAGCTGTACAAGTCAATGGCAGATAGACAAGGATTCTACACAACAATCCAACCAGAAGATGCCAGTTTAGCTTAATGTGGTGTTTTTTGTTTTTTGTTTTGTTTTGTTTTGTTTTGTTTTGTTTTTACAATATATTAGCTACAACTAGCCAGAGTAAACACATATGTGTGTTGTTGAGTCTAGCTTAATTCACTAATATAATTGTCTTCAGTTGCATCCATTTTGTTGCAAAAAACAAGATTTCATTCTTTTTTATGTCTGAGTTAGATTCCTTTATGTGTATGTACCACATTTTATATTCAGTCATCAGTTGATGGAGATCTGGGTTGAACCCATAGTTAGCTATTGAAACACCTCTTTCTAATTCTAGTTTTTTCTTCCCTATTTTTGTGCAGTATTTTAAAAATATTCATGTGTTTTGCATGTGTATTAAACCTCAAATTGAATAATTATTATTTTAGATAAATTTACATCATTTAAAATGATTATATATTTAACATTTATGAAGTATGTTGTATTAATTTCATAGTTACCACTTCCGGTTCTTTCGTTCATCTCTGTGTGCCTGATTCACCATCATTTCTTGCTTCAAAGTATTTCCTTACATTTTCTTTTTTTTTTTTTTTTGACAGGCAGAGTGGACAGTGAGAGAGAGAGACAGAGAGAAAGGTCTTCCTTTTTGCCGTTGGTTCACCCTCCAATGGCCGCCGCGGCTGGCGCACTGCGGCTGGCGCACCACGCTGATCTGATGGCAGGAGCGAGGTGCTTATCCTGGTCTCCCAATGGGGTGCAGGACCCAAGGACTTGGGCCATCCTCCACTGCACTCCTGGGCCATAGCAGAGAGCTGGCCTGGAAGAGGGGCAACTGGGACAGAATCCGGTGCCCCGACCGGGACTAGAACCTGGTGTGCAGGCGCCGCAAGTTGGAGGATTAGCCTATTGAGCCACGGCTCTGGCCTTTCCTTACATTTTCTAATGTTAATCACTTTCTTCACTACAGCTCTACTCCCACTCACTTCATTTTGCTGTTATGGTCAAATTCATTACATTTCTATATTTTGAGTCTCAACAATAAATTATGTAGATATTATTTTACATAATTGCTTTTTAAATCAGTTATAAGAAGGGAGAAGAAATATGCATTTATACTGTTATTTCTAACTACATAATTAACTTCATCAGTGCTCTTTTTTATGTGAATTTTAATTACTATAATTACTGTTTGAGATTATGAGCTTTCTGCCTAAGAGATCATACAGTATTTCTGTTAAGACTGGTCTGCTAACTTTGCTTTCTATTTTGAAAGATGGTTTTGCTTGTTGACCCCCTTTTTTTTTTGGCTTATTTTGCTCTAGTATTTTGAATATTTTATTATGTTGATTCCCAGTCTGCATTTTTCTCATGGGAAGTAAATCCTTTATTTCTCATCTTTTGGAATTTTCTTTCTGATTTCTAGCATTTTTACTGATGTATCTGCATCCAAATATTTGTGTTTATTCTACATGGAATTTATTGAATTTCATTGTTGTCTATGTTTTCTTCTTTTATACTCACCACCCCTCCTCCTATCCCCTTCCTCCTCCTCCTTCTTGTCTTTATCATGTCTTGCAAATATTCAGTCCCAAAATATTATACAGGGACAGGAGTTTGGTGTAGTGGCTGTCAATAGACACCTGCTTCCCAAACTGGTGAGTAATTCCAGCTTCCTGCTAATGCAAACCATCAGAAGCAACAATGATCACTCTGCCTACCGAATACCTGCCAATCATGTGGGAGGCCTGGATCAATGTCTCAGCTCCCAACTTTGGCCTGACCCAGCCCAGGCATTGCTGGCATTTGGGTAGCAGTCTAGTAGATGGGATCTCTTTTTCTCTCTCTCTCTTTCTCATTCTCTCTCTCTCTCTCATTCTCAAGTATTTCATTTTCTGGTACTCCTATAGGGAAAATTCCTTATGTTTGTGTGTGTGTTTATATGTGTGTGCATGTGAGTGTGTGTGTGTCTGACAGAGGGGTGGTAGAGAGAGGGAGAGAAAGAGAGAGAGAGAGAGAGAGAGAGAGAGAGAGAGATATGCTGGTTTACTCCTTACCTTCAGCAGGTTGGGTAAAACCAGGTCAAAGTCAGGATCTAGGAACTTCATGTGGAACTCCCCCATTGGTGGCAGGGACATAAGTACTTCAGCTATTATCTATTACTTCCAGGAGCTGGGTTGAAAGCAGAGGCAGGACTAGATCCTCAGTACTGCAATATGGGATGCTGGCATTTCAAGTGGGAGCTTAACTTGCTGCATTATGATGCTTGACACTTTTTTCAATCTATTTCATATTCTTTCTTTGAATTATATGCAATTTTATGCTCTCATCAATCTATCTTCAAGTTCAGTTATTTTTTCTTCTACCAGTTCAATCTCCTGTTGAGTTACAGGGTGAATTTTTTTTTTATTGCCACCTTTATATTTTAAAATTCCAAAATATGCTTGATCCTTATTTCAAAAAATTCCTGTCTCTTTATATTTCATATTTGTTTTTACATTCTTGTAAGACATTCCTTTACATTTATTTAGTTTTTAAACATTTATATATTTGTCATTACCTAAATAGCCACAGTGGCTGGGGTTGTGTCAGGGTAAAGCTAGAAGCCAGGAGCTTCATTAGGCCTCACAAGGGTGGCAGGGTCCTGAATACTTGGGCCACCTTCTACTGCTTTTCCAGGCCACACGTGGGAACCTAGCTGGGAAGTAGAACACCTGGAACTTGAATTGGCATCAGTATGGGATGCCAGTATTGCAGCTGGTGCTTTACCCACTCCACCAATTTCCTTTAGTTTTAAAATATGATTTCTTTTAGTTCTTAATCAAATTTGTAATGACTGTTTTGAATTATTTGTTATATATAAAAAGTGGACTCTATTACAGGCATCTGCGGACCATCTGTTTTTTTTTTTTTTTTTTTTCCTGTGTGTTGGTCGTATTTTTCCAATTTCTTATGTTTGTCAAGTAAATTTTGTTAAAACTTGGACATTAAAAATATCTGAACACTCATTTCCTCCCATCTCCCACTTAATGCTTACTTTTTTATTTAGCATGGTTGTGTGCTGTTTCCACTGTACTGTTTTCGTAAACCCTGTTTCTCCCACAGCACGAAGCCCTGAGCATCACTGCTCAGCAGGTGTAGCCTTGGCTTTGTGCACTCACACTGGGCCAGCAGTGATACAGCAAAACTTTCTGTTGTTCCCCTGTCTTTGTTAAGCTCTGGCCACAGGTGCTTTGTTTTCTGTCTTTCCCTTCTCTGGTAGAAATACTGCTCTGATAATGTTTGGAAAGGAGAAGAAACTCTGAAACAACCTAGGTGAAAATATCATAGATTCCCACTGTTGTTATCTCATGTTCTGTTGTTTACTTTCATGAATACTTCTCATATGTTGTATGATTGTATTCAGTTATCTGAACTCATAAATGTTTGCTTAAAATAATTTTGTGTAGATTTAACCTTCATAGATAGGGAACTTTCTATTCTTACTACACCATTCCAGAAACTTCACTTGCCTCCATAAAGATATTTTGTAGACTATATTCTCCAATCATAATCCAGTACAAAGTTCTTTTTCTTTCCTTTACTTACCATTTCGTTGAAATATTTATCTACATTTTAAATTTAAAATTTACATCTGTAGGTTTATTCTATCTAAGATTATGAAAAATTTAACATAACCAAAAAATATTTGAATATTCATTTTGGATAACTACTATAAATGTTATCATCTGAAATATAAATGGGTTTTGTAATGACCAATTCAGTATTAAAGATAATCTTGTAAATTAAAAAAAAGAATATAGGACAGCATTTCATTTTTGTAGGCATTTATTTAAAAATATTGTAAGGAAAATATGTAAAATGTTAACAGTTGTCAAAATTTCATGGTAGCACATGATGTTTTATTTGTTTCTTATCATTTGAAGTTTGAATATTTCATAATTAATTTTGTCATTAACAGGTATAGGTAAAATTCCCAAATAACATATTTGTTGTATAAAAATGTAAATGCTTAACTTTCTAAAATTGTAACATCGGTTATCTGAATACATAAAATTCAAAGAAATCAGAGAATTATAGTAGAAGTGTTTTTTTTTTTTATTTTTTAGTTTTCCACACAAGGTGTACATATGTGCACGCATACACCCTCACACACATTCCTTTGAAAACATGCTCAAACAACCGATGACCTCTTTTTATACTAGAGTGAGGCTGCTACACACATTTGAAACATGAAACATGAATTAGATTTGACAGTAGAGAATACTTATAAGATAGAACAACTTGGTAAGTAAGACAAAAAACTGGGTTCCATTCACCGTTTCTCTAGAAAGTTGTAATAAATAATGATTCTTTTCTTCAAAACAACACTTCTTCAGATACATAATTCAAGTGAGATTTATAAATCCTTTTTCCTCTACTTCCTATCATTTCACTAGGCTCTAATATTCTTTATATTTCTAGGGACTAAACTTCCGATCACTCAGCCCAAGTGAAGTGACAATAGCCATAAGCCAGGTCATCTTTCAGGGCATTTTCCCAGAGCAGCTGCAAGGGCAAGACTTGTAAAACTGAATATAAAACTATATCAAGCCAGAATACCAATGGAGGAGGTGGTGAACTAAATATGATGCACATCTCAGGAATCACAGCAAATTCAAAAAGGTAACTGCAGAGTCGATGAGTCCACTATGCAGCTTTCTGGTTTGTGCTATTAGCTCTTCTTGGAAATCCTTCTTTATTCTTTCTACTCTAGTTTAATTTATACTCTCATTTACCATGCTGCCTTCTTGTGTTTCCTATGTCACAGCATTTATCATTCTCTGTTTTCATTCCATATTTATTCTTGTATCTTTTGATGAAATATTCTATGGAGTGAGGATTACCAATTTTCAAAATACAGTTCAGTGTTTGCCATCCAGAGAGCATTTATCAATGCACTGAATTCAACAGATATTTATTGAACACCCACTATGTGTTAAGAACTTGAAAACAAAACAACATTTGTTTTCTTCATAAGGATGTGACAAAAGTGTGTGTGTGTGTGTGTGTGAGTGTACCTTAATACAGATTTTTAAGCATGTTGTCATAATAAATCCTGGAGAAACTTAAGTAAAACTAAGTGCAATTGTCATGTGTGTTATGTAGTCTGCAAATATGGATATCAGCAATTCTTTACACCTTTTCAATTCCTCTCCAAAAAAGTTCAAGATTTTTTTATTTATTTGAAAGAGTGGAGAGAGAGAGAGAGAGAGAGAGAGAGAGCGAGAGAGAATCTTACATCTGCTATTTCACTCCCTAGATGGCTACAGTGGCCAGGGCTGGGCCAGGCTGAAGCCAGGAGCCAGGAGCCAGGAGCTTCTTCTATTGCCACCCAAATACTTGGAGCATCTTCTGCTCCTTTTCCCAGGATATTAGGCAGCCATGTGGGCTACTAGGGTTGCAGGTAGAAGCTTTAGTTGCTATACCACAACACTGGCCCCATTATCAAAGAGTGAATTCATTTTCCCACCATTTTGGTCTCGCTTTCTGGATCCTAGATCAACAGAATGAGGCAGAAGTGATTTAAGGCAAGTTCCAGGTCTAGCCTAGCAGACAACTGGAAGCTTTCATTTTCTTTCCCCAGACCCCTGAATCATACTGAGACACTAATCACCCAAATGAGGTCATGGCTGCTGGAGTAGAAGCATTAGCTCCGAGGAAATCTACCCAGAAAACACCACAGATATCGAAGACATTTCTTTATGCTTGAGTCTAGCTCAATGCAATACCATATGTAAGTGCACAATTATCATTTTTATCTCAAATGGTTCTTTATTTTACAAGATTGATTTGTAATATGTGTGAAATTTGTGGGGTATAATGCAATATTCAATACATTTACACATGTAAGCTGATAAAATCAGGCACTTAGTTTTTATATTCCTTATTTTTCCTTTGTATTTGGAGTCTATTATCTCCTTTCTTCAACTTCTTTGTACAGTTTATCATACATAATTTTTAACTATACCCACCTCCTGTGTTGTGGAACACTAGAATTTACTACTTGTATCAGACTGTGTTTGATACCCATATATCTAATTTCCCTCTATAATCCCTCTTCCCTTCCTTCCCAGTCTTTAATAATCGGCATGTTTATACTGGCTATTTTTATACTTCCACATAAGAGAGAAAATGTAGTATCTGTCTGTCTATATCTGTCTTATTTCAGTAAACATAAAATTACAGTCTTGGGCCGGCGCCGTGGCTCACTTTGTTAATCCTCCGCCTACGGCACCGGTATCCCATATGGGCACTGGGTTCTAGTCCCGGTTGCTCCTCTTCCAGTCCAGCTCTCTGTTGTGGTTAGGGAGAACAGTGAAGGATGGCCCAAGTGCTTGGGCCCCTGCACCAGTATAGGAGACCAGGAGGAAGCACCTGGCTCCTGGCTTCGGATCGGCGCAGCGCACCAGCTGTAGCGTCCATTTGGGGGGTGAACCAGCTGAAGGATGACCTTTCTTTCTGTCTCCCTCTCTCTCACTGTCTAACTCTGCCTGTCTAATAAAAAAAATAAAAAATAAAAAAATAAAAATTTCTAAAAAAATTACAGTCTCATCCATTTTGCTACAAATATTCTTTTTGATCCCTGAATAATATTCCCTATACCATTTTTCTTTATCCATTCATTCATTGATGGACACATTGATTAATTCCATACTGTGGTGCTGCAATAAACTTGGGGGTGCAGCTATTTCCATGGCATGCTCATTTATGCATGAATATGTTTCAGAAAACAAGAACTCAGAGGGGTGAAATATAAAAAAGTGAATATAAAAAAGACAGTATTAACAAAGCATAAAAAGTAAAATCGAGGGTGTGCTGACGAAAGCAAGAAGTGGAAAATTCAATGCCTTAGTATTTTGTGTGATTATGTGATTGGTAATTTCATTGGATGAGAAGCAGAATATTATTCTTTGTTTTATAACATTTGATCATTTTCTAAACAGCTTTATTGAGATTTAATTCATGTGAAAATTAATACATTTAAATTGTGCAATTCAACTTTGTAATATATTCATGGAGTTGTATTAACATTGCTTATGCTAAGTTTAGGACATTTTCCATTTTCATCACCCCTGAAAGAAGCCCTATGGCATTTATAATCACTTGCTAATCACAAACTCCAAACTTTTATACAACCAACAATCTGATTTTTATCTCTATAGATTTCTCTATTGTGGACATTTTATATAAACAAAATAATGGGTTTTTCTGAAGGTAGTTACTTTCACTTAGTCTGGTGTTTTCATCGCTTATCTGTATTGTGACATGGATCAGTACTTCATTCGTTTTTATTATTGAAATGATATTCAGTTGTTTGGCTATATCATATGTTATTTAGCCACATTTCAGTTACAGACACTTGCTTTGATTTAATTTGTATTTCTTATTATTAATGATGTAAGAATGTATGTATATATATATATATATATATACACACACACACACATGCATTTGTGTATACAAATATTTCTTCAGGGTATTGAAGCAATCTTCAAAGAAGAAATTGAAAACATATTTCTCAAACTTTCTATTCAAATAAACGTGCATCCAAATTAAGTTTATTATATTTGATAAACAAATGACAGGCAACACCCAGCAAGAAGAAGTTAACTAATACATTATGTAAAATTATCAATATAAAAAGTATTATTCATCACCAATGTTATACTCTACCATGACAATGGACAATATGAATACATTTCTTCAGCAAAATGACTAAGTTTGCTAGTATCACTCTTTGCATTATTACTATCTAAATGTTATATGTGCCTGATGTATACTGAACATTTTATAACCAACAGTTTAAATGCTGTTATATACCAATAATATGAGATCATTA
Organism: Lepus europaeus; assembly: GCF_033115175.1. NCBI lineage: Eukaryota > Metazoa > Chordata > Mammalia > Lagomorpha > Leporidae > Lepus > Lepus europaeus. Next base: position 11,229,407 of record NC_084839.1, on the reverse strand, counting down.
ATATCAGGATAATAATTCACAGTTTAAAAAATAAATATTAGATTAGCAAGCTGCCCAACATGTATATATATATATATAATATATAATCTAATACTATATATATAATCTAGTTATATATAATCTATTAGAGACAGAATTGAAAAGTAGGAGGTATAGTTGTAGGGCCTGCACTTTTTATCACACTGCTCTATTACGTTTCATTGATGACACATTTCTCATATGGAGAGCTATCTATTAATTTCTGTATATTGTTTTACACTGGACATGGTCCAGATATAAACTCTGTGCATGATTTCAAGAATGAGTAGAGATTACCACTTTGTTGTCTCATCACCTTCAGCAAATGCTTTTGTTTTCTAGACCCATTTCAGTCCAAAGAATGTTGTGCTAGACACATTCAGTACAAAGGCTTTTCACGGTTTGAATGTAAGTGATCAACAATTAGGATTAGTTGGAGCAAAAGTGGTCTTCGTGGATTCATGGCTCTCATCTCAGAACACACACACACACACACAACCATTTGAGCAGGATAAGAGAATCCCAAGTTGAATTTTATGAAAATTTAGGAGATTAAAAATTGTTTATGTGAACTTGGTTTGAGGGAAAGACTAATCTTACAGTGAAACCATTACTGAACTTGAAGAAGAGTACCATTTTCAATTTTGCCTTTCTTGGTGATGTTAGTGTGCAGCCAAATTTGGAAATCCTCTCCTTGAGAGAGAAAAGCATATTGAGAGCCAGAAGTAAGGGAAAAAGAAAATATCTGAGCCTCAAATGCCTTTGAAATCTACAAACTTAAAAGTACTATGAAAAATTATTGCAGAAGCAGATAGAGAGAGGGAATTCTTATTTGCTGACTCACTCCCCCAGTTCTCACCATGGCCAGATGGGTTCTGCTGAGGCCAGCAAATGGAAACTCAAGCCAGGTCTCTCACATGGGTGACAGGGACTCAACTACTTGAGGTATCAGTTACAGCCTCCCAGCATCTGTGTTTGTAGGGAGGTAGGATTGGGAGACAAAGTCGGTATTGAACTGTGGTGTGAGATATTGGCATCCTAAATGCCGTTGACTAAATGTTTATCCTCTGGAAAATGCTTTTATTTACTTGGCACCTGGAACATGTCATGAAAACATAAACGTTAGACAATATCATTAACTATTAATCTAACTGAATTACATGCAACAGTAAAATTTCATATGCAAAAATACTAAGATAGATGAAGTTTGGTGTGTTTAATTGTGAACCCCACATATGACTGAGCCCTTTGGTGTCTGGAGCCCTGTTCCAATTCTTATCGGGAAATGTTCCTCTTCACTAATACCAGGGCCCAATCCAGTGGGCTGCGGAATGTCAAATAGGACAATAGGTTCTATCATTAACGAATCTCTTTTTGAAAAAGTCTTAAGCATTAAATATTAGACTGGTGTTTCTCATATCTTAGATATAAAAGACTCTTGAGTGCATGATAATATTATTCTTTGGAAGTAGACCTTATGAATAATGACTGGAGTTGAGGCATTTCCCAGTATTAATAGTATCACCCTGGATTCAAAATTTTCAATGACCCTAAGATTTGAAATTTCAGAGATTAGCTAACAGGAAAGAGAGTTTTTTCTCAGGCAAAGGAAACTATTCAACTCTTTTGAAATCTTGGCAGGTAGGAATTAATCTACCATATTGATGTGAGACAGATCTTGGGAACAGTCTCACTTATCATAATAACATATTTTTCCATCCACCCACACACTCTTTTCCTGAAAGCAAAATTCTATTTGGATAAATACATTGGGAAAAATTGGTGCTTTCAAATGGCAAGTGAGTCTGTTTATTTCAGACAAAATATTCCACCATAAAACTCGTGTTGACAGGCCTGTGGGTAGAATGAGTTAGCTTGTTAGTGCTGAGGACAGCAAAAGGGTCGTTGGGCTTCTGACAATTTACAGCTCCATCCTGTGTTCTTTTGCAGTTGTTACAATGGAAACCTTCATGAGAGAATATCAGGGGATGTCTTTAGTTTGTTAGAAACAGATTCATTTCTCCGAAGTGTGAAGACTGGCTGGTGGGCAAACTTCCTTATCCTTGACTGACAGGCATTAAAGATGTTCTACAAAAGGAAATATTAAAAAAGAAAAACTTCAAGTTCCCTGCATATGATTGTTAATCATTTTATATTTACAGGCATGCACCATTATATGCTGCATAACAGTTTTTCAGTCAATGATGGATTACATATGTTTCTGGTGTTGCAAACCTATTAGTTATAAAAAAGAAGAGCATATGCAATTATGTTAAATGTTACTAGTTTATGCATTTCCTATATTATACTTTATAGACTGTACTCTTTATAATCATAAAAATGAGTTTACTCTAGAAAAATACACCTGGTCAATCAGCATCTATCTGACACTACTCAAGTGTACCATAGCTCTTAATTTCCTTAAGATTCATGTCAGATGTCTGACCTTTACTTCCTTTTTTAATTTTATTTAAAGTATACAAATTTCATACATTTCATATATACAGATTTAGGAACATAGTGACACTTCCCACCCTACACTCCCTCCTGCCCATGCTTCAATACTTTTTCTCCTCCAATCTCCAATTCTCAGTCTTAATTTTTACATAGATTTATTTTTAGTATATTTAATTCTCATAAGCTTAACCATGCACAAAGTAGAGTTCAACAAATAGTAGTAAGAAAATAACACTATTCCTCTATAGTAGAGACAAGAGGTATAAACAACCAAAATGGAGACAACTAGAGGACATAATATTGAGTTAAATAATCTGGACCCAGAAAATCAAATACTGCATGTTCTCCTTTAAGTAAGGGAGCTAAAATTTAAAAAAGAAGAAGGAGAAGGAGAAGGAGAAGGAGAAGGAGAAGGAGAAGGAGAAGGAGAAGGAGAAGGAGAAGGAGAAGGAGAAGGAGAAGGAGAAGGAGAAGGAGAAGAAGAAGAAGAAGAAGAAGAAGAAGAAGAAGAAGAAGAAGAAGAAGAAGAAGAAGGAAATATTGAACTGTCTGCATGTATCTATATAGCTCAAAATATAGGTTTGTAAAACTTTGTTTTCTTGAAAGATTTATTTGTATTTATTTGAAAGATAGTTACAGAGAGAGGTAGAGCCAGAGAGAGAGAGAGGAAGTCTTTTATCTTCTGGTTCACTCCAAAAATGACCACAAGGGCCAGAGCTGAGCTGATCCAAAGCAAGAACCAGGAGTTTCTTCTGGGTCTCAGATGTGAGTGCAGGCACCCAAGGACTTGAGACATCCTCTGCTGCTTTCGCAGGCCATAGCAGAGAGCTGGATTGGAAGAGGAGCAGCTTGGACTAGAATCAGTGCCCATATGGGATGCCAGTGCCTCACGCAGAGGATTAACCTACTGCTCCACTGTGCCAGCCCCAAAACCTTGTTTTATATCAACAGTTAAGAATGTTATACTACTATACTTTTAATGATCTGGGATTACTTGAAATTTACTGTAAATGAGTTAAATGGCCATTTTTCCATTCAACAATTCTTTATAGCTGTTGTCTATATTTACAGCAAACCAGAGTTTTTGCCTTCTACTTGTTAAACTTTTTATTCAATGATGTATTATGCCTTTTTATTGTAATGTAAATTTAAAATGTGCTATCTCAAATCATGAAATAGGTTGAAGTTAGAGGAGTATGAGGGAGAGTGGGGAGGGAGGGAGGAAGATTATACCTTTGTGTTCTTAGAACTGTAGCTACAAAGCACATTGAATCTGTTAAAACTAATTAAAATTAAAATTTTAAAAGTTTTATAAAGAGAATATGCCAAAAGATGTTCACTCTCATGACTTCTAAGTAACATTGTACTGGAAGTTCAGGGAAACATAATAAAGCAATAAAAAAGCACACAGATTGGAAAGTAAGGAGTAAAAGTAAATTTATTTGCAGAAAATGTATCCATGTTTCTAGGAAATGAGAAGATAGTTTCCAATAAATGAGTTTAGCAATTTTGCTGAATGCAAGCTCAATATACATAATATGGTAATGTCACTACATATACCAACAAAGAAATAGTTAGAAAATGAAATTAAAATCAAAACGATACTATGTTCAATGCTATCAAAATACTTGAAATGTACCTTATGATACCCTAATGAAAGAGAAAGTCCTAATGGGAGGTCAACTCCTGAAGAAAATATCTATAAAATTCAGACATTGTCCTAAGGGTAACTATATGAAGTCTTCTGGAGTGAACAGAGGCAGTCAAATCTGGTGGGATAAGGGGAGTAGCATAAAATAGTCCCTGACTACACAGTTTCAGGCCTGGGATATGTGTATGTCATACACTTAGTCCTACAGGAGTGAAGGCATCAGCCTCACTAAAAAACATTTTTATTTAATATTTTATCTCAAAATAATTTTAAATTTATGCAGCAAAATTTGAGAAGTAGTAAATAGTTCCCATATACCCCACACCCTGCTTCCCCTATTGTTCATATTTCATATGAGTATGACATATGTGCCATGATTAATGAACCACACCAAATTACCCTGTCTTTTTTATGCCCAGTCTCTTTTTGATGAGGTGATTCAGAAACCCAAACCAATAAACCACTGATAAAGTGAGAGGGAAATCTTAGAAGGGGAGGGGGCACAAAGATGTCTCAGATTCTATCTATTGACATGTCTGGTCTTGAGCCTTGTGATTGCTGAGTAATTTAAGCAGCTCTGTAGAAATAAGTATATCTCAAAGATGAAATCTGCTGCCTAAGATAGGAGCTTGGTGTTTTAAATCTATCAGAGATTCACCTGCCAAAAGGAACAATAACATCCACCGAAGAAAAAGTAATCCAAAATGCCTCCAACGCAACTTGACTACTGTCAAGCACATAATCTCAAGTTATCTAACATACAGAGCAAAAAAATGAAATCAGTCCTCAAGAGGATATAAAATCAGCACAGTATGATTGCAGATGAGCCAAATATGGAAACTCTTGGATGAGAAATTTCAAGTGGCTGTTAAAATTATTTTTAATAAAGTAATACAAAATAAATGTATCAAAGAAATTAGACTTATCAACTATCAGTGGATAAATATAAAAGAAAAAGGGGCAATATAGAAATGTCAAAACTAGCACATTCAATAACTTGAATTAAAAGAAAAAAACATACACAATCTAAATAGAAGAAAAGAAGCCTAAATATATCTATTTAGGGAAAATAAGTGAACCTGAAGATAAATAATTAAAACATTATTCAAAATAAAAAAAAGACAAAAAGACTTCAAGAAATAAAAGAAGAGAGGCTCAAATACCATAATATATACCAGATGTTCTAATATACATATATTTAAAATTCCAAAGTTAGCAATTAGAATGAATTTGTAGAAAATCTATAAGAATAATAATAAAAATTTCCGTATTTGATGACAGAAAATTATTTATTCCTACAATGCCTGTTCAATATGTGCCAAGAACAATATATGTGAACAATCCCACAAAATATACAGAAGAATTAACTTGAGGATAATCGTACATAAAGAAGAAATTTTGAAAGCAACAGAGAAAAATTATGATACTGAAAGGAATAATATGATTGCAGGGTTCAAGCCCTTGGAAACCATGAATTTCAGAAGAGAAGAAATGGAAACATTTTTAAAAAGGAGGGAGAGAAGAGTAGGAAGTATTATTATGCTCTTAAAAATATGTATTTGAAATGCATGAAATCAGTTCCTTTTATATAAATAAAATGTTTTAAAAAGTGCTGAAAAAGAAAAACACAATTATCAGTTTGGAATTCTACATCCAAAAATATCCTTAAGCAATAAGAAAAATAGGTATTCTTTACAGAAAAGAAAACCGAATGAATCTATAACTGGTTAAAGAACACATATTAGAAATATGATACAGGAATTTCTTTAACGTGAAGGGTTAGAATCTCAGGCCCCTAAATGGTAAGTATCTGTAGAAATGAAGTGTTTATTTTTCTTTGCACTATGATTTATGTCAATTTCTTGGTAATCCATGTTGCTGATTAAAGGAACAGCAGAATGATTTTTAAGGATTTATAACATACGTGGAAGTAACACCTGGATCTTATGAATGGAGGAGAATATGAGATGGAGACTGAAAAGTTAATAGTCATAGTGTTATTTTCGGGGCTCCCATGAAACATGTGCCTGTGAAATTAAACTGGGATATATTCCAGGAATGAGAGTTTAACATTTGAAAGTTAATTCGTGTAATTTAGCACATAAAGAAAATAAATGAGAAAGGGGTAAAATCATTCTCCGCAATGCAGAAAACCTCTGAACAAAACTTACAAAATTAAACTTAAGAAAAGAAAATATAAGAATTATCAGCAAGTTAATAGAATGATACTATTCACCCTCATAAATCATTTCTGCAAATGTCTACACCTAATACCATTACATAAAAAAAAACAAAAACAAAAACAAACAAACAAACAAACAAAAAAAAAACACTGAACACTTTCTCCTTGAGATTGGAGTACTACAGTGTCTCCCACCAGTGCTTCTATTCAGTGTTGTACTGAAGTATTAGCTCTTTCAATAACACAAGAAAAAAAAAATACAGTGTGTATAGATTTGAGAAAAACAAAAATCCTTTGCAAAATGTTTGCGTGTATAAATAGCTCAGGAAAAACAATCTACAAAATATTTATTAGTTGCAAATTAATAATTAATGTAGGGGGGCTGAGTGTAGAATGTTAATCCTCCACCTGAGGCGCTGGCATCCCACATGGGTGCTGGTTCTAGTCCAGGCTGCTCCTTTTCCAGTCCAGCTCTCTGCTATGGCCTGGGAAAGCAGTAGAAGATGGCCCAAGTCCTAGGGCCCCTGCACACACGTGGGAGACCAAGAGAAAGCTCCTGGCTCCTGGCTTTGCATTGGCGCAGCTCGGCCTTTGCTGTCAACTGGGGAGTGAACCATCGGATGGAAGACCTCTCTCTATGTGTCTCTCTGCCTTTCCTCTCTTTGCGTAACTCTGACTTTCAAATAAATAAATAAAATCTTAAAAAAAAAAAAAACAAGTTTTGGAGTAACCAAAATCTCTTTTGAATCATGGGTGGAGAAAAAACTGAGATATATCCCAACTCCATAATACTAGTTAGCAATAAAATTCAAAAAGACATGTTCAATAAATGTTTGTCACATAGGGACATTTTAGTAAAATGTCCTTTTATTTAAGGTTTAGTTGGCAAATATATGAAAATTCTCTTTTAGAACACAGTACTGAGGAAGGTGTAGATTGGCATGGGAAAGAAAAATTGGGTCAAGATTCAGAATTATAGGCAATTACAAAGAATATTAATTTTGTTCTAAGTGATATTATGAAGTCATTGGAATGGAAAAAATGGCATTGTTATATAAATGAAGATAATTTGAGACTTTGAGGCTTGTGCCATATTTTAGCAATAGTAAAAACAGTATTTTATCTAAAGAGAATTGAAAATTAATATTGATGTGAATGGAAGGGGAGAGGGAGTGGGAATGGGGAGGGTTGCGGGTGGGAGGGAAGTTATGGGTGGGGGAAGCCATTGTAATCCATAAGCTGTACTTTGGAAATTTATATTCATTAAATAAAAGTTAAAAACAAACAAACAAAAAAGAAAATAATATTTTATCATATATTGATTATTGACTATAAGTAAGAGCAGCAGATAAAGCATCTTAATTTGAGGGCCTGAGCAAAAATGAAGATGGTGGTACCATTTGGCAGGCTGGGGAATGAATATATTTTGGGTTGAGGGAATTCAGCATTCTGATGTTGACGCATCATTTGAACAAGGTCTTTCAAAGACCTAATTAGGTGGTGTGGCAATCAGTTGGAGAAACGGAGGCACAAGTCTTGAGATACAATTTGAATGTCCTAAGCATAGAGATGGGGTTTTATAGTAATAGGTCTTTATTAACTGACCTGAGGAGAGAAAGAAAGGGAGGGAAGGGAGGAACGCTTTCCTCTATGGAGTTTTGAGCACTCCATATTGCCCAGGTAGAGACTGGATGCAGCTTGAGTGGTCTGTAGCACAATGAAGAGCAAGGCAGCAAAGAAGCCTAGAAGAAAGAGAACCCACTCAGAAGGACTCAGCCTTTAGTATGAACATTTTAGGAGATAAAAAAGAGCACAGGGGACCTACCATAGGACATGGTAAATTGTAAAAAAAAATGAGTGATCTTTCCATAAAAGACTTCAGTGAAGTAATGGAATAGAAGCCCGACTGCAGGGTATGGCAGAAGAATGGGAAGAAGGGAAGTGGAGACAAAAGCTGTAGGCAATGTCTTCCTTAAAGAAAATGGGGGAAGATTTTTTTTTTATCTGATAGGAGAAAATATCTGGGGCTGGGCAATAGATTTCTTCCCTCTCAGCATACTCCAATCTGGAGTGCATAGAATACACCCCATCAGTCTGCCACTGACTGGCTGCAGCCCAGAAGAACCACTCTCCATGAAGATACTCAGTGGGCTCCAGAGCCCTCACAGGTCCAGCTTGATGATTCTTAGAGTATATCACTGCAAGTTCTTTGTGGAGGACCCAAGATCCTGTACAAGAGCATGTCTCCAAGCTTTCTGTGGTGGTGTGGAACTTTGGAAGTTAAAATTTTCAAGATGCAAAGAATTGAGTTTTATATATTCCACTGACTCAATGCTAGAGTCTTTTACACCAGGTTGGTTCCATGGAATGAAAAGCATATTTCCAAAATCAAAACAGTGAGTTTATCTCCTCAGTATGTTAAATAACATTTTTTTGAGTATCATAGTTTCTTATCTGATTACAGTTCTAGCATGGAGTAGCCATAACCACATTGCCATTTCAATCAGCTATATTCCTTTATGTCTTCTTGTAACTTCTTGATCTTACTCATCCTTCAATCATCTTTTATGCCCTCTTGACAGCTACTAATACGGTGATCTGCATCTAATCTATCAAATTTCTCCTAAATATTTCCTTTAGGAAAAAGATCTCTTTACTTATATGAAAGGAAGGGTGAGATAGATAGATAGATAAATAGACAGACAGACAGATAGATAATACAGACAGAGAGACATCCTCTATCTTTCCTTGAATGTCCTTAAAGGGTAGGGCCAGGCCAAATCCAACAGCCTGGAGCTCCATCCAGGTATTCAATCTGGGTGACAGGGGCCCAATCACTTTGGTCATCATCTATTTCTTCCCCAGGTGCATTGGCAGGAAGCTGGGTTGGAAGCAGAGCATCTGGGATTCAAACTGATACTCCAGTATGGGATGTCACATTACAAGCACCATCTTAACCCACTGGAAGACAATGCCAACCCCTCTTCTCAATGTTTCTAATCAATGCAACTTACATCCTTATGCATAGCTGCAGTGTTCTATTGTTCTATTTCTGGCCTTTTCAGAGAGAATTAAGGTGAAAGATTCGGGAAAAGAATTTACTTACTATCACCTAAGCAATAGATGCTAGGAGCAGATGGTATGTGCTAGATAATGCTTAAGGAGATTTTATATATATATATATATGTATGTATATATGTATATATATTTATTTATCTGTATATTTAATCCTCACATAGTCCACAGAAGAAAGTGGTTGCATTCTCCTTGAAAAGTATGAGAATTGACTCAACATTAATTTTAATAAGCTAGTAAATGACAGCAAAATGATGAAACAATTGTTTATCTGACTACCTACTCTTATTTATATCCCACTATCCTAATAATATTTTCTAGAAATATATCACCAAAAGCTTTTTTAACATAGATATTCAGTTGTCTTTTTCACCTGTCCAAGCTCCAGACTTTTTGTTGTTTCTCCCATTTCTTTCCATATCTTAACACTCAGTTCAGGAAAGTCTCTTCCCCAGAATGTTTTCTGATGTACGCCCCTAGGCTACAACTCATATATGTTCCTACAACACTTCAGCTTACTCTTACCAACTGTGTGTGTAACTTGTCTCTCTATTGTAATGCTATAACTGCATGTATTTATGAATGAATCTATAAATACCCAAACAAACAAGAAGTGGATGCATATTTAATAATATAATGGCTCACACATATCTATTCTGAAGGCATCACATGTCACTTCAAATATATATTGTACTAAAGAGTCTCAAGAAAGCTATATTTCTCTAACCTTGAAGCAGGGCCAGCAGCTGCTCTCAAATCAGGAATTACTTTTACAGGTGTCTGTCCGACAGGAATGGACTACTTTCTCTAGTGTCTTCCATCTCCAGCCCCTCCTCTGTGCATGCCATTTCTGCCTGTTTGGTCCCAAGCTTACTTCTACACCAGCAATTGAGAAATCTTCCTGTCTCTTAAAAGGCGCACTGTCAATTTTCTCAGATGCCATTTGCTCCCTTTCTCAACACTTCTGCTCCCTTATTCACAACTCTTTCCCTTTTGGTGCTTGAAGTCCCCTAGCTTCTTAATATCTGCCACTTTCCTATTTTAAAGAAACATCTCAGCCCTGTCATCCACTCCAAGTACCAGCTCATCTTTAGCCCTCTTTTCATCAGGCTTTGAAACTCTCTGAGTGGCTCTCTCATAACAGTATCTGTAATTGATTTCTGTCTGGGTCTGGCTTTGGTATAGTCAGGCCATTCTAGGCTAGAAAACAATTGTCTTAAAGTTTAGAGCCAATCATCTTCCTGTCTCAAATTACTCCTGAGTCAGGGCAAAAAGGAATTTTTTTATAGTTAAGTGAAAATTCTAAGCCCCTCTTACTTAGCTTTTGCCAGTTCACTTACTGTGGAAGGAAAGTAATAGCAGAATCACCTATTCTCTTCAGAGTTCAGAAATTTGGGTCAGGATTTCAAATCAATGTGGATATTCTGTCTCTATATTTTGGTCTTTGTCATTCCTCTGAGAAGCATGATTTCTATTCATCTACTGTAGACACTTCTGTTTTAACAGCTTCATATCATATGTGGTTAATCTATATTGAACTGATATTCTTGGGATTTTCTATATTAGAAAGCTCATCTACCCCTTTTCAAAGTCTCATAGATTCTTTTCCATCCAACAATTAAAAATTGTGGTCCTATCCCTTCTATGTGATATGTACTCATAAGAATTTTATTTGCTACTTCCCTGTCTTGAACTTGATATTAAGCCAATAAATTGGATCTAATAGTAAGTAATGGTCTAGGTTGTAGGAATAGGGTGTCAATAAAAGAAAACAAGTTTTAAAGGAATAACAAGGAATGTTGAATGTGTTAGGTTTTCTGCTGTGGTGTTGGGGCATAGGCAATGATAAGTGAGGGCATACATTATGAACCGGGCTGTCTTTAGCAGGTAATGTAGATGTACTGATGTATTGTGCTTAAGAGTGAGGGGGTAGACAGGGGGCTTGTGCAGATAGCTTCAGGAGGCAATGCTTGTATACATCAGACTTGTAAAACAGTTGCTACAGGCAGAGATTAGGACTACTAAAAAAAAAAAAGATAAAGGCATAATTTAGTTAACCTACTTGATACAAAGGGCTGATTAACTCATTTTGGAATATGATGTTTGCTTGGTGATGCAAGTAAGTGAATTTTAAAGTAGAACAGCTTACCTAGATGGGGTCTATATATTTCAGTTGAATTTTATTTTTTCTAATTTCCCGAGAATAAGCTTTGAATGGAGTATTGGGTTGATTTCAGGTTAGCCTCTACTTTCTATTAAAGGCTGTGGCTTTCAGTGCCACACATTTGTGGGAAACTTCATCTCTATTGTCTTTCCTGATATCACCAGATCAGTGACTCCAGCCATGTACATGATGTTAAAAGACACATTCTGCCCTCCAGCTGAGGGGGTGGGGTGGAGTAGTATTTCCCTTTCTTGTCAAGAAGATACACCAACAAGACAAGCAATTCCTTCTCTTTGCTTCCCTTCCCTTCCCTTCCCTTCCCTTCCCTTCCCTTCCCTTCCCTTCCCTTCCCTTCCCTTCCCTTCCCTCTCCTACCTTCCCTTTTTACCTCACCTTATCTTACATTACTTTCCATTTTTTTCTTTTCTTTTTTTTTTAATTTTTGACAGGCAGAGTGGACAGTGAGAGAGAGACAGAGAGAAAGGTCTTCCTTTTGCCGTTGGTTCACCCTCCAATGGCCGCTGCGGTAGGCGCGATGCAGCCGGCGCACCGCGCTGATCCGATGGCAGGAGCCAGGTGCTTCTCCTGGTGGCAAAGAGACTGACAGACAGACACTGAGAGAGCTCCTGTCCTTAGATTCATCTTCCAAATAAATGACAGCTATGGTTGACATTGGACTGGAGCCTTAGTCAGGAGCCAGTAATGCAATCCAGGCCTCCTAGGTTTGTGTCAAAGATCCAATTGTTTGAGCTGTCATTGCTGCCTCTTAACTGTGGCATTGGTGGGAAGCTGGAGTCAAGAGCTGGAACTGGGAATCAAACCCAGGTGTTCCAATGTGAAACATATGCATGCTAACCTTTAGGCTAAATGCTCCATGGAGAAATTGAAATGTTTTTGTATAAAGTTGACTTGATGCAATAATTACAAATAAGTCTGTAGAGAGACAGCCTAATTTTTTTCTTCATCATCTTCATCCTTTAACCACAGGAGAAATCTAAATGAGAAGATGGAGTGAGTTCAGATCATGCCCACATATTCAACCTACAAATATTAGGGCTAAAGGAAATTATCAGTTTCTTCCTTTTAATTTTTTTCATTTTATGAAAGGGAGGGAAGACAGGGGAAGAGAGACAGAGAGAGACACACACAGAGAGGAAGAGAGCTAGATTTTCTATCCATTAGTTCACTTACAAAATGTCTACACCAGCCAGGTTGGGCCAACTCAACATCAATGGCTAGAAACTAAGTCCTAGTCTTCTAAGTGGGTAACAGGGACATAAGTACTTGAGTCATCATCTGATGCCTCCTAAAATCCACACTGACAGGAAGCTGATATTGGAAGCAGTTCCAAGACCCAAACCCAGGCATTACAGTATGGGACACAGGTGTCCCAACTGACATCTTAACCACTATGCCAGATGCTAATCTTGCCTCTTAACATGAACTTGACTCCTTCTATATCCCTATCTCATTGATTGTAAACAGCCATTCCACTCATTCCTTAGCTTCAGCAACAACCTGGGAATTCACCTACACTGTCTTTCTTCTACAAATCCCAGTAATGTATTCAATATTTTTATTTCAATAGCTCTTATCACCTATGATTCAATTATAATGTTTGCGTTTTTTTAAAAAAAATGTTTGTTTATTTATTTGAAAGCCAGTATTATAGAGAGGAGAGCACACACACACACACACAGAGATCTTCCATCTACTGGTTCATTGTCCAAAGAGCCATAATGGCCAGGATTTGGACCAGGCCAAAGCCAGGAGCTTCATCTGGGTCTCCCACGTGGGTGCAGGGGCTCAAGCACTCAGGTCATCTCCTACTGCTTTCACAGGTCCATTAGCAGGGAGCTAGATCAGAAGCAAAACAGATGAGACTCTAACCTATTCTTATATGGGAGGCCTGTGCTGCAGGAGGCAGCTTTACCTGCTACATCATAGTGCTGGCCCCGTTGATAAACTCTTAACTGGTCCTCCAACTTTTGCTTTACTCTCTTTGAGTACTAATTCAAAACTGTGTATTTGATCATGCTACTTTTATGCTGAAAATATTACAATGGATTCTCCTATCTTAAAAAATAAAGTGCAAGATGGCTTATTTTAGGAGGCTGTTTCAGAAGTATTTTCGCCTGCAAAGCATCCTTTATACCGTTCTGTTATGTACAATACCCATTATAATGCACCATCCTATGATTTTCCCCATAAAATATCTTTCTTAAGTTCACCCTCACTTCTCTGTATATTCAATTTCACTCTTAACAGTTTTACTGTTTGATTAGTATAATCCCATCATGAATGCTCCCCAAGATCCAAAATTCTGCCTTCTAAGCTTTCGCATCCTTTGTAAACAAAGAGATTCATGAAAAACAAAACTGCAAATATGCAGTCTCAACTATTGTAGTTTCTCTTTCTCTCCTTAAGGAATGGATTTATGCAAAGGACACATTATTTTTTTATTTAAGATTTATTTATTTATTTGAAAGGCAGAGTTACAAAGAGGCAGAGGCAGAGTAAAAGAGAGGTCTTCCATCTGCTGGTTGACTCCCCAGATGGCCGCAATGGCCAGAGCTGTGCAAGAGCTGCACCAATCTGAAGCCAGGAGCCAGGAGCTTATTCCAGGGCTCCCACGTGGGTGCAGGGGTCCATGGACTTGGGCCATCTTCTAAAGCTTTCCCAGGTGATAGCAGAGAGATGGATAGGATGTGGAGCAGCTGGAACTTAAACCGGTGCCCATATGAGATGCTGGCACTGCAGACCGCAGCTTTACCTGATAAGCCACGACGCCGGCTCCAACAAAAGACACTTTAGTGAGACATGAGAAATCAATGTTTTCCTTTGGAACTTCTAAACTGAACATGAGGCTGCATCCGATTCACACTGTCATCTGCATCTTACTGCTTGTATCCCGCTAAATAAAGCTCCTCGGTGCCCTAAGGGTAGAAGATATAATTTTTAATGCAAGCAAAAAAAGATGTTATGTAATGAGCCCTGCATCCTCTCTCAGTCACCCACAAAGTGTTGTTCTCATTATTCAGTCTCTGGTAAAGCTCTATGCACCCTTCCCCTTTAACATATTTGCCCTTTCTTAAGTGGGTTGTTTGTTTTGTTGTTGTGGAGTTTCTTGATTTCTTTGTAGATTTGAGAAACCCTGCAATATAAAGTTACAGGCAAAGACTTCTTCGAAAAGACCCCAGAAGCACAGGCAGTCAAAACCAAAATTAACATTTGGGATTGCATCAAATTGCGAAGTTTCTGTACTTCAAAAGAAAGAGTCAGGACAATGAAGAGGCAACCTACAGAATGCGAAAAAATATTTGCAAACTATACTACAGATAAAGGGTTGATAACCAGAATCTACAAAGAAATCAAGAAACTACACAACAACAAAACAAACAACCCACTTAAGAGATGGGCCAAGGACCTCAAGAGACATTTTTCAATAGAGGAAATCCAAATGGCCAACAGACACATGAAAAAATGTTCAAGATCACTAGCAATCAGAGAAATGCAAATCAAAACCACAATGAGGTTTCACCTCACCCTGGTTAGAATGGCTCACATTCAGAAATCTACCAACAACAGATGCTGGAGAGGATGTGGGGAAAAAGGGACACTAACCCACTGTTGGTGGGAATGCAAACTGGTTAAGCCACTATGGAAGTCAGTCTGGAGATTCCTCAGAAACCTGAACATAACCCTACCATACAACCCAGCCATCCCACTCCTTGGAATTTACCCAAAGGAAATTAATTTGGCAAATAAAAAAGCCATCTGCACATTAATGTTTATTGCAGCTCAATTCACAATAGCTAAGACCTGGAACCAACCCAAATGCCCATCAACAGTAGACTGGATAAAGAAATTATGGGACATGTACTCTGTAGAGTACTATACAGCAGTAAGAAACAATGAAATCCGGTCATTTGCAACAAGATGGAGGAATCTGGAAAACATCATGCTGAGTGAATGAAGCCAGTCCCAAAGAGACAAAGAGACAAATATCATTTGTTTTCCCTGATCTGTGACAACTGATCACCAAAGGGGAAACTTGTTGAAGTGAAATGGACACTATAAGAAACAATGACCTGATCAGCTCTTGTCCTGACTCTTGATGTACAATGTAATACTTTATCCTTTTTAGTATTTGTTGTTGTTGTTGTTCTAGTACTAGTGGTTGAACTCTGTAATTAACACACAATTATTCTTAGGTGTTTAAATTTTAACTGAAAAGTGATCCCTGTTAAATATAAGAGTGGGAAAAAGAGAGGGAGATGTACAATTTGGGACATGCTCAATCGGACTTGCCCCAAATGATGGAGTTAGAAATGTGCCAGGGGATTCAAATACAATCCCATCAAGGTGGCATGTACCAATGCCATCTCACTAATCCAAGTGATCAATTTCAGTTCACAACTGATGGCTCTGATAGGTCTAAGAGTCAAAGGGATCACACAAACAAGACTAGTGTCTGCTAATACTAAATGATAGAATCAAAAAGGGAGAGAAAGATCCAACATGGGAAGTGGGATACACAGCAGACTCATAGAATGGCAGATGTTCTAAACAGCACTCTGGCCTCAGAATCGGCCCTTACGGCATTCGGATCTGGCTGAAGAGCCCATGAGAGCATTGTAGGCATGGAAAGCCAAGACACCATGGAAAAGAAAAAAAAGAAGAAGACCTAAATGAAAGATCTCTGCGAGTGAGATCCCAGTGGAAAGAACGGGGCCATCAAAGAAGGAGGTACCTTTCTCTGAAGGGAGGAGAGAACTTCCACTTTGACTATGACCCTATCGGAACAAGATCAAAGTCGGCGAACTCTAAAGGCTTCCATAGCCTTGGCAACTCATGACTAGAGCCTAGGGAGACTACTGACGCCATAAACAAGAGTGTCAAATTGTTAAGTCAGCAACAGAAGTCACTGTGTACTTACATCCCATGTGGGATCTGTCCCTAATGTGTTGTCTAATGTGCAGTGATGCTATAACTAGTACTGAAACAGTATTTTTACACTTTGTGTTTCTGCGTGGGTGCAAACTGATGAAATCTTTACTAATTATATACTGAATTGATCTTCTGTATATAAAGATAATTGGAAATGGGAAAAAGAAACCTGGTGTTAAATTGGAAATGGCATAGAAAATTAATTAATTTTTAAAAAAATATCATGTAGCATTTCTGCCTTTAATGTGTTGTACACTGTTATTTAATGCTATAACTAGTACTCAAACAGTATTTTTTCACTTTGTGTTGCTATATGGGGGCAAACTGTTGAAATCTTTACTTAATATATACTAAACTGATCTTCTGTATATAAAGAGAATTGAAAATGAATCTTGATGTGAATGGAAGGGGAGAGGGAGCGGGAAAGGGGAGGGTTGCAGGTGGGAGGGAAGTCATGGGAGGGGGGAAGCCATTGTAATCCATAAGCTGTACTTTGGAAATTTATATTCATTAAATAAAAGTTTAATAAAAAAAACATATTTACCCTTTCTCCTGTCTGCAATGCTATTATTTCTCAATGTGCATAGTTCAAATCTCACCTGTTATTACTACCCCGGCTGGCACCTCATGATCTTTTAGTGTGGTAAGCTACATGTATTAAAAGATTGTGAAATTCTTAAACTTAATTGAAATCAGTAACCACAATAAGTAATTAACAGGTGGTGTGTATATGTATGTGTGTGTATGTGTATGCGTTAATTTTGTTTTTATTTTAGTACTGTCTACTCCTGTCACTCAAGGAACTATCTTGTTTTGTTTTGTTTTGTTTTTTCCTAGAAACCTTTTATTTAAGGAATACAAACATCATGATTTTCATAAATACAACTTTAGGAATATAGTGATTCTTCCGACTGTCCTGCCCTCCCACCTGCACTCCCACCCCTCTTCCTCCTACCTCTCCTATTCCCATTCTTATTTTTTTCTAAGATCTAATTTCAATTAACTCTATACATACATGATTAACTCTATACTAAGTGAGAAGCTCAACAAATTGTGTTGTTTTTTTTTTTTTAAAGCTGTTCTTCAACAGTTGAGATGAGGGTTGTTCAAAATCATTGCATCTTGAAGTGTTAATTTCACTTCTATAGATGACCTTTTAGGTGCTCTCTTCGTTATCACAGATCAGGGAGAACATATGGTATTTGTCCTTTTGGGACTGGCTTCTTTCACTAAGTATGGTATTTTCCAGTTTCATTCATTTTTTTTTTTTGGCAAACAACAAGCTTTCATTTTTCCCCTGTGTAGTATTCCATGGCATAAATCCCATACTTTCCTTATCCAGTCCTCAGTTGATGGACATTTGGGTTGACTGCACATCTTAGCTATCTTGTGGTGGGAAGGGATCATTTTTCTTTGGGTTACCTCATGTTTTCACTACATCATTCTGTACTAACAAAAACCAGATACTCTACAAACATTTTATTGATTAATTAACTATTTAACTAATTAATGATTGCGATTCTGACATGTTGGCTCCTATTAATATCTGTTTTCCAGCCATGGCAAATTATATGCAGTGATCAAAGTGCTGATTATGTATCACTGCCGCTGTGATGGGTCATGAAGTACTTAGTCTTCTCTGATCCCTATCCCCTGTTCCATCGTACTCACCACATCCACAGTGGATGAAGGGTATGAATGAATACTTCTACCTGTTTCAAAGTTGATATGTAGAATTTCTCCTCATGTTCTCTCTTTGTAATCCTTCATTTTTTGTCCCCCAACTAAATTTGAATAACAGGAAAATGGGCCAACATTGTGATGTAGCTAATTAAGCTACAACCTGCACCTCCAGCATCCAATATAGGTGCTGGTTCATGTCCCCGCTGTTCCACTTCTGATCCAGCTCTCTGCTAATGCAGCTGGGAAAGCAGCAAAAGATAGCCCAAGTCCTTATATCCCTGTGGGAGGCCGAGAAGAAGCTCCTGGCTCCAGTCTGGCCCAGTCCTGGCTATTGTAACCACATTGGGAATGATCCAGCAGATGGAAGACCTCGCTCTCTCTCTCTCTGTAACTCTGCCTTTCAAATACTTATTTAAAAAATAAGAAGAAAAAGAAAATACAAAATTGAAGAAATACAAAATAACAGGAAAATAGGCAACATGCATTAGTAAATGAGAATTATTAGAGAATTAAACAATAAAAGCAAACAATTCTAGTTAAACAGGGTAGGACACATTTTCAACAAAAATAAGACAATTTTGCTCAAAATATGAATGACTATAGACTTTTTACATTACATAAAATAATACGGATTATTGACAAAATATTTATTGATGGAGAAGAAAAAATAAAGAGAAATATATGAAAGTAAGGAGAAAATATGAGTATACATTGCATAGTATTTTACCATCTCTTCTAAATAATCAAATGAATCATTATCTTCATTATTAATCAAAATATTTGCTTAGGTATCTATGATTAACATTTTAAAAATATCTGTTTTTTCTTAACATTATTTGTTGTTAGTTTAAACTAAAATTGCAAAACCTTCTCTTATGAACTAAAGAAACATTAATTGTATTGCACACATATAAAAACGTAATACGTAACTAGCACAAGTATATCAACTCATAAAAGATGAGGAATTCAAGTATAAAATACAGTTTAGGACTTGGCCAATATTATATAACTAACAACCAGCAGATATCGACATTACAGGTTTATTAAAATAGAAAGTTGAACATGGCCTGGAAATCTGCAATTTTAACTCATATGAGTTTCACTCTTTGGCATATCAGACTGAGAAACACTACATACTCCAAGAAAAATACAATATAGTCCCTGTTTTCAAGGAGCTGCTAAAATGGAGAAGAATAATGTTCATCTATAAACACAGCATTAGTATATCTGTTAACGGTCAAATAAGTTACACAGAGATAAATCCTTCATTATGGCTAATATTTGCAGAAGAAGGTATAACTTAGGTGGTAGGACACAACCTGGACATTGAAGTATTGAGAGAATAAGTTAAAAGGGTGAGTACAGGAGTAAGAAAGGCAACCAAAGCACAAAAGTAGCTGAAAAATGAAATTAAATTTATTTTAATGTTGACTATTTATTGGAACAGCTAGGAAGCACATAGTGTTGAGTTTGAAAGGCTGTAATGAAATGGACGGTAGCTTGAAGTAAGATTAGTAATAGCAGATTATAATACAGCATGATAATATTATATAGTACTTATATTAATATGCATAATATGACTACCACTAATGTCAATACTATTGCTACTACTTCAACAATGAAAGAAATGTTAATATTATTTTTCACTCATGTAAATATGCTAAAGTATTTTTCATGCGTTAGCTTTACTTTTTATATTTAAAAGCAAAATTTATTTAAGTCAGAGACTGCCTAGTGGAGCGGCCAGGAGTGGGATTCCAAGAGGCAGCACCTAAAGGGGCTAGTGGTAGTAGGGTTTTTAAGCACAATTTTGGGGGAAAAACTATCAATCAGTACAAGGCAGGGACAAATCCATCAAAAGACCTTATCTGCAATCTCATTTACCCTTTCTCGATTGCTCATGATAAAGCAAAAGAGCCATCAGAAAGGTAGGATAGTTTTTTATTTTTTTTAGCAGTAAACTGGAAACTCAGAAGGATGGAATTACTACTGCCTTGCTATTCTTATAGTAAAACTGGAAATGCCTAAGTGGTGGGGCTGGTACTTTTGATCTTGCTAAAGGTAACTTTTGGGGAAGCAAGCATTTGGCACCCTCAGTTTCCACTGGAACCAACCTAACAGTCTATCAATCCATCTGACTCGTCACATTCTCTCCCCCAGAAGAAAGGATCCTTACTTCTGTTAGGGAATATGGGACTGTGACCACTCTGGATTCTTCAAGCTGAGTAGGGGTGGAATTGGGACACAGCAGTCAAGACAGGGTTCCAGCAGGACATGGCCTCTCCAGGGGTCACAATGCCAGCTTGCAGAAACTGCTTCCATCTGAGGTTTCATGTGCATGACTATCTAGAATTTCACTGTTTCAAGTCTTATTTATAAGAATCATATAAAAATGATAATAACACTTGGTTTTCAGGAAAAAAGTCTAGAATAGGAAGATTTTGTTGAATCAAATAAGCAAATTAAATTCACAGCATCTAAAACAAAGTACAGAGTCAGCTTTACTTTTTATAATGAAATTAGGCAAATTACAGGCATTTAGCCCATGAGAAAACATGGCATAGAACTAACACATGGCAAAACTAAAATTTGTACCAGAATCTGTCTCTTATTTCAAATGTTTTTCTAATAAGTTTTGTCAGTTATGTCTGGAAATACAATTACAATTAAGTTAAATACATATATATATATATATATATATATATAATACTATGTCATTTAAAATGAATGTTATCAAAAACTTTCTGAAAAGGGATTAATTTATTTGAAAGGCAGAGTTACAGAGGGAGGGAGGGAAGGAAGAAGGGAAGGAGGGAGAGAAAGAATGAGAGAGAGATTTCCCATTGTTGGTTCATTAGCCAAATAGCCGCAATATCACAATATCCAGGGTTGGGGCCAAACCAAAGTCAGGAGCCCAGCACTCCATCAGGGTCTGTCATGTGCATAGCAGAAGCCCAAGTGCTTGGTGCCATCCTCAACTACTTTCCCAGGTGCACTAGCAGGGAGCTGGACCAGATCTGCTGGGATTTAAATGGGCGCTCATATGGGATGCTGGTGTTGCAGGCAGTGTCTTAACCTGTGGCACCACAGTGCTGGTCCCTACCAATATTTTTTTTAACTAATGCATTTTTATTATATAGATATAGATACAGATATATAGATATAGATATATAGATATAGATGATATATAGGTAGATATAGGCATAGAGATAGAGATAGAAATAGAGATAGAGATAGAGATATTCCCAACACAATAAGAAATATTTTAGGTATATTGAATCTATTTATGATTTCTTGCTTTTGAATATTTACTGCTTTTGAAATATATTTCCCAGTGGAAAAAAAAAACCATGAAACTTAAAAAGGCAAATCATTCTATAAGTCGAATAAGAATCATATAAAATGATAATAACACTTGATTTTTCAAGGAAAAAAGCTTGAATGGGCAGAGTTTGTTGACTATGGATCCACAAAGTTGCTAATAGCATGGATTTATAATGCTTTCTTCCCATTCCCATGAAGATAGTTCCAGAATATGTCCAACCAAACTGACTGGATTTATGTCCTATATCAGATTGAGGATCAAAGATATTAAAAGGGAGTAAGAGGTATATTTCCCATTTGAACTCAAATATTTCCCTAATGTTCTCTGCTTCCACAGATGACAAACAAACAATTCTACTTCCCTTAACCTGTTTTCAATTCTCCATGTGTTTGTTACAGAGAGGCTGAGAGGCTTCTTTCTATGTTCAACACACTATTTAATGATATAAAAATAAAAATATAGGAAAGAAGGGGTTTGAAAAATTTTATAAATTAAAGAATATTAATAAAGCTGAGTCTGTCTATCATGGTTATTAAGTGAAGTTTTTCATTCTGGCCCCGATTAAGAACTTTCCTATTGTATATGCCCTTTGATTTCCTAATCAGGACACCTATTTAAACTACAATATATGCATAGAATATTTAACATCTGCACTACTATCACACAGCAAATCTCCACAATAACATGCAAATCCTGTACTCAATGTTCGAGATGTGTTACAGTGTTCTTTTGCTGTGAAATTAATTGTTCTATTCCTTTATAACTCATATCTTAAAATCCTAACCACTAAGAAGATGGTATTAAAAAAAAAAAAACTTTTTTTTTTTGAGGGGAGTAATTGCACCATGAGAGCTAGACCTTCTTTAATAAATGGATTAGTGCCCTCATAGAATAAGTCACAGAGCTCTCTTTCCGCTCACTTTGCATGGAAGGGTACATTAAAAACTGATCATGTATGATCCAAAAATAGTGCCCTTATCAGGCTCTGAATTGACCAGGGAGTTGACCTTGGAATTCCTGACCCATAACTGTGAGAAATGAATTTGTGTTGCTTAAAAACCACCTGGTTTATGATATTTTATATCAGCCCAAATGTACTAAGACATATATCTTCAAAGCATTTTTCTATGATTTCCCAAACCTTCCTTCTTAAAATGAAGAATTTTGCCTCTGTACGAGTTTCCCAATACCTCAGTAACAAATTACACCAATTTATTGGTTTAAAACATACAGATTTATTATGCTTCTGTTCTGTATGTCAGGATTCTGACACAGCTCTCACTTGGATAAAACCAAGGTATGGGCAAAGCTGTGGTCTTCTCTATAGGCTCTAAGGGAGATTTCCTTCCCTTCACAAATTTTCTGGCCCCCAGAAGGTGCCTATGTTCTTTGTTCAGCAGTATTGTTTCTTTTAAGTCCTTTTTTCAGCTTTCAAATATCCCTGAGTGTGGGGAATAAAAATTCTATACATTTAATAATTTGTGTGATTAGACTGCCTTTAGAATCACTGTAAAACCCAATCAGATCACCTCGGGTTAAGATCTTTTGTGTTACGTAAACACATTCATGCATTATAGAGATTAGAACTTGAAAACTTTTGGATCGGGGCATTGTTGTATCTATGACATTTTCCTCTGTTTTCTATGGTGCTTGAAGTAGAGTATTTTTTCACCTAACTTCCTGTATTATGATACAGTTTTGATATATATATAGACATATATAAACTTAGAGAGAAAGTGAGAGAGAAAGAAGGAGAAAAAGAGAGATGATAGAAGTGTGCTTCTTCCTTTGCAATTGAGATGGAAGGTATCTGAAAGAAAGTATGTATGCAATTTGTTTTTGTGTCTCTTCACCATCCACAATAGCACCTAAATAGACCTAACATAATGCCTAATAATTAGTAGGTCTTAATCCACATTTAATGAGCCATTAAATAACTAATGTGTGAAATAGAAATACATCTCTTTCCCTAAGGAAATGTTTTCCAAACATAATATTAAAAGACATGTTATAACAGGCATCAGTATTCCTACAGGAATAAAACAAGACATCAACTTTTAGTTCAGAAGAGTTTTTCAACATCCCCAGGGAATGACTGATCGCCTTCTAAAATGACCCCTCTGCACATAGTCAAAAATTTGGAAATAATGTGAAAAGCAATTTCCTGAAAGTACAAATGGGGAAAGGGGGGCATGTGGACTTCAGCAGCAAAGAATCTTCTTTTGGAGTAGAAATAGTTTAAGGATCAAGATCTGTTTTCATCCACTTTAGTCATGAAGCAAATTCATGGATCCATGGGCTTTTCCATGGAGAAAAATATTCAGGGAAATCAGAAAAACTTTGTAATAGAACAGGGATTCAGAAGTGAGGGAGACAAAGTAATTATTCTGTTTCTCTTATTCCTTACAATCTTCAGAACAGTCCCACGTAAAACATACAAAAAGCAGCTCAGTTAAAGACTAAAGGTTGAAGGCCGGCTCCGCAGCTCAACAGGCTAATCCTCCGCCTTGCGTCGCTGGCACACCAGGTTCTAGTCCCAGCCGGGGCGCCGGATTCTGTCCCGGTTGCCCCTCTTCCAGGCCAGATCTCTGCTATGGCCAGGGAGTGCAGTGGAGGATGGCCCAAGTGGTTGGGCCCTGCACCCACATGGGAGACCAGGAGAAGCACCTGGCTCCTGGCTTCGGATCAGCGTGGTGCACCAGCCACAGTGCGCCGGCCGCGGCGGCCATTGGAGGGTGAACCAATGGCAAAGGAAGACCTCTCTCTCTGTCTCTCTCTCTCATTGTCCACTCTGCCTGTCCAAAAAAAAAAAAAAAAGACTAAAGGTTGAAATGTGTTTTGAGTTACCAACCAAGAAACACAAGGTTGTGTTCAACTAAGCGAATTTCTAAATACAGCAAAAGGAATACACTCAGAAGGGAGAAATAACACATTCCACATTTCTAATTTCTAGGATACATTTCAAAATCATCTTAATATGAAATAAATGGAAAAATGCCTCTCAAAGGAAGAAGAGACTGAAATGCATCCAGGTTCCCAAGCTATTGCAATGGGGAGACAAAAATATTAAATCAGCTAACATATGTATCCTTCATTATGTGAAAGTATATATATATATATGCCTAGAATGAATCTCTAGGTAGGAATCCAAGGCAAACAAACAAAAATCATGAAAGGCTCAATGGGAAATTCTATAAAATTAACCCAAAAAATGGACTGGAAAAGAAATTATTGACTAAATGTACTTCACAAAAGATTTGAGATGACAAAGGACAGAGTCACTGAACTTAAAACAGGAAAGAATTAATATACAGTCTAGCTATACAAATCCAGGATATATGAAGGCAAACATAAACCAAGAGAATTAATAAAAGGCATGAAATAGTAAAGATTAAAGCAGAAGCAAATGAAATTGAATCATTAATTAAAATTATCAATAAAATGCAAAGCTATATTTTGAAAAAAATAACAAAATAGACAAACCTTTAAACAAAGAAAAAAGAGGAAATTATACAAAATTTGCAATGAAAAAGGACACACAACAAATGATAACACATAAATATGAATGATCATAAGAAACTTTAATTAAGTGGGGAGGAGGACCATCAGTACACACAGGTTGGGAGTAGAGCCATTGGTGGTAGAGTAGAGGTTATGATTACAAAGGAATGAGGCCCAAGTGCACTAGACAGGGCCTAGAACAAAGGACAGAGTCATTATTAGAGGAGCTAAGAAAGGTGCTGTCTAAGCTACAAGTAATTTTTCTGATTGGGAGGCAAATAGAACCTGATAGAAGGGGCTTGATAATAATCTGGTGGGCTTTAGGCCTTGTAAGTTAAGAGGCCCAGACCTATCTATCTCTTCACATGGGGTATATCCTAAGGGAGGTGTGAACCTCCTAGGGGAAGGCACTCTGTTGACTTTCATTACTTGGCTGGCCTGGGAGGAGAGCTGGCCAGGTAAAGGCAGGTGGCATCTCTAACAAGAAATTTACAGTTCTGCCTGCAATGTTGCTGACCCTACTTGGCCGTCCCCTCAGCTGCAGTGGTCACTTTGGAAGTTGGGCTGAGTGAAGGGCTTTTCAGCTTAGAGCCAATAAGATCTGTGGCTCTGACCTGGGCATCCTTCGACTCCAGGGCAGGTCCATTTCCAGTGATCCAACTCTTGGCAAAGCTGCCAGGGCTCTTCACAAGCTGACTTCTGCTGAAGCCCAGGCTTACCACATTGAAAGCCACTGGAGTGGACTGGCCTGTTGGGTCTCCTTGAGGGCAGATCACTGTACAGATCAGCCATTAATAGGCCTGCCACCCATTGCTTCTGATGCCTAGCTTTCTTTTCCTCCTGGTTTGTGTTAAAGCAGACCAGAGGATGCAAGTCAAGGGAGTGCCCGTGTCCCATCTCTAATCTTCGGTGGCCTGAACTACAAGTCTATAGTCACAGGCATGTTCTGTAGTAGTTTTTCTAAGGTAGACAATGCCCATGAGGAAAATTATATTCTCACTTTAAAACTTTCTTTCCCTTTGGTCTGAAAGGGAGGTTTTTTTCTACTTTTTGTATACTTGGCTGATGGCGAAGTGAATCTAGCTATGAGATTATTATTTAAGTTCTTATTTTGGCTATGCTGATCTTCTGTATATAAAGAGAATTGAAAATGAATCTTGATGCAAATGGAAGGGGAGAGGGAGCGGGAGAGGGGAGGGTTGCGGGTGGGAGGGAAGTTATGGGAGGGGAAAGCCATTGTAATCCATAAGCTGTACACTGGAAATTTATATTCATTAAATAAAAGTTTAAAAAAAAGCATTTGACAAGGTCCAACATCTTTTTTTTTCCATTTATTAAATTTTTATTTAATGAATATAAATTTCCAAAGTACAGCTTATGGGTTACAATGGCTTCCCCCTCCCAAAACTTCCCTCCCACCCACAACCCTCCCCTTTCCCGCTCCCTCTCCCCTTCCAATCACATCATGATTCATTTTCAATTCTCTTTATATACAGAAGATCAGTTTAGTATATATTAGGTAAAGATTTCAACAGTTTGCCCCATATAGCAACACAAAGTAAAAAAAAATACTGTTTGAGTAATAGTTATAGCATTAAATAACAGTGTACAGCACATTAAAGGCAGAGATCCTACATAATATTTTTTTAAAAAAAATAATTAATTTTCTTGTAAGTTAAGAGGCCCAGACCTATCTATCTCTTCACATGGGGTACATCCTAAGGGAGGTGTGAACCTCCTAGGGGAAGACACTCTGTTGACTTTCATTACTTGGCTGGGCTGGGAGGAGAGCTGGCCAGGTAAAGGCAGGTGGCATCTTCAAGCCCCTTCTATCAGGTTCTATTTGCCTTTCAATCAGAAAACTTAATTGTAGCTTAGACAGCACCTTTCTTAGCTCCTCTAATAATGACTCTGTCCTTTGTTCTAGACCCTTTCTAGCACACTTGGGCCTCATTCCTTCGTAATCATAACCTTTACTCTACCACCAATGGCTCTACTCCCAACCTGTGTGTACTGATGGTCCTCTTCCCCACTTAATGCTGTATAATTGTTCAAACCTGGTAAATGCCACTCTTAGGATCATTGGTTACTATCCTCACCCTGTGTTTTATGACCTTGTCTAAATATGATCAGAGTCGGCAAACTTGGAAGGCTTCCATAGCCTTGGCAACTCATGATGACAGCCTAGGGTGGTTACTGGCACCATAAACTAGAGTGTCAATTTGTTGGGTCAACAACAGGAGCCACTGTGCACTTGCTCCTCATGTGGGATCTCTGTCCTTAATGTGCTGTACATTGTGATTTAATGCTCTAACTAGTACTCAAACAGTATGTTTCACTTTGTGTTTCTATGTGGGTGCAAACTGTTGAAATCTTTATACTAAATTGATCTTCTGTATATAAAGAGAATTGAAAATGAATCTTGATGTGAATGGAAGGGGAAAGGTAGCGGGAGAGGGGAGGGTTGTGGGTGGGAGGGAAGTTATGGGAGGGGGAAGCCATTGTAATCCATAAGCTGTACACTGGAAATTTATATTCATTAAATAAAAGTTAAAAAAAATAATTAATTTTCTATGCCATTTCCAATTTAACACCAGGTTGTTTTTTTTTTTCATTTCCAAATATCTTTATATACAGAAGATCGATTCAGTATATAATTAGTAAAGATCTCATCAGTTTGTACCCACGCAGAAACACAAAGTGTAAAAATACTGTTTCAGTACTAGTTATAGCATCACTGCGCATTAGACAACACATTAAGGACAGATCCCACATGGGATGTAAGTACACAGTGACTCCTGTTGCTGATTTAACAATTTGACACTCCTGTTCATGGCGTCAGTAATCTCCCTAGGCTGTAGTCATGAGTTGCCAGGGCTATGGAAGCCTTTAGAGTTCGCTGACTTTGATCTTATTCCGATAGGGTCATAGTCAAAGTGGAAGTTCTCTCCTCCCTTCAGAGAAAGGTACCTCCTTCTTTGATGAAAGAAGGTCCAACATCTTTTATAATAAATATTTTTGATAAATTAGGTGTATAAGGAAGATATTTCAAAATTACAAAAGCCATATATGATAAATACATAGCAAACATCATACAGAATGGAATAAATTGAATAATGTTTCCTGAAGACTTAGAATAAGGCAAGGATGTCTACTTCCATCATTCTTTTCAGTGTATGATTGAAAGTCACAGCAAGTGTAGTTACGGATGACAAAGAAATAATTAATAAATAAATTTGTAAGGAGTAAATAAAATATCTATGTTTACAGATGCTAGGAGCTTGCGCATACAGAAACCTGAATATTCCACCAAAATTCTGATAGAACTAATAAATTAATTCACCAAAGTTTCAGGATATAAAATCAACATACAAAATAAGTAACTATTTGTCCACCAATAATTCACATACTGAAAGAGAAATCATGAAAGCAGTTCCATCCACAAAATAGTTAGGACTAAATTTAATCAAATAAGTTAAATATTCCTGGAACGAAAATTATAAAACACTGACAAAAGAAATCAGAAGACATGAAAATTGGAAATTTATTCAGTGCAGAGAGGGTGGTATAATAAAGTGGTTTCCATTCCATGTAGAAGTGTAGACACTTCTCCGCACTCTCCCCAGCATTCCCCACTCTGACCATGAAGCTGCTCTCACAGGTAGAAGTACAAAGCGGGGAAACAGTGCTGCTCTTCCTTCTCTGAGATTCCTTCTGATTCCAGCCAGGAAAACACCCTTCTCATGTCACAGATGATCAAACTGTCTTCATTCAAAAGGCCTTAATATAAATATTTGATATATAGGCAATTCTTTAGTCTAATCTTGCCTTCAAATAGGAAAATTAGAAAAAATGCAATTTGTTTTTCAGAAGTTACTACTAAAAGAAAGCAAATATAGCATCTTAATCTGAATTTTTTGTAATTTTGTCTTCTATCACCATCTTCATTGCTTATATGATTTATTTAATGTATTAAAATATTCAACATCTTATATCTAAACACTGATACATAGAAGCATTTGGGATTTATTTTGCAGGATTTTTTTCTTGTTTTATTCACTCTCATTCACAGTGGAAGTTTCTGCCTTGACACTATACTTAGCTTTTTTAATAATGAAATTTTGAGCTTATTTTTAATTGAATATGTTTTAGACATGGTATCATAATATTTCTCCTCGATAGGAATTGTACTTGATTATACAAATACTAGCCTATGTCTTAGGTTAATTTCAATTATTATGTGTGTGTAATGTGAGGAAAGGTATATTTATGAATTCAATTTGAAAATGATATAAATTTATAGTTAGCAATTCTCAACAGATATTTAGTTTTTCTTCACATTGATGGAAAATATTAACATAAACAAAGTATTGAGATAGGTGCATATCTCCTTTTTTGCGTCTGTGGTATATTTTTAAACAATTTTCCACTTTGTATTCCCAGTTCCTGAAACAATCCTCACTATCTTTTAAGTGTTCAGTGATTACATGAAGAATGAATATTTAACACTGAGTCCTTACAGGTTAGGTGAAGAATCTGTGTCCCAAATTTCCTACAGAAAACTGTTGATTTCCAAGTGATACAAATACCTCATGTAATAAGTCAGAAACTCTGGTTTTCAGGCATTCAGTAATTTGAAGGCTTTTACCATCTGAAAGAGTTATGAAGCCCCATCACAGCATTTGAATATATAGAGAGAAGCCTTAATGAATGAAAGGAATAATGGGCAATTCTGAAATATAATTAGAAGAAATCATTATAACAATTCTATTAATGTGGAGAAGTAGATCCATATATTAAAATATCTACTAACAGAATTAATCATGTTGGATAGGCTAAACTCAAACATGAAGATGATATTCTTTATGTTTAAAAATACTTCATATGTTAAATGCCTCAGCTAACACTGAAATCTGTGCATCCCTTATCCCAAATCAATAAAATTAAACTATAATATCTACTGAAAATTGGCAAGGAGAGCAAGAATTTTACAGAATTAAGTAGAAAAAAATGAAAACTTATTGCAAAAGGAATGCTTTAACATGCAGAGTAAATTTTAAAAATTCCTTATTTCCTGTATATAGAATGTAGGGAGTAAGAATTACCAATGAGAAGAGAACCACTTATAATAACGTTGCATATTTAGAGATAAAGGAAACAGTTCTTATAAAATAAACATTCCAACATTTCATCGAAAGACAAATGATTTCTAAATGTTACAGTCTTGAACGTTGCACTATTTTTGGACTTCTCAACAAATCCAGATCAACAAATATATTCTGCTTATTTTTATGTAAGTCAGACTACAATCCAGCAAAGAGAACTAGCTCTGTGCATTTACAGAGAAAAATTAGTGCACAGTGTGAGTTACACAAGAGATTAAAAGACCCTCAAACAGGAGATAATGGAGAAACAAGGTATGAGCAATGGCAGAAGACACTAGTGGGAGATAAAGGGGGAAAGAAGATACGCAGAAGCCACATTTCTAGCATCCCCAGAGCCAAAGACAATACAGGTTATTTGAGATGCTGTGTAGGGCAGGGAGAAGGAAGGGGAAGTGACTTGCTTTATCTTTCCTCTCACTTCCCCTGTTTCCCACCATACATCACATTGGCCTCATCCATTCAGCGTGCCTTGAAAAAGCAGCCTGCAATGTTAGACTCAGTGAGTAAAGCATTCACTCATTGTTTTTCTTTTTTTCTCAGTTTGAATATTCACACATATTTTATTGTAAATATTGGATGTATACAATTGAATGATTTTGTGCCTTAAAATTGTTGAAAGCATTCTCCTCTAGGGTAATTTGTTTTTCTGAAAGACATTCTTTTAATGGCTGACTTCTCAGTGCATCATCTGAGAAAAGACAATACCAAAAGGTCTGACATTCTGTTAGTTCTAAAGTTTCAAAATATACATGAGAGGGATTTTATACTTTTATCTTTCTTTAAGATAAATTTGTATTATTACCTTCTTGGATTGAATTCTATGAACATTGTTAAGCCTTCAAACTAACTAAATTTATATTTCTACAATGATAAATATAAGTTTTTTTTTTTTAATTTACTTATTTGAAAGGTAGAGTGACTGAGAGAGAGGGAGAGAGAGAATTTTCTTCCACTGGTTCACTTCCCAAATGGCTGCAAATGCCAGGGCTGGCCCAAACAGAATCCTGGAACCTGGAAGCCAGTTTGGGTCTCCTACGTGTGTGGCAGAGGAGCAAGCTCTTGGGACATCTTCTGCCTCTTTCCCAGGCACATTACCAGGGAGCTGGATGAGAAGCAGAGGAAACAGGAACTCGAACTGGCACTCCAATATGAGTTGCTGGTGTTCTAAGCTGTGGCTTAACCCAGTACACTGCAACACCAGCCCAAATACAACAAAATTAATACCACCAATAATTTCACAATTCAGATTTTGTCACTCAAATATTTGGAGTTAAAGTATTTTTCTATTAATGGCTGGATTATGTTTGTATTTTAACCTTTTAAATTACTTTTTAAGAATCTCTACTTTTTTATAACACCGAGACTCATAAAATTATTATGAAGGTAGAAGATAGTATAAAACTCCTCTTTGTACTCTACACTGTTATTATTGTTATTCTTAAGTAAGTATGATGAATTTTTAACATTTTCTAAACTAATATTGAATTTTCCTCCCTATTATTATTAGATATTATTATTAACAGAAGTCCATATTTTTTCAGAATTCCTAGATTTTGCCTAATGTCCTGTAATGCTTGTAACTGCATCAAAGATACTGTGCTACATTGAGTAGTAATACATGTTTAAGCTGTTTTTCATTATGACAGTTTCTCAAACATCCTTATTTTTGGTGAACTTAAAAAAGTTGATTCCTACTGGTAAGATATTTTGTAAAATGTCCCTCACTTGATATTAGTTTGACATTTTTTCTTATTATTAGATGGCGTAATGTACTTTTTCAAGGAAGACCACCGAGTTAAATGCCATTTTTATCACATTATCTCATGGCTGCACCCTATTAGTATGACATCACGATGATATTGACCTTGGTCAGCAGTGAGGTAGTTCCAGAAGTAATAAACTACTCGAAATTCTTCCGTATGCAAAATCTCTCTGTTCAACCAAGCATTTATCTCGATGTTAACTCTTTGATTTTTATTTTACAAATGTGTTACAAGTAACATTTTATTTAGTAATGTATTGGATAATTCAAAGATGAATGTATGCATGTAGTGGTTGACGAAAGATTTTTGGGTCTTAATTCAAAAACACTTAAAGACTTCTAAAAAATAAAATTTGTTGTATTGCCTCTCATAAATGTCATTAAAATGTTCGGTTTACTTTTAAAATGTTGCCTCCCAACAAGTTTATAAAGGACAAGGAAAACACTTTCTCTTTCTTTATGCCTTGATAGACACTTCTATGAACTTTTGACATTTTAGGGACACTGATGGTGAAATATTCTCTCTCCTACTGCTGGAAGAGTGTGATTTTATCAGCAGCAAGATCTCTGTCTGTCTGCAACAGTTTCAGGAATGACTTTAAAGCCTCATCATTTGGAAATACGCTTGATGAAAATGGTTCTCTCTGGGTTGAATTTGTCTGCTGGTCTACTTGTTCACGTCCTTCTAAAGATGTTCGAGATGAATAGAGACAGTGATGGGTATTTTTATCAGTTTCACACTTCTAACAATGGTCAGTGACAGTGCTGGTCACACTGCATCTAATTGTCACAACACTCTGCAAATGAGTATCACTGTCCACATTTTATACTTGAGAAAACAAATTCCAGAGGTTAACTTGTCCAGGATTATATAATTTAGTTCAGCATTTACAATAATGTGATATTAATGCTTTATACCAACTGTCATGTTTAATCTTTCCACACCCCTACACAGCATTATCCTCATTTCAGAGATATCAAAACACGAGTTTTAAAATATTGAGAAATTTGCCTGAGGTGTGCAAAGCTAAAATCTAGTAATCTGTTTTCCCAGTTATATCATTTTTCTTCAAATCCATGCTGATCCATGTGGTGTGCATAATAGTTACAGATAAGAGTGGATTAGCATATATAATTTATGATTTTCTTATATTTGGATGCTACAATCTTGTCTGTAGGTAATTATGTGTCAGGAAGCAGAGAATATCATAAAATAAATAAGTGGATAGCAAGAGTTCAATATAAAAAGACATTTTGAATTCTTTGTCACCTAGTCACTAGTGTTACTTTAATTCTAAATACTTTCTTCCTTGTTACTATTGATGATGGAATCCACATGAATGCAAATTTAGAGATGCTGTTCTAGACTGCATTATCTGGAATGTCAGTTTGTCCATGGACCAGACTCATGCCCAGAAGTTTAGTATGCTGTCTGGTTCTGCCATTTCCTTGTATATAAACCCCTGGCCCCTGTCTAAAATGAGAGGTTTTTCTTTTTTAATTAAAAAAAATATTATGGTTTCAGACAGACATGTTTTAAAGCCTCATTCGTTGTGTTCAGAGTAAAAATGCTAATATTTCTGAGCATCTGTTTTCTTATTTAAAGTGTCCTGTAGTTTAAGACAGTAGACTCTACCCATTATTACTTTCATCAGTGAAATTATAATATACAGAAAACTAAAATAGAATAATAAAAATCCAGATACTCTCTAGTTATTACAGAATTGTGTCACAATAACCCTAGCAATCACTGAAGATATCATGAAGTTGTAAATGCATTTAACACAGCTCAACTACCAAACATCATAGCTTAGCAACATAGGGCACAGAAGGGTTTTGGCTGTCTCCTCTCTTGGCATCAGGGCTGCCTGGGGCTGTAGATTGCTGGTGCCACTGGGTAATGCAAGAGAGCATTGTACAGCATATCTCAAGCCCAGAAAAGGATCAAAATTGAACTTTTGATTTTTACTGAATACTCATATATGACTTTATTATATCTTCAAGTTTAAACATCATAATGGAATTATCACAAATCCAAGACTGCCAAATAATTTATGAAAAATAGTTTCTAAATTAATCTCATAAATTCTGTGTAACATCTACACGTTGTTAAAAGATTTGTTTATTTATTTGAGGGGCAGAGTTACAGACAGAAAGAAGGAGAGACAAAAAGGTCTTCTATCTGCTGGTTCGCACTCCAAATGGCCCCGATGGCTGGAGGTGGGCCTATCCAAAGCCAGGAGCCTGGAAGTTCTAGGTCTCCCATGCAGGTTCAGGGCCCCAAGAACTTGGGCCATCATTTACTGCTTTCCCAGGCCACCAGCAGAGAGCTAGATTGGAAGTGGAGTAGCCGGGACTTGAACAGGTGGCCAAATGAGATGCAGGCTCCACAGGTGGATACTTAACCTACTATGCCACAATGAGGGCCCCCAGGTACACATTTTTTGCTGGGAATGAGTGAACATCTCAAACCTCTATTAGAGTATGCATATTTCTTGAGAGTAGTATTTCCGTTGGTGAATGTGGGCCCAGTAATTCTGTGACTGGAGCAGAGAATGCCTGAGGCAACCCAATGCCATGGCTAGGAGAGTTATCACTGAATCCATGATAATAATGAGAGATAATAATGAGAGTTATCACTCTCATTTCCCAGAATCATCTTCTAGCCATTTGCTACTGCCGTAGGTGATGTGGGATTGAGGAAAATGTATCAGTCAAGTTCGATCAACAGAATAGAAAATACTCTTTTTATTTCAGAGCTTACCCTGGCATCGAAGAATTAATATGTCTGTTTAATTTCAGTCTCATTCAAGCTGCTTCCACTACTCCATTTTCTTTTTTAAAATTCATTTTTTGTGTGTTTTTCAACCATTTCTTCAGAAGAAAGTGTATTTAGAAAAGCTAAACACATATTTTTAAACTGTCATTCTTTTTGAATCTAAATTATATGTGCAAATTTCTTCAACCTAACTGCTAAGATTTTCTGTATTTATATTTGTTACATGTATTCACTTAATTCTATATAGAATTTTAGTTTACTTAGAAATACATAAAAAGATATAGAAACACAAAGCCAAAGAGACTGCTAAATTATGCCAGCCAAATGTGTGTGTGTGTGTTGTTTTGTTTTGCTTTGCTTTTATTAGAATACAGAAGCTGACTTCTAAAACACATTCAAAAATCAAAATAGTTAGAAGGATCATGTGGTTAGCCCAGCAGCTAAGATGCCCCTCAGCATGTTCCATTGGAACACCAGTTTAATTCCTGACTCCAGCTTCCGGCTAATGCAGACCTTTCAAGGAAGCAGTGATGGCTCAAGTGATTGGGCTCCTGCCACCAATATAGGATAATTGCATGGTGCTTCTAGTTCACAACGTTACCACGGACTTACACAGGCCATGGCAGGAATTTAGGGAGTGAATGAGAGTGTGGAATCTCTCTTTTTCTCTCTCTCCCTCCCCTCTTCTGCTCTCAAATAAGTTAGTGAATGAATAAATGGTTAGGGAAGTCTGCAAAAGAACAATAAGAACATACAATATCTGAAACAATAAGAAACCTATTTTCTCAGTGATTTAAAAAAATAGGCAATAGTTCAGTGACTCAGCTGATCAACAGAATAAAAATCTATGCATACTCCTGTATACTTATGGGATCTCAGTAAATAACAAGGGTGTCCTATTAAATTGATGGGGAAATCATGATATTGAGATAATAATAATATTAGACCACATAATAATCCTAAATGCTTCAAAAACATAAATATATAAAACAAAATCATAAAAGCAATTAACTTTGAATCCAGAAATTGCTCAGTGAATTCACATTAGTAAATTGAAGAGGTTCCAACTTTGCATTCCTCATTTGCTCATCAAATATCTTTGGCATCCTTTCTAATGCATATTGCCCAGTTTTCTACATATGTTAGCTGGGAAATGTTGTAAAATGTTTGTGTGTATGATCACTGAGAACAGACTTTGTAGTTCTGCTCTCCAGGATCTCCTGGGTTTGAGTCTAATGATGATATTTGAAACAATGACAGGTATATAAATGGGTTACCAGGAAATTCAAGAGGCCTGAGCAAAGCAGTAAGATTACTATGAAGATCTTTGGCCTGGGAGAAGCAAACTTCCTCCTATGAAGTGATTGGTCTATTTTCTTACCCTTGGGATTTGGGGATTTACAATCCCAATACCAATCCTTAGTGATTGACTCATTCTTGATTTTAACATAAGATATCTAGGAAGACTATGAATCAATTAAATTTGGAACTCAGATACTTGTTGGATAAAATTCAGGATTTGGTGCCCTGAAATACTTGTACTCTACCAACATAGCAGAGCCATCACAGAAAAATGTCTATTGTCTTTCCACACCTAGGGCTGAGGTTTTTACTGATTTGAGCTTCTCTTTTTTATTCTCCAACAACTTCAGATCATTCAGAAGCAGTCTGCCTATCCAAAACAACTAGCAAACTTTATTGTCCCCATCCCTTCTGCTACCAATGCTACCTGATATCCTCAAACTTCAGTGTGCAGGTTTCCACTGCA
This sequence comes from Lepus europaeus, assembly GCF_033115175.1. Classification (NCBI taxonomy): domain Eukaryota; kingdom Metazoa; phylum Chordata; class Mammalia; order Lagomorpha; family Leporidae; genus Lepus; species Lepus europaeus. Next base: position 11,192,927 of record NC_084839.1, on the reverse strand, counting down.
GGCAACTTAAAGTAGCATGTTAAGAAATGTTTACTGATAATTCTTTCAGAGTTGCAGACTCTTAAATATTTCCTAAATTTTCTGTGATTCTTTAACAGAAAAAAAATCTTTCTCTTACAACAATCAGATTTTCAAATGCTTAAGGTATGAATTTGAACACCCGTTAACTAGCAAAAATAATCACACAGCTGTCTCTCGCCTCAACATCCTCTCTCTTACTCATTAATATCTTTACACTACAGCAAGTAAGTGACATTTCCTATTTAAATGACTGTGTGAAATAAGCCAGTCCTGAAAAGACAACCATGATTTGTTTTCTCTGATATGTGGTAACTAATATGAAAAAGAACCAAAAAATGCAAAGTATGTGAGTGAAATTGACATCTTGAGATTTGATTAGTGTTTATAGACTTTGTCTACATGATTAAGGAACAGTAGTCTTCCTACTTACTGCACATTGAGTTCTTTATTTAATGGAGAAACAAGCTTGTGATTATAAAGAAAATGAAAGAGTGTCCTCATCTCTGAAATGGGGATTTTAAGTCATAAGACTTAACAGCTGTATCTGCTAAGGAAGCCCTGTGTTAACAGAAACACTCGTGCAGTCATTATTAGTTTATCTTCAGTCATTATTTTGTCTTCAGTCATTATTAGTTTGTTCAGTCCCAGCCTGGAGGCCAAAGCCGGCTTCTTAGGTAATATAATAATTTCAATGCAGTTCAATTTTCTACCGACCCAGTTCTACTTCTTAATTTGTTTGTGACCTGTTATTTCCAGGTTTTTTTTTTTTTTTTTCAGGCTACCATCTGCTCTACTTTGACCTCTTTAAAAGTTTCAGGCATGTATATAGTTCAACAATTGAGAGAACCAAGGTCACATCCCTCTGCATTTTGAATGCATTATGTGCGCATCAGAATTATTTTAAGATCAATATATTTGTGTATACATTCCTGTAAGAGAAGAGTTCAAGGGTAAGTGGTTAGTAGAGGAAAAATTAAGAGCTTAAATTAATTCTTGCAGTTAGTGTTCTGCTTATTCCCTTAATTACTTGAGTATTCTGTCCTTTTTTTTATACTAATCTTGTCCAGTTTGGACATAGCACACTTTACATCATTTATCCTTATACAGCGACTACTTCTTTTGACCCACTCTTACTTTTAGTGTTCAGATTTTGTCTCTTTTTCCTTATTCTGACCTTGAATTTCCCTAGAAAAGTTATTCTTGTAAATCTCCATTTGCTCCACAACTTTAAACCATAGTTAAGAGGTGACTTCCAGGGAGCACCAAGCCTAGGCCACTTCTTGTTCTTAGTGATGAGGGAAACAAACTCAGGTAGCATTCTCAGGTTACTCATATTCATCTTAAGTTCACTCCATAAAAGTCCTTGGTTTTCTCTGGCTTGAATTAATATCCTTGCTTTCTGACATACTCTGTTACTCTAATGTCTCCAATAGACCTACTTTTCTCTATAATTCTACTCAAGGAGATGGATTTCTATAACCGAGTTTTATAATATATTCAATCAGGTGACAATTATCATTCTCCAGTGAAAAAAGAATTAACATTCTCCAAAGAGCCTTGCAAATGTAGGAATTGTATGCAGGAGATTAAACGAAGACCATACAATTATTGCATGAATACAGAAGTAGGTTAAGAAGAGTCACATGAATGAAATTAATGAATACTAACAAGTCAGAAAAATAATCAAATGCATCCATGTCTACAGCAAGCACCAACTACTATAGAAAATAGATCCCAAAGTGAGAGCTATTTCATTAGGACAGTGCTGGATACCTAACATTAAACTACTTTTTACATGCTATGATTAAAGGTCTTCCTTTGAAGGTATCTGAGGGTATGTCAAAAAGTTTGTGTGCAATGGAATTAAGAGATAAACTTCCTTGGTACAAACATATGAAATCCATGCATAGCTTTTGTTTAAGTGTTATTTATTTTATTTGTTTGACAGGAAGGAAGACAGAGAGAAAATTTTCAATCACTGGTTCACTACCTAAATTCCCAGAATGGTAGTAGTTGGGCCAGGCCAAAATCAGGAGATGGGCTCTCAGCCCAGATCTCCCACACAGGTACCCAAGAACTTGAACTGTCACCACTATCTCCTACTATGATCATGATCAAGAAGCTTAAGTCAGGCTCTGGAGCCAGGACTTGAACCCATGTACACTGATATGGTGTACATGCTTTTCAAGCAGTGTTCCATAGCTTTTTTTTTTTTTTCAAAATACACATTTTTCTTGAAATTTTTAAGAGCTTTTTATATAGTTGTTGCAAGACTGAGTAATTATATATATATATATGACTTATTTTTTAAGATTTATTTATTTATTTTGAAATTTAGAGTTGCAGAAATTCAGAGAGAGGGAGAAAAAGAAAGCCTCTACCCATGAGTCCACTCTCCAGATAGACTCCTGGGCACATCCAGGAGCCCGGAGCTTCATCCAGGTCTCCGACATAGGTGGCAGGGGCCCAAACACTTGAGCTATATTCTCTTGATTTTCCCAGGCCATTAGTAGGGAGCTGGATCAGAAGTGAAGCAATGGGGACCTAAACCTGTGCCCATATGGGATGTAGGCACTTCAGGTGGTGGCTTTCCCCACTACACCACAAGGCTTGCTCCAAGACATTGGTTTAGCATGGCATTGAGATTGAGATACGTGCATCCCAAAGAGAGCTTTGCAGTTCTGGGTTTTCCTCCCCGGAGTTGTGGGTGGACTCTATCATATACTAACTCTCAGTGTTCTGTGAGGGCTATATCGTCACTTACATGACACCAACAACCTATTTGTGCATCTGAAAGGATGCATTCCTACAAGACCAATTATCTGCAGAATTACTTTTGTCTGAGTAAGGAGATTTAATTTTCTCTCCTTAGCTTTGGTCTAATCTCAGCTATTTCTGAGGCTTAGTTTCTATACGGGGGAAAATGTGAATTTAAGTAAATAATGAGTAACTGCTTTCAAATTGGCCTGAATAAATCCACTTGGTATTACTGAGCCTCTATCAAGGCACCAGATTCAACGTGACAATTTATTAACAAAACTAAGAAAGCAACTGACAGGCAGAATGAATACAGAATTCTTATTCAATAAATAAAGAACTGGTGCTAATATAAAATTAAGTGATTTTTACCAAGATGGCATTATTTTCAAGGTGTGAAACCAAAATAGAGATAGACTGAAGATAGGCCTTGTTCTTGCCAGCACTTTCAGAGTGTTTGCCCAACTATCGAATCAGCTACTTTAGACAAACAGATGACTTAGGCATTGGCTTTATCTACTTGCTCAGTCAATCATACAATATTTAATGATGGCTATTATTTTAAAGAGAATCTGAATTTTCCAAAAGAAAAATAAAAAACATAAACTAAGTAATACTACCACAAAAGTTTGAGAACATATATGTGTGTGTATACATATATATATATGTATATATATATTTAGAAATGAAACTCAATACACCATGAATTAAATCTCTTTTTAGTCAAAGGTGTTGTCCATTAGCAAGGGGCAACATATATAGTCATAGGACAAATTAATTTTTCTGTCTCAAGGGCATATAATCAGATAATCCATAAGGAATAGGGAAATCACCATTCAATTGTTGTTCTGAAATAATTTGACAATTTTAAATGTTAAAAAGTTGGAAATAGTTAAAATTATATATATGCCTAGTGTTAGTGACAAATTGTAGTTAAATATTAGAATTTGTAAAACTAAAGTCAATCATGTTAGATTCTGACTGTTGTGATTATTGTCTAAAAGATTATTACATAAAGCTTAATTTGCCTTTCAAAAAAAAAAACCAAGAAAAATGTGTTTCCAACTGCAATAGTTTGCCCATAAACAAGTACATTTGTTGAAGAAAAATGATGTGATGATAATGCTAAATGACATTTGTAAAAGTCATGTAGTTTCTTTACATTTTAATACTTGATCTTCAGAGAAAATAAACTAGATAGTTAATGAAAATAAAAATGTTATCACTGTGCAGAAAGGGAAGATTTCTGATTATTCTGTACTATTACTTTGTATTTAACTATGGACATGCTCAGTTCTATGATGGCCCACCTAATTTCATATTACAATGCCAGATCTAAATTATGAATAGTCCTTTTTGGGTTTTCTTTGAAGTTCCCAGAATGCATTTTATCTCAGTATTACCATTTATTCTCATTTAACGAACATTCAACCTCTTAATACATCACAATGTAATTGTAACAATCAACTGCTGCCACTCAGCTCTAAAAAGTAATTAATTCAGCTTATGAAACTCACTAAATATAAACTTTCAAGCTTTTCAAACATTAAAGTGGCACATACAAAAAAAAAAAAAAAGGGAGGCTTACAGAAAAGAAGCAACAACAGTGACAACAAAATAACAATGACCTAATAGTGACCTAATATACTACTCGAAATTGGTCATAAACTGTGATACAATAGTCAATGAGAGAGGATGTTAAAAATGGCCAATCACCCAATTCATATTCAAGATGCAGAAAAAATCCCTCAAGAAAAATAAGAAAGGTTCTTTGTGGCAAGTTCACACCAAAGTTTCTCCCAGTTCAGAATTTCATTGATTCTTTGTCAATAGACAATGAGTCTTGGGGAATACATATCCACCTGTCTGAGGGGAGGAGTATACCTCTGCAAGCCCTTTTCTAAGGCATGGATCCATCTAGAAGAGCAGAACTCTCACAGGCTTATCACCAGTACATTGATACCCTTGCCCAACATGTACAAATTCAGTCTAAGATGAGAAACAGCAAACAAATCTAAACTGTGAGATTATCCCTTGAAAACCAGACAAGTACGCTTCAGAAATGTCAAGGTCATGTATAATAAGGAATTACTGAGACACTCTCATAGATCAAAGTAAGAAAGAATAACAAATATGGGACACACAAGTAGATGAGTGGGAAAACTAGCACAATCAGACAAAAATCTGTAGTTTGGACAGTAGTGCGGCCTCAATGCTAGTGTCTTTTTTTTTTTTTTTTTTTTTTCCAGGCAGAGTTAGACAGTGAGAGAGCGAAACAGAGAGAAAGGTCTTCCTTCCATTGGTTCACTCCACAAATGGCCACTATGGCCGGCACGCTGTGCCGATCCAAAGCCAGGAGCCAGGTGCTTCCTCCTGGTCTCCCACGCGGGTGCAGGGCCCAAGCACTTGGGCCATCTTCTACTGCTTTCCCAGGCCACAGCAGAGAGCTGGACTGGAAGAGGAGCAACTGGGACAGAATCTGGTGCCCCAACTGGGACTAGAACCCGGGTGCCGGAGCTGCAGGCGAAGGATTAGCCTAGTGAGCCACGGCGCCGGGAAGGATTAGCCTAGTGAGCCACGGCGCCGGCCTATGCTGGTGTCTTAATTTTGGTAAGTATACTGTGGCTATGTAAGATCTTAGTTTTGGAAAAAATTGGATGAAAGATATACAATGATTCTGTATAATTTTTGTAACTCTTATGTTTGAAAGTATTTCAAATGGATTTTACAGAAACACAAGCCAGTTTTTTCTCATCTCTGTAGGGAGGGAGTTTTAGTTAACAACATAGTTTCTTCTTTATAAAATTCTTCTTTTGCTAACACAATTCTACTCTGGGGTAATTTCAATCTTTCAGAAGTTATAATAACGGGATTAAGAGGATATGGATATCCTTTGTCCAGATTACCTTCTAGAAATTTGTCACATTTGAGGCCAGTGTTGTGGTGTAGGGTGTAAAGCCTCCTCCTCCGATGGTTTGAGTCTCAGTTTCTCCACCTCTTTTTTTTTTTTTGACAGGCAGAGTGGACAGTGAGAGAGAGAGAGAGACAGAGAGAAAGGTCTTCCTTTTTGCCGTTGGTTCACCCTCCAATGGCCGCCGCAGTAGGCCCACTGCGGCCGGCGCATCGCGCTGATCCGATGGCAGGAGCCAGGTGCTTCTCCTGGTATCCCATGGGGTACAGGGCCCAAGCACTTGGGCCATCCTCCACTGCCTTCCCGGGCCACAGCAGAGAGCTGGACTGGAAGAGGAGCAACCGGGACAGAATCCAGCGCCCTAACTGGGACTAGAACCGGGTGCCGGTGCTGCAGGCGAAGGATTAGCCTAGTGAGCCGCAGCGCCGGCCCAGTTTCTCCACTTCTGATTCAGCCCCCTGCTAGTGGCCTGGGGAAAAGCAGCAGAATATTGTCCAAGAGCTTGCACCCTTGTAACCCATATGGGATACCTGGAAGAGACTTCTTGCCCCTGGCTTCATCCTTACCCAGCACTTACCTTTGTGGCTATTTGGAGAGTTAACCAATGAATGGAAGCTCTCTCTTTCTCTCCTCTTATCCTTACTTCCCCCCACCCCACCCCTGTAACTCTGAGTTTCAAATAAATAATGCATCTTTAAAAATCATCACATTTATATTCTGCCCTATTCTCCCTCCATCTTTCTATTTCCATAAATTATGATTTATTTTCTTGATCTATATTTGTCTTATAAATGAGGCCGCTTTAAAATTTCCCATATGCATAGTTGTGTGGTTAACTTTATCAACTACACTTACATCTCCTGTGGGAGGAACTCAATCTCCACACTTGATCTTAGCCAAAAGGCCGAGAAGCGATAGGAACTCAATCTCTTAGCCACATGTTTCTGCAAGATAGCCTGCAGAGGGCAGTTTCCATCATTTGTGGCAAGAACACAACTATAGGTGTGACTGTGCGGGAAAGAGAAAAGAGGCACAGGTAGGCAAATAACTTTCTTTGACATCTAGGTCTTCTCTGATTTACAAATTATCTCCAACAAGCATTTTGATTCATTTTTATTCATATTTCCCCTTCCTGTCTCTATTCGTTTTCCTGCCATCTCTGTAGTTGCTGCCTCATACCTGTGCTTCCAATGCAGAAGCGAGTCACGTCAAATGCTATTTCAGTGCTCCTGCCTTCAGCAAATTTGAGACTTTCACAGATCTAATCAGCAAACCCCAGGGAAGTTTGATTCAATTTCCTGGTGACCTTTAACATAGCTATCATACTGTTAGAAGAACTAAGTATATTGGGAGGGCTGAAGTCGTTAATTTTGTTTTGTGCTGGAGCCAGCTACCTAAAATAAGTACTAGTTTCACATTGACATGCCTTCATTTCTGATATCTATAACTCAGCAGAGCCTTCTTCTCTTTTGTGTTTACTGTCATCAACTAAATATATTAATATATAAATCTTGTGTTTTGTGTGTGTATTAAAATGTATACTGTAAAAATATATTATTCTGAATTTCTAATGTTAATAAGTTATTAAATTTTTGAATCTTTACATAGTTTTAGCTGTTATTTTCCACTGACTTGTCATATTTCTGTAAAGATTCTCCTTTAATAAGTGGCACTTCAAATAGCAATCCAACACTATCTCAAAACCTTAAATGAATGTTACCACATAACAGCTATTGCGCTCATAGATACTTACTTCCATCTATGAAAAAAGAAACTGATATCCATTAAAGATTTGTGCCCAAATATCTTTAGCAGCACTATTCATAATCATCAAAAAATGAAAACTAGCCAAGTGTCTATTAACCTACGAAGGCATTAATAAAATGGAATACTATTTTGCAATAACTAATACATTTCTGATGCCTGCAACAACAGGAATGAAACTTGAAAATGGTGTTTCTTTTTTTTTTTTAACCATTAAAATCACTCTATTTTATTTTTTTTTAACTTTTATTTAATGAATATAAATTTCCAATGTACAGCTTATGGATTACAATGGCTTCCCCGCAGTAGCAGCAGCAACGACTATCAGGGATGGAGCCGCGGCAGGAGGACCTGCGGCAGCCCAGAGGGTTGCCCAGACCTTCCCAGATGCGGTGATGGACGAGGACCCCCAGGCGGCGTTAGAGGAGCTGATGAAGGCTTTGGAACAGAAACCAGATGATGCACAGTATTACTGTCAAAGAGCTTATTGTTAGATTCTTCTTGGGAATTACTGTGATGCTGTTGCTGATGCAAAGAAATCGCTGAAACTCAATCCAAATAATTCCACTGCCCTGCTGAGAAAAGGGGTATGTGAATATCATGAGAAACACTACGCTGCTGCTCTGGAAGCGCTTACAGGAGGACAGAAGTTAGATAGAGCAGGTGCTAATTTCATGGTCTGGATTAAAAGGGTCAAGAAGCTCAGAATGGTTCGGAATCTGAAGTGTCTGCACCCCAGCGGACTCAGTCAAACATCAAGAAGGACTGGTAGCAAACAGAATCTCAAGCAATCATTACACTTATGACCAAGAATGTTCAGAAGAATGATGTAAATGAGGAATTTTCAGAAAAAGAGTTGTCTGCTGTAGTGAAACTTCCTTCTGGAGAGGATTACAATTTAAAATTGAGACTTCTGCATCCTATAATTCCAGAACAGAGTACCTTTAAAGTACTTTCAACAAAGATTGAAATTAAAATGAAAAAGCCAGAGGCTGTGAGATGGGAAAAGCTAGAGGGACAAGGAGATATGCCTAAACCAAAACAGTTCATAACAGATGTAAAGAACCTATATCCATCATCATCTCATTATACAAGAAATTGGAATAAAATGGTGTTTCAAGTAAAAACACCCACTTTCAAAAGAAAACATAGTGCATGTGTGGTTTTTTTATATATAAAGTGTCTATCATAAGCAAATAGAGAAAGAAAGTAGATTAGTGGCTATATAGTGATGAGTACACAGGGAGATGATGAGAAATGACTGTTCATGAGCATGATGTGTTTAGGGTGATAAAAATGTTCTTATATTGATTTTAGCTTAGTTGTGCAACTCTGAATGTACTAAAAAGCACTACATTTTGTGATTTAAGTAGATGAATACTATATTATAAAAGCTATATATCCTTAATTTTTATATAAAATATGGATAGATTTATTTATCATCAGTCTATATGTCCTCCCATCTATGAAGTGTGTATATTAAAAGAAATGAAAGAATATTGGTTAGGAAGTATTCCTGTAAAAGCTGTGTTAACCACAGGGCAGATTTTTTTCTTGGCATTGTCTCGTTACCCATTTGGTTCAAATCTTTCTAGATCTCTGGGTCTCTTAATTCTTCCAAATCACTTTATTTTTTCTTTTTTAGTGTGGAGGCACTAGAGTTTATTTAACTAATGCCGTATGTGGATAATTTCATTTGTTTGCAATTTTGCTTTTGAAAAACATTAATTGTTTAAAAATTTTCGATTAATATGAAATGTCTGTTCATTTTATGGTCACAATTTCTTTTTTTTTTTTTATTTGACATGCAGAGTTAGACAGTGAGAGAGAGAGAAAGAGAGAGAGAGAGGTCTTCCTTCCATTGTTTCACCCCCAAAATGGCCGCCATGGCAGGCGCTGCGCTGATCCGAAGCCAGGAGCCAGGCACTTCCTCCTGGTCTCCCATGCTGGTGCAGGGGCCCAAGCACTTGGGCCATCCTCCATTGCCCTCCCGGACCACAGCAGAGAGATGGACTGGAAGAAGAGCAACCGGTACAGCACCCATATGGGATGCCGGCGCTGCAGGTCGATTAACAAAGTGAGCCACTGCGCCGGCCTATGGGGTACAATTTCAATAAATATACATAGCATAAACTAATTATTTCAAACAATTATTCCTTTCATTTTATTTATTGCAGATTATCATTACCTCGTTGTTCTGTGGAATACCAGAACCCATCACATGACTGTTTTGGTACACATTATTGAATCTCTCAAGTCTCCCTACGCTTCCTATGCTCTAGTAATCACTACTTTAGATTCATCTCAAATATCTATTTTGAATATATAATGTAATCTTTGTATAGATAATACTCTTGTGATATTAATAATCAGTATATTGATTATATGTGTTTGCATGTGTTTTATCTCTTCCTCATAAGAGATAAAACATTTGGTATTTGTATTTCTAGTTCTGGCTCATTTCACTTAGCATAATGATCTCCAAGTCCATCCACTTTGTTGCAAATATTCAGGATCATTCTTTTGTATTATTGGGTATATTTCATATATGTATGCATACATATATTTAAGAGACTTAAGTATATATCACATTTTCTTTGTCTATTCATCCATTTACAAATATCTATTTTGATATAATATCTTGGCTATTGGAAATATTGTTGCAGTAAACATGTGAGTGCAGGTTTTTTTAATATACAGTATTCATTGTTTTTAGATATACTCTAAAAAGTGGGATTCCACATCATATGGTGGATCTACTGTTATTTTTGTGAGAAATCTCTATGCTGCTCTCCATAATGACTGTCCTAACTTGCCTTTTCAACAATAATACATTTAGTTTTGTCATTTCTACACGTACTTCATCTCTACACGTACTAACAAGGATTTGTTCTTTCTTTCTTTCTTTTTTTTTTTTTTTTTTTTTTTTGACAGGCAGAGTGGGCAGTGAGAGAGAGAGAGACAGAGAGAAAGGTCTTCCTTTGCCGTTGGTTCACCCTCCAATGGCCGCTGCGGCTGGCGCACCGCACTGATCCCATGGCAGGAGCCAGGTGTTTCTCCTGGTCTCCCATGGGGTGCAGGGCCCAAGGACTTGGGCCATCCTCCACTGTACTCCCTGGCCACAGCAGAGAGCTGGCCTGGAAGAGGGGCAACCGGGACAGAATCCGGCGCCCCGACCGGGACTAGAACCCGGTATGCTGGCACCGCAAGGCGGAGGATTAGCCTGTTGAGCCATGGTGCCGGCTCAAGGATTTGTTCTTTCTTATTGATAATAACCATTGTAACTGGAATGAGATATTTCTCTGAAGTTTTTGTTTGTACATTGCTGAATTCTAGTGATACTGAACATTTTTTTATGTATTTGTTGATCATTTGTAATTCTGATTTTACAACAAACATCACAAAATCATGAAACATATCTAATTTTCATTTATAGAAGAAGAAAAGATTAGATAACCTTCAGGCCCCAAAATGCATGTACTTCAGATGTCTAAGCATTCAATGAAGCATTAGAGTTTTCATATTAAAACATCAAAGAAACCATAAAACGTGAAATTGTCAGGTGTCCAGGTCAATGGGTCAATGAGAGATAAAAGAATACATTAAAATGAGAAGCTTATGTAAATTCATACTTGGAGGATATGCTAAGAGATACTAATATCTACATAAGTATTTGGACTATATACCACATGCATCATTACAAGAGTTTTATACAGCACTTGATGGAGCTAGGTGCAGAACATAGATGTCTAAAATTTGGTACTGAATTACACAAAAGATATTCCATCGCAGAGAAACACTTGAGAGTGTTAGGAGCAGGGTGAAGCAAAGTTTGTTGGGGGCAAAAATAGCATAAATCTTTAATGTTTGAGCCAGTAGAATTGATTCCAACTACTTGATCTTTCCCTAGTTTTATATTTTTAAGTACCAATATGAGAGAAAATTAGAAACAGCTTATGGAAAATTTGAATTAAAATATATTTTAGGGGCCTGCACTGTGGTGTGGTGGTCAAAGCCGCTGCCTGTAGCATTGGCATCCCATATGGGCACCAGTTCGAGTCCTGGCTGCTCCACTTCTGATCCAGCTCTCTGCTATGGCCTGGGAAAGTAGTAGAGGATGGCCTAAGTCCATGGACACCTGCACCCATGTGGAAAACCTGGAAGAAGCTCCTGGGTCCTGGTTTTGGATTGGCTTAGCTCTGGCTGTTGCAGCCAAGTCGGGAGTGAACCAGCGGATGGAAGATCTCTTTCTCTCTCTCTGCCTCTCTTTCTCTCTCTGTGTAACTCTGACTTTCAAATGAATATATATATATATTTATTTATTTATTTATTTTAGTGCAATATATATATATTTATTTTAGTGCAAAAAATTGAAATTCGTAGTTAGTTTTTTCATAAGCCTTAAGAAACTCCTTAGGAGAAGCATACTGTTTTCTGCAAAATCAGTCAGGAAAGATAAATCCTGTCTTACATTTTTGGACTTTGTTGATGAAAGTAGATCTTTCAGATACATTTTGCTGAACACAACTAACTTGTTTGTATGCATTTAACTGTAATTTTTTTATATTTCTATCACTGAAGGCATACAATGAGTGCCCTATTTAGATATAATATTCCTTGAGGATTAAGACAAAAAGAATCTGCCTGACAAGTCTGCTTCTTGCTAAAATATGATTTAATGTACTCTGATGCAATTTGGCAAATGTTGGTTGAGTATGTTCCTGAACTTTGTTCTACATCGTGGGTATAAAACAGACCTCTCCCAAAGGATCTCACACTGTAATATTTACAAACAGACTAGCATGCAAACAACTCACACTACCAATTTATAAATTCAAGTGAGAGCTATGTCTCTGCTGCAAGGCACTCTGTGGAGGTGTGATGCAGATAGACATGATTTCCAAGAATGATTTACTCAAATAAAAATGCTAATTAAATGCTAATTTTGATGCAAAACAGTTTTGAAATCCACACATAGTTTTTCCATAGTATGCAGTTTTCATGAACTTTTTTTTTTTTTTTTGACAGGCAGAGTGGATAGTGAGAGAGAGAGAGACAGAGAGAAAGGTCTTCCTTTGCCGTTGGTTCACCCTCCAACGGCTGCCGTGGCCAGCACGCTGCAGCAGGCGCACCGCGCTGATCCAAAGCCAGGAACCAGGTGCTTCTCCTGGTCTCCCCATGGAGTGGAGGGCCCAAGCACTTGGGCCATCCTCCCCTGCACTCCCTGGCCACAGCAGAGAGATGGCCTGGAAGAGAGGCAACCGGGACAGAATCCGGTGCCCCGACCGGGACTAGTACCTGGTGTGCCTGCGCCGCAAGGCGGAGGATTAGCCTGTTGAGCCACCGCGCCGGCTGTTTTCATGAACTTTTAAAGATTCCTTGTGCAACAATTTGTGTATAGATTTGTCTGTTAATAAAATTTTGTATTTTGTAGTTTGGAATTGTACAAACAAAACTGTGGTAAGCATTATTATAGGAAAAAAATGAAAAGTAAACAGGAATTTTTCAGATAGAATCTAAAGAAGGTGGAGGAATGTCAGCTATTCTTAGAGGGGATCCAGATACTGATGTCCAAGGGCTTATGTCATCATAATACATTAAGGGGATTCCTAGCAAAAAGTTCCATATAAAGTCATGTATTTGTATTTTCTCCTTTCCACCATCATTCTGGGACTATGAATGGGATTCGGACAGAGATGGAGAGGGAGGAAGGCATTGTGTGCTGTTATCTTCTTTTATGTAATGTCCAATAACTAAGTTTATTAGCTCTCCAAAAGCCCAGTAATTAAATTAGTGTTCTGGTCTTCAGTAGTCAATTCAATAGATTCATTTGGCTAAGTCACTGAGGGTGTTTCACAATCCATTTCTTCTAGTTTTAAATCTTCAAGCCAAATAAGAAAGTCCATTCACAATTACTATAATAACATTAAAAAGCAAAAATAATAATTACCTATACTTACATAGTTTCACTAGGCATCAAACTTTAAGTACATATACATGTATTGAAATTTCTTATCAGGTGGCTCCCAGTATATTTTCATTTCACATTCAAAAAGACAGAAGATTTTGGTAATGAATCCAGAATTGCACATAGAAAGTGCAGCAGCTCAAGCCAGCAGGAGTGCTCTGGCTGAGTCTAGAACCTGCGCTCTGGATGCTTACACCATGGTGCCCTAAAAATCAAAGTGTTGGGGATTAGCCTGAGTACCAGGCTGAGGTAAGGTAGGGACTGGTCAAGATGAGAGTTTATATGCCCATGAACCTGTTTCTCATTTCCCTGGAAGAGAGCATCACGGATATGTTTATGCGGGACAACTTTAGTGATGCATTCTGCTTTATTAACGAACCACAGAGTTAGGTATAATTGTGTAGTGCCACATGAGGTAGTTTATTTCATTATATTTTGATTTTAATTTCCAAACAAATACAAAACAGAAAAAATAATGATTCTTTCAGAAGTGAGGTGAACAGACAGAAATGGGGAATATTAAATGCATGTTTGTTCCAACAACAATAAATTGATGGAGAAAAATTTCCTAATCCAGTGGGAAAGCTAGATAATAAGGAGAGTAAATTGTAAAATGGGAGGAAAATGATGTGTTGGTCGCTAGTCCTCCTAAGGGGAGTGGGAAGGGTGACTATGATGTGTTGTCTTTATTTATCATTATAGTATAAGTGTACTCAGTGTGAATCATTTAAAAATAAATGAGTCTCTGGAAAGCAGAGAGAGAGGGATATAGAGAGAGGGAGGGAAGTAAAGAGGGAGGGAGGGAGGGAAATAAGAGCAGGGAGATAGGTCTTCCATTTATTGGTTCAGTTCCAAAATTATCACAACTGCTGATACTGGACTGGGTCTCAATCCAGATCTCCCAAATGGGTGGCAGGGACCCACATGTTTGAGTCATCACCTGCTGCCTCCCAGGTGTGCAATAGCAGGAACCTGAGATCAGAAAAGGAGATTAGAAGCTCTAATATGAAGAGTACTTCTCTGACATGGAGTCTTGCTGGTATGCCTGCTGCTCTGATTAGTTTTGGTATTTTAACCTTATATAAGAGATACACATAAGTAACTCTCAAGAAGGAACTGGTGGGGCAGACACCGTGGTTCACTTGGTTAATTCTCCACCTGCGGCACCAGCATCCCATATGGGTGCCAGGTTCTAGTTCTAGTTGCTCCTCTTCCAGTCCTGCTCTCTGTTGTGGCCCAGGAAAGCAGTGGAGGATGGCCCAAGTGCTTGGGCCCCTGCACCCGCATGGGAGACCAGGAGGAAGCGCCTGGCTCCTGGCTTCGGATCAGCGCAGTTCCGGCTGATGTGGCCATTTTGGGGGTGAACCAATGGAAGGAAGACCTTTCTCTCTGTCACTGTCTATAACTCTACCTGTCAAATAAATTAATTAAAAAAAAAAAAAAGAAGGAATTGGCAAGTGTGAATGAAAGCTGCCTGTGTGTAGCTCCAGCAATGGTCATAGTGGTGACATCCTGCTCTTCAGCACTCTCATATTTCATGCAAAACTGAATGTGAAATTAATCATTGCCAGATAGAGTAGCCTCATGAATGAGTTCAAGTTTTCATCCTCACTGAGCTTCAAGTCACACATCTTTAAGCTGGAGAAATTATACTTCTTCAGGGAGTTAACTATTTTGAAAATTAAATGATAAAATAATAATAGCATACTCAAGTCCTTGGTGCATAATGAATCCAAAATGAGTAAATTGTTATGATCATTATTCTTCATAAAATAGAACAGTGTAAAGGCGCTGTAAGAATAAAATCCTGTACTGACAATTGCTAGTGAAACAGACGAATGGGGGCATGGAGTTTGTAGCTCCTGTTCAGATGGGAATTCTGATGGACAACTGTTTCATTTGGTGACTGTGGGCAATTTATTAACCACTCTCTTCTACAAATTCTTCATCTACATGATGAAGTTAACAGTAATGTCCACCTCATCAAATCCATGTGGAGTGAAAATAGATGAGGTATGGGATTCATGTAGAAGAGTGCTTCACCCAGAGTTAGTGCATAAGTATTATTTATTTTATCTTCACTTAGCCTTTGAAAGATAGGTCTTTAACTGCCAACTTATCAATGGCAATTAAAAGTGTTGTTGATTTTAAAATTCCTCAGTTGATGTGGTGAGCTGTAGAATGAAGCATGCTATAGGTGGAAAAATAATGCTTTCACATTTTTTCCAGAATATAAAAAAAAGGAAATTGGAACAAGAGGAAAAAATATAATAGATGTGAAGTTCCTGAACCAGAATATATTTGAAGAAGTAATTCCAAAACTGCAGGACCTCAAAGACAGATTAAGGACATAAAAAGAATCAGAGAGAAGAGGAAAAAAAGCATCTGGAATCATACAAAAAATATCTTTAGAAGAAGCTAAAACCAGACTGAATCTCTTTTCTTCGGCCCAAAAACGGAGTGTTTTGCAAGGTCCGTACATAATTTTCAGGGCCCAGGACAAAATTTCCTTTTAAAAACGAGTTGGGGCCAGCACCGCGGCTCACTTGGCTAATCCTCTGCCTGTGGTGCCGGCACCCCGAGTTCTAGTCCCAGTTGGGGCATCGAATTCTGTCCTGCTTGCTCCTCTTCCAGTCCAGCTCTCTGCTGTGGCTTGGGAAGGCAGTGGAGGATGGCTCAAGTGCCTGGGCCCTGCACCCACATAGGAGACCAGGAGGAAGTACCTGGCTCCTGGCTTCTCATTGGCATAGCGCACCGGCTGTGGCGGTCATTTGGGGGGTGAACCAACGGAAGGAAGACCTTTCTCTCTGTCTCTCTCTCACTCTCACTGTCTAACTCTGCCTGTCAAAAAAAAAAAAATGGGTTGGTACTGGCTCTGTGGCTTAGCAGGTAAAGCCACCACTTGCAGGGCCGGCATCCCAAATGGGTGCTGTTCATGTCCCAGCTGCTCCACTTCTGATACAGCTCTCTGAAGGCAGAGGAGGATGGCCTGGGTCCTTGGGTCCCTGTGCCCATGTGGGAGACCCAGAAAAAGCTCCTAGCTCCTGGCTCCTGGCTTCGGATCAGCAGAGCTCCGGCCGTTACAGTCATCTGGGGAGTAAACCAGCAGATGGAAGACCTCTGTAACTCAGCCTCTCTGTAACTCTACCTTGCAAATAAATAAATATTTTTTGTTTTTTAAAATGAGATAATAGGGCAGCGGATGGGGTGTAGGAGGTTAAGGAGCTGCCTGTAATTCCTACAGCCCTTATGGACCCTATTTATAGACCAAGCTACTCCACTTTCAATCCAGGTCCCTGCTAGTAGCCTGGGAAAGCAGCGGAAGATGCCCACTGTGTATGTATACTACCTTTTGTTTATCCATTCATCTAATGATGGACACCTTGGTTGATTCCAAATTTCAGCTATTGTGAGTAGTCCTGATATGAACACAGTGATGCAGGTAGCTCTTTGATAAATTGTGCTCAATCTTTTTGGGTATATACTCATAAGTGGGATTTCTGGATCATATGGCAAGTCTATTTCTATTTTTAAGGAATCCCCACACTATTTTTCAAAGTGACTGCACTAATTTACATTCCCACCAACAGTATGTAAGCACTTCCCTTTGTCCACAGCCTGTCAGCATTTTCTACTCTCTGTGTTTTGGATTTTAGCTATTCTGACAAGGGTGATGTGATATCTCATTGTGGTTGTCATATGCATTTCCCTAAAGGCTACCGATCTTGAGCATTTCTTCATATATTTGTTGGCCATTTGCATTTCTTCTTTTGAGAACTGTCTGTTAATGTCCTTTGCCCATTTCTCAACTAGATTTTTTTTTTTGGTTGTTGTTGAGTTTTTTATGCTGCTGATACATTTGGTATATCAACCCTTTGTCGGAAAGGTGGTTTGCAAATATTTTCCCATTCTGTTTGATGTCTCTTCACTCTATCACTTTCACTGCTGTGCAAAAGCTTCTGAGTTTGATACAGTCCTATTTATTTAACTTTTCTTTTGTTGCCTGTGTTTTGGGGGTCTTGTCCAAGAAGTCATCCCCCATACCAATGTCTTGGAGTGTTTTCCCTAACTTTTCTTCCAGCAACTTCATTGTCTCAGGTCTTTGATCCACCTTGAGTTGATTGTCCTATGTGGTGAGAGGTATATATCTAATTTCGCTCTTTTACATAGGCAAAGCCAGTTTACCAGCACCATTTGTTGAAGACACTATCCTTACTCCACTTTTGTCAAAAATCAGTTGGCTGTTTGTATGTGGATCAATTTCTCATCTCTCTGTTCTTTTCCACTGATCTATGTATGAGTTTTCATGCTAGTACCATGCTGTTTTAAATACTATAGCTTTGTATTATGCTTTGCAGTCTGGTATTTTGATTCCTCCAGTTTGATCTGTCTTGTTCAGGATTACTTTGGATGTCCTTGGTTTTTTTTGTGATTCCATACAAATTTTAGGATTTTTTTTCTATTTCTGTAAAGAATGTCATTGGTGTTTTGATAAGCATTGCATTAAATCTGTAGAATCCTTTAAGTTGTATAGAAATTTTAATGATATTGATTCTTCTGATCCATGAGCAAGAAATATCTTTCCAATTTTTGTGTGTCCTTGATGATTTCTTTCAATAATGTTTGATAATATTCATTGGAATTATCATTAGCTTCTTTGGTTAAATTTATTCCTAAACATTGGATTCTTTTGTGGCTATTGTGAAAATGATTTATTCATTGATATCTCTTTCATGAATTCATTAACATCATAGAAAAAAGCTACTGTTTTTGTGCTTACTTTGTAACCTGCAACTTTACTGTGTTGTTTCATCAATTCTAACAATATTTGGTGGAGCATTTAGGTTTTTCCATCTACAACATCATGCCAACTATAAACATTGATAATTTGACTGTCCTTTCCATTTCATTTTTATGCTTTATTTCTTTCTCCTCCTTAATTAAATGTTCTTGTCAAAACTTCTAACATTATATTGAATAAGCGTGTTGAAAGTGGACACCTTTGGCCAGCACCATCACTCGCTAGGCTAATCCTCTGCCTGCTGCGCTGGCACACCAGGTTCCAGTTCTGGTTGGGGCGCCGGATTCTGTCCCAGTTGCTCCTCTTCCAGTCCAGCTCTCTGCTGTGGCCTGGGAGTACAGTGGAGGATGGCCCAAGTGCTTGGGCCCTGCACCTTCATGGGAGACAAGGAGGAAGCACCTGGCTCATGGCTTTGGATCTGCACAGCATGCAAGCCATAGCAGCCATCTGGAGGGTGAACCAACAGCAAAGGAAGACCTTTCTCTCTGTCTCTCTCACTGTCTAACTCTGCCTGTCAAAAAAAAAAAAAAAAGTGGACACCTTTGTGCTCTTCCAGATGTGAGGAGACATACGTCAGCTTTCCCATGTTTAAAATGATATTGGATATTGGATTGTCATGTATAGTTTTTATAAATTTGAGGATTGTTCCTTCTTTTTATTATGAATGGATGCTGAATCTTATCAAATGCTTTCTCTACTTCTATTGAGATGACCATATGATTTTTGTTCTTGATTCTATTGATGTAATTTATGACATTTATTGATTTGTGAATGTTGAACCACCCTTGCATTTCTGGGATAAATCCCACTTGATTATATCTATGATTTAGAATTGAAGGAGAAATAAAGTACTTTCCAGGCAACCAAAAATAGAGAATTCACCAACACCAGATTAGCTTTACAAGAAATTCTGAAGGGCATCCTGCATTAAAAGTAAACATAATGAAAACACATGATACCACCAAATTTACTATAACTAAAAGAGCAGCTAGAGTCATTATCCAATCAACAAAAAGGCTGCTCTTAGTTCTTTTTTTTTTTTAAAAAAATTATTTATTTGAAAGTCTGAGTTACACAGAGAGAGAAAGTGAGGCAGTTGGAGAGAGAGAGAGAGAGAGAGCGAGAGAGAGAGAGAGGTCTTCCATCTGCTGGTTAACTCTCCAATAGGCCGCAATGGCTAGAGTTGCACAGATCTGAAGCCAGGAGCCAGGAGCTTCTTCTGAGTCTCCCACGTGGATGCAGGGCCCAAGGACTTGGGCCATCCTCTATTGCTTTCCTAGGCCATAGCAGAGAGCTGGATTGGTAGTGGAGCAGCCTGGAATCGAACTGGTGCACATATAGGATTCCGGCACTGCAAGCAGAAGCTTTTATCCACTATGCCACAGCACCAGCCACAACAGCTCTTAATTCTTATATATCAATACAAACCTTGGATGTAAGCGGATTAAATTCACCAACCAAAAGACTTAGTCTGGCTGAATGAAAAAATACTGGGACCCCACTATATACTGCCTACAAGAAACTCACTTCACAAAGATAAATGCAGACTGAAAATGAAGGGCTGGAAAAATTATACAAGGCAAATGGAAACCAGAATTAAACAGGTGTAGCTACCTTGATATCAGATAAAACAGACAAAGTCAAAAACTGTAAAAAAAGAGATAAATTAGGACATTATATTTTGATAAAATATTGTATTCTGTAAGAATACATAACAATCCAAACACCACAAGACCACTTATATATACACAGAAAACTTTATTAGACCTAAAGGGAAAGATAGACTGTAATACAATTTAGTGGATGACTTCAACACCCCACTGTCATAAATGGGCAGGCCATCCAGACAGAAAATCAATAAGGATACATTGGAGTTGAAACATACTATTGAGCAAATGGACTTAACAGACATTTACAGGACATTTCATCCAACAGCTACAGAATATACATTCTTCTCTTTAGTACATGTAACATTTTCTAGGACAGACCACATAATAGGCTACAAATCAAGTCTCAGCAAATTCAAAAAATATTAATATCACACCCTGTATTTTCTCAAACCATAAAGAAATAAAACTAATAATCAGCAGCAAGAAGAATGATATAACACTCATAAATACTTGGAAATTAAATAACATGCTACTGAATTATCAATGGGTTATTGAAGAAATTAAAAAGGAAATCAAAAATGGATTTGATGTCCAGTGAGACCCACTTTCTGTTCCATATATGGAGTCTTCTGGGTGCCCAAACATGGTGAAGATGCTGGGGTCTCATAAAGGACAGAACTGTATGAAATAATCACCTCCAACATCTCTTTATTCTAATACTATCACATGGCAGATTAAGCGTCAAGATAGTAATTCTGTGGGAAACAAATATTCTGACCATAGTATGGATTATGCAGTCAGTAGTCTTTTTGTACCTGGCTCCTTTCACTGGGTCTTTTGTTTTCTAGAAGAATTCATGTTGTTTTCTGTATAAAAAATTATCACGTTTTCCTATATATATTGTGAAGTAGTTTATCACTCTTCTTGATGGATAACTCATAAAGTATGAACAGTATGCTCTGGTATGCTCTGAGATTACAAGACTGTGGATTAGGGAAGGACATAATGCTCTAGGTTAGGAATAAACAGCAAAATAAAAGTGTAGGAAGTGCACTCTCAGGGAGAATTGGGAGAAAACCACATTGGAAATCCTACAAGAGGAAGAGGGATGCCATGGACCTTGTAGAGGGTATGGACATTCAGTATGAACATGGGCACAACACACAACTGCAGCAGCCAAGAGCTCTGGTGGTTGACAGCTTGGAGACAGAGGTGAGACCAGACTGCAACAACCTGTGGTGATATATCCAGAGGGAGAGTGTGGCATGAGTCCAGATTGGAGCCCTGAGGGCTGGCAGTATCTAGCAGTTGACTACAGACCCAGTGGAAATAGAGCGGGCATGTTCATCATACTCCCATTTCCCCACAACAGCACCTACTGCCCGGCTGAGAAAGGGAGGAAGCCATTTAGGGTTTGAGAAGGGTCTGTGGAGGACTTTGTGTGTGTGCCCAGAAACTGATGGAGACAGGGCACCATATTTTCAGCAGTACTGGCAGCACTGGCAGGGAAAAAGTAAAATTCGGCAGTGGCCCTTTTGTTTGCGTGTGATACAAAGATTCTAGTGGAGGCAACAGTGCACAGTCCCCGCTGACTTTGAGTCTGGCTGGCAGGTGGCTGGGAAACCACGCAGGATGGTGAGGCACCTGCAGCCTCCCATGATCAAGGCACCTATACAAAGCTGTGTTGGGGAACATCTGCCTCTCTGTTGACTGGACAGAGAGAAATCTCTACACCCAGTGACATTGGGAACCTTGTGTGTTAAGACAGTGGAGACTAGTGGTTACACTAGAAGATACAGGGTGTAGCTGGGGCTCTCAGCAATCACTGGGTTTGGCTACACATGCTCTGAGCACCTTGGTTGCCTAGAGCAGGGTTTTGCAGCAGAAACTGTGCTCACAGTGAGGAATGTGCAGATCACTTGTGCAATTCGTATAGTGGTGTGGAACACACTGGGAGCTAACACCTGGGCATTAAGATCTACCACGTCCAACTTGGGTATTATTCTAGATAGTCACTCCATCCTAGAGCACTGACCATAGCCCACTGGCCACACCCACTACACACCTCTTGGTATTCACTGAAAGTGCAGACATTCCACTTAGTCACAGAGGTGTAGCTCAAAGATAAAAAAACACAGAGGATAAAAACAAAAATCAACTCCATAAATGACTAAAAACAAAAACATAAATTCAAGAAACTGAATAGGGCAGGTATCATGACTCGCCCCCCCCCCAAAAAAGGAGCACAATATTTTAATATTAGAATATAAAGATGAAGAGATTGAAGAAATGCCAGAAACAGAATTCAAAAATTAAACATAGAATTATGCAGTCAGAATTAAATCTACAAACTAAAGAAAATCATACATGACATGAGTGAGAATTTTCCCCATGATGCAGATTTTAAAGATAAATCAAAATGGGGCTGGTGCTGTGGCGTAGCCGGTAAAGCCACCGCCTGCGGTGCTGGCATCCCATAGGAGCCGGTTTGAGTCTCACTTCCAATCCAGCTCTCTACTATGGCCTGGGAAAGCAGTAGAAGATGTTTCAAGCCCTTGGACCCCAGTACCCCGTGGGAGAAGCTTCTCTACTCCTGGCTTCAGGTCAGTGCATCTCCAGTTGTTGCGGCCAACTGGGGAGTGAACCAGCAGATAGAAGACCTCTCTCTTTCTCTCTCTCTCACTCTCTCTTTCTCTGCCTCTCTGTGTAACTGTGACTTTCAAGTAAAATATATAAATATTTTAAAAAAGATAAATCAAAATGATACATTAGAAATGAAAAATTCAATAGATAAAATAAAAAATGTGATGGAAAGCCTTAATAGCAGAATTGGAAGGGAAGAAGAAAGAATATCTGAATTAGAAGACAAATCTTTTGAAATCTTACAGTCAGACTCCTCCTCCCACCCAGAAATATAAAAACAAGAAGAAAATAGGAAACAAAAACAGTGTTAAAGATTTATGGGATACAATCAATCAACCCAACATATGGGTCTTAGGAATTCCTGAAGGTGTAGAAAGAGAGAATGGACTAGAAGGCCTATTTAGTAAAAGAATTACAGAAAAATTCCCAATTTGATGAAAGAAAGAGATGTCCAAGTAGAGAATGCACAGAAAACTAACAGCCATGACCAGAAAAGATCATTACCACAACACACTGTAGTCAAACTTTCCACAGGAAAGCATAAAGAAAAGATTCTAAAATGTACATGAGGGAAATACCAGGTTACTTTCAGAAAATTTCCAATTAAATTCACAGTAGACTTCTCATCAGAAGCCCTACAGGCTAGAAGAGAATTGTGAGATACAGTCCAACTCTTAAAAGCAAAAACTGTCAACCCATAATACTGTACCCTGCAAAACTTGCAACTGTTGTAGCCACTATGGAAGACAACATGGAGATACCTCAGAAATATGAATATAGACCTACCATATGATTCAGCCATCCTACTCCTGTATTTACCGAAACCAATAGAAATGAACATATTAAATAGCTATCTGTACCCCGATGTTCATTGCAGCACAATTCACAATGCCTAAGGTATGAAATCAACCCAGATGTCCATCAGCTGAAGACTAGATAAAGAAATTATGGTGTATATACACTATGAAGTACTACTGAGCTATAAAAAATAATGAAATCCTGTCTTTTGCAATAAGATGGACACAGCTGGAAACCATTATATCTAGTGAAATAATCCAGTGCAAAACAAACAGATATATGATTTTCCTGATCCAAAGTACTAATAAAGTACATGAAATGTATTGGAGTGAAATAGACGTTTTGAGATTTGATACATATTTACAGCTCTTGTCTCTTCCATGAAGGAACAGAGTTTTTTTTTTCCCCCCTTCATACTATTTGTTGAACTCTTTTACTTAATGTAGGGTTAAGTATATAATCATTAAGTAAACTGAAAGTAAATCTTTGTAAATATTAAGGGTGGGAATGTGAGAGGGAGGAGGAGGAATGGTTGGAGTGTGGATGAGAGGGAGGTTGGAGGGGGGGAAGTGTCACTATGTTTCTAAATCTGTAAATATGAAATACATGAAACGTGTATAACCTAAATAAAGTAAAAAAATACTCCATGGAGTTGATACTGTCCTGAATGTATTAGTTTTTCTGCCATGAGAAATTGTGCATATAGAAAAATAAAAATGAAAGGAATCTACTAACAGCAAGTTTTCCATGTTTCTTCTTTGTAAGAGCTGTTAGAATAATCTAAATTATACAGCAAGTTGACTTGTTTATTCCCCCATTCCAAACTTTCAAGTAACTGAAAGTTCCCACTCTTCAAAATTTATCTTTGAATTTTCTTATTTGCCTTTTAGAGGCTTTCTTAATTGAAGTTGTGTAAAAAATGTACTTCGCTTTCAATAAGATTAAGTTATTACTTATTTAAAATATTGGATAAGATTTAACAAGAGCATCTTCCAGAGAAAAATCACCAAGAAGTTCAAGAGACAGAAATGTAGCATTTGAAGATATTATAAGTATCTTCAATTTGAGAGGAGGGTGGGGAAGTGAGGAGAGAGAGAGAAGAAGAAGAAAGGGAGAGAGGGAGAGGGAGAAGAAGTAGCAGAGGGAAAGGGAGAAGGAGAAAATGAGAGAGCAAGAGAGGGAGAGAGAGAAGGAGAGGGAGAGCGAGAGCAAGAGAGGAAGAGAGAGAGAGGAAAGAGCTCCTATCTACTCATTCACTCATTCACTCCTCAAATGCATGTGACGGCTGGGAGCTGAGGCTGAGCTGGATTCCTGGTCCCCAGTCCTGGTCTCCCATGTGGGTAGTAAAGTCCAATCATGACCACTTTCTTTAAGAGTCTTCATTAATCAGGGACTAGAGTCGGGTATTGAACCCAGATATTTAGATATGAGACACAGTTGTCCTAGCCACTAATCTAAATTCCCACTCTTATTTTGCATCTTTGAAGGTAACTGGAAATCACTCAGCAAAAGAACAGAGAGTTGGTTTGCAGGGGACAAGATAATCTGACTCAGAAGTTGGAGTTCCATTGGAGTACTAATTATAGCATTAAATAACAATGTACAGCACATTAAAGACAGAGATACTACATAATAGTTTTTTTAAAAAAATTAATTAATTTTCTATGCCATTTCCAATTTAACACCAGGTTGTTTTTTTCATTTCCAATTCTCTTTATATACAGAAGATCGATTCAGTATATAATTAGTGAAGACCTCATCAGTTTGTACCCACACAGAAACACAAAGTATAAAAATACTGTTTCAGTACTAGTTATAGCATCACTTCACATTAGACAACACATTAAGGACAGATCCCACATGGGATGTAAGTACACAGTGACTCCTGTTGCTGACTTAACAATTTGACACTCCTGTTCATGGCGTCAGTAATCTCCCTAGGCTCTAGTCATGAGTTGCCATGGCTATGGAAGCCTTTAGAGTTCGCTGACTTTGATCTTATTCCGATAGGGTCATAGTCAAAGTGGAAGTTCTCTCCTCCCTTCGGAGAAAGGTACCTCTTTCTTTGATGGCCCCGTTCTTTCCACTGGGATCTCACTCACAGAGATCTTTCATTTAGGTCTTTTTTTTTTTTTTTTCATGGTATCTTGGCTTTCCATGCCTACTATACTCTCATGGGCTCTTGTTATTTAATGCTATAATTAGTACTCCAATGGTAGTTTTTTCACTTTGTGTTGCTATATGGGCAAACTGTTGAAATCTTTACCTAATATGTACTAAACTGATCTTCTGTATATAAAGAGAATTGAAAATGAATCTTTATGTGAATGGAAGGGGAAAGGGAGCGGGAGGGGGGAGGGTTGCAGGTAGGAGGGAAGTTATGGGAGGGGGGAAACCATTGTAACCCATAAGCTGTACTTTGGAAATTTATATTCATTAAATAAAAGTTAAAAAAACAAACAAAACAAAACAAAACAAAACAAAACAAAACAAAAAAAAGAAGTTGGAGTTCCTATATCGTTGCCTATTCGAAGTTAAATTTTGAGGAACAGCTCTATTAGAAGGTAGTTTGTGTTTTAACTATAATAATTCTTACCTGTAATTTATAGATAATATTTGATGCTTTCATTTTTAAATGTGTAAGAATTACTCAAAATTTAAAAGACCCTTATAAGAAAATGTTAATATCATTGGAAGGGAAAATTATTTCTTTATTGATTTTGTATTGCACCTGAACTAGAAGCTGAGCCATATTGTTCCCATTCATATGGGCTTTTTTTTTTTTTTAATTTATCACAAAAAGTGACTGTGGTAACAGAAGTGATAGCTGTCGATCATCTGCACTGGTAACTTTACATTTTGTGAATATTGCTTCACTGCATCGGTGTGCTCATCCCTCCTCTGGTATAGCAAAGAGATGCATCTCACATTCTGAAAGCATCCATCACCCAAACACTAGGCTCTTTGACCCACATTCATACCACCATCCCTTCAAATTGGTAGCTATTCAGCAGCAGAAAGTCCAAGCAATTGTCTGCTCTATTAAACGAATACAGAGGGGTAGTGAGGAATTGGAAAAGCAACTAACACTCATCATTGTAGTACTCTTGTGCATTATGCAAGCTCACAATTCCCAGACAAGAAGTATAATCTCATTTTAGGGGAAATAACAATCGGAGACTCAAGCTGATGAAGACTTTTTCACAAGGCAGTTAGGAAGTAATGGGGAGTTAATGAAAATCCGTGTACAACTCGATGTTTTTGAATTTGTCTACATTGTTATAAGATTACTACAATAAGCTAATTTATCTATCTCCTCACAAACATTGTTGTGATGAGAATACTTGAGATACTCTCAGCAAATTTTAGTTATACAATATGCAGTTATTAACTATGTTCACCATACTGTACATTAGGTTTCCAGAACTTAGTCATCATACAAATAAAAATGTGTATTATTTAATCAGCTTCTTCCTGTTTTTCCTATAACACTACACCTAGTAACTTCCCTTCTACTTCACCTAGTAACTTCACTTCTACTCTGTCCTTATGAGTTTCAATTTTATGTTCCACATGCAAAGGATACCATGTAGTATTTGACTTGCTGTGCTTGGCATATTTCTGTTAGCATACTTGAATTACAGGCATACTCTTGTTGTTTGATGTAATATGCTGTGTATTTTTGTTAGGTGCATTTGGTCTAAAGTGTAGTTCAAGTTCAATATTTCCTATTGATTTTTTTGTCTAGGTTATTTATCCTTATTTAAGTAGAGATTTTGGAATTTTTTTGATTATGATGTCATTACTTCTTTCTTCAGATCTGTTAATACTAGCTTTATGTATTTAGATACATATGTACATTGCATATTTGTAGCAATTATATATATATGTATATATATATATATATATATATTGACAGAGTTAGACAATGAAAGAGAGACAGAGAGAAAGGTCTTCCTTCTGTTGGTTCACCCCCCACCCCCAAATGGCCACTATGGCCGGCACACTGTGCCAATCCAAAGCCAGGAGCCAGGTGCTTCCTCCTGGTCTCCCACGTGGGTGCAGGGCCCAAGCACCTGGACCATCCTCCACTGCCTTCCCGGGCCACAGCAGAGAGCTGGACTGGAAGAGGAGCAACCAGGACAGAATCTGGCGCCCCAACCGGGACTAGAACCGGGGGTGCCGGCGCCGCAGACTGAGGATTAGCCTAGTGAGCCGCGGCACCGGCCAACGGATATATATTTGTGAGGAATTGATGAGTTGATTATTACATTACTATATTTTTTCCTCTGTAACACTTTTTGATATACCTATGCTGTCTTACATAAGTACTCATATAGTTACTCTCCTTTTTTGGTTTACATTGCATGGGATGCCTTTTTTATTACCTCATTTTCTTGGCTATTCCTTAGATATGAAGAGAATTCTTGTAGGCTGAATATAGGTGTAACTAATGTTTGTTTTTCCAGGTACCAAATCTTTGTATTTTCATTTGTGTCTATTCCATTAAGATTTAAACAATTATTGATAGGAAATGACTTACTTACTGCTGCCTTTTTATAGTCTATTTATTTTTATAAATACTTTATTTCTTTACTTGTCTCCTGCTTTCTTCCTTTATAACTTGATGATTTTCTGTAGTTGTATACTTTGATTCCTGTATTTCTCATTCAATGCATTTGCTATAGAATTTTGCATCTTATAAATATAATAGTTATTTTATGCAGATAAAAGTTCAATTGTTTGTTAAAATTGTACACTCTTGTTTTTTATCCACAAATTAGGTTTTATGGCACAATCTACATCTTTTTAATTTACTACTTATCAAATAGTTGTAGCTATAGATATTTTTAAATGTTCTTTAATATTTATAGAAGATATATACACCAGACCTTAGTTCTGTCCTTTTAATGAATTTTCTTCTTATTAATTCATATCATTTTATGCAGTTTGAAAAAACTGCTGTTAGCATTTCTCATAATGCAGAGCTAATGGTGGTGAACACCCTTGACTTTCTTTATCTAGAAAAGTGTTTATCTTTACTTCATTTCTGACATACATCTTCAATGGCAGATTCTGGAATGATAATTTTTTTTCTTTGTTTTTTTTTTATTTTTTATTCAGCAGTTTGAACACATCATCTTATTCTCACATGTCTTTTTGTTTTTTTATTTGAAATTTTTTTTTCACAGCCTTAAAAGCGTTCCCTTATACTGACACAATTTTCTCATACTGTTTTCAGGCTTTTCTTTTTTCTTTTTTTAATTCATGTAGTCTTTCTTTGCTTTGTGAAACTGTTGATCTTCACCAATGCACTTTTCATTTTGTTCATTGAATTTTTCAGTTTGATAGTTCTCTGTGGCTCTTTATGATTTCTACAACTTTATATATCTTGTGTTGATTACATAGCTGTGGTATCTCATTTAGTTGAGCTTTCTAACTACTTTCCTGAGCTCACTAAGCTCCTTTAAAAGAGTTTATTTTAATTATTCATCAAGTGATAGTTAAGCCTCTGTTTTTTTTTGTTTGTTTGTTTTTGTTTTTGAGATCAGTTACAGGAATATTTTTGTATTCCTTTGATGGTGTCATGTTTCTTGATTTTTCATGTTTTCTGACGTTTTGTTTCATTGTCATTGTAATTGAGGAATCAGTTATCACCTCCAATCTTTTTTTATTAAAGTTTTATTTATTTAATTGAAAGTCCAATTTACATAGAGAGAGGAGAGGCACAAAGAGAGAGGGCTTCCATCCGATGGTTCACTCCTCAATTGGCTGCAATGGCCGGAGCTGTGCTGATCCATAGCCAGGTGCCAGGAACTTCTTCCGGGTCTCCCATGCGGATGCAGGGGCCCAAGGGCTTGGGCCATCTTCTACTGCTTTCCCAGGCCATAGCAGAGAGCTGGATGGGAAGTGGAGAAGCCGGGTCTCAAACTGGCACCCATATGGGATGCCGGCACTTCAGGCCAGGGCATTAACCCGCTGCGCCACAGCACCAGCCCCTCACTTCCAATCTTTACTGACTGGCTATGTAAGAGAATTGCCTCCATCAGTCAGCCTGGCTTAGACATGTGACTCTGCGGATGTATCTAAACTACATATTTCAATCCTTTTTCTACAGATGTATGTGATTTTATACCATTTTATGTCATAAAGCCAGGTAAGGTGCCATGTGTCTTCTGTTTGTTTTTCTTGAGGTATTGCCATGGAACGTTCCAATTTGTGTATCTTCTACTAATTCTGTAAAGTTTAGTCAGCTGTTTGCCTAAAGCATTTGGATTCACCTTCTGCAGGTAAGTGTACTGCAGGAGCCTGCCTGTGGGAAGAGGGGTAAGCCACATGGAGCCTGTGCATGCTTTGGACAGTTGGGAGGATCCACAGATGGTGTATCTGAAACTACTCATCTATGGGCTCCCTGATGAAGTCCATGGCGCAAATAGTGAGGTATATGGCCTCTCTCTCTTCTTGTCTTTTCAAATAGCCTTGCTGTGCTGATTACTTCAGTATTCCAAGGGACATTGAAAGAAGTGGACTTCAGTGCAAGGTCCAACATGGTTACTAAAGCTTAGAATTCACTCTTCATGGACTTTCTCAGTACTTGGTTGTATCACTCTATACAGGGTAGTGTGAGTAACGTGTTCTTACAATTGTCAAGATTGTCAGATTATTTTTTCTTCTGGTGATGAAAATGAAATTCATTTGGGGGCCCAAGACTACAACAAAGGTACTCTTATCCATGAGCAGGTGTCAAAATTGATGCATCTTTTGGGGATTTGACAGTCGAATGTTCTATTGTATGATTTTCATGTGTCCTATACTTAGTTTTATATGATGAAACTAAGATTTTGCTAGATTAAGTACATTCTTCCCTGTCATCTAATAAATAAGCAGTAAGTCACAATTGGAATACAGATTCATGAACCTCAAAAGTTCATATTTGCCTCCTAGACACGACATCCTCTCCAAAACTGTGCATTGCTCATTGTCAAGTTGCATGGAATTTTTGTTTCCTCAGTAACAGTTTGAATAATTTGAATATTGTTGAAGAACCTCTGCTGTGGGATTAAACAAGCTGGCTCCACTACATTTCCCCAATAGCAGTATCAGGAAAGTAAAAAAAAAAAAAAACTTGCAATATAATGTTTATGAATGTTTATGGGGGATCAAATAAGAATATATAGACACACATCATTAGAATAGCGTCTTAATGTCTGATATATAGTATGTGATAAATGATAGCTGCTATTTGTCATTAATCTTTCATGCCGAATAAGCAGCAATGGCAATGGCATATGTATACTTGTGATAGCTTTTTTTCCCTTTAATTTTACCCATTAAGATCTGTAATACTTATTTCTATTACAGACATTTTTGCAAGTTTGTTGTTTTTTATAATTTCCTACATTTCAAACTAGAGTATGTTTCTAATTTGAATAAATGTTTTCTCTGGTACAATGAAATATATTTGTAAGCTACTATGTGCCTTTGTACAATATTCTTAATCATAAAACATTCATTTTATCAAAAATAACATTAAGTATTAATAATTCCAGTAGTCAATATTTAATATATGTACATTCTAGCTAACAATGAGATGATTTTCTTGAAATATTTATCACATCTTTTACCTGAAGTGTGTGAACTATGTTACAGTCTGAACAGTTTGAGTTGTCATCTATTTCTACAGGGCTTGTGTCAACACAGCAATGGTAATATATACAAGCATTCTGTACTCTATTCAAATTCAAAAATGCAGCTCTAAACCCACTGATTCAGCACTTATGTGGTTTACTGGATTCATCAAACAACCTAAGATGCACATTTTTAACATTTTAACCTTTCTGAACTTTGTATATACCTTTCAAGCAATGCCATTTTAAAATTGCTGTCAATCACACATTAGCATGATGCAAGGCATGCAGAAATATCAAATGCAGTAACTTCAGAATTTAAAAGAAACTTTTGGAAAAAAACATAGGAAAATATTTTTTATATTCGTTACCATGTTGATTATAGTCAGAGGTTGAGGAATGAGATGGATCAGAAGCTTTGGGCAACAATCCAAACACAAGAATACACTTTACAAATATGCCTGGATAGCTTCTAGTTATTTATTAATTATTTCAAGAAATCCAGCAATGCTGATACTTGTTTGGTTAGAGGATTACCTAGTATGGATGAGATACAGAATTTTCAACACTAAGTTGAAAAGTATTCAAATAAAGCAACTTCAATTCCGTAGAAATTTTAAGAATAATTTAATTTAGTTTTTACTGTTTTAAAATTCTTTCGTTAGGACCATTAAGACTACAGCAAGGAATCTATATGATTAGAGCAACGTGTCAGTGTCATTGATATTATTTTATATTTCTTAGTAATCCATAATATAATGGCAAGTCTTTTTTTTTTTAAGACTTATTTATTTGAAAGTCAGAGTTATACAGAGAGAGAAGGAGAGGCAGAGAGAGAGAGGTCTTCCGTCTGCTAGTTTACGCCCCAATTGGCTGCAACGGCCAGAGCTGCACCAATCTGTCGTCAGGAGCCAAGAGTTTCATCTGGAACTTCCTATGTAGGTGCAGGGGCCCAAAGACTTGGGCCATTTTCTACTGCTTTCAAAGGCCATAGCAGAGAGCTGGATTGGAAGTGGAGCAGCCAGGACTGGAACCGGTGCCCATATGGGATGCCTGAACTGCAGGTGGCAGCTTTACCCGCCAAGCCACAGAGCCCGCCCGATGGCAAATCTTATAACCATTGTCTTAGATTCATGGAATTAAAGTCTTCAAATGTCTGCTACTCCATTAGAATATGAGCTCCTTCAGGTCAAGAACTATGTGCTACTCATTCTTGCATTCTTCTCACCAGATATACCAAGAGAGAATGGCATTAAGTGAATATATGAATAAATACATTAAAGATTCATTGCAGTACATAGCGTGTCTCCCTCAACTGTGACATCAGCACTGGATTATTTGCTTTGTGCTTTGGGAACTTATGAAGTCCTTTTTATGTCAGGCATTTCAAGTGAAAACAAAATACCTAATGAATATATGACACACATCAACACACACACAAAAAAATGGACTGAATACTAACCTAAAGGTGTGTTTGAAATTTGATCACAACATTAAAAAAAACAAAAAACAAAACAAAACAAAACAACAACAACAACAAACCAAGAGGAGCTAAACTCAACCTGGTATGTTAGGTCTGATTTCCTAGGAGACAAAGATCTAAACCTGAGACTTGAATAAGAAGAATGATTCACATTCCAGAAATATTTAAGTAGGGTAACTTGTTTAGGTAAAGCTCAAATCATACATAAATTAAGCAGAGCAGGGAATGGCCAACAGTCCAGTGTAACAAAGAACCAAGTACATGTACAACAGAAATTAGAAGTAGTGAATTGGCAGATGGATAAAGATAAAGAGACAGCCAGTGGAGGATTCATACCATGATAAATCCAATAAATTTACTATGTATAAAAATATCTCACATGAGATGTAAAGTCAGAAGTTACACAAATTTGACTCCTAATATATTGCAGAGGGAAGCTCTGGGGTAATTCATTATGGAAGTGGAGAAGAGAGAAGGGACTTTTGAGAAGTTCTCCTCAGGAGCAGTATGGCTTTCCAAGAAAACTGACTGAGAAAACAGGAAGGGAGGAAAAAATTATTGAATGTGTATGGACTAAGCATTGTGCATTTCCCCGGAGAGCATTTAATGTATGTGTTTATTCAATTGTTATTTTCAATAATTTTGCATCACACGTCATCTCCAGCCATGAGAGCTTGACCCTGGGAAGAACAGGTAATTTATTTTTTAATTGGAATAGGAAATTAAGAAAGCGGATACATGATGTTGACATTTGCATCCAGACAAATGTGGCAGTCAGTAGAGGAGACGTTCATTACTAGAAAGTGACCCTTACAAGTGTTATAATGAGAGTGAAAGGGACGATCAACTCTGCTTGAACCAAGAGTCAAACAATCAAGCTAGGATAGTTGGAAATCAAAACAAGTCAAAGATCTTTCCATATTCGTTTAAATTAATTCTCTCAAAGTTGTTTCTTTTGTATTAATAACAGTGACTATTTACCTCCCCACTAGCAAACAAATGACCTGACCTATGCCAAAATGGAAATCATTTCTGTATTTCCCCTCAATGTCTACCCAATAGCATGAAATTATTTTAACAACAAATTGGATTTGTTACACTCCTCTTGTAGTTCTACCTTTTTCTGATTTTTTTTTCTGATTTATTTTATTAATTTGAAAGTCAGAGTTACAGAAAAAGAACAAGAGTCACAGAGAGAGATCTTCCATCTGCTGATTCGTTCCATAGATGCCTGCAGTTTTCAGGGCTGGGTCAGACTGAAGCTTGCAGCCAAGAACCCAAGCACTTGGGTCATCTTCTGTTGCTTTTCTCAAGCCTTTAGCAAGGAGCTGGATCAGAAGTGGAGCAGCCAGATATGAACTGATGCCCATAGAGGATGCCGGCATTGTAGGCAGTGGCTTCACCCAATATGCCACAGCTATCCTTTTAAAATTTCTATTTTTTAAATATTTTATTTATATATTTGAGAGGTAGAGTTACAGACAGTGAGAGAGAGAGAGAGAGAGAGAGAGAGAAAGGTCCTCCTTCTGCTAGTTCACTCCCCAAATGGTCACAATGGCCAGAGTTGTGCTGATCTGAAGCCAGGAGCCAGGATGTTCTTCCTGGTCTCTCATGCAGGGGCAGGGGCCCAAGCACTTGGGCCATTTTCTGCTGCTTTCCCAGACCATAACAGAAACCTACATTGGAAGAGGAGCGGCCAGGACTAGAACCAGCGCCCTTATGGAATGTCAGTACCGCAGGAGGAGGATTAACCCACTGCGCCACAGCACTGGCCCCAAAATTTCTATTTTATAAAGACTGAAACATGACACAATATTTTTAGGTTTGGTGTACTTATTCTAAAGGTAATTTTTAAAGCTATTTACAAAGCTGTCATGATTTAATTATATATTAACATATATGTGGTTTTTTTTTTTAAGATTTATTTATTTATTTAAAGTCAGAGTTACACAAAGAGAGAAGGGGAGGCAGAGACAGAGAGAGAGGTCTTCCATCTGCTGGTTCACTCCCTAATTGGCCACAGTGACTCGTGCTGTGCCAATCCGAAGCCAGAAGCCAGGAGCTTCTTCTGGGTCTCCCACATGGGAGCAGGGGCCCAAGCACTTGGGCCATCTTCCACTGCTTTCCTAGGCCACAGCAGAGAGCTGGATGGGAAGTGGAGCAGCTGGGACATGAACCGGCACCCATATGGGATGCTGGCACTTCAGATCAGGGTGTTAACCTGCTGCACCACAGTGCTGGCCCCATATGTGTGGTTTTAATGGCATTTGATTTACACATAGATTTACAGCCCTCTATATACATACTTTCCTATGTCTTAGACAGAGGCTGCTTGCTTATACATAATCCAGGTTTTATTGTTGTTCTTTTTTGTTTGTTTTGTTTTCTAGAAGCACAGTAAGTCTGCCAACTTAATACAGTTATACACAAAATGCAGTCTTGGCCTATAAAAATCGCTTTTCATAATTTGGTGCAGATGAGTGGAGTGACCTTCAAAGCTATTGGAAGAACAGAGTTTGGGTGCCTTGATGTGTCATGGGAAGCAGACATCCATGAGCTCTGCTGACCAGAACACTCATAAGGACTATCATGTGTGACTGTCCATAACTTTAGGAAGGACTTGGTCCATTAGAGTGCCAAGTTTCCCCATATTCAACTTGACATAAAACGATATTAGAATATCATGATGAAAATTATAAGGGCCAATGAAACTTAAAAATGATGATGATGATGTGATGATGATGATGATGATGATGATGGTGATGATATAAAAACTTGCCAGGTATAAAAATCAAACAAAGGAGGAGCCTGGAATTTAAATAACAGATACATAGACTATGGACATTTCTGATGACTAGATCTTGGTGTGCTAAAAGTTCAATAGAAGTAGGAGGAAATATAGCTCCATTGCTTTAGCAAACACATCTTCCTTTGTATTGGCGTCTACTTAATAGTTTAAGCACAGCAATGAGTCACAAGTTACTTAAGCAAATTCCAGTCTGAACTCTGGGGAGAAGAGCTGTTTGAGAGTAATTTATGGAATAAAGTGCCCAGTTTGCTGCTCTGGGTCTTAGAATGATATGTTCCATTTAAAAAAATAGAATAAGATCTGAAATTAGGATGGAGACTCAAGCAGGCAATGCTGTCTGCTATGACAAAGGGAAAAAGGGGAGGATGATACAAGTGGAGACCCTCAAGAATCTGTGATGTCTGTGAACCCTGGCATTGAGAAAGTCGAAGGAGTCCATTTTCAGATTTCACCCATGACACATGACATCCTGATGATTGAGTTCACACTAGCACCAATCTGGGAAGAATAGAGCTTAGGATGTTGGTCTTAAAAACTCTTAGAAGGGCAAAACAAGGCAGATGGAGACTATAAAATTACACATATGTGATTTTAACCAATAAGTATGAAATATTCACAATTTTGACATTCATAGATCTTATGTTATTTGTAAAATGCCAGTAAGTTAATCCTACTAAAATTGCTTTCTGTTGCTTGAAGTATTCTAAAAGCAATTGAAATGTGTCATAAAGGAGGCAATCACTTCCATGACATTGGTGCAATGTGATAAAAAACAGATGAGAAAGTGAAAATCATAGCAAAATTCAAGGTTTAGAAATGCAATCTAAAAAATTATCAATGAAGTGGAGACAAAACAATTAGTAAAACTAGTCACTTGTTAGAAATGAAGGAGGTGATTAAAAGTCACCGTAGCTAACTGTAAGTCTACATATTTTCATTTAGAAAGAAGAAACCAGAGGAAATGGCTTCTGACAATTTGTTTTCCCTTTGACATTGCTGGGATGAGTGCTGTGAAATGATATGTATGGTCTTCAATGATCTTGTCTTCTGAAAAAATAGCTAAACTTACAGAAAAATAGAGTTAGGAAGGAACTACTTAAAATCAATATATCTTATGAAAAATATGCTGGTGTGATCACAACATCAATATTAGGATAGTAAAAAATAGGATTCACAAAATATTAGATCATGTGTTAAATAACACCTTGCAATGCATTGTTAGTACCCTCAGAGCAGGGTAGTGCAAGCATATTTGGAGTTTCTAAATGAGAGTTTTAAGGGCAAAATGCAAGCAGATTAAGAAGAGCCATGCAGAAAGAACTTGCAAGACAGGATAGAGCATGTGCCTAAACTGAAGCCAGACAAAAAATAAGTGAAGTGAACAACTACCATGCAAAACGATGCTCTCTGTGACTTGTGTTCAGGCATCTCAGTGAATTTTGCATTTAACATTTCTTACTGGCTGGCATAATAATACTAATGTAACAAAATTATAGATGAATCAACCTGACTTC
This sequence comes from Lepus europaeus, assembly GCF_033115175.1. Classification (NCBI taxonomy): domain Eukaryota; kingdom Metazoa; phylum Chordata; class Mammalia; order Lagomorpha; family Leporidae; genus Lepus; species Lepus europaeus. Next base: position 11,156,220 of record NC_084839.1, on the reverse strand, counting down.
TATATTATATTGACATTAAGTTCCTATCTACCTATTAAATATGACCCAACTTAAATCATAGAAACATATATTAGATCAGAACATGCTTCACTACAGATCATTATTCAATATTTCCCCATTGCAATAATACACAATTTTACATTTTAAATTGTTACTTAGGTGTAAATATGCACACATATATGAATGTTTCCTAGATTTTTGACATCAATGAGATCAACTACAGCATACAACTGTATGTAAGAATAGTCTAAGCTGATGGAATCACAAATGTAATTATGTAAGACCTGAAAAGCCAAGATATAAATTACCAAGTCCGTGAATTACAATCACCGAAGTAGTAGAAGGGCATTGAAAGGTTTAATTCCAAATGATGCCTTATAAAGATGCAGTCTACAGACCTCCTGAAACCAAGGGAAATTTCTGCAATATGAAGAGATGTAATTGTTCCAGGATTCAGAAAGCTAACTCTTCTGGCAGTGTAGATATATTATATGCATGAGGTCACTTACACAGCTATCACTGTTGTTCAGAGATGAAGTTATAATAAGTGTGAAACAGAACAGTCTCAATATAATGGGAGCTAAGGAACAAGCAGCAGAGCTATCATAGAAACTGGAAATTACAACTTAGGTTGTATTCTTTGAAGTTTCTTGAACTATTCATTATGACAGAAAAATTCTTTTCAAGAACAAGGGTAGTTGTATAAAGGAATAAATAGCAGATCTGCTGTGCTGTGATGTTCAAGCAACAGGTTCCTAGAAAGTACTCTGTACTCATAACACTGAGTAATACTGAATTTTCCTCAGTTAATAACACTATATTCTCATAATATAAATTAAATCTATATGGAACACTCTTAATTTTTTACAGATTATTATGTGAATTTAGTAGTCATTAATTACTACTGTTAATATATATATACATACATGTATATATATATATATATATATATATGGGTATATATATATATATATATGCCTGATTGGAAAATGGTGGCATGCTATAATTCCTTTCTCATTTATTAGTAATCGTGCTACTATAAATAACTTTCTATAATCTGTTAAATGGTTAAATTATTATACAGTTTATATAGAAAAGATAATACATTGTTTTCTTCACAAATTTTTGTTTATGCATTTTTATTGTTATTAAAATGCAGAAATTGAAGGAGATGTTCCATCCACTGGTTCATCCCTCAAAAACCCACAACAGCCAGGGCTGGGCCAGACCGAAGCCAGGATCCTGACTCTAGCCCAGTCTCCTTTGAGGGTGGGAGGGGCTCAAGCACTAGAGCAGCATCTGCTGCATTCCAGGATGTGCGTAGTAGAAGCAGAGTAGCCTGGACTCAAACAAGGCACTGACACGTGGCATGCAAGCTTCCCAAGCAAAGACTTAGGCCTCTGTGCCAAAGACCAGCCCCTATATGTCACTTTCCTATTCCACTAGCTCTTTTTAATATAATGAATTCATTCTTACCTTACTCAAAGGACGATCAGCCACTTTTTACTATAATTGCAACTTACTCTATTTTTGAGGGGATGTATTAATTTTTATTTTATTTTTAATTGTTGGGGCCAGTGGCCCTGGCCCGACATGAGATGCAGCAGGCTGAGGCTGTCCCTTATCTAATCCTGTTTCCAAGACTTTTCGTCCCATATTCCTGCAGGCAGGATGTGACTTCTGATGAAGGTTTATGATGTTCTTTGCACTATCTGCAGAGCTTGTACCCTGATCATTGCTACTTTGTAAACTTGCTCTGTTCCTGTGCTATGCATGATTACACACAATGAATGTTATCTGTATGGGGCCTGGGGTATATATCCTTGTGTTTCTTGGTGCTCGTGGCTGGAGACTAAAGGGTTTCCTTAGGGAGACTGCCTCCAGTCACTCATCGCCGGGCCCGCTACTTTGGCTTGGAACGCGATGAGGCAATAAACGTGGTGATGAATTGACTGAGTGCTGCGTGTCTCCATGTGGTTTGTCGGGTGGCCTCCGACATTTAATCTTTCGGTTAACAAGAAGATTCTTGAGACTGATTCCTAAATTCTTTGCATATGACCTTCCTACTGTTGTGTAACACCCATGCCTTCTGAAATAATGACAAGAGATTTAGACATAGCTTCTGTTTTTCCTACTTCAGGCAATGCCCTGGTTACTTTCATTATAAACTGGTATTATAAAGGCACTAGTAGACCAAATTCTATTAAAAAATAAAAATCTCATTTGTGTTGGTTTTCTAACTCTGTCCTCCAAATTTTCCTCATTCATAGAGATGTAGGGGTCTTTTGTTTGATCAAGATACAAGAGCATTTAGCAAGACAGTATTTCTTGTACAGAAAAGAATTGAGTAATGAAACTGTGCTTCAATTTGTAATTAATATGAGAGCCAAAAACTCCTCACAATATTGAGAAGTGATGAATATCAAATACACTAGCACTCTCTCCTCTGGTGCTTTTTACCTGTTTATGATGGCTGACTCAATATTAAATATAAGAATGATAAAGAAGTTTCAGTGCCTTTCTTTCCAAAAGATATTATGTAAAACAAAAAAAAAATTAAAAACAACATGTTGGCAACTCATTGTACTTGTAAGGGTAAATTATCTGTGGAAAAGAGCCCATAGGGAAAGGGTATACACTTGCCTAGTAAGAATGTCATGAGTATGTAATAACTATGTAGTTACTCTGTCTGCAGTTTCTATTAATGTCAACAAGCACTAAATGATAATAAGATACTGATATGCTTTAGCTTCAAAATTCACCAACTTAAGAAATCATATAATTTCTTTTGAGCCCCTGCTATTTTATAAATGTAATGCAGATATATTTTTGTGAAATAGTATTTGTGTTCTTTTATGAAACCAAATTATAAATGTGGATATATGAATAATTTGGTCCTTGTTATGGAAAGGAATAATTTATCATTGAACCAACTATTCCTCCAGGCAGTCTCAGTGTAATTTTCAGGTTATAAAAATAATGCAAGAATATGTACTGAAGTGAAAATTAACCTTAAATAAAGACCTCCCAGGAAAAGCAATTGCAGGCCTTTGTTAATTCATGTACATGGGCAGAGGTTATCTGTACACAAATATGGACATTCACTAGTTAAGTTTTGCTAAAGGTAAATATTATTCTAGGCTGGGACAGTCAATAGGGATGTCTTACACTTTGGGCGTGAATAGAATAGGTTTAAAATCAAACTCATGTACTGTTACATTGAGACACTGCAGACGGCTAATGGATATTAATGTGAAAATTTGAGATAAGGATGGGAAAATCAAGGAGTGTTTAAAATTCAGTTATCATAAGTTAGAATTTTAATTTCCATCCTCTCTCTAAAATGGCATGTGATTTTTAACATCACTAAATTTGCATTTGACTGAGAACAAAGAAAATCCACACAAGAGGGCCAGGCCATCAATGACTCAAACTGTACTTTTTATTCAATAGAAATGTTTATTTCCTTATAATCTCTAAACACATGCTGAAGGAACTGACTGCATTCTGGCTTGGTCATTTCAGAACCTGATAGTGTTCTCAAATAAGATCTGAATTAAAATTATCTGGCTAGACTACTCAGAAAGCAAGACCTTCTCTCTAAACTCACTGCAACATTTCTTGAAATAAAACTGAGAAGAGTTCATTTCACCTACTCCTCGATTGCCAGTTGTAAACAGTGCACAATTAGAATGAATCAAGACATTTTAGATGAGTGTGCAGAGATAATCTCAGCCTCGCATTTGCAGGTGCACTGCAAGTCATAGCTTAGTCACAGCTCAGTGTTAGTAGATAACAGGCACGGGAACAGGCGGTTCTGTTTAGAAATATCGATGCACAATGTAAAATCAGATATTTTTCAGTTGATTTCCATCTCTGCTTCTTACTAGGTAACATTTCTGGAAAATTTTGTGACATTTTTGGACCAGTGGCCTTATCTGTGACAGTTGCATAAAATATTTCCCACTTAAAATTTTGTCATCTCTTAAACATTGAACTAACTCCAATGCCAACCAATGTGCTTAATAAAATATTCCCTTGGGTCTTCTTTCTGCATCACTTAGGATTAATATCAAGTGCCCTTCCTTCCAAAATTGTTTCCACTACCAAAAGAGTAACAAAATACTGTCTCTGAGCCAGGCAGAGCTTTGTATGGATTATTCCATGTTGTTATCACAAATGTTGTCTTTAGAAAGTTCTGCTATTATCTTCATTTTAACACATGGAAGAGTGAAGCCTTAGACAATGGCAATATGAGATGGAGTCTTTGCTCCCAATCGTGGCATTCAGCCCTCCTTGTGTGGTGTTCATAGCACTCTGAGCTCTTTCATAAAATACTTACTGCATTTTCTTGTGCTTTTTGTCTGTCTCTATCACAGATCATCAGCATATTGAGAGAATGGGCAGTCATTCCCTACCCAACTATGGAATACAGCAACTAGAGGAAACACAGCACATGTGAAAGTTTATCATGAAATATAATTTGATTGTAATGAATTGAAAGCAGGACATAGATTATTTCCTAGGTGGAATATTTTCTGCAGGGAATAATAGAAAATATTACCCAGGTATTGATCACTGAAAAATTTTTCCAAGGCAGTCAACCTTTAATGTTTCTGCTTTCTCATTAGAGGAAGATCTTAGGCGGGCAAGAATGTTTCTTTTTAATTATTTCTTTATTTCTTTTTTTTTTTTTTTTTGGACAGGCAGAGTGGACAGTGAGAGACAGAGAGAAAGGTTTTCCTTTTCCATTGGTTCACCCCCCAATGGCCACTGTGGCCAGCGTGCTGTGGCCTGCACACCGTGCTGATCCGAAGCCAGGAGCCAAGTGCTTCTCCTGGTCTCCCATGGGGTGCAGGGCCCAAGGACTTGGGCCATCCTCCACTGAACTCCCAGGCCACAGCAGAGAGCTGGACTGGAAGAGGAGCAGCTGGGACAGAATCCAGTGCCCCAACTTGGACTAGAACCCCGTGTGCCAGTGCCACAGGTGGAGGATTAGCCTATTGAGTCACGGCGTTGGCCTTTAATTATTTCTGTTTTTAACTCCCATGCTTAATATTGTACCTGGGACAAACTAGTAAACTCGAGAATGTTTGCATTGATCTCAAATTTGAGGTATCTCCTTTCCTGTTAAAAGTAGGAGCAGCTTATTATACCCCCATCCTTCTCCATCCTATATGCATAGGTCTTGAGAAGCTGATGGTAAATTTCATATAAAATCATAAATATACAAGAAAATTCAAGGTAATTTTGGGAGACAAGAATAAAAATGGGCTTTCCTTATTATAGATTATATATTAAAATGCTATTACTTCAATGAGTGTGATATAGTCCAGATTTGACCAACAAGTCAATTTAATAAAGGATTCAAAGACCGGGCTCATGCATACATAAAATTCATATATAATATGGAATATATGTGAAATAAGCAATATTTCAAGTGAGTAACAAGGTACAGATTATAACATTGGATTTATTAGATATTCACTGGAGAGTAAAAAAGAGAACCAAATGAAAATATTCTGTATAAATTCTATATAGATGAAAAATGAAACTTGGAAAAACAGATCAAAAATCCATAAATTAAAATCTAAAAATCTGTTAGAATAATGATAATATATTCATTAATTTAGAGTTATTATATTGTCAGAACTATTCTGTATTGTGTTATTTTTGTATGTCTTACAGCACTGAGAAAATTCTACAAAATACCAAAGTGATATCCTTAAGTCTCTATTAATTGTGGTGTTCTCTGAGTGACATAGACTGAAAAAATTATAATTCGTTAGAATTTTTACTTTTTAGAAGTTAATTGAAATTGCTTGTCTATGAATTTATGGATTTTGTTGGTCTTCTGAACATGATATAGGTGATTCTATTGGGGTCTGGGGGGTCTGTTGTATAACCTTAGCACTTCTCATGCCCTTTAGCTTTGTTTTGCTGATGAGGTGGTAAACTTTGTGACAGTGACAGAAACTAAGGACAGAGTTCATTTTGTTGGTAAGACGCTAAAGACTATAATAAGAAACAGTTATGGAATCTGTCTTGGTACCTGGTTACACTAAATACAGTCACTAATTTCATCTTCTATGAAGGAGAAAAAAATAAATTCACATTTGACTAACAGAAAATATTTTCATATGCTTACATTGAATGAATGAAAATATCAACACATTTATTTCTAGATATGTTTTTAGTATTTTGCATCATTTAAACAAAAACACAGACATTTCAAACCAAAAAAACTCAATAAAGACAAATCACAGTAAATACATCTTGGAGAATAAGAAGCAACTGCTTCAATATCCTGGTGGAGAAGAATGTTGGATGCATTCACAAAGTTTCATTGTCAGTGTCTGCAAAAACGTTTCAAAGTTAGCATTACTCATTTGCCCCGAAAGTCTGAATTATTGTTTTTCTTTCTTAATATTCTCCTTACATGTCCAAGACTAATCTTTATTAGATAACCATAGTACTTCTACAGTTACCCCAATTATCTCCTACATCATTTATTTCTCTTTCTGTTACTTATTTTTTAACAAATTCTGCTCATGTGCAAAATATCCTCATTCCATTTCATGTGAATTTTTTTTTACTTGTTTACAGGGAAAACTATTGAACAAAGTGCCTCTAGATAGTCTCTCTTTCAAACCTCTCATCTTTTTTCATCCACTAGCTATACATAACTAATTACTTGTGTCATGGTTGTCAATGACTTATTTCTTGATATAACCAATAGCCACTTAATGTTATGTGACTTCTCAAAAGAATTTGGCAAATTGACCACTTCTTGGCTTTTTGGTTACAAAATGCCCTTTATTTCCCCCTTACACTTTTGACATTTACTAGTAACTTTTTTAAAGGCTTCTTTTTACAGATTTACTTATTTATTTGAAAGGCAGAGTTATAGAGATGGGGGCAGACAGAGAGAGAGAGGGAGAAAGAGAGAGGAAGACCAATTTTCCATCTGCTATTTCAATCCCCAAATAGCCACAACAGACAGAGCTGGGCATATCCAAAACCAGGAGCTTCATCCAGGTCTCTCATGTGGGTGCAGGGACCCAAATACTTCTTCTAAGTTCCACTGCTTTTCCAGATACATTAGTAGAAAGCTGGATTGGAAGCAGAGCAGCTGTACTCATTCTTGTATCCATATGGGGTGCAGGCACTACAGGCAGCAGATTTTACTAGTCATTCCACAGTTCTGGCCCTTCCTTTTTTTTAAAAAAATTAAATTTATTTGAAAGTCAGAGTTAGGGAGAGAGAGAGAGACAGAGACAGAGACAGAGACAGAGAGACAGAGAGAGGTCTTCCAGCCACCTGTTGGTTTCCGAGATGGCCACAATTGCCATGACTGGGCAAGGCTAAAGCCAGGAGCCAGAAGCTTCATCTGGGTCTTCCATGTGGGTTCTATGGGCCCAAAATCATAGGTCATCTGCCGCTGCCTGGTTGGGAAGAGGGTCTGCAAGTGGAGGGAACTGGGTCAGAAGTGGAGCAACTGGGACAAGAACTGGCATCTCAGGTGGTGGATTTACCTGCTACACCACAATGCTGGCCTGCCTCATAACATTTATTTTTCTGTGTTTACATGTTTGCTGAAACAGTAAATATTAAAATACATTGGGACATAATATATGTCCTCCTCTTTTTATTCATTTACATGTTACCCATGAGTAACCTCATCCAGTCTATGGTTTTTAATGTCGTTTCTAGATTTACCGTTTTCCTGTAGCTGAAAACATATTTCTGCCTTTCTGTGTGGGTCTTTCCTCCTTCCATACATAGTTTGTTCTTTGACACAGTCGCTAAAGCCAATGGTTAAATGCCTATTTTTGCCGATTCAACCTGTCAGGGAACGCTATGAAGTACTTCCAAACTATATGCTGAATGAAATCCCTTAAACCAAATTCCTCTACATCCTTGCTGATCAAAACCATCTCCAACTTTCCACAGGAGTCCTGTAACACCTCCAGATCTCATTTTCTGCACCCAGCCCTTGCAATTCACTCCTCACTCCAATTCCTAATTATGAATTAACCAAATCCCTAATTAATAAAACCAAAACCAAAACAAACCAAATAAAAGCAACAATTAAGAAAAACTTTAAAACCCTGAAGTTTCTCCGATGGTTTCACATATTGGTAAAAATCCCAATTTTTTTCTCGGATTAAAAGATCTTTAATACTTCAATCCTTGTTTATCTCTTCAATTTAAGTTTATTTCACACTCATCTTTACTCTTTACCCCCCATATAATCTTCCCTGTTTCTAAAAATTCTAAGCTCACTTAAGCATCAGAGACATGCTCCAGTGTTATATCTCCCAAAAGTGCACTTTGCTTTGAACTTTATGACTGAATTTCAGTTTGAATATCATCTCACAAGAAGGCCTCTGTGTTCGGTGGATTTAAAATCCCACCTGTTCATTTGCCACTGTATCACCGACTTTAATTCTCAAAATATATCACCTCCTCCTCATGCTGGCTTGTTGTTTTGCTTTATCTCTTTCAAACAGACATGAAACTGCATGAAAGTAAAAATTTTCCTGTCTTGTTCTCCCTATATTCTCACTGGCCAGAAAGACATCTGACATACAACAGCTACCCCATTGAAAGATACCATTGAACAAGTAAATTAACAACTTACTATTTGTTTGTCAACTCTTCCACTAAATCTTTGATTGACTTGAGACTAATGACTTGCATGATTCATTTTTTTTTTATTCTCAGGAACCTCATTATAGCAGGAAAATTGATGTTAGAATAAATGTGAAATCATTGCCATGGATGCCATCATCCAACATCTCTCAGCAGTTATGAACACTGAGATCATATTGTAAAATAACCTAGCTTTATTGAACACAATTAAAAGAAAAAGGGAGCTAAGGACTTGGAAGTAAAGTGGCTCTATGATTTTATGAGAACTCTGTGTGTAGACAAGGGATTTCTGCAGAAGCAGATCGGGATGAAAATAAGCATGGCAGAAAGAACGGCACTCACGTATGTAAAGGCAAAAACACAATAGTGGAGGGATGATTCTGGCCAGATGCATGATGACAGCTGCGTCGCGGCAGAGCATATTTCCCACAAGGGATAGGAGTATGATCCATCCAGTGGGGTTTTTGTCACTTACCTTTGAAACTGGCAGGCCTAATTGTCTCAACCACTTGAAAACGATGGAAATGGGTGCTATTGATTGGCAATGCCATATATTTCCACCTTGTCTTGTTGGATAAGTCACCCTTAGGACTCAAATGTCATGCTACCAAAAGGCCAAGCAACATGTAGATAAACTCTGTATAGATGTTCCAGGCAAACTCCTCCAGTGAAGTCACCATCCAGTACTAGAATTGTGAGAGGGAGAGCCTTCATATGATCAAAATCCACACATGAGGCTGGAAGTTATAAGCAAAGTGAAGTCACCCTCTCTGTGCCCACTTAAGAATCTCTGAGTGTAATGATTGTTATTTCATTTTGCCAGTAAGTTTGGAGTGGTTATCATATAGCAATAAGATCTGGACCATGGATGAAAGGCACTCATGGACACACATATGTGTGGAACAGGAGTGTATGGAGCCATTGAGTTCCAGGTACTTGGACCCTCTCAGACAAAGAAGAAACAAAAGCTGTCAAAAGACATTAGTGTCACTACATGGAATCCTTAGATTGTCCCTTTTCCAGAGAATATATGACCATTATATTTATTCTGGTTGTTGGATAATAGAAAGCACAGAACCAATAATAGATGCACATGTGAATTAGCGCAGATGAGATACAGCCATGGATGTGTTCTGATAGAAGACTCACATGCACTGGAGCTAAACACATACATATAATATAAAGACCTTAAACTCACTACATGATTCTAAAAAAATAAAGAATAGTTACAGCTTTAGACTGTCATTCAGAAAAAATGTTTTCAAGATGACAAGTAACAAATACATCTATAAAGTTGATAAATGCATTTTCTAACTTGTCTTCTCTTTAGGTGACATTACTATTTAAATATACTCTTTAACCATTGAGCCCTAGCTAACTTTTATAGTCTTGAAAAATTATATACTTTAACCTAAAAACAACAACAAAATTCTTCTTGATAATTTGTTTCATTCATAAAATGGACTCCAGAGGAGGGTTGAGGACACTCCAAAGTTAGTTCTCATCTCCCTAGGAAATGTTCCTTAACCAACTTAGTCAGCATGAACTTCTTCCTCTCAAGGCTCCCACTGTGGGCATGGTGGTCATTCCTGGAAGTTACATCCTAGGTTACCCATTTATTACCTATTGCACATCTTTGCGCTTCTTCTACTCTGTTGTACCATCAAATGAGATTCTTAGGCTCACTGTTAAATCCCAGGAAGACGGGAGCAACCTACTGTTACAGTCTCAATGGGCCTTTCATGTTGTTTTTTGGCTTGCCCACAGTAAATGGGTTAAAAAGCAATAACTAATTTAAATGTTAGGGAAGTATTACGTGGGAGACAGCAAGACTTCAGGTGATGAATTTACACTTAGCTAAACTGTAGCCACTTAGGAATTTAGTAGAATATGCAATGCAACATTGTCAAGATTTGTGAAATTTGGGCATTTTCTGAACAACACATATATTTAATGAAAATTAATAAAAGTACAGTTTAAATTGATAGCTTTTTTGGACATCTCTCAGCTTCTTCCCTAGATGGTACACAGTCTATTCTGCACATAATAATCAGAGTAATTCCTTTAAAAGATTTATTTATTTATTTGAAAGTCAGAGTTACAGAGTTAAAAAGAGAAAGAGAGAGAGCGGTCTTCCACCTGCTGGTTTACTCTGCAAATGGCTCCAGTAGCCCAGAGTTTCTGCTGGGTCTCCCATGTGGGTGCAGGGGCCCTTTGCTACCTCCCCAGGCACATGAGCAGGGAGTTGAATCAGAAGTGGAGCAGCCAAGATTGAAACTGGTGCCCATATGGAATGCCAGAACTCCAGGTGGTGGCAGCTTTACCAGCTAAGCCACAGGACTGGCCCTAGTCAGAGTTATTATTAAAAACAAGTCCAATGACAGCAGGTCTCTGTTTGAAACCTCTTTCTAATTTCCATCCTATTCTGGGCTTATTTCCTAATGTATCTTCTAATTCTTTTTGCTTTGATCAGCTAAGCCTGGCCACGTTAGCGATCTCTGCTTCAGGGTCTTTGCTTTTGGGATTCATTAAGGCTGGGGCACTCCACTCCAGCACTTACACCAGGGGACTTACTCTATCCTTTTATTTAGGGATCTCCTAAATTATCACATCCTCCTGGAGACTTTCATTGATCACCTTCCCTAAAACCCTCTTTTTCTAGTACTGTTTATCACTCTGTGTGTGCACACACATTGCTTAGTTTATAGTTCACAGTGCTAAGCATTCCATGATACTACACCATTTATTTGGTTGTGCTTATTATCTGCTAGTCCTACTACAATTCAAATTTCTTTAGGGCAGATGTTTTATTTGGATCACTGTTGAAACTCTAGAACCTAGCATGTGGTAAGTGCTCAATAAATATTTGCTGAATTCAAATTTTATTGAATTATATGTATGTACATATATATAGAGAGAATTTGAAAATAAATAGCACTTATAAATTAAATGCATTATATTTATGTGAACAGTCACATGCTCACTCTATACTTCATGAATTTAACTGTACCTGAGATTTTTAAGATCTTAATGACCATTTAGCCCAATCTAATAGTCAATGAATAAGAACAATAAAAGGAGAAAGTAAATCACATCAACTTGTCCTTTGGTTGCTAGACATGATGCTTGGTTTTGATATACATTTTCTCAGCAACTGTAGTTCTCCCAAAAGTCATATGGTTTCATATATATGTGCCCATTTATTGATGCAATATCTTAACAATCAGGAAGGTAAGCAAGCAGAGGATCTGAGAATTAGGATCCATCTCTCTAACTCATTCCACCATGTTGTGTAACACCTTCTACTTTCCCCTTAGCTATTTCACTTGCTTGGAACCATGTACTACTTGGTGCAGCCCTGTTTCATTTATTATCTCCAGAATTGCAATCTAGAAATCATACAAATTGTCTTTTGATTTCTTCGGGTGTTTATTTTTCATTTTGAAGTCTCAGTCTCAGTTTTTACATAATGTAAATATTCATAATACTATCTATTTATCTACCATTCTGAACGAATTGATGGACTTGCAAAAAGGATTTTCTAACTTTGAATTTGGATATTTAAATATATTTATATATAAATACATATTCATATATAAATATGCAGAAATGTTACAGTTATCCATAACCAGTATTTATTTAGTAGCTTTCATAAATAGACTATTTTGAACGTATTAAAGTTTAATTATATCCTTCTATTGTCTCTAATTCTGTCTGATTCCAGTATCAAAGGCCTAAGTAGATTTGTAGAGATCAGAGGCAATACAAAGGTAAGGTTGAGGAGATCTGGAATCCATAATTTACATGTCTTCCAAAAAGCAATCAGAAGACACTGTCTAGGACTGAAAATGCTTTAAAAAATGAAATAAGATAAAAATGAAGAAAAGGGAATGTGTTTTATACTTTGAGGGAATTTCCCCTCTGGGAACTAATGATTTATTTGAAAACATACAGGATGCAATTTTAAATGTTGCTATCTGGAGGGCATTTGGAAGATATTTTGTATTGCTAGGTATTATGGGATTTGATCTATGCTCTTATCTAAACACATGCATAACTCACATTTGGTGAGCCTGTTTATTTGGTAAAATCACAGAGTTGGATAACCCCAAGGTAAGAAATGCAAAATGAGAGAATCCTTATCTCAGTACAGTAGGTGGCTTAGGAGAAAATTCAATTCAAGTAATATTACTACACGTTGAGGTAACTACTGGAAGCAACACTGAACAGATATTAAAAAAAAAAAACAAAAAACTGTGAGATTTAGTATGTCTTTAATTCCAGATTACGAAAGAACCAATTGTAAGGTTGAAAATATGGACTCAAAAGAGTAAATAGTTTGATTTCCAACTTAGAATCCTCATCTAGAGTATTGTTAATGGTTCTCACTGACATAGAACTAACTTTTCAATACTTTAGGTTCACAAAGGGCAAAATGTGAGGATGGTCCATAATAATAACTGCTCTTAGAAGTAAGATGTGTTGAGGAGTTTCCACTGTATTCCTTCATTGCCCCCAAGAAAAGCTGTTATTTGGGCCACAGATTAATTTAGGAACATTAGGAGTTGGTGCTTTCAGGAAAATAATAAAAAATTCAAAAGCTTCAAGTGTCTCCAGAGGTTCTCTGAGTTTCTTTGGTCTTTTGGATGATGTCACATTTATCTTCCCTTTCATGTTCTACCTGTGAGACTAAGGGGTGTAAAAGGGGTTTGTATTTTGTAAAAAGCTAAGTGGAAATTAAAGCAGAATTCAAAGAAGTCAACTTTTAAAGCATTTCATGAAAGTGGTTTTAGGAGTCATGGGCCTGTACCTCATCAGGAAATAGTACGTTCCATTATCTTCTTTTAATCTTTTCCAAGTAGGCATTGTGGTGTGAAGCATGGGGAAAGGTCCTGCCACATTGCTGTTCCTGGATCACTTAGTCTTGAGAAGATGACCAGCTAATTTATCTGTCTAAACTAATATAAAGTATTTCTATATTTTACAAATGCCTCCATTTTTTTTAACCAGTGATATTTGTTTTTCCTTTGAGTTAGAAGCTATTCTCACTTTACCTTTGAAAATGAGTATGTTGATAAAATGTATTACTTAAGGTCGCTAAATTAAGCACAGATCACAATCCAAACTCTGTTCCTTTATTTTGTGTTTTCCATGTTGGAGAAGTAAAAGTCTAATGTGGCACATATATAAAAACATCAAACATAATACTTCATGTTTGCCATAGAGAAGTGCTAAAAATTGCTTTTTTTTAGGCAAATGAAAATGAATGCTTGAGAATACAACCTCACATTTTAAACCAACCATCAAATTTCATAAAACAAAGTGAGAGTCCTTATAGACTGTGTGATCATAATGGCTGCTTTTTTTTTTTTATTAATGAGGCTTTCCAGGTTAAGCTAATCATATTTATGTGTTGCAATATTCAAAGTTCTCAAATTGCCCACAAGCAATTTAATACATCTGGCCTGAATGGCCACAAGCACTGCCAAAATTCATTTGTGAATTTGCGTTATCATCCAGAATGTAATGTTACATACAGCCTATCCAAATGCTGACTGTTTTCTTTCTAACCTTCCTTATGAATGCCAAACAGATGGTCTGATTTAGATATCAACAAAAGCCCTTAGTGTAAGTTAACAATACCCTAAAGAACTTATAGTAATCACTGCTTCAAAACACAGAACCTAGTTAAATACCAGTATTATTTGAGAAGAGAAAAAGGAGAGGAAATAGAGACTATAAATACTTTTGTGATTTCAGATTTTCCTGAGTAACCAGCATATCTGAATTTTGCAGTCTACTATATGCAAATTCACACTTGATTAAGAACATTTCTAGCCCAAAGTTTAACTATAACACTTATTTTTACATCAATGTCTTAGCTTGGAGGCAATTTCTAATCTTCTGAGCAAAAAGGAGGTATCCATCCAAGTCCCATGATCTTCCTAAATTAAAGAGAAAGGGAGAGGAAGTTATGGTAATTAAGAAGCCTAGAATTAGTGGAGCAGAGAATTTTAGAGGAGAAAATTATTCTAAAAAAGAGTAACAGGAATTTCCAAAGGAATATCTTTGAATCTTTGAAATTCCTCAAAGCTGTCAAAACACAACTAATAGAAGAAAAAAACATAATAGGAGAATGTGAACGCTATACTTGATTAAGTTCCTTTAAAGAGCATTAATATCTGTCCTAGCCATCTTCTGTGTATTCACAGGACAAGTCTAGCCTAGTTTTACCCTAGGATAGTTTAGACTCACTACTAAGGCACAGCCTTCAGTGGGCATCAGGGAGGGTCCATGGAGCCCATGAGGTCTCTGCAGTGGTTCTCCTGGGAATTGAAACTGGCCATCCTCTGTGTAAAGTACAGAGATTGTACATCATGATGTATAGGATTATTTTGGCTTTTGGAGATCTTTTGTGATTCCATTAACATTTTAAGATTTTTTTTTCTATTTCTATAAAGAATTTAAAAAAAAAAAAACAGCATTAAGTTCTTAGTTATGGTTACCCTAAATGCAAAAGATGAAATTCACTAATCAGAACGAATAACATGGCAAAACAGATAAATAAAAATAATCCAGTGACATACTACCTATAAGAGATAGTTACTTTTTTTATTTATTTATCATCCACTGGATTGCTCCCCCAAAGCCTGAAAGGCCAGGACTAGACAGGGCTAGTCCAAAGAAGCTAGGACTTAGAATGAAGACCAGGAATTCCACGTGGGTGGTGGGAACCCAACCATGTGAGCCATCACCATTGCCTGACAGGGACTGCACTAGTGGCTACAGAAAGTGCAGTCAGAAAGGATATACCTCCAAGGAGGAAATATCCCTTGACAATGTGCATATATTAAAATCCTTAATATCCTGATCCAAAAATACTTGACTACTTGAAGTAAGAGATGATATAACTAAAGGGAAAGATAGAGAAACCCAGAATTATATTTGGAGATTCTTCTCTCAGAGACTGAGGGAACAGACAAAATCAGCAATAATAGCAAAGATATAACCAATATAACAATCAACTTTACATGAATGACATTTATAGCACACTTCATCTAACAATAATAGATTATATACTTTTAAATATGTACATAGAATATTTACATATACATTATAAATACAGGACATTTATGATGATAAAAAATTTAAAATAGGCTTAAAATAGTTTATGTTATTCTGAGTATGCTATCTGATCACAGTAGTATTAAAACACAGATTAGGAAGAGAAAATTCCACAGCAAAAGTAACTTATAATTTAAACCATATATGCTTTAAACCATATATTAATGTCTTTAGAAGACATCATAAGAGAAATAGAAAAATAATATGAGCAACAGTAAATTAAAATGCAATAAAACAAAAGTTATTGAAGTCAACTAAAGCAGTTCTTTAAGGTATGTTCATAGCATTGTATATTGCTATTCCAACATTTGGAAACTGAACAACATATTTTTAAATAACTCAAGTGTCAAAAAGGAAGACAGGATTTAGACACATTTTGTATTCAATTAAAATGGAAGTATAAAATATTAGGAATTTTGGCATTCAAATGAAGAGATGGGTGTGTGTAGATATTGTTATGTGTGTACAGAAAGAAAATGAACTTCAAATCATCAGTCTAGGCTACATGCAATAATACTATTTTTATGAAGGACTGAATAGAAAATATTTTAGACTTTATGAGACATAGAGTCACTGTGGCAAATTTCTAACTCTGAGTTATGATAGCAAATGTGTAGAGAAGTGGCCAATTTTTTGAGGATGAAGAAACTTCTTGTGTTCCTGAGGAGTTTGTAGATAAAGACAATATGCGAATAAAACAATTTGACTGTGTTCCAATAAGATTCTATGCATGATCACAGAAAATTGGAATCCAAGTCATTTAACATATCATGAATGGATATTCTTATTTGGATTTTTCTTAAAAATTTACGTGGATAAAATTCCAAATGAGAGCTTTGAAGGATATAATATTGTGGGCTGGCAGTTTTTCTCTTTTAGTACCTGGGCTATGTCTCGCCATTCCTTCCTAGCTTGTAGGGTCTCTGATGAGAAGTCTGCTGTGAGTCTAATTGGAGATCCTCTGAGAGTAATCTGACGTTTCTCTCTTGCACCTTTTAGAATCTTTTCTTTATGTTTCACTGAGGTGAGTTTGATTACAACATGTCGTGGTGAGGATCTCTTTTGGTCATGTTTATTAGGGGTTCTATGAGCTTCCTGTACTAAGATGCCTCTGTCCTCCAAACCTGGGAAATTTTCTGCTAGTATATCACTGAAAATGCCTTCTAATCCTTTCTCCCTCTCCATGCCTTCAGGAACTCCCAGAACCCGAATGTTAGGTTTTTTAATAGTATCCTGTAGATTCCCGACAATATTTTTTAGATTTCTAATTTCTTCTTCTTTTCTTTGGTTTGCCTGTTTCCTTTCCTGTTCTCTGTCTTCTAAGTCCAATATTCTCTCTTTTGCTTCACCCATTCTGTTTTTAAGGCTCTCTAATGTGTTTGTCATTTGATCTATTGAATTCTTCATTTCATTATGATTTCTCATCACTATCACAGTTTCTTGTTCTACTAGTTGTTTCATTTCATTTTGATTCCTCCTTAATATTTCATTTTCACAAGAGAGATTTTCTATCTTGGCTTGCAGCCCGCAGAAGATCTAGCAGCCTGCAAATTTCTCCTTTGAAAAGATTTCTCTAGGCTTCTCTACATTTCCATCTTTAGAAAGCAGAAAAAGTAGAGCAAATTAAAACAAAGGCAGGCATAAAAAAAACATAATTTATGAAGGTCAACAAAATTGAAATAAGAGAAAAAAAGGAAAAACAACAAAACCAAAAAGTTATTGAAAAATTCAATAAAATTAATAAATCCCTTAAGAAAAAAAAAGGAAGACAAAGATAACAATATCAGAAATAGAAGAGAGAACATAATTACAGAACTTAAGGAAATTTAAAGGATAAGCAAGAGAATGTTGTAACAATTTCATGAAGTAAATTTTATGTAGAAGAAATGGGCAATTTTTGAAAGGCATAAACTTAAAAAGCTCATTTTAATAAATCTTCCATCCAAGAAAACTCCATGCTGTGATGGTTTAACTGGTAAATTTAACAACTATTTAGAGTAGAAATTAATCACACACACTCCCAGTGGAGATAATGAGGGACGACTTTCTATTGCATCTTCCAGCAATGCAACAATTGTCAAATTCATTTTAAAAATCACCACTATACTGATTCCAAAGCTCAGTTTATGAGCCCAACACAAAGTTTGTATGAGTAGAACATGAACACAATCCCCAAATCAGACAAAAAATATGACAGTTAATGTGAACTATATGCTAGTATTCCTCCTGAACACAGATATAAATATTGGTAATTGCATATTATTTAATCAAATTCAGTAATATTCAGAATAATATTTTAGGATCAAGAAAAGCTTATGCTAAAATTATGATTCATCCAATAGCTGAAAGTCAACTCAAGTGATTCGCTATATCAAAAGATTAATGGCAATCATCTCAGTAGATGTAATGAAATAATTTGACAGAAATCGACATTAATTCAAAATAAAAATTCTTGGATGGGCATTCAGCACAGTGATTAATGGGGATGCCTACACCCCATTTTGGAATGCTATTTTTAAATGAATTTCTTATTTATTTGAGACAGAATTAAAAGGAAAGACAGAGAGAAACAGAGATCTCCCATCTGCTGATTCACTCCCCAAATGTCTGCAGTTGCTTCAGGCTGAAGCCAGGAGCCCAGAACTCATCCAGGTCTACCCCATGGGTCAAAAAGCCAAGGACTCAGACCATCTTCTATTGCTTTACCAGATATATTAACAGGGAACTGTATTGGAAATAGAGCAGCCAGGACTCAAACCAGCGACCATACAGGACGCCAGTGTTGCAGACAGTGGCTTAACCCACTGAGCCAAATGTTTGAGCTTGAGTCCTGGCTTCATTTCCAGTCTGGCTTCCTGCTAATGTGCACCCTTGGAGGTAGGAAGTGAAGCTCAAGTAGTTTGTCCCTAGCACCCACATGGGAGACATAGATGAAGATACATACTCCTGGCTAGGCCTGCCCCAACCTCAACTGCTGTGGACATTTGGGAGATGAGTCAGTGGATTAGAAATCTGTCTACTAATGTTTCTCACTCTTTGTCTCTCTGCCCTTCAGATAACGTAAACACATACATAAATATATTTTAAGTTCTCAACATATTGTGTATGAATGGGATTTTTCTCAACATGATATATTTTACAAAATAAACCTAGTACAATTATTACTTTATTAGCAAAAAACTAAATGCTATCTTATAAACATTAGGAAAAAGTAATTTTTTCGCCATTCCTATTTAACATTATACTTCTAATCTGTGCAAAAGAGAGAGAGAAAGAAAGAGATGGGAGGGGTGCGAGTGGGAGGGAAGTTATGGGGGGGAAAGCCATTGTAATCCATAAACTGTACTTTGGAAATTTATATTTACTAAATAAAAGTTAAAAAAAGAAGTTACCAAAATTAGGTAGAATGGCCAAAAATATCTGTTATTTGCAGGTTGTTGATAACATTCCATAATATCTACACAAAAGCTCCTTAAGCAAATAGCTAAATTTAATCAGTATGGAAGCCAAAAGTTCAATTTAAAAAAATATATTTCTTTAGCTTAAGATGAAATATTTGAAATTAAAAACTAAAGAAATTCCAATAACATTTTTGTGAGTAAATTAAACAAATTATGCACAGTTTTTATTATCAAAGGCTACAAATTGGGGTTGTCCATGTAGCCTAGTAAGTAAGATACTTGCATCCTATATTGGAGTATCTGAGTTAAACACCTGGTTCTAGCACCTGACTCTCACCTCTTGCTAATGCAGACCTTGGGAGGCAAGGGTGATAGCTTAAATAATTGAGATCCTGGAGCAAGTAAATAAAGCCACTGCCTGCGACCCAAGCATCCCAAATAGGCACCAGTTCTTGTCCCAATGTTCCATTTCCTATCCTGCTAATAGCCTGGGGGAAGCAGCAGAAACTGACCCAAGTGGCCAGGTCTGAAACCCATGTGGAAGACCAGATGAAGCTTCTGGCTCCTGTGGATGACTTGACCCAGCCCTGACGGCTGTGGCCATCTTGCAAGTGAACAGTAACTGAAAGATCCCTCTCTCTCTGTCTCTCCTTTCCATAACTCTGACTTTCAAATAAATAAATAAATCTTAAAAAATAAATTAATTGGGTTCCTGACACCCATGTAAGATATGTATATTGATTTCTTGGCTCTAGATTTAGTTTCAGTCAACTCTGGCTCTTGGGTGTAGAAGGGAGGGTATTTGAGAAGTAACAAAGATATGAATGCTCTCTCTCCCTCTCACTCCCCCCCCAACCCCTCTGCCAGTCTCCCATGTACCTAGCAAACAAAATGAAAAATAAACAGCCACAACAACAAAAAGGAAACAGTTTTTTTATAGAAGTCACCAAACTTTAAAGGCAGTACTGTATTTTGGCAAGAATGTGGAATAATGGGAAATAATAGAAACATTTGTACATTTAATTGTTTTGTACACTTAAAATAGAGGAATTTTATATTTAGTAGCTTTATTTCTTTTTTTTTTATTTTTGACAGGCAGAGTGGACAGTGAGAGAGAGACAGACAGACAGAAAGGTCTTCCTTTGCCGTTGGTTCACCCTCCAATGGCCGCCGCGTGCACGGCCGGCGCACCGCGCTGATCCGAAGGCAGGAGCCAGGTGCTTATCCTGGTCTCCCATGGGGTGCAGGGCCCAAGCACTTGGGCCATCCTCCACTGCACTCCCGGGCCATAGCAGAGAGCTGGCCTGGAAGAGGGGCAATCGGGACAGAATTCGGCGCCCCAACTGGGACTAGAACCCGGTGTGCCAGCGCTGCTAGGTGGAGGATTAGCCTGTTGAGCCACGGCACGGGCTAATAGCTTTATTTCAAAATATTAACTTTGCAAGCAAGATGAAGTAAATAAAATCCATCTTGACAGACTTTAATCTTCCTCCATGATTCCAAAGTGCTGCTACTATTAAAAGAGTAGGACTTCTTTCCATGGGCACTAGTTTCCCACAGTGCCATTGAATTATGCACTTTATAACTTTAATCTAAAAGCATCCCAAAGGCTTTAGATCTCTGCAGTCGTCTCTGTACTAGGTTTCCCTTTGGGACCCCTCATGCCTAATACCCTGCCTCCAAAAGAATTTTTCCTCACTTTTTATCAGCAGGAGAATTCCCTGGGAATTACTTTTGAGACTGCTGTTATATTTTACTTGCTTATTTTGAGTCTTGAGAGTATAAGTAAGAAATCACAAAATTTCTTTTTCCCAAAACTTGCCCATCTAATTTTTAAAATTTCCTATGCTAGTAATGTTAATTCTGATATCAACAAAAGCTTTGGATCCTGAGATGTTTTCATGCTAAATTAGTTTCTAATGCCCTTTTTGTGATAATTCAGGTAGTTGGATTTTTAAATCTTCAGCCATATTTTCTCACCCAAAATTAATGTCCACAATAATTGTGTCTAGTATGTCCCCTTAATTTTTGTGTGCTTCTAATAACTTAATTATTAAAATATGAAGCAAAGTAATAAATGTGCTTTTAATTTAACTGCATTTCTAATGTTATGATATCGAGGTCTGAACAATAGATTTATTGTTATGTCATACATTGAGGCTATTTTATTTTTTAGTGGTAGTATCCCTATAGATTTCAATAAAAATCATATTTCTGGCTACAGCGTGATTGGATGGGAACCCTCAGTTTTAGTCTTTGAATTTGAGATAGTTCAATTCAGGTTCTCCTATGAAAGTGAAACACTAGCATCGCTGCACAGAAATTGTTGTCTTCGCTGATGAAATATCTGACACTTATGTGGTGAAATGCACATTCCTGGATTCCAAAATTCATCACCATTAATAAAATTGGATGAACAAAAAGAGAACTGGGGAAACAGAAGCTGGCCTCCTTCAACACAGTGCCTGCATCTGCTTCCTGGTTGTATGGCTGGCCGTGAGCTGATCTGAGGTTCTCCAGAGGCCCACTCCAGGACCTTGTTCCAAGTCCAGGTTCAAGGCCCCACTTCTAAAACAAGTCTGTCAATATATTCAGCCTGGTTTTACAATTCTCATACCAGACAGGATTTAATTTTCTCTCTACTCCATTCTTAACACAAACCAAGATCTCGCATTATCTGAACGGCTTGATAGTCACGTGACTGGTGTAGTTTCTCTTTGGTTAGTGTCATGATATTCTTAATTTGTGCTCGAAAGTGGAATTCAGTGGGACAGTGGGATGTGTGTATGAGCAGAGAGGTTTGGTGCTTTGAGACAGGTGTAGACTTAACTTACCTCACCTCCCTGCATCCTTGGGAAAGACCCTTGTCTGCATGGTCTCTTGCTCCCGCCCACTGGCCATCACTATTGTCCAAGGTGCCTTTGTGTGTCTGCACTTAGCTTGTTGAGAGGTTCTCAGTAAGTAAGTATACTACAGTGGAGGAGATAGACAGAGAGTGAGAGAGAGAGAAAGGGAGACTGTGGAGAACAAAATAAATTATTTCCTTCTTCTTCCTTCTATTCACTTTGCACTGGGTCACATATGTTATATATCTTGGTCCAAACAAGATATATCCCATGTAAAATTCAGTTCCATGTAGTTGGAATCATGCTTAAACTTGAGTTTTGGAAGGAGCCTTCTAAACCCCACAGTGGATGACTGAAACAATGGAAAGTATCAAACTCTGTATATATAGTATACTATTATATATGTATACATGCTTATACATATGCTATAATATATATAATATTTTCCTGTTATGCCTATGTAGATAAAATTTAAGTTACATACAAACACAGTAAAAGATTGTCTTAGCCCATTTTCCATTGCTATAACTAAATATAACAGACCAGAGGTTTGCTTAGTTTATTATTCCTCAGGCTGAGCAGCTTCAGAGCATGGTGCTAACATCTATCGGACTTCATGTGAGGCCTTCTAGCTGCTTTATAAAGTGACAGATGGAAAGACTCAAAGAAACCAAATTCACATTAGCATCTGTACTTGGTAAAATAAAATCACCGTTTTGAGAAATGCATGGGTCCACTCATGAGGGTGGAGCCTTCTTGACCTAAACATTTTTCGCTAGTTCCTATCCTCAACACTGCTGTACTGGGGGTTAAGGTTCATACACACACACACACACACACACATATGTGTATATATATATATACATATACATATATATATATATACACATACACATATATACATATGCATATTTTGGAAGCACATAATCAAACAATAGCAGTCACTGATAATAACTAATGATAAGAATAGAACATTCATAATCATATATTTTAATACAAGTGCTCTGAATGTGATCTAGCTTTCTCTCTATGGGCTAGGTAGCAAATTCAATGTGGACAAAGAGATGGGTAACAGCCTGGGAGGGACTGAGGGGAGTAGACTGAAACTTCATTAGGCTACTTAAAATGGCAATTTAAAACTTATGAAATGTACAATTTGGGACATGCTCAATCGGACTTGCCCCAAATTATGGAGTTAGAAACGTGCCAGGGGATTCCAATACAATCCCATCAAGGTGGCATGTACCAATGCCATCTCACTAGTCCAAGTGATCAATTTCAGTTCACAATTGATGGCTCTGATAGGTCTAAGAGTCAACGGGATCACACCAACAAGACTAGTGTCTGCTAATACTAACTGATAGAATCATAAAGGGAAAAAATGATCCAACATGGGAAGCGGGATACACAGCAGACTCATAGAATGGCAGATGTCCTAAATAGCACTCTGGCCTCAGAATCATCCCTTAAGGCATTCGGATCTGGCTGAAGAGCCCATGAGATTATTTTAGGCATGGAAAGCCAAGACACTCCGGAAAGAAAAAAAAAAAAGAAGATCTAAATGAAAGATCTCAGCAAGTGAGATCCCAGTGGAAAGAACGGGGCCATCAAAGAAGGAGGTACCTTTCTCCGAAGGGAGGAGAGAACTTCCACTTTGACTATGACCCTATCGGAATAAGATCAAAGTCAGCGAACCCTAAAGGCTTCCATAGCCTTGGCAACTCATGACTAGAGCCTAGGGAGATTACTGATGCCATAAACAAGAGTGTCAGATTGTTAAGTCAACAACAGGAGTCACTGTGTACTTTCGTCTCATGTGGGATCTGTCCTTAATGTCTTGTCCAATGTGAAGTAATGCTATAACTAGTACTAAAACAGTATTTTTATACTTTGTGTTTCTGTGTGGGTGCAAACTGATGAAATCTTTACTTAGTATATACTGAATCGATCTTCTGTATATAAAGATAATTGGAAATGAAAAAAAAAAACCTGGTGTTAAATTGGAAATTGCATAGAAAATTAATTAATTTAAAAAAATATCTTGTAGGATCTCTGTCATTAATGTGCTATACACTGTTATTTAATGCTATAACTAGTACTCCAACAGTATTTTTTCACTTTGTTTTGCTATGTGGGGGCAAAGTGTTGAAATCTTTACTTAATATATACTAAACTGATCTTCTGTATATAAAGAGAATTGAAAATGAATCTTGATGTGAATGGAAGGGGAGAGGGAGCGGGAAAGGGGAGGGTTGCAGGTGGGAGGGAAGTTATGGGGGGGGGGGCATTGTAACCCATAAGCTGTACTTTGGAAATTTATATTCATTAAATAAAAGTTAAAAAAAAAAAAACTTCTGAAATGTGCATTTTGTGGACTTTTCCATTACTTTTTTCAGACTAGCCTTGACCAGGCACAACAGATGCTGGAAAGCTGTCACAGAGAGGGGAGAGGGATCTTTGGAAACAGTAAGCCATATAAAATGCTCCAATGCTTCTAAATGTGTTAAATTAAAACTTTTAGGAGCTGACATTTCAAATATGTAAACAATTGATCCCATCTGTACTCTCATAGATTGCTCACTCCTGTAAGACATACAGGGATTAAGCAAGAAATTCCATTAATAAACATTATGGTAGGTGACATATAGGCACATAGCACAGGGACTTGTCAGTGAAAATAATGTTGAATTGGGAATCAATAGGACAGAGTGTTCATATGATTTTGCTAAAAGTTGGTGGTAGGGGCTAGCATTACAGAGGGTAAAGCCACCATCCTACATAGGCACTGATCAGAGACCTGGTTGCTCCACTTCGAATCCAGCTCCCAGCTAATGGTTTGGGAAAAGCAGCAGAAGATTGTCCAAGTATTTGTGTCCCTGCCACCCAAGTGGGAAACCTGGATGAAGATCCTGATTCCTGGCTTTGTTTTGGTCCATCCCTGGCTGATGTGGTCATGTGGGAAATGAACCAGTGGGTGGAAGATCTCTCTTTCACACGCATGCGCTCTCTCTTTCTATCTCTCTCTGTAACTCTAAATTTAAAAATAAATGAATAGGCTAGCGCCATGGCTCAACAGGCTAATCCTCCACCTTGCGGCACCGGCACACCGGGTTCTAGTCCCGGCTGGGGCGCCGGATTCTATCCCGGTTGCCCCTCTTCCAGGCCAGCTCTCTGCTGTGGCCAGGGAGTGCAGTGGAGGATGGCCCAAGTGCTTGGGCCCTGCACCCGCATGGGAGACCAGGAGAAGCACCTGGCTCCTGCCTTTGGATCAGTGCAGTGCGCCGGTCGCAGCGTGCCGGCCGTGGCGGCCACTGGAGGGTGAACCAACGGCAAAGGAAGACCTTTCTCTCTGTCTCTCTCTCTTACTGTCCACTCTGCCTGTAAAAAAAAATAAATAAATAAAAATCAATGAATAAATAATTCTTTATGAAAAGTAAATGTTGATGGTAAAATCCTAGGTAGTAATATTCCCCTTGAGGTTTTCATTGAATAGAATTTAGCAGCAACAACCCCTGTGGTTTAAAGGTCAACTACCCTAATTATTATTAAGAAATTAATACAAACACTTGGATATATTAGAATTGATTATAGTTTGCTAAATATTTTCACAGAGTAACATATCTTTTGTCTTTATACATTCAGACAACATTTTAAAAAGCTAACATTTGTACCTGGTTAAAATTAATAAATAGTACGAAAGGGCATAAATATTAGGTACAGTTATATGTCTGTAAATATAAGAAACATGATTTTAAAATTATATATATATTTGAATACATATGTGTATATATACATATATATATTGAGACAATTATAGAGCATATGTAATCATTTGTCACTTAAGAACAAAGAATTGCTTTTTTATTTGTTTACTTAAAGGGCAATTACAGAGAGAAAGAGAGAGGGAGAAACAGGTCTTCCATTCCATGGTTCAATCTCTAAATGGCCACTACAGCCAGAGCAAAGACAGGCTAAAGCCAGGAGCCCAGAGCTTCATCCAGGTCTTAGGTGGCAAGGGCTTCTTCTGTTCCTTTCTCCGGCACATTATTAGGGAGCAGGACAAGAAATACAGCAATCAGGAAACTAACTGGCACCCATGTGGGTGCTATGCTACAATGCTGGCCCCTATAGAATTGTCTTGAGAAATGCATAAATAGGTGATTTTGTCCTTGTGTGAACATCACAGAATGTCATTAGCAAACTAAGATTGCTATGACATCACTAGCTGATAAACATTTATTGGACCACCATTGGATATATGGTGCATTGTTCCCTAAAGATTATATGACACATTGACAATATGTGCATATATACTCCTATATATGTAGATACTTCAAGAAGTGCATGGTGGAAAACAAAATTAAAATATAGCACCTATTTTCCATGAGCATTTTGAGGACCCCTTCTATATGCACAAAGAGAGTTACTGCATAGTCATTGACGGAGACTAAATAGAGGAGAGGCTGATATTGATGAGGATTCAGGTCCCACACTGCCTGCCTCTGTGTGATCTTGTGTAAATCATGTCTCCTTTCTGCATACTCTCACTTATTAATTACAATGACCTCACAAATTAGTCTGGACGATTTAATGACATGAGACACTGTGCTTTGTAAACTACAAAGTTCTAGGTCACCACAGATTAATTCTATGATGAACAAGTGCACCTGGACATTCATTTTGTAATACAGATAAGTAACTGCTCATTTACTAGTGCTATCAGGTCCATTATCTCACTGCCTTATCTACTCTGCTCTGTCTGGGGCTGATGGCCCATCAAACTTTCTTCTGCAATTTTCTTTGCCAACTGCACTGACAAGGGATTAAAGATCAACAGAAAGTAAGCCAGTGATGCTCCATCCTTCATGTTTGCTGCCCTGAGGGGCTGCATCTCCCATGTGTGCACAGTAGGGTTAAGGTAAAAGCTGTTTCCTGGCTGACACAGCAGGAGAGACGTTTGACTAACAAGGAAACTGGGATCCAGGAGACAATTTTCTGGCCCCAAATGAAGTAAACCTAGTCAGGCTTAACTACAATCTTATTCTATCAATGTATTATTTCTTGTCATTTTTAACATTGTATTTATTTATAAGTTACTTACAAATGGAGTTTTACAATACATATCTATTTACATTTTATTTATTTGAGAAGAGGACAGAGTGACACAGAGATACACATAGTGAGATCTCCCATCTGCAGATTAACTCCCCAAATGTCTACAATATCAAAGCATAGGTAGGCCGAACCAAGGAGCAAGGAGCTAAACGTGGTCTCTTATTTGAGTGGCAGATTCCTTACTACTCGAGCCGTCATCTGCTTTCTCCCAGGTGAGTATTAACAGGAAGCTGGAATCAGAAGCAGAGCCCAGACTCAAACCCCGGCAATTCAATATGGGATATAGGCTTTCCAGGTGGCTTAGCCACTGCACCAAGTGGCAGCCTCTCAATCACGATTTCAGTTCTATAGATCCTCAAGGCAAAATGCAAATATAATAAAATATTTTATATCATCCACATCATTAATTTCTAATTACAACTTTGCCTTTTCTAGTGTGTTTAATTAAAACTATATTTATGGGGCCAGCCCTGTGGTGTGTTGGATAAAGCTGTCGCCTGCAGTGCCGGCATCCCATTTGGCACTGGTTCAAGTCCCAGCTGCTCCACTTCTGATACAACTCTCAGCTATGGCCTGGGAAAGCAGCAGATAGTCCAAGTCTTTAGGCCCCTGCACCCATGTGGGAGATCCGGAGGAAGCTCCTGGCTCCTGGCTTCAGATCAGCACGGTTCAGGCTGTGTGGCCATTTGGAAAGTGAACCAGCAGCTGGAAGACCCCCCACCCTTCTCTCTCTGTGTAACTGACTTTCAAATGAATCTTAAATATATATATATATATATACATATATATATATATATTTATACAGAAAAATTACTGCATTCTAGATAATCCCCACTAGGTAATTGGTTTAAGTACTGGGTTTATAATTTGCATTAATCTTATCAAAATTTGTTATGTAACACCACTGTTTTTAATATCTGAATCATATTATGATGATGCTTCATGTTATTAAAATCTTGTAGTTTTTAACACAGTGTTAATTCTACAGTTTTAAAAAATGTTCTTGCATCTAATGGGGTTTGGCCTTTCTTTAAAAAAACCTATGCCAATGTGGATCGCCTAAATATAGTATTTTGGGTTTACTTTCATAAGCATGCCAGGTGTGATTAAATTACTATAAATTACAAGGATACATTGGAAACTTTTCTAAAATATGAAATGACATATGAAACTTAAAATAGGAAAAAATATCTTTATCAAATAGTACATAATCTAAAATTAAGAATATCTAATCCCAGTGTCTTCTATTACTAGCCGGGACACCTTGAATGATCTCTTAGTCTCTTCCCCCCATATATTTCTTCTTTTCTTTATGATGGTCAGCCATGTTTTCCTCATAACATTGCACAATTACTAATCGGGGGGACTGTATCTGAGTAAGGACTGGCTCTTATAAGGCTTATAATCTGTCAACTTCATTTGCTTTCCTATCTGAAGCTCAAAGGCAGTGTAACTGATTTTGCATTACTTTAATACATGAAATCTGTGTCTTATTTTTGGATGTGGATGTGAGCAATGCATCCTTAAGTGGATTTAGAAATTAACGAGTTTGTGTTATTGTGGGCATTCTCTATGCTTTCATGTGACAATGAATATGTTGGTGAGACCTGGAGTAAAGAGTGTGTGATTCTCAAAAGTATTCATATTTGGTAAACGTATTTTTTGTAGCATGGTCTGGGAACAACTGGTTATACTATACCACCATGGTGTTACATTACTAATGTATAAACTCAGAATGCTAGTCCTCAGTAGGGCCTTAGAGCACAGTGTTGACAATGATGCTATTCCATGCAAAATGAAAATGAGGCATAGGGGAAGAGAATTTCTTGATTACTTATTAATTTGTCAGTTCATTCACTGCTTCCACATGTATTTACTGAGCATAGATGATGATGGTGCTAACCACAGTGTTAATCTAGGGGGAAAATATGAATGATAAAGGTACATAGCAAGTGCTACATGCACTGTAGGGGAAAATGGTACAATTTGTCTAGATGGCTTTGGAAAGGAAGGATACCTGAGTTTTAATTTGAAAGAAAGGAAATGCTTGCCAAATAAAGAAAAGCGTCTTAGGGGTAGGAAGAAGACTCGATCGCACATGTTGAGGACTGCAAGCTCCATGGAAGATAAAGAACTTAAACTATCCTTTAACCACTAGGGAAACATTGGAGAAAATGTAAGCAAAGGAATGTTACCAAAATGATTTTGGAAAGAACACAGTGGCAGCCAAGAAGAAAATATTTTTAAAGGGAAAAACACTCTAGGCAACTGAGAAAGTATCAGGCAGTGATTGAATATTTTACCTTAACAAATATGTACAGATGTTGACAAAATGAACAGGATCGCTTGCTCTGAGTCTGGCTTTCCAAATCCCCATTAAGCATTTGAATCAGAACATATTTATACTGTCTACATTGTACCCATAGTTCTGTATCATGTTTCACAGTCTAGCCCAACAATCAAAGAAAAATAATTAAGCACCTATTTTTTTAATAACATTTTGGTTAGGTGTTTGGAAATATAATCTGGGAGTTCATTATCTAGATGGAGAGAGGGCATATACAGAAGATAATTAAAGAAATATTAGAAAAAGACTAAATCTTTCATTTCTATTGTTCGTTCCAGCACCTGTGAAAATACTGTGATCTGGGAGTGCGATGTAGGATATCCTAAAAGTAGTGAGGCAGAACACCATCTTGAAAACTAAGCAGAATCCAGTAACATTGAATTTATAACACAGTGATAGACCCTATGATTCTCTTTTTTTGTTTCATTATAAAGAAGATAATTCTTACCTTCCTCACAATATCTACAATGTAGCATTGATCCATAGCTAAATCTGGTAATTTTACATACAAAGTGTTTTTAAAATCTGCTTACACATATGTTTGGGGATATTTCTAATGTGATCAGCAGAAAGAGATAGCATTCAGGGTAACTTAAATGGGAGCTATGTTATCAAAGCTGTAGTATTTTTCCCCTAGGTTTCTTCTTGCCTCCTTGGCATTTTTCATTTCCCCACAGACTTCTTCTCCTTACTATTACTCAATTTTCTTTATTCTTGGCCTGTGCCAAATCTGAAATGAAATGGTTCCTTTCTTCAAGAAGATCACATAATGTGTACCAAAGAAGAAAGATGGTTGAACACACAAGCAGTACAGTATGATAAGCTGGGGAAGAGTCAAGGTTCCTAAGGATGAAGAAGGAAGATATCAAACACGTCTCCCCTTGGGGACATGCATGTTTTCTCCATCTCAGTAGCTCTCCCCATTGCCAATCAGGCATTTTTGTTTCTGTAGCTTTGTTATTCTGTGTGGTATCTTGATAATGGGAGGATAGGTGGAACTCACAGGGAGCCCTGCTATTTGGGTATGCCTTGGAATGCATGTGGATTGACTCTACAGTTATAAAGCTACTGATGCTTCAAGACCTTCCAAGTAGCTTAATCTCATTTTCCTACACACTGCCTCTGTGGTCCAAATCCTCCAGGTTCGCAACCTACCTACAATGCAGGGTATAACAACCTAAATACTGTGTAACTTACTGTACAGTCTCAGATTCAACCACATAAGACATAAAAAGAATGTCAAATTTAGTATGATCTGGCCCACTCATTGACTGAGTCATTAGATATTTTACACAAGACCACTGGTGATAAAGGATCACTTCTGCCACTCAGACAAGTTGCTCAGCTAGAATATTGTCTTATGCAACCTTTCTCGCCATTTGAACATCTGCTTGTCATATAAGCCTGCAATAAATATATCAAAATACATTTTCCATTCATATCTCATTTATAAACTGGGAACTCCAGGTGTTAATTTAAGTCTTACACAGAATATTTTTTTGTAAAAATCATTTCAAAAAGTGTTAATGGTACAAACATATTACTTCTCTCTGTGCCATCTGATTCAAACACTGGCAAATACTGCATCTGGAATGAAGGCAGTCTTTGAGCTTGCTAACACCTCTAAAATTAGCAGGAAGAAAAACACAATATTCAGCAGAAATTTTTTCTTCACACATTTCCTTTCTGACAAACTAGACATCATATTTCTAATTCATAACATACTGAAATTATTTAACTATCCTTAAGAGATATAACAATGTTTATATGTTTTGTTTGAGAATGAATTTTATTCATGATATCCTGTTTTTAGTATAAGAGGGGATGGGTATACAAATATTTTCTAATCCTGACAGTAAGAACACACAGTTCAGCACCAATGGATGCAAACATTTTGCCACATCAATTTCTGGCTCTAATGTACTTATGTTTTCTAGTTGTTTTATTTTTATATAAGAATAATGTCATTTCAATTACACTCTTTGAAAGAATGAAGTGTTCTTACGTATCATGATATTTATTGCTAAAATAACTATTCAAGGTCATACCATTTGTGTCTGAACCAGTACTTTTTAAATATAATTGTAATGCTGTCCACACCACACCAACAATTCCAAAATGTCAGTCAAAACTCTTTATATATAATTATTGGGGATTTCAAGCATCTTGTAGAATCTCATGGTCACAAACCACACCATTCCTTTAAGAATTAGAAGCTTACTTAAGAGATCACTGGGCCCATACCTTAGCAAGTCATCTAGGCTCAGAAAATGAGCATTTATTGACTTGACATTCAAATTCCTTATGCTGATTGACTTTGGGATAGGGCAACTTCAATTTACAGATATATTTCATTTAAAACAAAGCAAAATTGGACCATTTCCAAGGGTGGTCAGGCTCAGCAGCACCCTGCAGTGTGGTGATAGGCCAGGGAAGCTGCCATTGCCATCTGCCCTGTTCCTTTGTTTTGTGTATTTTATGTGACTAGACCCAAGTTTGTCTCAAGCAAAATTGATTCCTGCTGGTCTCATTGCCTGGTATATAGGCTAATTTTCAACAGTGGATTTAAGGCCTCTAAAAGAGTTAGCAGTTCTTTGGAGAGAAGGTTACAGCCTCCACAAGTAAATAAACAATGAGCTTGGTATGTGAAGCTTGCAGAGACTTTCTCACCTAATCAAATTGTTTTCCATTCTGTGATTTTTATACTTTGCCACCTAGAAAATCCTAGATGACAATCCTTAGAGAAAATAGAGTAGTTAATAATAGAGCACAAATAGACCCAGGTTCAAGTTCAGTTGGGAACAAGTTCTTTTAAATTAACAGAAAAAATAGCATTCAAATCCTTATACATATACTTCAATCACCTTCCCCAAGTATTTGTAGCTGCAGTGTCTAATTCATAGATTCAAACTAAATAAGCACTTAATGAATTTTCATGAAATTTTCTGTTCTTATGCATTCTTTTTTCATTTATCCATTCATTTGTTTTGTATATTCTGGGGTTGACCATGTCTGATGCCTTGCTAATCTGAGAAAGTAAAGGATAAAGAAATCTTTGCCTTTCTCGAACTCCAATATTATTGAAAGAAATAGATACTTAACCACATACATCTACTATTATTTGTGAAATACAAAAACTAAATTTTTCCAGAATGCATTTAAAGGACAGATCTGGAGAATACAAAATCTGGATAATAAGGGAGACTTGATGAAGTAAGTTCTCTCTATGAAGAGTCTTAAAGAATGAGAGAGCATATGTGATTGAAGTGTGGAGATGGGTGGCCAAGGAAAGATATTCCAGGCAAATCCTATTCCAAGAGTAGTAATAAATTTGTGAAAGAGAATAAAAAAAGGACAGAGTAAGGGTTAAATTAAAGTAGATACTGGACCATGAAAAGGAGTTTGTCACTATTGTAGAACCCCAAATGAAATACAATGCACTTGTTCAAAATATAGTAAGTCAATCACTGAACCAGGGTGGTTAAGGTAAACAGGTGTTTATTTTACTATGTATACAGCAAGGATTTAGGCAACAACTGCTGAATTCTTGGGACTAACGGTGGTGAATATAACAGATGAAAGTTGGGATTGATCAGTTCATGTGCAGTTCTCTGCTTGTACCACAAGGCTCCTGTTTCCCTTTTGACTTCTCCATGACAGGAAAACAATAGGTGTTTTGTTACAGCATCATAGGTAATCAGTCTGGGGTTCATGAGCAGGTTGGTTATTACTTTGGTTGTGGCTGGGAATTTCTGTGAAGCATCTCAAAATAGACCTTAACATCAGGATGTTACTATACTGGTGATCATTGAATTTTGAGTCTTGTAGAACCAAACTGACAATTGCACTGCTCCTTTAGTTTCCTGACTTAATATCTAATAAAGAATGAATTTATAATCATCAATGTAGAAAACAAGGGACTACAAGTTAAGATAGGGAGACTAGGACCTGATAAAGTGTACATCAAAGGCATTGGGGATAGGGGCTTGATTTCATCACAAGCTAAGGAGTGGGTTATTTGTGTCTATGTATCTGTGTGGGTTTTTGTATCTCTGCCTGTATATGTGTATATTGGTATGGGTCTTTGCATAAGTGAACCTAAAATCAAACTTTTCATCAGAAAACATACAGGATACTTTGAAGGCCTGGAAGTTACAATTATGATAGCAGGAAGGCCAGTTTGGAAAGTATTTTAAGAATCTTGACTGGCGCCGCGGCTCACTAGGCTAATCCTCTGCCTTGCGACGCCGGCACACCGGGTTCTATTCCCGGTCAGGGCGTTGGATTCTGTCCCGGTTGCCCCTCTTCCAGGTCAGCTCTCTACTGTGGCCAGGGAGTGCAGTGGAGGATGGCTCAAGTTCTTGGGCCCTGCACCCGCATGGGAGACCAGGAGAAGCACCTGGCTCCTGCTTTCAGATCAGCGTGGTGCGCCTGCCGCAGCGCGCTGGCCACGGCTGCCACTGAAGGGTGAACCAACGGCAAAAGGAAGACCTTTCTCTCTCTGTCTCTCTCTCACTGTCCACTCTGCCTGTCAAAAAAAAAAAAAAGTAAAAAAAAAAGTATCTAAATGATATGTGACGAGTGTGCGGGCCAGCCCACTCTGAGCTTTAGCTATTTAGTTTTCTTTAGATTTTTCCTTGGATCCTGGATGTGTTATGAGTGTGATGGGCAAAAGAAGGAACTGGAGAGAAGGTCATAGGAAGAAGATGCTTAGGTTTGTGATCTTTGGGAATCCATTCATATTCAGCAGTCTTATGCGAAAGCTTAATAACTAACTCATGGGATTATGATGACATTCAATTAGATAACAATGATGATATTTAGCATTTTCTGTTTGTTTATCAGGTACTAGGTAGCAAAGACTCCTCAATGAGACTCCAGCCAGGCTCCTGTGAGCCCTATGCTTGACCTAGCTGCCACAACCTTGGCCTATAAGAACTATATACACAACAGACTAATTATTGCCACCAATTTATCACTGGGGCCCTTTGATGATCTTAGCCCCCTTTAAAT
Source organism: Lepus europaeus (assembly GCF_033115175.1). Taxonomy (NCBI): domain Eukaryota; kingdom Metazoa; phylum Chordata; class Mammalia; order Lagomorpha; family Leporidae; genus Lepus; species Lepus europaeus. Next base: position 11,121,718 of record NC_084839.1, on the reverse strand, counting down.
TGCCTTCTTGAGAAAACCCAAGGTTGCCAAAGAATTTATTGTTTAATCCAGCCAACTCCCGACCCTAGACCCTGTCAACTTTTCTTTGAGCATCTGCTGGAAAGGACTTGCCAGTATGACTCCTCCTTCTGTCCCTTTGAGATATATCTGCATGCTCTACAAGTCAGAAGCCTCTTTTTCAAGGACTGGAAGGTCATTCCTTTGAAATGTAGTCATCAAGAAAGATGGAGCCTTTGTCTCCAAGTCATTGAGAGGATAGGATCCTACATCCTTAGATGCCAGCTTGCAGCTTGCCCACAGAGCCATCCCAATCACATTTACCATGACCAATCCTGTGGAATCTCCACTTACCAGTCCCTCCCATCTCACCCATCCAGTAAAAGTCACCATGTACATATCAAAATTCAGTTCATTCTGGACCCTTTATCATAATAAAATAAATAGTTTACCAGTGGCTAAAATCTGCCCACACACTTCAGTGTTGAATTTGTTTATCTTTGGAACAAGCATGATGCCAGGCTAAGCATTTATAACTTTGCTCCACAAACTTTCACCCTACAAGATAGACATTGCCTTTCTTTCCTGTTTTTAATTCTCTCATGTATGTAATCTCAACTCTCCAATCAATTTAATACTGAAAATTTTAAACAGTAGATAAGTAAAACACTTCAAATCCAATTTATTTGGGCAAGTGGCAAAATATTCTTCCATGAGTTCCTATTCCAAGTGAACAAAAAGTAGATCATGTAGAGGTGTGACTATGTGACTTGCAATATCCAAGATTTGGTGTTAGGAAGTCCTGGGTACTCATACAGAAATCTCTGGAACCCAGGCTGGATTTAACCTTTGTACATAATTCAGATTATTTCATGTATACCTAATATTTTCTATGTAATAAGAATTATACCGAAGTATCTTCTTAGATATCAAAACAGAAAGGGTTTTCCCTTAGTATTAGCTGCTAGTACTAAACTATTACATATACATATTACATGATTTATAATATGCTTATAATATAAATATTAATATAAAGTATTAAAATAATACTAAAAATGTAGGTTTTTCCCTCTTCTTATGATATTACTAGAATAGAGGTTGGTGCCCATTGCCAGGCAATTAGGAGTTGAATGAAATAAGTTCACATAAAGGCGAATCTTCTCTCCATTTGATTATATGATAAGTCTCCTGTGCCTCAACTCACCATTTTCACCATGAGACGAAACATTTCACGTTGCCACTCCAATATTTTGTGTAATCCTTCACAGTTATTTTGATTTAAACACTTTCAATTCACGATTTTTGTTAATTTTATTTTAGCTAACCTAGTAACTGACTTTCCTTCTCTAATATATTAGCCTTTCTAGATTGATAAATAAGACCTAGTTAGTACTAAGTGTCATATTATACATTAAAGAAACAAGCCTTGAAAAAATCATGCAAGAGAAAATAAAAACAGAGGGTCAACCTTGAAGAGGTCAGGCAACTTGCAAAGTTACAAAGCGTGTGGATATTGGAGTCCATGTATTTGACTATAGATTCTGACTGTTCAGTTACTCTGAAATACAGTATTACTTGTGATGCATCATATATACTTGCAGGGCAATAAAATATCATTTCAACAAAAATCATTACGTTTATTCTTAGAAGAAAACTTTCTTTGATTTAAAAATGTTTCTTGTAGATAAAGAAGAAATCTGAGTGATGTTGCTGAGAAAAATTCAAAAAAGAAAAAAAAATAAAACAGTTTCTGAATCAGAGCTGGATGTACTATCTGGAGGTGGAAGGGGTGAGACAGGGAGTGTAGTATAGTAAGAGATAGGAGGAACAGAGAGGAGTGGGGAGAGTGCAAAAGATCAAAAAGCATTTAAATTTAAGAAACTGAAATTTTCATTTTGCCTGCAGTTTCTTGTGCTCCTTATTTATCTGTGGTTCCTAAATAATTACATGGCTTTTCAGGAACCTGAAACCCACAGGGACTGACAGCTGGCCTATTTACACACCCTCTGTGTCACACCACTTGCTGCCCTGCCTCTCCGCCTGAGGCAGCCAATTGTGCAACATAAAGTCAGTGCCAAGCCCATTTTCCTCTGAGAACATTCTTTCTAGGTAAGACATTCCAATTTGGAAGCATGTTGCACCCCTTTACTTTCTTTGTGTTCTAAAGGGGATGATTCAAGATACCACATCAGTAATTATGAGATAAAAAGAGGCAATTTCTAGGAAGCCTGGCGGGGGTGGTGTGAGAGGTGCCCCAGCTCTGTGGTGAGCCACTGGTGCAGAACCTGGTGCTGGCTCTGCAGCTGACTAGGTATGGGAGCTAGAATGGGTGGGGTGTCTTTTCATTCTCCCACGGCCACATCTGCTCACTAGGGTGGTGAACCCATAAAGGGCTCAACTGCATATGACTTCAACTCAATTTTCATATTCGACAAAATGAAAATAGCATTCCCCCACTGTGTTGAAGCACACACATGCATACACAATAATTGCACAGCACATGGCACAGCCACTCTAATGGAAGCAAATATGAATAGCAGTCACTTTAATATTATGTTAGCATTTTAGAGACCCAAGAAAGAGATATTTGAGACTTCTGATTATTTTAAGTAATATTAATGATTACTAATGATCTCAGTGATCAAAATGCACATACTTCAGATTGGTTTTTAAGGTTTCAGAGACAAGAAATCCCCTTACCATATATTGTTCACACAAGCAGTAGGAACCCAGCTTTGGTCACACACAGCACAGTGGTGGATGCATCTTGACATACAAACCACAAATGTGAAATGACAGAATGTAGAATACTCTGTTACTTTGTGGGCACTCTTTGCTGTGGTATGCTTACACTGGAAAGTCTCTTAAATGTTTTCATATATTATTTTAGCATCGTAAACATACTCTGAAGGAAGTAGAAGCTTTATAAATGGGCTGCCAACTGGCACTCCTTGTCTGCCTAACTTATTGGCATTTGGGTTCACAGGTAGCTGAAACATCATGTTTACCCTTATCCTTATGGTAAGAGTATGGGATATGGATTGACATGTGCTTTCTCTGGGTTTGAAAGCTCTGGTTTGCCAAAACAATACCTGTAATTTAAAGTTAATCTCTTATTGATAATACAGGTGTTTTATTTTTATTACTAATGTGAAATGCTCACTCTCTTTTGTTACAATTTTTATAAATAGTTTCACAAGTTAAATTTGTAAAGATAATTCCCATTGGCTTTGCCATGATCTATAAATTCTCAAACAGATAAGGTAAAGTGGAAAACAAAGAATAGGTCAACAGATCACAATGTTCAATCTTGAAAAATTCAAGTAAAGTCTTAAACATCCCAGAGAGGGAAGTCAAAACTGAAACCTGTTAATTGAATGGTGAGAAACATTATAAAAATATGTTTATTAAAATATAAGACAAATAGAGATATTTATTTAGTTTTCTTGAGTCTTAATTCCAGAGGGTAGTTATGTTAGAAGCTAACAAGGGAATATTTGCTAAAGAAGAACAAGATATTCAAATGAGCTTATAGGGAAATGCAAGATGGTAGTACATGAGAAGGAAAGGAGAAACTAAAGCACATGGCGAAATATGAATACATCTTCCCCAAAACAAGTGACAACACATCACAAGAGTGTGAATGGTCAGATCACTCCTCTGTATGCATCTGTTATTTCAGATCAGAAAGGTCTACGACACCTTTGTTTAAAAAATATTTATTTATTTATTTGAAAGTCAGAGTTATACAGAGAGAGGAGAGGCAAAGAGAGACACATCTTTGAAGCCAGAAGCCAGGAGATTCTTCTGGGTCTGCCACATGAGTGCAGGAGCCCAAAGACTTGAGCCATCTTCTACTGCTTTTCCAAGCCTTAGCAGAGAGCTGGATCTTAAGTGGAGCAGCTGGGACTCGAACCAGCCTCCATATGGGAAGCCGGCACTGCAGGCAGTGGCTTTACCTGCTGCATCACAATGCTGGCCCCGACTGTAACACCTGAATGCTCTGAGCCTCAGTGATGCCATCTGTACTGAAACAACTGGCTTTATGATTTTATTTATCATTTATTACTTTTTAATTCTAATTCTAATTAATTTTATGATTCAGCATGATTTATAGATACAATTCTAAGAACATAATGGTATTCCCATCCTCCTCCCTCCATTCCACCCTCCTTGGTTCTATCTTTATTTCTGTCTTTTTCCCTTAGTTGTTGAGATAAGTTATTTTAAATTTACATTGCAGTAAACAGGCTTAACATTTCACTGTATAAGAAATTTAACAAATAAAATTTGTTCTCTTCACTTCATTCACTTCATTGTGTCACCTCTTCACTTCATTGTGTTTCCTTTGCACTGAAGAAGCTTATTGGCTTGTTGTAATCTCATTTATCTATGTTGGCTTTTATTGCCTGTGTACCTGGGATCTTTTCAAGAAGACTTTGCCTCTGCCTATATCTTGGAGTTTCTTCTATGTTCTTCTCTAGTAAGTTGATGGTATCCAGTAGTAGATTTTGAGTTGATTTTTGTATGAGGTGCAAGATAGGAGTCCAGTTCCATACTTCTGGACATAGAGGACCAATTTTCCCAGCACCATTTCTTGAAGAGCCTGTCATTCCTCCCATGACTGAGTTAACTGCTTTGTCAAAGATTACTTGGCTGTAGAGCTGTAGATTGATTTCTGGGGTTTCTCTTCTGTTCCACTAGTCTAAATGTATATTTTTGTGCCAGTATTCGGCTGTTTTTTTAAAGATTTATTCATTTATTTGAAAGACAGAGTTACACAGAGAGAAGAGAGGCAGAAAGAGAGAGCGAAGAGAGGCAGAGAGAGAGAGAGAGAGAGAGAGAGAGAGGTCTTCCATCAGCTGGTTTACTCCCCATTTGGTCACGATGGCTGGAGTCATGCCGATCCAAAGCCAGGAGCCAGAGGCCAGGACCTTCTTCCAGGTCTTCCCATGCGGGCACAGGGGCACAAGGACTTGGGCCATCTTCCACTGCTTTCCCAGGCCATAGCAGAGAGCTGGATTGGAAGTGGAGCAGCCGGGTCTCGAATTGGCACCCATATGGGATGCCAGCACTGCAGGCTGTGGCTTTACCCGCTATGTGACAACTCTGGCCCTGTGGCTGTTTTGACCATAACTGCCCTGTAGTATGTCTTGCAATCTGGTATTGTGATGCCTTCTGCTTTGTTTTTGTTGTGTAAAATTACTTTAACTATCTGTGGTCTCTTGTGTTTCCATATGAATTTTAGCATCATTTTTTTCTGGATCTGAGAAGACTATCCTTGGTATTTTTATTGGGATCACAATTAATCTGTAATTGTTTTTGGTAGTATGGACAATTTGATGATATTGATTCAATCCATGAGCATAGAAGATTTTCCTATTTTTTATGTGTTCTTCTATTTCTTTCTTTATTGTTTTGTGATCTTAATCATAGAGCTTTTTTACATTCTTGGTTAAATTTATTCCAAGATATTTAATAATTTTTGTAGCTATTCTGAAAGGGATTGATCTTAGAAGTCCTTTATCAGCTGCACCATTGTCTGTGTATACAAAGACTATTGATTTCTGTTTGTTAATTTTATATCCTGCCACTTTAGTAAACTGTTTTATGTGATCCAATAGCCTCCCTTGGAGTCTTTTGGATCCTCTATATATAGGATCATGTCATCTAAAAATAGTGATAGTTTGATTTATTTATTTATTTGTTTATTTATTTGCCTAATGGCTCTGGTTAAAACTTCCAGGATTATACTGAATGGCAATGTTGAGAGTGGGCATCTTTGTCTTTTTCTGGATATTAGTAGGAATGATTCCAACTTTTCCCCATCCAATAAGATGTTGATCATGGGTTTGTCATAAATTGCCTTGTCATAAATTGCCTTGAGGAATGTTCCTTCTGGGAGGCAACAGTGACTGCTTATGTAATTTGGGAACTGCTACCTATATGAGCTATCCTCATTGGGTTCCTGACTAATGGGTTGAGCCACACCAGTCCAGATTGCTGTGGGCATTTGGAGAACCAAAAGGCCGATGGAACAGCTTGTCTTTTCTTCTCTTTTGTCTTGGTCTGCCTCTCTTCCTTTCTCTGTCTCTTTGTTTATAAAAAAATAAAGTTCAATTTAAAAAGAAAAAAATTGATTGATTGATTGGCAGTGGTTGGTATTAATTAATTTGAAAGAGATTTCTCCCATTGTCCTCATTCCTGCTGGCATTCTGAATTGCCCAAACTACTTAGTCAATGGTAATCCTGCAGAAACTGTCTTTCAGCCATTTGATCTGAGCTCTATTGACCTTTCTCACTTCATTTCCCCAGATAATCCCGGGAGCCCTTCCAGCTAGATGATTGCAGGTGAACCTGAGAGATATACTTGTCACCTTTTTAAAGATGGCAACTAATGGATTTATATGACTATGTCCAGCATATCATGTTCATATAATTTGACTTATGCCCCCTGTTGTGGCCTGGGTTCCATGACTCACTCCCTCTCCAACTTCATTTCTGTACCCAATGCTTGTTTCCTCCCTCCTCTCCCCTCATCTTCCATTCTTCCTCTTAGTGACACCATGCCCTCTTCCCTAGCCCCAGATTTGCTCTTTATCCAAGAAGATGAGAACAACTTAAAAATTTCAAACTCTATATATTAATTGTGCAATGAACTAAAATTGATAGGGGGATTTTTATTTTTAAAGAAGAAATTTGCTAATTCCATTTGCTTATGTCCTTATGACTATTTCTGTGATTTCCCAAGATGCCTCAACATACTACTTTTACGATTTCTGAAGTTAAAATTTTATCTGAGTTTTACTCTGATTGATTTCAGAGCTAAAAGATGAATTCATAAACCCTTTTCACTTTTTCTCCCAGTAGAGTCATAGGCCAGAAGGATATCAGATGGCTTGCCAGTTGCCCCTCAGTTCTGGGGTGGGAATCTACATTAAAGCATTCCTATGAATGGGTGTAATTTCCACTTGCACAAAGTCATTGTCTTTTCTTTTTGGACTTCACCCAGTGTCATGCCTGTCAGAACATCTTTCATTCAGCATGAATTAAGACTCTATACCAACTTCCTAATCTATTAATTTAACTTCCCAAACTATTATTTTATAAAAGCACATTTCCATATTGTACATTCAGCAAGAAATATTTGTTATCTTAGTCCATAAGAAAAATAAAATGTTGTTTTTTTAAAAATTTGTGTTAATCCTGTGCTAGAAACAGTGCCCCTTAAGTGACAACCTAATGGTCCAGACAATTTTACAGTGTCTTCCAATATAAAACCTTTGGTCTGAGTGAATTAATGTGGAAGATTAAAGTTTGATGTAATTATAGGAAAATGAATCTCTTAATTCAATATTACTCTCAATTTTGAAAAGGTCAATGGTTTTATCCATGAATACTTCATGAAGAGCCTCCAGATTTTCTGACAAAGATGAGAACAGGTATTTACACTGATTCTTAACTTTATTAACTGTACCAATTTATTTTTCAAGGGGGCAATTTTTATAAGAACTTCTTCATAACTGCAAGAACAAAAAAATCAGAGAAAAGTTGTTTTGGCTACTTAGTATCTAACATGAGAAATGAGAGGACATTAAATGTTCCAAAATACAGTAGTACTGGAGAAGAAACATGTTATTTCAAAGACATATTTATTCATTTTGATTACATAAGAAACATATTGCCACTCATATTATGAAAAACTTTTATATCACATATAATTTTAGAGTTCAGATTCTGAAATATGAAATTAACTAGAGATTAATGAAATTGTAATTTCATTTTATGATTATTTGAGGAATGTATTTTGGTTAGTAAGCACCTGTTTTGACTTTATCTAAACATATAATTTAAAATTATAAACTAGAAAATATTGAAAGTGAGAAAGTTGAACAAGTACATGCACATGAAGGAGAAAAGTGTTGATACTCCCTTACCCAAAATAGTTATACAAGGATTGATATTTGCAGTAGAAAAATCTTACATTTCAACATATTTAATATGAGGATATTAACAAAAGCTGTTTTTAAAAGATTTATTTATTGATTGAAAGGCAGTGTTACAGAGAGAGAGAGGAGAGTGGTTGAGAGAGATAGAGAGAAAGAAAAAATTCATCTTCTGGTTCCCTCCCCAAATGACTACAATGGCCAAGATGAACCAGGTTGAAACTGGGAACCAGGAGCTTCTTCTGGGTCTCCACATTGGTGTAAGTGGTCCAAGTACGTGGGCAATCTTGTACTGCTTTCCCAGACCATTAGCAGACAGTTCCTGTTCCCAGGATAATCCAGGGAGCTGGACTGAAATTGGACCACCCAGGACATGAACCAGTGCCTGTGCAGGAATGCCAACATTCCAAGTGGAGGCTTAACATGCTATGCCACAATGCAGGTCTTACATAAGCTATTTTAACAGAAGATTGAAACAAGTACTTATTTTAAATATGGCACATACATTTGCAGTGCAGTGCCTCTGAGCTTTATATATAAACAAAAGCCATGAATCAGATCATTTGAAATATAGAAAATGAAATTCTTAAGGGCTTTCAAATAGTTCAATGTGACAGGGATTATTTTTTAAGAATGTATTATACCATTCCTAAGGGACTTATAGTTCACTTAATACAATCCAAATTCTAATACTGTCATTTCAATTTTGTCATACATAACAAGAGATCCTAAGTTGAGAGTATGGTATTAAGAGCAAAATATAAATATAAAGTATATCAATGTGCTGTAAATTATGAGTATACTGAATATGCCGAAAGTGTCTTAACCTTTACTATGGAACATAATTTAAAGAAGTTATTATATACAGAAATCCAAAGAGAAAGAATAAAAAATCATTGTACAGAAAGGCATTAAAGTTATTTCCTAACAAAGATGTAAGATGAGTACTCACCTTTGCCTGGGAAAAAGTTGTTTTGTATCTAGGTTAGTCTTAGGTACTTTCATCTCATTCCCCATCTCAGGTGTCAGACTTTCTAAGAAAGAGAAGTCAAGAGTTTGGAAAGGATTTCTAACTTTTTATTACCAACAAATCCCTATATTATTATTTCCTCCCACTTTGGTTCCTCCATATATACCATTCTTTGTAAAGCTTCCTGCCTAACAAATATCTATGTGGAAATAATAGCATGCTATTATGGAATTAGTCTGGGTTTTAGAATGTTTTTGCAGTAAATTTGAGTTCAATTTAAAGTATGTAAAATACTGCTTTCAATTCCCTGGAGGTTTTGGCATTTTCCTCATAAATATGTTTATTGCATTCAAAGGTATTAAAAATGCAAAAGTAGGGCCTGAGCCGTGGCTCAACAGGCTAATCCTCTGCCTAGTGGCACCGGCACCCCGGGTTCTAGTCCCGGTCAGGGCGCTGGATTCTGTCCCGATTGCCCCTCTTCCAGGCCAGCTCTCTGCTGTGGCCCGGGAGTGCAGAGGAGGATTGCTCAAGTGCTTGGGCCTGCACCCCATGGGAGACCAGGATAAGCACCTGGCTCCTGCCTTTGGATCAGTTCAGTGCGCCAGTCGCAGCACGCCAGCCATTGCTGTCTGTCTGTCTCTCTCTCACTGTCCACTCTGCCTGTCAAAAAAAAAAAAATCTAATAAAATCAATACAGGCTTTCACAATGAAAATGCTATATTTTATCAAATGTTTTCTCTGCATCTGTTGAGATAATCATGATTTTATTCTATTCTTCAATTTGTTAGTGTGATGTATCATGTTAATTGATTTGTGTATATTGAATCATCCCTACATTCGAGGCAAAAATCCTACTTGGTAAGGTTGGATAAGGTTTTCCATGTACTATTGGATTTGATTAGCTCATATTTTGTTAAGGATTTGGCACCTATATCCATCAGGGATATTGCTCTTTAGTTTACTTTCATTTTTGTGTATTTTCTGGCTTTGAAATTAAGGTGATGCTGGCTTCATAGAAGGAGTTTAGGAGGGTTCCTTAAATTTCAATTGTTTGGAATAGTTTAAGAAGAATTGGAATTGATTCTTTAAAAGTTTGATAGAGTTCAGCAGTGAAGTCATCCAGTACATGAAATTTCTTTAACTTCCTTTCATGATAAGAAATTTAAGCTAAATGGATATAAAAGGAACATACCTAAACACAATTAAGGCACTATATGACAATCCCACAACCACCACCATATTGAACAGGGAAAAGCTGGAAGCATTTCCACTAAGATACAGAACCAGACAAGGGTGTCCACCCTCACCATTTCTATTCAATATAGTTTTGTTAGTTTTAGCCAGAGTCGTTAGGGAAGAAAAAGGAATCAAAAGGATATCAATGAGAAAAGAGGAAGTCAAATTATCACTGTTTTCAGATGATATGATTTTACATAGGAGAAACGAAAGACTCCAATATGGGGCTATTGGAACTTATAAGACAGTTTGGCAAAGTTAAAAAAATATAAAATCAAGACACAAAAATCAATAGTATTTGTATATTCAAACAACATCATGGCTAAGAAAGAATTTTTAAGATCAGTATCATAGTATCATTCACAATAGCTAAAAATATTAAATACCTTGGAGTAAATTTACCCAAGGGTGTGAGAAAGCTCTACAAGAAAATTTATAAAACATTAAGGAAAGGAATAGAAGAAGATAACAAAAAGATAGAAATTCCTTCCAGGTTCATGGGTTGGAAAATTAGTATCATCAGAACGTCCATACTATGCAAAACAATGTACATATTTCACGTGATTCCAATCAAAACACCTAGAACATTCTTCTGAGATCTAGAAAAAAAGTCCCTGAAAGTCATATAGAAACATGAGAGAGCCAGATATCAAAAGCAACCTTTAACAATAAAAAGAGATCTAGAGGCATCAAAACACCAGATTTCACAATGGATTAAAGATCAGTTAAAATGAAACCATTTTGGTACTGGTACAAAAATAGACATGTGGACCAATGGAAGACATTAAAATCACAGAATTAATCCATGCATGTACAACCAACTCATCTTTGTCAAACATGCTAAAATCACTCCCTGTAAAAAAAGACAGAGTCATCAACAGTGTTGGGAAAATTCTATCTCTGTATGCAGAAGTATGAAAGAAGACACCTACCATACACCCTATTCAAAAATAAGCATGCAATGGATAAAGGATCTAAAGACTTGAAACTATCAAATTTATAGGTAAAAACATAGAATAAACACAGGAAGACACCAGCCTAAGCAAAGACTTCTTGGATAAGACCCCAGAACCTCAGGCTTAGTAAAGGCAAAAATAGACAAGTGGGATTACATCAAACTAAGAAGCTTCTGCACAGCAAAGGAAGCACAAAAAGCAGTGAAGGGGCCATGGACAGAATAAGAGAAGATATTTGCAAACTATACATTAGATAGAGAGTTAATATCCATAATTTTTAAAAAACTCAAGAAATTCAACAACAACAAAATGAACATTCCAGCTAAACTATGTGCTAGGGTTATGAACAGTTGTTTTTCAAAGGATTAAATACAAGTGGCCGAAATACACATGAAAAGATGCTCAGGATCACCAGACATCAGGTAAAAATTCAAATAAAATCACTCTAAGATTTCACCTCACCTCAGTTAGAATGGTCATCGTGAAGTGGGCAGGCATATAGGCTAAAATCGATTAGGTTTGTGAGCTGGAAGACCACACCTTAGCCACACCCCTGTGTGACTTCATGCCCTACCTGGTACCTTCATCATGCCTCTGTGTGACCTCATCCCCCTACCTGGCCAAACCTGGGTGCCCACCAGCCAATCAGGTTAATTAACCACTCCCCTTTGGAAGTGGGTTAAAAGCCTGGGACACAGTGTGTCCGGCCTTCTCTTCTTCCCTGTCCTCTTGCCAGGAGGGGGCTTGCTGTAGCCCTGTGCCTCCAGGGCCCATGGCCTAGGTTTCCTTGCCTAGATGCTCACCCCCATGGCTGATTCCTGGTGCTCGGTATGAACCCCTATTCACCTCTCTCTCTTAAATAAAGCTCTCTCTCTCCTATGCATTTTTCTCACTAAATAAAAGCCTAAAACATACCATGTTGCCTTGTTTATCTGGGCTGGTATTTAGAATTCTTCTCTAAGTAGTAGGCAAGAACCCTCTTGGGATTATTAATATTGGGGATTTAGTAATAAACCCATGGTGAAATCGTATGGCACCCCAAATTCTGGTAGCACGTGTGGCACCCCAGATAGCACTTCTGGGAATCTTTAAAGGGCCACATTTCAGTGTATATTTTAGGGGGTGGTGTCCAATTTCAATCATTCAAAAATCAAAAAAAAGAGACCAAAAAATAAAAAAAAAACTGTGGGTGAGTATGTGGGAAAAAAAGTACCCTAATACACTATTTATTGGAATGTAAACTAGTGCAATCACTATGAAAGACAGTATTCCTCAGAAATCTGAAAATACATCTATCATATGACCCAGCCATTACATTCTTGGGAATTTACCAAAACAAAATGAAATCAACATGAGAAAGAATTACCTGCACTCCCATGTTTATAGCAGCTCCATTCCCAATAGCTAAGAAATGGAATTAACTCAGATGTCCATCAACTGATGACTGGATAAAGAAAATGCTCATATATACATAATGGAATGCTACTAGGCCATAAGAAAAGAATGAAATCCTATGTTTTGCAATGAAATAGATGCAACTGGAGACAATTATGCTTAGTAAAATAAGTCAGTTTCAAATAGAAAATAAATCTTTTATTTTATTTGTGATAACTTATTTATATAGAAAAAAAGTAATGTAACCTTGACATTTTGAGATTTGATTGCTGTTTTAGCCATTGTGTATACTCTTTAAAAGCAGTGATTTTTATACTTACACTTTTGAATTATTTATTTAGTGGAGTATTAAGCTTGTGATTATGATGTAAATTGAAGATATGTCATTGTAAAAATTAAAAAGATAAGAAATGAATGAACATGGAGGGTGGGGAATATCATTTTGCTCTTAAAGTCATATGTATTCAATACATGATATCTGTTTCCTTTATATAAATACATTTTAAATATAAAAATAACAGAATCATAATTCTGAAAACTACAGAACACAGATAAAAAAGAATTCTCATAACTATGAAAGAAAAAATAAACAAACAAAAAATCTTCTGCTGTTTTAAGCAATCAAGCTGGTGGTGTATTGTTATTGGAGCCTTAGGAAATTAATAGAATAAGAAGATGCAAAGAAAATAGATAGTGGTCATCATTGTTGTATAGTGGGTAAAGGAGCCTCTTGAGACTCCAGAATGCCATATGTGCACCCGGTGTTCCAGATGCTTCATTTCCAATCTGTCTCCTTGCTAATGGTCTGGGAAAGGCAGCGAAAGATGCCTCAAGTGTCTGGGCACCTGCCACCCATATGGGAGACACAAAAAAACTCCTGGGTCCTGGCTTTGGCCTAGCCCAGCTTGGCCATTGCAGCCATCCAGGTGATGGCAGAACTCTCTCTCTCTCTCTCTCTCTCTGTCTGTCTCTGGCTTTTGAATAAATAAATAAAAAATTTTAAAGTGAACTATGTAGCTAAAATGACTCAGAAAGAGAAGAAAGATATTGTATGTTTAGTAACTTACTCAAAAATGCAAAAATAATGAGAAAAGATATATACTATGAAAAACATTTACAAAATTGATGTTTGGCCCAGGGTATTTGAATAATTTTCAAAACTACATAATGAGAAGATATTTCTTCTAGAATGGTCAAATTGCCTAACAATTTTCCAAAGAATGATTTAGATTCTATATGAGCACAGAAAAAGATGCTCACGGTCATTGGTCATAGGAAGGCAATTTTAATTATGATGAGATATTAGACCATAGCAGTAGAAGATCTAAAATACAGATAGTAGTAAGTGCTGACAAAAACACTGAGTAATTGGAACTTTCATATGTTGGTTCTTGGAACACAAATGGTTCAGACAATTAAATCTATTTACTCTTATAAACTGACAATTATGCAATTTTCAAAAAAAGTAGTCTCACAGATACTCAAGATAAAGGATGTTGTGTCTAAAAAACAACCTTTACCTTAATGTTGCCAGTGCGTTTATTCATAGTCACACACACACACACTATCATGTTTTGCAGAGAATGATTCATTACCACCATCCTTAACAAAAATGGATGTGAATTACTGATACTTGCACAACAGTGATTCTCAAAATGTGTACATGAAGGAAAGCAAAAACAATGCCAAGAAATGGATACATTCTATAGTTCAGTACATTAGAATCTAGAAAAGGCACCAATATGAGAATAAAATATCTTTATTACCAGGGACTGGGGGATCATGTGATGGTTAACTAAAAAATAGCATAAAGAGTTTCTTGGGGTATTGATAGAAATATTGCATTTCTTTGATTGTGGTACTTTTTTAGTGACTGTATACATTTTCACGATTCATAGAAATATACCTAAAAAGGATGCATTTTTTGTGTATGTAAATCTTATAAACCTGACAAAAACACCTTAAAGTTCAAATATTTATATAGTAAATGACAAGTATTGGATTCTAAAGGATATGTATATGTGATTTTGTGTCCATGTATTTGATGCCTGACAGTTCATTCTGCTTGCAAACAAAAACAAGGTAGAGAAAAATGCCTGGGTTTCGGCAATACTCTAAGTTGGTTTTGGCAGCCGTCTTACATGAAGTTGGCATGGATGTGCCTGGAGATTTCACCTTGTGGATATTCACTGCATTAGCTGTTACTGAGATTCTCTTAATGCTTAATTATTTCATGGCAACAGCTGAATGCACCTGTGGAAGAATTAGTGCACTAAGAAATCCAATTTGTCTACTGGTACAAGGGATCAAGCAAAAGTATTTCCCATCAAGGTGAGAGTTCGTTTTTATTATATCACAACTGCCCCTGATCTGTATTTTATGGTCTATTGAGGATCCCTATGGTAGACTGTTAGGATCATTGAGACTCAGAGTTTTGGCACAAGAAATTTTAACTCATGAGTTAACTCATGAGTGTTTTGATTTATGCTTATGAGAAATTTCTTGTGGCCTTCTTTTATGTAAAAATGCTACTTAGTAAGAATAGTTATAAATATAAGAAAGCTCAAATGAAGATATAACCCGCATCCCACTTTTCAAAATAGAAATTATTAAATGTGTCAGAAGTCATTTATATTATTTTCCAAAATTATTAGATTTATTAAAAAGTTGTTAGTATGTTTATGGAAAAAATTACTATTAATCTATTTACCATATCAATACATATTTTTTTGTTGTTGTGTGAGGCCTGGTGTAGTCATTGAAATCCATGCACACAATGATTTAAAATGAAGGCAGCCTTATTATTATGGTGTGGGGTCACAGTACTAGAAAGAAAACAATAGAGTGAAGTGTGAAGAAAGAGAACAAGAAAGAGGTGCTATTTTCGAGAGTTGAGATTTGAGTGAAAATTGTTGAGAGTTGAGCAGAGTGTGTCTACCGAGCCAAGACAGTTTAATAAGATCTAATCATCCTATTTTCCCTCCCTTGGTGTTTCCAATATTCCCCCCCGCCCCCCGTGTGTGATATTTTAACTTATTCTCTGCGTGATTTCTACTTTAGTGGACTTCTTGTCTACACTTCTCAGATCAAATATTGCTCCCACAAAAACATTATGTATAGGCCAGCGCCGTGGCTCAACAGGCTAATCCTCTGCCTGGCGGTGCCTGCATACCGGGTTCTAGTCCTGGTCGGGGCGCCGGATTCTATCCCTGTTACCCCTCTTCCAGGCCAGCTCTCTGCTGTGGCCAGGGAGTGCAGTGGAGGATGGCCCAAGTTCTTGGGCCCTGCACCCCATGGGAGACCAGGAGAAGCACCTGGCTCCTGCCATCGGATCAGTGCAGTGCGCCGGTCGCAGTGTGCCAGCCGTGGCGGCCATTGGAGGGTGAACCAACGGCAAAAGGAAGACCTTTCTCTCTTTCTCTCTCTCTCTCACTGTCCACTCTGCCTGTCAATAATAAAAAAATTTAAAAAAAATTATGTATATATTTCTGATCTGGAAGATGATCATTTCAAAATAATACAACAGACAAAAATAAAAAAAAAGAAATAAAAAGAAAGAAGAAAGTCTCTGCAACGTATGAGATAGCATTAAGCGGATATTCATAATAAAGGGATACTTGGAGCAGAAGTGAAGGAAACAGACAAAAGAAACCCACTAAATGAAATAATAGCTTGAAAACTTCCCAAGTCTAGAAAGAGATAATGGATATCCAGATACAGAAAGATGAAAGGACTCCAGAAAATTCAACCAAAAAAAAAAAAAGATTTCTTTCAAGGAATATTATTGCCAAATTATTACAAGTTGGAGACAGAGAGAGAATCTTAAACATAGTATTAGAGAAAAAATCAAATTACATATAAAGGAAAACAAATTAGACTAACAGCAGATTTCTCAGCAAAAATCACAGGCCAAACGAGAGTGAGATGGTATAGTCACAGTCTTGAAGAAGAAAGGAGAGGAGAGGAGAGGAGAGGAGAGGAGGGGAAAGAAGAAAAGAAAAGAAAAGAAAAGAAAAGAAAAGAAAAGAAAAGAAAAGAAAAGAAAAGAAAAGAAAAGAAAAGAAAAGAAAAGAAAAGAAAAGAAAAGAAAAGAAAAGAAAAGAAAAGAAGGGGAAAGAAAAGAAAGGGAAAGAAAAGAAAAGAATAAAGAAAGAAGTAAAAGCAAGCCTACCAAACAGGAGTATTATATGCAGCAAAGCTGTCCTTCAAACGTGAATGAGAGGCCGGCGCTCAACAGGCTAATCCTCTGCCTAGAGGCGCCGGCACACCGGATTCTAGCCCCCCGTCGGGGCACCAGATTCTGTCCCGGTTGCCCCTCTTCCAGTCCAGCTCTCTGCTGTGGCCAGGGAGTGCAGTGGAGGATGGCCCAAGTGCTTGGGCCCTGCACCCCATGGAAGACCAGGATAAGTACCTGGCTCCTGGCTTCGATCAGCGCGGTGCGCCAGTTGCAGCGTGCCGGCCGCATCAGCCATTGGAGGGTGAACCAACGGCAAAAAGAAGACCTTTCTCTCTGTCTCTTTCTCTCTCACTGTCCACTCTGCCTGTAAAAAATAAAAAAAAAAAAAAAGGAATGAGAAATAAAGCATTTTCCAAACATCAGAAATCACCACTAGAACAGCCTTATAAGAAATCCTACAGGAAGTCCTATATTAGAAGTAAACATGAAAACACAAGACAATACCAAAACCAGTTAACACAATGAAAGGAGTTAGTTCTTATCTATCAGTACTGACCTTGAATGTAAATGGATTAAATGCACCAATCAGTTAGCTGAATGGGTAAGAAAAAAGAAAGTGTATGCTGCCTATGAAGACATGGACTTCAGAGGTAAAGAGACACATAGACTGAAAAAGAAAGATTGCTTCTCTCCGTCTCTTTCTCTCACTGTCTAACTCTGCCAGT
This sequence comes from Lepus europaeus, assembly GCF_033115175.1. Lineage (NCBI taxonomy): Eukaryota > Metazoa > Chordata > Mammalia > Lagomorpha > Leporidae > Lepus > Lepus europaeus. Next base: position 11,104,316 of record NC_084839.1, on the reverse strand, counting down.
CAAAAAATAAAAATAAAAAAGAAAGATTGCAAAATATATAGATCATGCAAATGAAAACCGAAAATGAGCAGAAATAGCTATACTCATATCAGATAAAATAGATTTTAAATTAAAAACTGTAAAAAAGATTAAAAAGGACATTATAAGTTGGTAACTTGATTGATTTAAGCAAGGTTTAGCAATCATGACAATCTGACTCGTGATTCCAGTTTCCTGCTACTGCAGACCATGGGAAGCAGCAGGTGATGGCTCCTATGATGGGGATTCTGTCATCATGTCAGAGACCTTGAATGGGATCTGACTCCTGGCATCAAGTGGGCTCAATGCTGACCTATGCAGGCATTTGAGGCGTGATCCAGTGGATGCATGTAACTCTTTCTCTCTCCTTCTCTCCCCCTCTCCTTTATCTTTGTCTCTCAAATTAAAGACTGGAAGAACATATACAGATTGCAAATTTATCCTGGTAGGTACTATCTATTTTATCAGTTTCTCTGTTGCCATGATAAAATCCAGAAGAAATTTTAGTCATGCTATTTGTTTAGCTGTTTTGTGTGAGGCATGAGCGCGGCCAGGCCAGGCCAGGCCAGGCCAGGCCCGGGGGCTCCGCATGCGCAGCTGCTCCAGGGTGCCCCTGCCCGAGCTGCGCGGAACGAAGCCACGCGGAGCCAAGTAAGATGGCGCCCAGAGGAAGTAAGATGGGCGGAATCCAAAGTTGTTTACCACTAAAACTAATTGGCTGTGCAACATCAGGGGAGGTAACAAAACTAGTAACAAGTGTATAGACATAGGGCTAGTCCTATAGAAATCCCCCCATAAGGTGATTTTTTAAGTGATTGGTTGGTCCTTAGCCCTGCCCCAATGACTCTGCAGTTTTGTACTATAAAAGGTTCTGTTTTGCACGAAGTAAATGAGTCCTTGCTAGACTTGGCTCCCCGCTGCGTCTGATTGTCTCCAGGACCAGGAGGCTGGGGAACGGGCGAGCTGCGTGCGCTTACCTTTCCTCGGACCCAGTCCATCCTTGTATGGGTGGACTAAGACCCAGCAGTTTTGTTTCTCTCTGCCATTATGTATAATACACATATAGGCAAATACATTCTCTGTCTTATTCATAAGGACATTCCCAGCTTTTAAAGTTTTAGAGCATGTGTTACATGAGGGAAATCATAAATGCTTCTTGAATAGAAGAAAGCAATTCTTTTTTGTGATATTCTACCATAGGAATACATTCAGACTTTTTTATCTGTACACCCAGAACACATAATAAAGATCCATCACATTGGGAATGCTGAGTATTTTCTAAGTAATTGAATGAAATTTCTATGTTCTCAGGTTAGTTCCTATTTTCAAATGAATATCCAAACAATTATTCTAAAATATTTATTGAAAATGCATACTTTTTACATTTTAAAAAAACTTACATTTCTAAAAAATCAAAATTTGAAAATCCAGAATATTTTTAAAACAAACATTGCAAATATTGCCAGGCCACCTAATATAGCTTGCAAATCACATAATTTTTCTTGTCTTTGTATTAATTTTATGTATCTTCATTTTCTTAATGTATTTTTGACCCCTCAGCTAAATCATGTCTCTGTATAAATTTTTTCTCTAAAAATTTTTTTTCTTTACTATCAGATTTGTAAAAACTTCCCTTCCTCTATCTCTCTGGGGAAAAAAATCAAATTTATTTATTTATTTATTTATTTGAGAGATAAAAAGAGAAGGAGAGACAGAAAGGTCTTCCATTCCCTACTTCACTCCCTAAATGGCTCCAATGGACAGAACTTGAATGATTTGAAGCAAGGGGCCAGGAGCTCCTTCCAGGTCTCCCACACAGGTACAGGGGCTCAAGCACTTGGGTCATCGTCTACTGCTTTCCCAGGCCATAAGCAGAGAGCTGTATTGGAAGAGGAGCAGCCGAGACTCAAACTGGTGTCCATATGAGATGTTGGTGCTTTAGGCAAAGGCTTAACGTATTACGTCACAGCACTGACCCCTCAGATAATTTTCTAAACTTATCATTTATCTGCCAGTTTTCTCATACCACAGCATAAGTTCTGCCCACATGCATACTTCTTCCAAGAAATAAAGGGAAATCTTTATAAGATGCGATGAGAAAGTGGGCTTAATGGATTAGTGTGTTTGAAAAGAAATAAATATATGTGTATATATCTTTATCTACTCTACAATGTAAACAATGATATTAGAAATAGAGAATTGTGATTTATCAATTATGATTGCTATCATAAATGGGAGTCACTGTACACTTGCTCCCCAGGTAACATCTCTGTCCTTTATGTGTTGTACTTTGTGAATTAACAGTAAAACTACTACAGTACTTTATACTTTGTGTATCTGTGTGGATGCAAACTGTTGAAATCTTTACTTAGTATATACCACATTGATCTTCTGTATATAAAGATAATTGAAGATGAATCTTCATGAAGAATGGGATGGGAGAGGGAGTGGGAGATGGGATGCTTGCGGGTGGGAGGGAGGTTGTGGGGAGAAAATCGCTATAATCCAAAAGCTGTAATTTCAAAATTTATATTTATTAAATAAAAGTTTATTAAAAAAAAGAAGGGCATGAATGTGCCCCCTGTGAAAGTGTCCCTCTATGTACCAGGAAGAAATGCACTATTTGTTTTATAAGATTTATTTATTTAATTCAAAGGCACAATTATGGGGGGCGGGGGGAGGAGAGATATAGGGGGGAGGAAGTCAGAGAGAACTTCCATCTGCTTGTTCTCTCCCTGATGGGCCTCAGCAGCTAGAGCTGGGACAAGCTCAAGTCAGGAGCCAGGAGCTTCTTCCAGGTCTCCCATGTGGGTGCAGCAGCCAAGGACTTGGGCCACCTTCCACTGCTTTCCCAGGTGCATCAGAAGGGAGCTGAATTGCAAGTGGAGCAGCCAAGCCATATGGATGCTGGTGCTGCAGGTGGATGCTTTACCCACTGTGCCACAGCACTGACCCAGCTATTGTATTTTCTTTTATTTAAGGTACGTAAACTTCATTTATTTCATATGTACAAATTTAGGAACATAGCAATTCTTCCCATGCTACCCTCCCTCCCACTCAGAGTTTCACCTTTCTTCCTTCTCATCTCCCACTCTTAATTTATACAAAGATCTATTTTCAGTTTCCTATATACTCATAAGATGAGCCCTACACATAAAGAGTTCAACAAATAGTATGAAGAAGAAAAACAAAACAACAACAAAACACTGTTCCTCAACATGAAAAAGGGCTGTAAGTTATCATTGAATCGAAAAATGTCCATTTCACTTCAATATATTTCATCGTAGTACTCTGCTAGTTACCTTGGGTCAGGGAAAACATGCAGTGTCTTTTTGGAACTGCCTTATTTCACCTTTTTTTTCTAAATGATTAAGTTATGGAATATTTGTTATAACAAAAATCACCTATATGATTGTACATAAGCATGAATCATATAATCAATTACCTATTGTTAATATATATACATATGATTATATCATTTTGACAGTTAATTAGAAATTTAAAGCAATAAAGGAATGTGTTCCTATTTTAAATAAGTGTTTTTAAATGTATAAAACATAGTCATTGCATGAGGAAGTGACTTGCCCAAGACTTTATAATAAATAATAATAAAATCAATACTAAAATTATATTAGCACTGCTACCACAAATTTAAGAACCATAAGCTTGGGAAAAGTGAAAATATGAAAAATGTAAAGGGATGAGTAGGTTAAATTATTGCTTTATGAAAAAATAGGCAATGAAAGTAAGAACAGAAATAGCGCAAGACCACAATAACAAATATAATTTATTAAGCAATTTTCAGAAGACAAACAATATTTTAACCATTTTATATGTTATCATAATATGTAATTCACTCAAGAAAGCTGAGTTTTATAATATCATCACATCCATCTATGCAAGTAAAAAATAATTCAGTGTGTTAGGCAAATTGCCCAAGGTCACATAGATAATAATATTTAAGTCCAAATAAATTTTATGGGTATTAAGGTCTTATGCATAATAATTTATTATGCATTTTTACTGCAGTGCATAACATATACATGAATCATAAATTCACAAAGGAAGCAAACCTATATACCACCACAAATGTAATACAAATTATCACACACAGGAGACTTTCCTCAGGTCCCACCTAAACTACTCCTTTCTTGCAAAAGATAATCATGATTCTAAATTCTAGTGTAGTTTTGACATTTTAAATATTATGTTTTGGGGCCAGCACTGTGGTGCAATGGATTAACGCCCTGGCCTGACGCGCCGGCATCCCATATGGGTGCCTGTTCGAGTCCCGGCTGCTCCACATCCTATCCAGCTCTCTGCTATGGCCTGGGATAGCAGTAGAAGGTGGCCCAAGTTCTTGGGCCCCTTCACCCACTTGGGAGACCCAGAAAAAGCTCCTGGCTCCTGGCTTCGGATCTGCACAGCTCCAGCCATTGCGGCCAATGGGGGTGTGAACCATAGGATGGAAGACTTCTCTCTCTCTCTCTCTCTCTCTCTCTCTCTCTCTGCCTATCCTCTATCTGTGTAACTCTGACATTCAAATAAATAAAAATAAATCTTTAAAAATATATATTATGTTTTAATTTCATTATTGTTTTTCTTTCTTGATACGTCTTACATGCCTTCTGTGTAGTTGTATATACAGGGGCACCAAAAATTCACGGAAAAGATAAATTAAATGACATTTATTTTGATGCAAACAATTTTGAGATCCATGCACACTTTTCATATGTTTCCAATGAACTTTTTGAAGATTACATTAATAATTCATTCACTTCTATTGTTATAGTCAATTACATCCTGTATATATTCTACAATGGTTAAAATTTATTCCACTTATTATTGATGGATATTTTGGTTGGAATGATCTTTTATATATATATAGATTTATTTACTTACTTGAAAGTCAGAGTTACACAGAGAGAGAAGGAGATGCAGAGAGAGAGGTCTTCCATCTGCTGGTTCCCTCCCCAATTGGCCACAATAACTGGAGCTGTGCCAATCCGAAGCCAGGATCCAGGAGCTTCTTCTGGGTCTCCCATGCGGGTGCAAGGGCCCATGCACTAGGACCATCTTCTGCTGCTTTCCCAGGCCATAGTGGAGAGCTGGATCAGAAGTGCAGCCAGCTGGGACTCGAACTGGTGCCTGTATGGGATGCTGGCACTACAGGTGGCAGCTTTACCTGCTATGCCACAGCACTAGTCCCATACTGTATGATCTTAATTCTGTTATGAACTTTCTAGCACATGCCTTCGGAACACTAATACATACAACATAGAGGGCCGAAATGTAGGAGTAGAATTGCTGAATGAATCAAACATATACAGACGCTCAATATAGTAGATAATATAAGACAAACTTCAAAGTAGTATACATTTATACTCCCAACAGTTTCTACTATAGTTTCAATGTACTGCATGTACAGTTTTTTTTATTAAACTTTTATTTAATGAATATAAATTTCCAAAGTACAGCTTATGGGTTACAATGGCTTCCCCCTCCCAAAACTTCCCTCCCACCCACAACCCTCCCCTTTCCCGCTCCCTCTTCCCTTCCAATCACATCATGATTCATTTTCAATTCTCTTTATATACAGAAGATCAGTTTAGTATATATTAGGTAACGATTTCAACAGTTTGCCCCCATATAGCAACACAAAGTGAAAAAAAAAATACTGTTGGAGTACTAGTTATAGCATTAAATAAGAGTGTACAGCACATTAAAGACAGATCCTACATAATATTTTTTAAATTAATTAATTTTCTATGCCATTTCCAATGCACTGCATGTTCACGATGATATGGTGCTAGCTTATTTAATTTTTACAAAATTTGGATAGACGGTGTTATTTTTTGTGGCTGTAATTCATTTCTTTTTTTTTTTTTTTTTTTTTTTTTTTTTTTTTTTTTTTTTTTGACAGGCAGAGTAGACAGTGAGAGAGAGAGACAGAGAGAAAGGTCTTCCTTTTTTGCCGTTGGTTCACCCTCCAATGGCTGCCGCGGTAGCGCGCTGCGGCCGGCGCACCGCGCTGTTCCGATGGCAGGAGCCAGGTGCTTATCCTGGTCTCCCATGGGGTGCAGAGCCCAAGCACTTGGGCCATCCTCCACTGCACTCCCTGGCCACAGCAGAGAGCTGGCCTGGAAGAGGGGCAACTGGGATAGGATCGGTGCCCCGACCGGGACTAGAACCCGGTGTGCCGGCGCCACAAGGCGGAGGATTAGCCTGTTGAGCCACGGCGCCAGCCTGTAATTCATTTCTTTGTTGATTTATCAGATTGATCACATTCTTGAATGTTTATTGGTGACTTGGATGTGCTTTTTGGTGGCACGTCTTCTCCACTTTTTTTTTATTTGCAGCTGTGTCACTTTTTATTTCTCTGATTTTTTGAGTCTTTATATTCTGAATGTGGGTTTTGATATGTCATAGATATTACAAATGAGTTTTGCTAGTGTCTAAGGTTTCTTTCCCAGGTTGAAGTTGTCTTCTGTTGAACGAAGATTTTTAATTTCTTATAGCCCTCTTGATTAATATTTTCCTATATGGATAATGTTTGTTTGTAAGATTTTATTTGCTTATTTGAGAGGTAAATTTACACAGAGAGAAAGTTAAAGAGGGAGAGACAGGGAGAAAGGTCTTCTATCTGGAGGTTCCCTACACAAATGGACCCAATGGCCACAGCTGGGCTGATCTGAAGCCAGGAACCAGGAGCTTCTTCCTGGTCTCCCACATGGGTGCAGGGGCCCAAGGGCTTGGGCCATCTTCCACTACTTTCCCAGGCCATAGCAGAGAGCTGTATTGGCAGAAGAGCAGCCAGCACAGGAACTGGCGCCTACATGGGATGCAAGAATTACAGGTGATGCTTAGCCTACTACACCACAGCGCCAGGCACATGGTTCGTGTTTCTTTATGTTTGTGTGAGTAATTGTTGTTTATCTGAAGATTATTAATTTCAATAATATATTTGAAAAGTTGATTAATTTATCCCTCACTATTAGACCAGAGAGGAAATAAATCTACATTAAACTTGTGTTTTCCACAATCTATAGACATGTATTTTGTTGCATGATTTTTTTTTTTACATTTTTTAGCCATCTTTTGTGTGTGTGTGTGATGTTTTCTAAAGTGAAGATTTGTGAGGTGTAAATGAAGCCTCAGTCAGTACACTCTGAGGGCATCATTTAGTAGAGGTGGTAAGAGACACCGAGAGGTTGTCTTGTTCCTGTACGCCCTCTCCTTTGGCTACACATCCAGATCTCTCTCGGACTCATGAAACTGATGCATGGAGCAACAGTGTCTCCAGACCCACCTAAGACATTTCTCCTCCAATCCCCAGATCTCAGCTTTCACACCTCTCCATCTGCTTCTTTGGATTAAGCCAATCTGATCCCAGATTCACATGAGGCAAATCTGATGGAATAATTTTCTCTAATCCTTCAGGTTCTCATTTTAGATCCTTTTCCTCAGTTCTCCTTCATTTGTTCATCTTCCTTCATTCAGGACTAATAGACCCTGAGCTGATTGTCTATGTGAAGTTTCAAGTTTAATGTTTAATGTCTGTCTGTCTGTCTCTCTCTCTCTCTCTCTCTCTCTCTCTCTCTCTCTCTCTATATATATATATATATATATGTGTTTATTTATTTATTTCCAATCGATCCAGCGCCACCTTCTGAAAGGACAATCTTTTCACCACAACTTGTATTGCCACGTTATTTGTACTGTACAAATATGTCATTAAACTCCCTGTTTCCCACCTAAAGTTCTATTTGTCTATTGTTGCACCAAAGTCAGACTGCTTTGAATTTTTTCACTTAATTATAAGCCTTGATAGCTGGTAATGTTAAGTTTTTCAATTTATTCACTCGTTTGTCTTGACTTTTCTTGGCCCTTTGCATTTTCATACACATTGTTTTCAGCTATTATTGTAATGTACTAATTTATAATAATTTTTAAAAATACATAACTTACTTCATATTCATGGATCAAATCCAAATTAGTAATTATGTATTGTTTAAAAAATAACAACTTAATGGCTAATAATTTATTTAGAGTTTCATTTTTAGTTAATGCCAGAGACTACCCTGAAATTCTTTTTTTTGTTTTTAATTAATTTATTTATTTGAAAAACAGAGTTACAGAGAGGGAGAGAGAGGAAGACAGAGAGGGAGATAGAGTGGGAGAGAGAGAATGAGAGAGAGAAATCTCCCATTCATTGTTTCACCCCCTAGATGGCTTCAACGGCCAAAGGTAGGCCAGGCTGAAATCAGGAGCCAGGAGCTTTATCTAGGTCTCTCACATGGTGGAGGGCCCCAAGTATTTGGGACATATTTTGCTATTTTTTTCCCCACTGGCTTTTAGCAGGGAACAGAATTTAAAATGAAGCAGCCAAGATACAAACTGGTGCCCATATGTTATGCCCGTGTTGCAGGTGGTGGTTTTCCTGCTATTGCACAACAAAAGCCGCAACACTGATATTCTTGCAAGGTATTTCTTACTTTAGAAATTTATATTGTATTCATTTTTAATAGGATTAATAAAGGGATTCTTTAAATCCTGAATGATTGGTGTTCACTATGAATGTTTATGGTACCTATGTTCATTTATTACAACTTAATGATTCTCACATTGCCATTGACTGACTTTATGCAGCTACCATTCAATTAGTGTAGCTACTAGTCTAATGTGTTTACTTCTTATGCACTGATTCCCTTATATTTCTTATAATATAAGAAATACATAAATTTTTACTTATGGTAAAAAGTACAACAGAAATTTAGATGATCCGTCTATCTGTATCTTTTTATTTATAATGTCTCTCTCTTTCTGTTACATATATTTTACATAATTTTAAGTCAAAATTCTGTCTCTTATGATATGGAATTATTTGAAGATTCTAAAACATAACAATCATTTTATTTCTTTCATAATAAATTATTTTCACCAAGCATAGCTAATAAATTCAAGACCCTCATATTTTTAAGATAAAAAAACAGTGAAGTTAATCATTATGTCAATCACTTGATTTAAAGTGGTCTCTTTCAAATTTTGTTCTGCAAAATACTTGGTAGTTTGGTTGGCTTATTCATTTAAACAATAAATAGATCCAAATATTTGAGTTTTTCATGATTTTTTAAGCAGTGGTGATTTGAATAATCCATGTTAAAAACAGTGATTCATAAAGTATAGAAAGTTAAAATCATGTTTTCTCCAGTTCTGATAAGTGTTAATATGTGTCATGTGGTTTAAGAGTACTTAGGATATTAAGCCCTGTGGCTATAAGAGAGAAGAATACTTAAAAAGCTCTGATTTGGAAAATAAATGCGTACCCAAAATGTTTTTCCTAGGAAGAGTTTCAGTACAAGGATAAGAGATATATATTTCTGAAAAACTCAGGAACATGTTAGAAGGATGTTGTTTGAATTTGGTCTTGAAAGCACCTCATTAATCTCTAAGATTAGCAAAGCAGAACAAATGGATTCAGGGTAAAATTTATGTAAGTCCATGTAAACATCTTAAAAGAACTTCAACTATCTACCTTAAAAGTATTAAGAGGAAATGGAAAAGACAATAGCAACTGATGACTAAAGATAATATATCATGTATCATACCAGGAAAAGACTTTGAACATATTTTAATTCAATTCTCACAAAGCCTTCTTTGAAGCAGATACTGTATTCTAATTTTTACACACAATCAAACTTTGGTTCAGAGAGTTTGATTAATTTTCCTATGATCACACAACTCATAATCAGTAGAGAAACAATTTTAGCATTTGCATGTCTCTGTATTGAACTAATCTTTCTTCCCACACATTACCTCTCAACTTACTTGCGTTTATGAATGCACAATTTATTTACTTTTATAAAGTATTGTTCTTTAATGTTTATGATAAATTATTTTAACAAGAGAATGCATATTACTTCTCTTTTGGGTCTTGTGTGCTGAACTAAACTTCAATCAGAGGGCTTCTGGGTAAGGGTAAAATTCTTACATGTTACAAAGTGAAATTAAATATTTAAAAAATGATTTGTAAACAAAATTTTCTTCTAGCAAGAAGGGCAAATTCAATGCTAAGGCTCACTGGTAAAAATAGCATCTCTTCCATCCTACTCCAATCTTGATCTTTATTGTCAAAGCAGTATACAAGGCAGAGTAAGAGAGGAGAGACAGTGCGAGGAGAAAAGAGATTGAGTTTCTTTTTTTTTTTTGACAGGCAGAGTGCACAGTGAGAGAGAGAGAGACAGAGAGAAAGGTCTTCCTTTGCCGTTGGTTCACCCTCCAATGGCCGCCTCGGCTTGCACGCTGCGGCTGGCGCACCGCGCTGATCCAAAGCCAGGAGACAGGTGTTTCTCCTGGTCTCCCATGCGGGTGCAGGGCCCAAGCACTTGGGCCATCCTCCACTGCACTCCTGGGCCACAGCAGAGAGCTGGAATGGAAGAGGGGCAACCGGGACAGAATCTGGCACCCCAACCGGGACTAGAACCTGGTGTGCCGGCGCTGCAAGGCGGAGGATTAGCCTAGTGAGCCTCGGCGCCAGCCAAAGAGATTGATTTTCCATCCACTGGTTCACTCTGCAAATGGTCACAAAGGCCAGGCCAAAGCCTGGAGCTTCACAGGGATTGTCCACGTGGATCAAAGAGTCCAAACACTTAGACTAACTTTTGTTGCTTTGCCATGCACATTAGTAGGGAGGGGAATTTGAAGCGGAGCAGCTTGCAACTGAACTGGTGCCCACATGGATGCTGGTGCCACAGGCAGCAGCTTACCCACTGTGTCACAACACCATCCCGAGACTTAAATCTTGAGTCTGATGTGAAATGTCTTCAGAAATTGGCCAATGTTTTATCATGTTTTCCAAAAGATTTAGCCTTGAGTGGTAATAGTGAAAGTATCATATCTGGTTGTGCAAGAAGAGACCTGGCGAGAGACTCAATAGAATCAGACAAGTGATCCAGACAGCTTCATAGATAGGATGGATGATTGGTGCAATGGCTGTGTCTCCTCTTGGGATAACCACATGCCATTTTTGGGTGCCTGATTCTAGCCACGGCTCCTCTGCTCCCAATTTAGCTTCTAGGTAATGAAAGGTAGAAGATGATGACTAAAGTAATCCAGGCTCGACCACCCAAGTAGAAGACTCAGATGGAGTTCTAGGATCCTGGTTTCAACAGAAAATGAACTAACAGATAGAAGATATCTCTGTGTCTGCGTCTCTCTCTTTTACACTGTCTTTCTTCCTTTTATAAAGAAAATAAATAAATAAAAACATTTAAAATCTTCCTAGAGGTCAAAAAAGAGATCACGGGTGGTAGAATTCTCACTGTACATTGTTATAATCACTTGGAACTGTGTTTGTTTCAGATTTTAGTCTCTATAGAACAAGATATCTCAATATTTCTTCTTCCCTGGGTTCCCATAGTATGATATTTATTGATGCTATTTAACTCTCTAAGAATTATTATCCTAAATTTTGATAGTTTACAAATATTTCTTCATCTAGATATAATATTGTTAAAGGAGGCAGGGAGTGTTGTGATTTATTTTTGGTATTTTTCACAGTGCTTTGCTCATAATAAGAACTCAATAGCTATTAAAATTATTGGAATTTTGTGATGTGAAATTAATTTTCTCAACTTACATTAAAGCCTGGGGCTATTTCATTTGTTAATGAATTTGTATACAAATTTCATAATAACAGGAACTGTACTCAGGCCATGCTTAATGAACAGCATCTAATAGCTATAACATTTATTTTCTTTAATTTCTGTTCTTTTACAGTGCTTTCCAAAAATAAAACTTTTTGGCAGAATAACCACTCATTGGAGCAGTCCATAAATGAAAAATGATTTGATATAAATTATTCTTTAACATTACTTTTGACAACTTTAAATGTTTAGGAATTTTTCCATATAATTTTAAAATAAAAGTTTGTTGTTGTTGTTGTTCTAGTACTATTGGTTGAACTCAGTAATTAACACACAATTATCCTTAGGTGTTTAAATTTTAACAGAAAAGTGATCCCTGTTAAATCTAAGAGTGGAAAAAGAGAGGGAGGAGATGAACAATTTCGAACATGCTCAATCGGACTGGCCGCAAATGGTGTAGTCAGAAATGTGCCAGGGGATTCCAACACAATCCCACCCAGGTGGCATGTACCAATGCCATCGCACTAGTCCAAGTGATCAATATCAGCTCAAAATTGATAGCTCTGATAGGTCTAAGAGTCAAAGAGATCACACAAACAAGACAAGTAACTGCTAATACTAACTGATAGAATCAAAAAGGGAGAGAAAGATCCAACATGGGAACCCGGATACACAGCAGACTCATAGAATGGCAGATGTCCTAAACAACACTCTGGCCTCAGAATCAGCCCTCAAGGCATTCGGATCTGGCGGAAGAGCCCATGAGAGTATAGCAGGTATGGAAAGCCAAGATATCATGGAAAAAAAAAAAAGACCTAAATGAAAGATCTCTGTGAGTGAGATCCCAGTGGAAAGAACAGGGCCATCAAAGAAGGAGGTACCCTTCTCCGAAGGGAGGAGAGAATTTCCACTTTGACTATGACCCTATCGGAATAAGATCAAAGTCAGCGAACCCTAAAGGCTTCCACAGCCCTGGCAACTCATGACTAGAGCCTAGGGAGATTACTGACGCCATGAACAGGAGTGTCAAATTGTTAAATCAGCAACAGGAGTCACTGTGTACTTACACCCCATGTGGGATCTGTCCCTAATGTGTCGTCTAAAGCGAAGTGATGCTATAACTAGTACTGAAACAGTATTTTTATACTATGTGTTTCTGTGTGGGCACAAACTGATGATGTCTTCACTAATTATATACCGAATTGATCTTCTGTACATAAAGAGAATTGGAAATGAAAAAAAAAAAAAAAACAACCTGGTGTTAAAATGGAAATGGCATAGAAAATTAATTAATTTGAAAAAAAAAAATTATGTAGGATCTCTGTCTTTAATGTGCTGTACATTGCTACTTAATGCTATAATTAGTAATCCAATGGTAGTTTATTCACTTTACGTTGCTATGTGGGCAAAATGTTGAAATCTTTACCTAATATATACTAAACTGATCTTCTGTATATAAAGAGAATTGAAAATGAATCTTTACATGAATGGAAGGGGAGAGGGAGCGGGAAAGGGGAGGGTTGCGGGCGGGAGGGAAGTTATGGGAGGGGGGAAGCCATTGTAACCCATAAGCTATACTTTGGAAATTTATATTCATTAAATAAAAGTTTAATAAAAAAAAATAAAAGAGTCACTAAAACATAAAACAAAACAAAATAAAACAAAATGCTGTAATTATGAAGTGGGACTTCTCAAAGAGGCACATTTTATTTGAACGACGTTTATGATAAAACAGAGAACTTAAATACAAATCCATTACTGATAGCCATTTAATATAAAAATTTTTAGACATCCCAACCCTACTGAATTTGCACAAAGAACTATCTATGCAAATTGTCTTTAAATAATTTACTTCTCAGCTCACCTGACCAGACTCAGAGGCATTAATTAGGACAGAGATTACACTGGGTACTGTGACTTCCAGTAGGGTGGAATTTTGCTTTGGAAAGTGTTTTTAAAGCTTTACCAGCTCAATTGAGGTTCCCAGACCACAGGGAGATTGCCTAGTGGAATTTAATGCACAAGTAGTTGCTTCCCTTGTACATCCCTCACTCTGGGCATACCTGCAGGAATGTTTTGCCTCCCAAACATGCACATTAGTGACAACTTAGTTTGTATTTTCTCTGTGAAGAGTTAGTAGTTCCCATTTCTATCTAAAGACTATTGTTTGTTTGTTTTAGGGGACAAGTGAGATGGTAGACGTCTTATAAGAGCCTCTGTGGATATCACTGGTTTTCATAAACTGTAATGACTATCAAATTAATGCTGGAAAACTCTTCCACAGATAATGTGTCTCTAAAATCAGACTTCTAGTTGCATAATAAATAAATGGAGTTTGACACTGTTACCTCAAAAAAATTTGCATAGATGGCTCAGAAGTTATACAAGCACCAGTCTATATGTTTTTCCTAATTTCCAGCCATTGTAAGATAATTCTTCAACCTGAATGCTTGTGTACATACCAGGTTTCTGTTACAGGGCAGAGTGTAGTGCATAAGTATAAACATCATGTTCAGTATTAAGTAGCAGAAAGTAGTCGGTATGGCTGGAATGCCTGAAATATTTAAAAGCAAATGGATATTATTGACAGATTTGCCTTTTACATAAATAGTGTGCTTCACCAAATCAGTCGTTTAAGCAAAATATTTCCTGTGATGATCACAAAGTCCCACTTACTTATTAACAAGCTTCATCTATGGACCTCAAAAGTACAAAACAGACCCACGATGTTTTTATACGTCTCTCAAGAAGATGAAACAGATAAAGGAACTGGGAAAAGCCTGAATTCATTGACTAGGATTGGCTTGCGTAAAACATAAAATTTCTCCAAGTTAGATAAAACTGTCTCCTTATCCGATCACAAACTCAATGAACAGAAGAGGGATGCCATTTCTCAAGATTATTCAATGAGTGGATAAACTTACCTTTGAATCCATGTTTGTTCAGTTTAACTCCGTTTTTTTTCCTTTGGATTTATCCTGTGTTGTGGAGAGCGAACATAAAAATGGAGGAACAGTTTTTGTTACTACTTGTTCTCTTTGTCCTTTTCCATAGTGAAATCTTGCTTAGATCTTGCATATATTAATGTAGAGTTTTTTCCTAGTGAAAATCAATTTTCCTCTTATAAAATGTGTCTTATCTAGTAGAGAAAGTACAGTGTTGTTTCACAGAAATCCAATATTCTAATATTGTATAAGCTTAAATTATAACTTATATATTTGGTCAGAAATTACTTTGTTCACTTTAAATAGGGAAATAATTACAGTTCTGCCACTTCACTGATTTATTGTGAAGGATTCATCAGATAATGCATATGAAAACACTGTAAGAGATCCAGAGTGTTGATTGCATACTAAAGATGATATTTAATAGTATTTAATGAGTCATTAGAACAGAAATCTTCTCAAAGAATGGGTACAGTGTTTTAATTAGTTATTTAATTAAATTCTTAATTAATTGGAGGAATGTTCATCCAAAATTGACACATACAGTGAAATGATTAAATAAAAATGATTGAATAATGATTACTGGTTGAATTTTGGGATAAGGTCATTAAAAATTGTGTTATTTAAAGAAGCAAACCACATCCACAATCTTACCTATTGTCCTCATCAACATTTTACAAGGTGGTTACTACTCATCTCTTCAATTATATGTGAAGAATGTTGATTACTAGAAAGAAGCTGGGAAGGAAATAGATTTTTTTCATTGAAAAATAGGGAAAGCTGGGTGTGGTCCATTAATTGTGATAAAGATACTAATGAGATGTTAATAGGTGAAAAAAGGTGAGGAGTGTATTGGAACTCTTTGTAGTACAAAGAGACAGACTCCAGGCTAGGTAGGCAGGGACAAGGAGGCCCCTCTCTTCCCATCCACAGATGAGCCTCATAGGATCTGAGAAAAAGTCAAGCTAACTTCTATGAAAGATGTGGATGTCACGTGCTAATCCTTGTAGGCAAGGTTTTTCCATGATATTGTAATTGACCTAGGTAATGAGATTTTTAGGTACCTTTGGGGGAAGTTTCATGTGAGTTCTGTTACCTTTCATACAATTAACCATCCCTCTCCTAGACCACTCACAAGAACTTCCCCTTTTACAGCCTATACATTCTGCTAGCCAATAAGCCCTCAATGTGTCCCTTTTTCAGGGACCCCTCTTAGTGCTATCAACTTTCTCTTTCACATTTGCTATACGTGCACTTTACACTTCCACTTTACACTCTTCCTTGTCCATGCTCCTCGTTCTTCATGGATGCAAGACATGAACTCAGTAGAGAAAAATAATCGCAATAACTGCAAACTCATGCAAGACAGCTACCACACAATTTGTTTTGTAAATTTATTCTGAAATAAAATGTTAAAATTAATTAAATTTGTGAAAAGCCTGGCTCAAAGCACCCAGTATCAAATATTAACATTTAAATATCAACCAAAAGTACAAACATATAGTAATTGACTCACAAAAAAGCAGAAAGAGAAATATTTCAAAGAATATCAGTATTCAATATCAATTCTCAATCAACCTGAGATCTGCCAGAAATCTCCTTGCATCTGGTCCTGGTCCACGAGGAAAAATGGTGTTTGCCAAAATCACAAGTTAAGTTCTTAGATTTGCAAAAATCAACACAACAGAATTTGAAGTCAAGATTAGGCGCTGTCACATTAGATGGTGTCGGAGTGATTTTAAAACTTAAAGAAGCTAGGCCTGCGCCGTGGCTCAACAGGCTAATCCTCCGCCTTGCGGCACCGGCACACCAGGCTCTAGTCCCGGTCGGGGTGCCGGATTCTGTCCCGGTTGCCCCTCTTCCAGGCCAGCTCTTTGCTGTGGCCAGGGAGTGCAGTGGAGGATGGCCCAGTTGCTTGGGCCCTGCACCCCATGGGAGACCAGCATAAGCAACTGGCTCCTGCCTTCGCATCAGCGCGGTGTGCCAGCCGCAGCGGCCATTGTGGGGTGAACCAATGGAAAAAGGAAGACCTTTCTCTTTGTCTCTCTCTCTCACTGTCCACTCTGCCTGTCAAAAATTAAAATAAAAAATTAAAAATAAAAAAACTTGAAGAAGCCACCTAAACCACTGAAGTGAAGGGAATTTGAGGAATATCTCTCAGATGAATTTCACTTCAAATAGTTTCTGTTTAGCATATTAAATAATAAGGTCTATACAATGAGTCCTTTATTGTGCTAGGCTGTGGTAGAAATTAAGACAATGGGACATATTTAGGGTCTCTTAACTTGTGTATATTCTGATTGATTTATAACAGAATTCAAAAGTAGTACAATATGGTTATGCAAACTGAGAACTGCATAGAGCGGCCGACAATGGAGATAACATGTGGAAGTCAGCCTCTCAACCCAGAAATGACCGAGAGAGAGAGAGAACCAACGAGGGAGAGAACACAGAACTCAACTAAAGCCCATCACTCATTTAAGGTGAACAGTCAGACAAATTTCATTTATTGCTTAAGTTTGAGAAAGCCTTTTAAAAAAGATTTATGTATTCATTTGAAATGCAGAATAACGGAGAGAAAGACAGAAAATGAGAAAGAGAGAGATGGAGAGAACTCAAGAGAATCGTCCATCTTCTGATTTCCTGCACAAATGGCTGCCCCAGCCAGGTCTGGGCCAGGCAGAAGCCAGGAGCCGGGAACTCCAAGGAAGTCTCCCACACAGGCAGCAGGATCTCAGCTACTCAGGCCATCTCCTGTTGTGTTCCCAGGCACTTTAGCAGGAGAACAGGATCAGCAGTGTGGCAGGGACTTAATGAAGCACTTTGATATGGAATGTTGGAGCCCTAATAAGTGGTAATTCAAAAGTAAATAAAATATGTCGTCTGAAGAGAAAACATTGGAAAATCATAGAAATAAAGGTAAACAGAATTCTGTTTCCATTTTTTTTTTTTTTTACTTAGATGCTTTATTTAGTCTTTATTAAACAATCCAAATGCAGAACTTTTGCCATGCCTTCCTAGAGGGCTGCCTCACTCTGAACCATCATTTCTGGAGAGGAAGAAACCATGCTTCAGGCACGTGGCTCAAGTTTGGTCGTGTCCTGCCCTGGAAGCACCGGCCCCAACGTCCCTAAGGTAGGTACTTCTTCAACTCTTCCGCCACAGGCTCGGGGCACTGGAGCTTCCGTGGGGGCCCCTGCTTAACCCCAGTCCAGAGCTCGGCTCTGCAGCAGCGCACCTGGAAGCTGCCCCTCCGAGGTCTGAAGGGTTCGCTTCCCTGGGAGCTCTGGGGACTCTCAGGGCAGCGCCTTAGGGCCGCGACCTTGCACCCCTAGGCGCCTCAGCAGTGCTCAATGAGGATCTCCTCCACGCCTTCCCGCAGGTGCCAGCTTCTCCTGCTTCTCCGCGGATGCTACCTGAGCGGCCTCGGCTTTCGGCTTCCTCTATTGCCCGGAACCATGAGGCCTTTTAGAACCCGACCCAAAACAGAGCCGAATTCTCTTGCAGGAGCAGTAGCCTGGCACGGGGGGCCACGTGGCCCAGAGGCAGGTCCTCTGGCCACCTAAGTTTTTCACCTTTCTCAATATTTCTCCTTCAGGAATCACTGAATAAGTGTGCGAAGTGTTATACTCCACATTGTTACTCAATGTGCTTTAATGTGATGTAGAAAAAAGCTCCAGGGATCACATAATTATCCATCCATAGAATGATAACTACAAATTGATGAAACTGAGAGGGGACCCAAGATGCTAGACCCGGCACCTGCCTACCAACAGACAAGAATCCGAGCATTCAAGAAAGAAATGAAGGTTCAGGAGTTTCAGGGAAAACTTCAGTAAAGAAGTAATGATAACATTAAAGCTAGCAAAGAGGAGCAAAGCACACCACAGCTCCTACCCTAGCTTCTCAGCCCAGTGGACTCCATCTTGCTAGAAAGAGATAAGCAGAAATTTCTGCCACCCCCATCATCATGGCAGAGCTACAGTCCTGAATACAGGAAAATGTCACAGTCCTCACTGGATTGACATCTGGTCTTGAAAGCTACCTGGTGGTGCAACAAAAGGAGTCTTTGTTGCAAAGAATCAAGATTGTCTCCCGCAGTCAGAAAATTTCCAGCCCTGAGCTGTTGCAGGACAGACTCTGTTAAAGCACATTCTGTCTTAGGGTACAGCATGCAGCCCTGTCCCTACCAGATGTCCCCAGAGCCAGAGCGAGGGCACCCCACAGGGCAGAGAGGAGGTCTCCGTCTATACGCCAGCTTCAGGACACCGGGCACAAGTCCAGGAGCCATGCACAATCTGGAAAAGTTCCTCTCTGCTGCTTGGGGTTCTGCACTAGCAGCAGCCAATATACCATCTCAGAGGACTACAGCAGGGGAAATCCCCTCTGTACCCTAGCACAGGATGTTGAGTGGTCAGAACATTACCTTAGCATCACCCCTGAACAGCCTGTGGGGACTAGGGGCAGCCCCTTCTGTGTTCTGTAGTTCTGGGATTCTGATTATGAGTGCTACAATCTACGGAGTAACTCACATTCGCTTGTGGAACCTGGAGGGTCCCCCCTGTATTCCTCTACTTCATACGGGTGGCTTCTAGTCCACAGTCTTTAGCAAAATTTGAACTAGTCCTCCGAGGCCTAGGTCTGTGAATGTTTGTTCTATATCTGGGGCTGCAAAACTCACAACGTTGGAAGCCCACATCGTCTTTAAAGTCATATTACCACCTCCCAAACTGCTGCAGAATCGATAACCATGGCACTCACTGGCACAGTGGATGTTGATCATAGCTGTAGATGGTACTCAGAATGTCTCTGCAGTCAATTGTATTCCCAAGGGACATGGACACCTTGACAAAATTGCCACAAACATACATTGAAGAAAAGACAGCCTCTTCAATAAATACTGCTGGAAAAGCTGCAAATACATATATAGAAAATGAAATTAGATGCCTACCTCTCACCATTTACAAAAATCACCTCAAGATGGATCAAATGCCTAAATGGATCAAACACCTAAATGTTATACCTGAAGCTACAATGTTGCTGGAAAAAAAAAAAAGCATAAGGAAAAAACTTTAAGATGTTGGTGTAGAAAATGATGTTTTAGATAGGACCCTAAGCACAGGAAGATATAGGAAATCTAGACAAAGGAATCATATCAAACTCAGAAGCTTCTGCAGAACAAAGAAATAATAGAGCAAACAGACATTGAAAATAATGAGATATCTGTAACAAACTACTTATTTGACAAAAGATTAATATCTAGAATCTGTCAGGAGCTCTAAAAACTTAACAAAAAGAATCAATCCAGGTACAAAAAAGGTAAAGGACATGAGTATATAGTTTTCAAATGAAGAAAGGCAAATAGCCAACAAATATATGAAAAAAAGGCTCAATATCACTAGCCATCAGAAAAATGGGAATCAAAACCACATTGAGGTATCATCTCAACCCTGTTACAATGGCTATTATAAAAAATACAGAAAGTAACAAATACTGGCAAGGGGTGGAGAAACAAGAACTTTTTTATGCTATTGATAGGAATGTAAATTAGTACTGCAGCTGTGAAAAACAGTATAGAAATGCAAATACCAAATGTTCTCCCTTACAGGTGGTAGCTAAAATTAAAAAAAAAAATGAAAAAAGCCCATGTTTATTGATTCTGTTACAAATATAGGGGTTTTGTTGTTGTTGTTAAGCTTTCTTTAAAATATTTATTTAACAAAGTTATAATAATTAGTTACTACTATAGTGTTAATCATTTTGTGAGTTTTAAATTTTATATAGGCTGAATAAATTCATTTCATTATTGTTCAGACACCTTTCCTATTTTCCTGTTGGACGATGGTCTTCTCATTTGTTCAACTCTTTATTTAATACAACCATTAAGCCTTTGACTATAATGTAAATTAAAAATGCTTTATCTCAAAAAAAACCCTTGAATTAAAAAAATGAATTTTCATACAGCATCAAACAAAAGTCCCTAGAATAGGACTGCTCTATGATCTAGCAATTCCACTGATGGATATACACTCCAAGGACATAAAATCATTGTATCTAAAGATTACCTGCTCCACCATGTTTATTGCAACAGTGCTCACAAAGACCAAGGGGAATCCATCAAGGGGCCCATGATCAGATGAGCTGACAAAGCAAGAGTGACATACACACACACACATACACACACTGAAATGTTATCCAAGCCTAAAAAAAAAGAATAAAATCCTGTCATTTTCAGCAAAATGGTGAAAACTTGTTAAGTGAAATAAGTCAAACACAAAAACATAAGTGCTGTATGTTCTTCCTCATAATGTGAGCTAAAAAAAAAAAGTCAATCTTAACACAGAATGCTGATTACTGGAGGATTAGAGGGGAACAGGGGATAGAGGGAGTTTGGATAATGGGTACGAAATCAGAGTCAGGTCAAATGAAGAAGTTTTTTGTAATGGACAGCATAGTGGGGTGATTATAATTCATACTAACCTATCAGTATATATTGTATGAAAAAAAGTGAAGGTAACTGTTGATTAGCTTGTTTTGATAAATACACATTGTAAGCCTGTTTGGGAATATCACTGTAACAGATAAATATAAACAACTACTGCTAATAAAATTGTATCTTTATTTTTTCCTCCTGTTTAAGGATGGATGTATTCTAGATTCAATTCTTCCCAAAATAACATGGCTCCTCCCTTAAATCTTTATGTGCATCTAGTAAAGTATTGTTTTTAATCTCCTCATTACTGGATTGATTTTTTTATCTGTAAACTTTATCAAGCTGTTTAACCTCTCTGAACTGTAGTTTCATTTCTGTATAGATAGGTTTGTAATGACACATTCACTTGTTTACTGTGGGAATCAGAAGAATTTGAAAATTCAATATATGTAGCATTCAATAAATAAAAGTGTCATCATGCAAAATAAGTAAATAAATGAAATACAAGTTTTGAGGCTGTTTGTATGTAAATAAAAATGCCTATGTAAGTCATGAGTGCAAAAATTGGAGGGTGTATTTTTTTAGAAAGTTTTTATTTAATAAATATAAATTTCATAGGTACAGCTTTAGAGATATAGTGGTGCTTCCCCCCATACCTACACTACCACCTCACTCTTATCCCACCTCCTACTCTCTCTTTCATCCCATTCTTCATTAAGATTCATTTCTAATTATCTTTATATACAGAAGACCGACTCTGTACTAAGCAAAGATTTCAATAGTTTGGACCCACACAGACACACAGAGTATAAATACTGTTTGAAGTCAAGCTTTACCATTAATTCTCATAGTACAACTCCTACATGGGGAGCAAGTACACAGTGACTCCTCATATTGATTTATCAATTGACACTCTTATTTATGATGTCAGTGATCACCCGAGGCTCTTGTCATGAGCTGCCAAGGCTATGGAAACCTATTGAGTCCACAAACTCCATCAGTATTTAAACAGGGCTATAGTTAAAGTGGAAGTTCTCTCCTCCCTTCAGAGAAAGGTACCTCCTTCTTTGATGCTCCCTTCTTTCCACTCACAGAAATCTAACTTATGCAGGTCATTTTTTGCCACAGTGTCTTGGCTTTCCATTCCTGAAATGCTCTCATGTGTTTTTAGCCAGATCCAAATGCTGTAAGTGCTGATTCTGAGGCCACAGTGCTGTTTAGGGTTTTGTCATTCAATGAGTCTGATGTGTGGCCTGCTTCCCATGTTGGATCATTCTCTCCTTTTTAATTCTATCTATTGGTATTATCAGACAGTTGGCCTTATTTATGTGATCCCTTTGACAATTAAACTTATATATGTATATATGATCAGTAACACACTTAAAATAATCACTTTAACTAGTAAGGCGGCATTAATACCACCCAGTCTAATGGGATTTGGAGTCCCATGGCAAGTTTTTAGCTTTACCCTTAGGGGCAAGTCCGTGGGAACGTGTGCTAAACTGTACATCTCATCCCTCTATTATTCCCACTCTTATTTTTTACTGGAATCAATTTTCAATTGGAATTAAACACTTATGAATAATTCTGTGTTAAGTAAAGTGTTCAACCAATAATATTGAGTAGAAAAATAAAATAGTAAAAAAAAATAATAATAAGCTGTAAGTGAAATTCACGCTATGAGAAGCAATGACTTGGTCAGCCCTTGTACTGACTGTTGTGGAGGGTGCATTAAATAAAATGTTATATTTGAGGATGGATTCCTGTAGATTAGGAGTTCTAAGGTTCTAACAAACTCATTGGCATATATTTCACCAATCCTATAATTCACTCTTAGGTTTGAGAGTTCAGCATTTGTTCTTCATTTTATTTGATATGTAGAGAGGAACTCTCATATGGTCATTATCTCCCCCAAATTCCTGCAACAGCCAGAACTGGGTCAGAACCAAAGCTTATAGCAAGGAACACAATCCAGACCTCCTACATGATTGCCAGAAAAACAACGTTACACCATCAGCAGCCTTCCAGGAAGTTGGAGTAAGGAGTGGAAGGCTTTAATCAAATCCAGCATTCCAAAGAGGAAAATGGACATCTTGGTTTCCACGCTAAATGCCGACAGCAATTCAATGATTGTTTAAGTTTATTCACGTAATCAGGCAATATTCACGAATATCTACATTAAGAACATTTTTAACTTACAAAAATTGGTGCCTATTCTCATTAGTTGCACCTTCTCTAAACCTCTTGAAAACACAAATGTGTTTTCTGTCTATGAATTTGCCTATTCTCAATGTTTCATGTAAGTGGAACCATACAATGTGTGGCATCTGTGACTGGATTTTTTTCACTTATCATAATATTTTCATGTGTTTTGAGCTGTATCAGTACTTAATATATTTATATTGCTTACTAATATTGTATGAATAAATATATGCAATATTTTGTTTTTCCACTTGTCAGTTAATGGAAATTTGGATTGGTATAATTTTTGACCATTATTCATGCAAAATCTGAACTTTTGTATGAAACTTTTCATGTGAACATGACATTTATTTTCTCTTTGTTTTATACTTAAAAATAGAACTGAATATCATGTGATAATTCTGGGATTATTCTATTGAAGTACTGCCAAACTCTTTCTCAAAGAGACTATAGATCTTTATATTCAAACCAGCAGTATACGAAAATATGATTTTAAACATGCTTGTTAAAGCCAGTTATTGTATTTTTATTATAAAAATGTGTGTAATGTGGTAATATATATGATTTTGGTTTTCACTGTTAATAGCCAATGATACTGAACATCTATTCATACATATAATTGCTAGGTCAGTATCTCCTTTGGGGTAATATCTCTTCAAATGCTTTTCTCAATTTTTAATTAGATTTTTCTTGTTAAGTACCAGAGATGTTCATATAGCTTGGATGCAAGCTCATTTCCAAATACATGACTTGCAAATAATTTCTCCAGTTCTGTGCATTGCTTATTTACGTATGCTGCTTTAACCAGGGGTTTTTAATTGATAAAGTTGAATCTACTATTTCTTTTGTTGCTAATATATGCATGTGTCTAAAGCATTCTTACATAATCAAAGATCATGTACTTATATTTTCTTCTAAGTATTTTTCAGATTTGGCATGTAACATTTAGGTCTATGATTAATTTTGAATTAATTTTTATTTCAGAAATGAGGTAGGGGTCCAACTTACTGTGTATTTTTTGCATATGGAGATTCAGTTATCCAAATAATAATTGTTAAAGTCTCTATTCTTTTCCTATTCAATAGTCCTAAATCATTTGTTCAAACTTAATTGACCAAAGCTATAAAGATTTCTGTCTGGATTTTTAATTCTATTCTACTGACTTACATTTTTATTTTTATCCAAATACTTATTTTCTTAATAGCCATAGCTTTTAGTAAGTTTTGAAACTGGGAGATTTGAGTTATCTGCCTCTTTTTTAAAGACTTATTTTATGTATTTTAAATTCAGAGTTACAGAGAGAAAGAGAGGGAAAGGCAGCGCGCGAGAGAGAGAGAGAGAGGTCTTCCATCCACTGATTCACTCTCCAAATGGCCACAAGGCAGGGTTGGGCGAAGCTGCAGCCAGGAGTCAGGAGATTTTTCTGGGTCTCCCACATGAGTACAGGTCCACAACCACTTGGGCCATCTTCTACTGTCTTCCCAGCTACTTAGCAGGGAGCTGGATCAGAAGTGGAACAGCTGGGATTCAACCAGGCTCCATATGGGATGCTGGCATCACAAACAGTGATTTTACCTCCCATGCCAGAATGCCAGTCCCCCCACCTTTTTTTTTTCTAATTCTATCTTCTTTCTGGGTTTCTTGACTTTCCATAGGGATTTTTAGTAACAGCTAGAAAATTCTAAAAATCTCAACTGGGAATTTGAAGGAGATTATATTGAATTTATAGATTACCTTGGGCAGCATTGGATTATTAAAAATATTGTTTTCTGAACAATTAACGTGAGATCTGTTTCACTTATTGACTCTTTTTGAATGTATTACAGTGATGTTTGTAGTTTTCAGAGAACAAGTTTTGAACTGAATTTGTTAAAATAGTTCCCAAATATGTAATTCTTTGGATTGTTTTAATTGCATTTTTAAATTTTATGATCACATTGTTCATTGATAGCTTATGTCATGAATTGATTTTATGGATCTTGTACCTGCAACCTTGAAGAAATAATTATTTTATTATGTCAAATATTGTTACTTTTGAAAGTATTTTTGTGCATTTGTTGGTTTTCCCTGTATAAGCACATATCATCTGCCAGGACAAATAGTTGTAATTCTTCCATTCTAATATGAATTTTTTTAATTTATTTTTTACTCTGATTGTCATATGATAATTGAGTAATGAAATCCTTACATTAAGACCTGCATGGAGTGCTGTTAACCATTTATTAAGGCCTCAAAAGAGAAAGCTAGAGATGTTAGCATGGCTGTGCAATACATAAAATCTGTTCCTTTCATATTAATAAAAATTTTAAAAAATAAATGAATGATCTAAAAAATAGCATATCTGTCTTCCAAATTTGTATGTGGCTGTGTTATGACCATAGAGATTTTAGTACCTCTGACAAAACAAGAATGTAAAAAGGGCTTGCACATAGGGATCATTAATTCTATGTGTAGTCTTTCACTGTCTTGCTGGAAGAATAGAAGCCATGGGAAGGGAGAGTACAGCTTGCTTGCTTTCTTTCTTTCTTTCTTTCTTTTTTTTTTTTTTAATTTTTTGACAGGCAGAGTGGACAGTGAGAGAGAGAGACAGAGAGAAAGGTCTTCCTTTTGCCGTTGGTTCACCCTCCAATGGCCGCCGCAGCTGGCGCGCTGCAGCCGGCGCACCACGCTGATCCGATGGCAGGAGCCAGGTGCTTCTCCTGGTCTCCCATGCGGTGCAGGGCCCAAGCACTTGGGCCATCCTCCACTGCACTCACTGGCCACAGCAGAGAGCTGGCCTGGAAGAGGGGCAACCGGGACAGGATCGGTGCCCCAACCGGGACTAGAACCTGGTGTGCCGGCGCCGCAAGGCGGAGAATTAGCCTAGTGTGCCGCGGCGCCGGCGAGAGTACAGCTTTCTGACATACCCAGTGGACGACAGAGGTAGGGATGAGATCATGCTAGATTCTCCAAGTCCAAACTGTCCATCTCAGGTCAAAGGAAACATAACTTATATGCAGAGTAAACGTTGGTTGGATAAATATTGTTATTTTAAATTACTAACTTGTGAAATCATTTTGCTTTACAGAAATATTAATAAATTGAATTTGACATATTTGAAGTGCTCAGTGCTAACCAGTTAAAACATGGGCACACTGAGGCTCAAATACACATCATTATTTACATTCTGGCCCATCCAGTGGCCCAAAGTATGGCTCAGAGTTGGTAGCCTTTATGATATCTTTGTAAGTAAGTCACAAATGGAACTCTCCTATTCTCCTTTAAGCCCAATAACCAATGACAAGAAAAATATTTTCAAAAGAAAATTACTGTAATTAAACACACACACAATAATGTAATTGCTGTAATTTAATCACGCACAATGTGCTACTTCTAAAATCTAGCAATGTTCAATAAATAATTTTAAAGCATACTAGAAGTTTATTTAGTAGTAAGTGCTTTCCTTAACATATAACATTGATCCTGGAATGATGCATTTTATAATATAGAAAATAAAATTGACTGCTAAAGATATTTGAATCCAGAGTAAAAATAAAGTGGTTTAGTGTTTTTAAATATTGATGTAAACAATCAGTGGCTGCATTACCCATCTTTCCTACTGCGTGGTAAGTGAACTCCAACTGAGAACTGACAGAGATTTGTTATTCTTATTGATTGAAGCTACAATGCTACATTTATTAATTCACAAGTTCACGTCACATCAAATTCCAAACAGGTAATTTTGACAACAATGTACATGGGTATCAGTAAGAGTAATGTCAGTCTTCACAACTAATAAATCTGCTTATTTTCTTGAACTGTTTTTTTAAATTTTATGAGTCTGTGAGTCTCACTTTTTTTTGTTTGAATTTAAATGCATATCATCATAAGTGCAGATATTTGGGGTCGGCGCTATGGCGTAGTGTGTAAAACCTCTGCCTGTAGTGTCAGCATCCCATGTGGGCACCGGCTCGAGTCCCAGTTGCTCCAATTCTGATTCAGCTCTCTGCTATGGCTCGGGAAAGCAGTAGAAGATGGCTCAAGTCCTTGGGGCCCTACACCCACATGGGAGACCAGGAAGAGGCTCCTGGTCCCTGGCTTCAGATCAGCTCAGCTCCAGCCATTGTGACATCTGGAAAGTGAACCAGCAACTGGAAGACCTCTCTCTCTCTCTCTCTCTCTCTCTAATCCTCTGCGTCTTCCTCTCTGTAACTCTGCCTTTCAAATAAATAAATAAATAAACTTTTAAAAAATGAGTGCAAAGGCCGGTGTCGTGGCTTGCTAGGCTAATCCTCTGCCTGCAGCGCCGGCACCCTGGGTTCTAGTCCCTGTTGGGGTGCCGGTTCTGTCCCAGTTGCTCATCTTCCAGTCCAGCTCTCTGCTGTGGCCAGGGAGTGCAGTGGAGGATGACCCACATGCTTGGGCCCTGCACCCACATGGGAGACCAGGAGGAAGCACCTGGCTCCTGGCTTCGGATAGGCGCAGCATGGCCGTGTGGCCACTTGGAGGGTGAAGCAATGGGAAAAGGAAGACCATTCTCCCTGTCTCTCTCTCTCTCTCTCACTAACTCTGCTTGTCAAAAATAAATGAGTGCAGATATTTGTATAAACCTTGTACTTGTTTTAAGAAAAGCATGAATATTTTATGTTATGAATCCATCATTATCCAAATAACATGAAGTCACTTGTAATACAAATATTTCCTTGGAGAGATATTGTGAAATGATGGGTTAAACTGCCACTTGGAATGCCTGCAAACCACATGAGAATGTCTGGTTCTGTTCCTGTCCACTTCTCTTCTGATCCAGTTTCCTGTTAATGTGCACCTTGAGAAGTAGCAGGTGATGGCTCAAGCACTTGGGTCCCTAACACTTATCTGTGAGAACTGGATGAGGTTCCTGAGTCCTGGCGTTGGCTTGGCACTCTCTGGTTATGTGAGAATTTGAGGAATGAACCAGTGAATGGGAATGGATGACCCCCTCTCCCCTGTCTCTCTCTCTCTAGCTCTGCCTTTCAAATAAATAAATAAATAAATAAATAAATAAATAAATAAATAATTTTTTTTTCTGAAATTTTCTGATATTTTCCAAGCTAATGGATTCATGGATGCTCTGGACTGGTGCTTAATAACTTTTCTTCTGTCTACTTTGCCTTGTTCCTATTATCACCAGCGTCCTAGTGTGGTGACAATTGCACAGACCATGATTATCTCCAGTAGACAGGCACGGCAAGCATATCCACAGCCGCTGTAAGCAGGAGAAGCTGCAGCCTTCTCTAGGGGTCGTCCATATGGCTGGAGCAGGATGTGAATCATACTGACCGACATCAATATGATGATCATATAACGTGGAGAGGGTTGCAAATCCAAGAAACACTTCCACACCCTCCTAGACATGATCAATTCTGTGCCCTCAGGCCTTGGTTGCAATCTCAGGCTCACATCTTTCTTGCACCTTTTCTACCTCTTGTTCTGAGCAATGTGCAAAGACTCACACCCAGGAAGTCTCCTCCACTTTCCTAGGCAGAACTGTTAGCCTTACAAATATGTGGTTCACAGAAACAGGAAAATGAGTCTCCCCCTTGCATCCTACCTCAGAATCCACCTGTGTACTGACAGTTGAAATCTTATTGCTGAGAAAAATTTATGTCTCAGAGGACCTGAAGCAGCCTCACAGATGAAAAGGCAAATTCCACAAGAGGCAGGGCGCTTGGTCCTACACTTGGTCCTCTTCCTTCAAAGGCGCTGTCGCGTCTTCAACAGAAAAACTCAGCTCGAGGCAAGGCCCTCTTGCTTTCTACAGTCTGTGCTTCAGTTGTATACACGATGGCCCTCCTTTCAAAATGTGCTTGCATCATAAGGCACACACACACGCATACACACACACACCATAGAAATGTGACACATGAGCAAGTGCCCCAGTTTAAACAGTTGTCTCCAGTGCTGAAATAGCTTCATCAGCTTTATTGATCATGACTCTGCTTCCTTAAAACCTTTACCTCATGCATCTGCGTCTCATATGAGAGCAGTGAGTGAGGCCTTGGGGCTGAATCTTGACTCCTTTATTCACTGCATAAACTTGCATGTGCTACTTAAACTTTCTGTGCCTCAGTCTGTATCTCATAGTTTTTTTTTTTTTTTTTTTTTTTTTTACAGGTAGAGTGGACAGTGAGAGAGAGAGAGACAGAGAGAAAGGTCTTCCTTTTGCCGTTGGTTCACCCTCCAATGGCCGCTACGGTTGGCGCGCTGCAGCTGGCGCACCACGCTGATCCGATGGCAGGAGCCAGGTGCTTCTCCTGGTCTCCCATGGGGTGCAGGGCCCAAGGACTTGGGCCATCCTCCACTGCACTCCCTGGCCACAGCAGAGAGCTGGCCTGGAAGAGGGGCAACCGGGACAGGATCGGTGCCCCGACCGGGACTAGAACCCGGTGTGCCGGCGCCGCAAGGCGGAGGATTAGCCTAGTGAGCCGCGGCGCCGGCTTGTATCTCATAGTTTTGCTTTGATTAAATGAAATAAATTGTGCAAAACATGAAATAGCCATGCCTCACATGAAATAACTATTAGCTGACAAATAAATACAATTATGTCCCATTCACATTTAAAATAATTATTATGTGTGTAAAACACAGCATCGGTGTTCATCTAGTAAATTAATTATGCATATTTATTTAGCATTTACTATGAGTGAGAAACAGACTTGCATTTATTATTTTTGTCTTTCACAACCTGCCAGTGAGAATGCACAGTCATGTTTTCTTCTCACTTTCATGTTTCTTCAAGATGAATCAGAGACTAAAATCCTTATTTAAAATTATACTTCTCTGTTCAGTAAGAGACTGATTTAGTTTCTGAATTTTAATAATATCTGATTACTTTCCTTACAAATATATTCTTATCTTTTTTGGCCACAGATTTGGGACAGGTGTGTCCAACTCACTTGTCAATGCAATTTTAAACAACGTTTATATTTCATATGTTTAATTGCTTATGCTGTGAGAAGGTGCCAAGAGAACACTGTTGATTTCCAGATTGCAGATTGGAGGTGATAAATTTGGTCTCAGAAAAAAATATCATCTGACTCTATATTATGCAAATGCAATAGGGAAGCTGTGATTGAAAATAAGGTTTTTAAAAATATCATTATTAGAATCTTCACTGAATTTTCAAAGCAAATTTAAAATCAAGCCTAAGAATCCCCAGGTTTATTAACTCCAAGGTTTGAGTGCTCATTGCGTGACCCACATTCTTATATTGTAAAGTTAATTGACAATTACACAACAGACACTAAACACAGTATTATAGAAATAGATGTCTCTATCCATGCCTCTAGGCATCATAGCACCTGTGCAGTTCCTTAAGATGACTATTGTTATAAATATGAATTTCAAAAAGTAATCCAATCATGAAATCATATCTGCAAATGTTTGATTTGTAATTCAAAATTCATGTGATCAGATAAGGTTGTTGGGACATTGGAGAAAAAAAGACCTGTCTGCAATGCATGAATGCTTTAGTGGTTACCAATTTTTCTTTTTAAAGATTGATTGATTGATTGATTGATTTGAAATATAGAGTTACAGAGAGAGGGAGAGACACAAGAGAGGTCTTCCTTCCCCTTGCTCACTCCTAAATAGCTGCAACAGCTGGAGCTGGGCCATTCGGAAGCCAGGAGCCAGCAGCTTCTTCCCGGGTGCCCCACATGGGTGCAGGGGCCCAACCACTTAGGCCATATTCTGCTACATTCCCAGGTCATTAGCAGGGAGCTGGATCAGAAGAGGAGCTGTCAGGACTCAATAGGCATCCATGTGGGATGCTGGAACCACGGGCGGATGCTTAACTTACTATGCCACAGAGCCAACCCAATAGTTAGTAACTTGTTTAAGACAATTCATATCTGGTAATCTGGTAATTACTTAACTGTACACTTAACATAAACATGGGGAATGGATTTTTTAAAGATTTAGTTAATAATTTAAGTGGAAGAGAGAGAGAGAGGGAGAGAGAGAAACCTATTTGCTGATTCACTCCTCAAGTGGCCACAATGGCTAGGGCTGTTCCAGGTCAAAGCCAGGAAGCTGGAGCTCCATCCAGGTCTTTTGTTTGGGCCCCAAAATCACTAGAACTTGGGCCATCCTCTGCTGCCTTCCCATGTTCATTAGGAGCTGCAATGAAAGTTGAGAAGCCAGGACTCCAATAGGTAAGCTGATATGGATGCTGGCTCTACAAGCAGCAGCTTAGCTCACTGTGTCAAAACTAACCTGAGGGAGTGAAATCTTTGAGGAGAAAATGAATCAATATGTGATACCTAAAGTCTTGCTTCATGAATCATGTTGTTAACCTCAACAGCTGTGTGGGGTCTATGTTTTTATCTCAGTATTGCAGATTAAAAAAGGATGGCTCCAAATATAATGTGACGTTCCCAAGATCTCTCCCCCCACACACACAAGGGAGCATTTTTTATGTAAAATAGTTCATAGACTAATTTGAAAAATTATACTAAAATACCTCAAAATATTAGATGAAATATAACAAACAACTTTAAAAATATGTAGATAACCTCACAGCAGGGTATGAGAAATTTCTGGGCCAGGGAAGTGGGGTTGTTGCAATTCTTTGAATAGATTCTTTCGCAGGAGAGCTTGAGCATGGAATGGTCTCAGAAATCTTCAGTCTGTGGTTTTCATGTCCAGATCTGTACAAAGATCAAAGCATCATTCTCATAGACATAGTTACTATGAGATATGCTTCTACATGCAAAACCCTAAAAGAATTACTGCATTCAAAAATGTTGTATTTGAAAATAAAATCTACCTTTAGTTACTGGGAAACAATAATAAACTCTAAGCTAGTTGCTAGTTTATGGGGAAAATTATATATATACATATATATGTAATATATACATATATATTTATACACAAATCACCTCAAAGATACTCATGATTGTTATATGCATTGTTAATATAGGTAAAAATCTAATATTTTAACATTTCTATATATTAAAATGATATGTGAATGTGTAATGCAGTTCCTATTTTAGTCCCAATTTCAATAAGAGAAGAAAAGGAAGCTGCCTCATTTGCAATTTCTCTTTTACCTTCAGATATCCAAACACTTTTCCCATTGTGATTCTCTATTAATGACTTGGCTTCCTATTTACCTCAGATAAACAAAATTCTAGAAGCCAAAAAGCCAACAGGATTCTGCTACCCAACTTTCTCACCTCCCTACTCACCAAAGGAAATCATCAAATTCATGTCCGAGGTCAAATCCTCTTGTTTGAATTACACTGTTGGTGATCTCCTTTCAAGTTTATCTCTAGATAATTCACTAACAATTCTTTCTCTATCTCTTGCATCAAAAATCTTCACCCTTTTATTGTAACACTTCTAATAATATGCAACACACTGTTACATTCACGATTTCACAAAAAATCTTCAAATAAATTTTCCAGATATTGCATTATCCATCCTTTTTATAATCCCTTCAGAGAATTATTATTGCTGCCAATAATATATTTCTTAGAATTCTCTACCAATATCTATCATTCTCAGTTCTTGATTTTTTAAAAATTTTTATTTATTTGAGAGATAGAGTTACAGAGAGTGAGAGAGTGAGGAGACAGAGAGAAAGGTCTTCCATCCGCCAGTTCACTCCCCAAATGGCCACAACAGCTGGAGCTAGGCCAATCCAAAGCCAGGAGCCAGGAGCCTACTCCAGGTGCAAGGGCCCAAGCACTTAGGCCAACTTCTACTGTTTTCCCAGGCCATAGCAGAGAGCTGGATTGGAAGAGAAGTGGCCAGAACTCAAACTAGTGCCCATATGGGATGTCAGTGTCATAGGCAGAAGATTAACCTACTGCGCCACAGCACCAGCCCCGAGTTCTTGATTGAAGAAGAAACATTAACACATCTGGTATTTATTTTTTAAACATTTTCTTCATCAATGTGGTAGTTATTTACTGGAAAATAAACTCTTCAAACTAAATGGTATAAAACAATGCAAGCATATAACATTTTAAAGATTTTATGGTTTTGTTGGGTGATTCTTGTGTTGGTCTTATGTGAAATCACCTATGAAACAAATTAAACTGACACAGTGGTTGTGGGGTGAATTCAGCTGGTTCTACAGCTGGGTGATTAAGGGCTCTTCCATATGGCTTCTGTGTAGTTTAGTTGTCATTTTGATGTAATTGGTCCAAAAGTAAGCATTTAAGAACATGAAAATTCATTTCAAACATTTTAAAATCTGATTCCAAAACCTATAAATCATAATTCTACCAAATTCTGTTAGACAAAAACATTACAGAATTGACCTAGATATAAGTAGAGGGAAATACAATCTTTATTTTTATGAGTAAAGTATTGAGGTTTCACTTTTTAAAAATCATATTTGAACTTCCAATACATCACATTTTCCTTCTGACCTCCTTGATTTCTCAATAGTAGAGTGTCATAATACTGAGCATTGAGACATTTTTATTTCTATCTACAGATACTATCTTGAAATCTTCATTCTCATGGCTTTAATGAGCATTTTTATTCTAGTGACTTTCAATTTTGTATATATAGTTAAGATAGCTCATATACTTGAAATAATAAACCTAGCTCTTTTCCTGATATTTTACTTGTACTTCTAATAGACACATTAAACAAATCAGTTCTTAATATGAGAACCAATCAGTTTGTGGCATGCAGCTAAAACAGTGTTTACCAGGAATTTTGTAGTCTTGAATGCACATATTAGAGCGAATAAAAACTGAAATACATACATAGTAGGCCGGCGCCACGGCTCAATAGGCTAATCCTCTGCCTGCAGTGCCAGCACCCTGGGTTCTAGTCCTGGTCGGGGTGCCGGATTCTGTCCCAGTTGCCCCTCTTCCTGTCCAGCTCTCTGCTGTGGCCCGGGAGTGCAGTGGAGGATGGCCCAGGTCCTTGAGCCCTGAACCCACATGGGAGACCAGGATAAGCACCTGGCTCCTGGCTTCGGATCAGCGTGGTACACTGGCTGCAGCGTGCCGGCTGCAGTGGCCATTGGGGGTGAACCAACGGAAAAAGGAAGACCTTTCTCTCTGTCTCTCTCTCACGCTGTCCACTCTGCCTGTCCAAAAAAAAAAAAAAAAAAAAACTAAAACGAAACAAAGAAATATATACATAGTAAATATGTAAAATCATACAAAAGAACAAAAGTTCAAATTCAAAGAATGCAGAAAAAATTAATGACATGATAGTGAATATCACTAGAAAACAAATATGCAATTGAGATATAAATGCAATTCAAAATTGACTATTTGGTAATTTATTAATAGATAATAATAGACTGGTCATAAGTAAAGGAAAAGAATGAATGAAAAAATAAAAACTGTAGTAACAGAAGCAGAGTAGTGAAATCATTCCAGACTATATACCTATCAGACAGTTACAGGCTATTGTAACAGTGTTAGCTGGGGTGGAATGAGAAGGCCATGCCAAGATGGCCACTGGCAAGTGAGTGTCAGTCACTCAGGAATGGCTTCAGAAACCACCTGGGAAACCACCTGGTGTTGGGTCTTAGTCCACCCGTACAAGGATGGACTGGGTCCGAGGAAAGGTAAGCGCGCCGCTCGCCCGTTCCCCAGCCTCCTGGTCCCGGAGACAATCAGACGCAGTGGGGAGCCAAGTCTAGCAAGGACTCAGTCACCTTCTGCATAATAGTACCTTTTATAACACAAAACTGCAGAGTCATTGGGGCAGGGCTAAGGACCAACCAATCACTTAAAAAATCACCTTATGGGGGGATTTCTATAGGACTAGCCCTATGTCTATACACTTGCTACTAGTTTTGTTACCTCCCCTGATGTTGCACAGCCAGTTAGTTTTAGTGGTAAACAACTTTGGATTCCGCCCATCTTACTTCCTCTGGGCGCCATCTTACTTGGCTCCGCGTGGCTTCGTTCCGCGCAGCTCGGGCGGGGGCACCCTGGAGCAGCTGCGCATGCGGAGCCCCTGGGCCGGGCCTGGCCTGGCCTGGCCGCACTCATGCCCCACAACCTGGCAATGGAGCCTGCCTGGCAACAGGCTGTGATTGGTTAGGGCATAACCGCCCCATGACCAGATTGGCTGCCTTGGCTATATAAGTTGCTGTACCAACTGAAATTAACAAGTCTGTGGGCTGCTCGCCTCTGGTCTGCTTTCACCCGACTCCCAGTGTCTGTGTGGTGACTCCGCGCCTCTTGCCCCCACTATGCTCCTCCTTTCAAAATGAATCCACAGCAATAGTAGCTGATATATTTAGTAACTTAAATATGTGTAACAAAGTCACATGAAAAAGATCCACAAACATGGGCTGGCATTGTGGCTTAGTAGGCTAAAACATGGCTTGAGATGCCAGCATCCCATATCAGCTCCAATTCAAGACCTAGTATTTCCATTTACAATCTAGCTCCCTGCTGATCCACATGGGAAAGTAGTAGAAGGTGGCAAAGGTGCCTGGGCCTCTGCCACCATGTTGGAGACCAAAATGGAGTTCCAGGCCATTGCAGCCATTTGAGGAGTTAACCAGCAGACAGAATATCTCTTTCTCTCTATATTCTCTATATGTCAATCTGTCATTCTCTGTAATTCTGCCTTTCAAATAAAATAAATATTAAAAGATATCAGTCATGCAAAGCCAAGAAATGGTGGCAAAAAATGTTTTACATGAAGTATCTCTGTGAGTGAGACCCCAGCAGAAAGAAGCGGCCATCAAAGAAGGTTGTTCTTTTCTCTAAAGGGAGGAGAGAACTTCCACTTTGCTTATGGGCTTGTCAAAATACCGACGGATTTTACGGATTCAAAAGGTTTCCATAGCCTAAGCAGCTTATATCAAGAGGCTCAGGTGGTCACTGATGTCATACATAAGAGTGTTAATTGCTAAATTAAAAACAGGAGTCACTGTACACTAACTCCCCATGCAGGACCTAGTGGGATGCTCATATCGCATATGTGAGTAGTTGGGATGGATTTCCAGCTCACACTCTTAATTAGTTTTCTGCTAATGCAGACCTGGGAGATACTGGTGATGGCTCAAATAATTGGGATCCACAACTTATGTGGGAGACTTTCCTGGCTTCCAGGCTTGGTGCATTGTACAGTGAAAGCATTTGGTGAATGGACCAGTGAATGTTCTCTCTCTGTGTCTGTCTCTTTATATATCTCAAATAAAGAAATTTAGCAAAACATATTAATAATAAAGCTCCTATAAGAAAACATAAAAGAAAAATAATTGCAACATTTGATTTCTCCTTTAGTTTCAAAATACAACATCAGAAACATGAATCAAGTAACAGAATCTTGATAAACTGAACTTTATCAAAACAAAAAAGTATACTCTGACAAAGTTTCACTGAGAAGATGAAAATACTAGCTATAGACTCAGAGGAAATATTAGGTACTCACATTATATGATAAATATCTTACATACAGAATATATGAAGACAATTTACAATTCAACAAGAAGAAAACATCCCAATACAAAAATGACAAAAATTTTGAGCACCACAAAGAAGATAAATAGATGAAAATAGCACATGAAAATTTTATCAGCACAAGTTATTTGTTGAAAATTAAAATTAAACTGAGATAACATTATTTACCTATTAGAATTGTTACTTTTAAAATATGAAATACCTAGTACTGACAAGAATACAGAGTAATATGGGCTTTCATTCATTGCTGGTAGAATTTGCAAAATAATGAAATCAACAGGAAGATAAATTGAAAAGTTTTTTTTGTAAATTTAAACATACACTTATCAACCCAGAATTAGTGCTTTTATGTATCAAGTTTCCATAACTGAACATAAAATTTTATCCACACAAAAGCACATTTTATTCATAAGCAACAAAAAGTGGAAGTCATCATTGCTTCTTTCAAAAGACAAATAAACAATACACGGTACATCCATACATCCATGTAGTTCAGAGATGAAAAGGAGTGATTTATAGATTCGTTAAACACATTTTCTGAAATGTTCCTGCAAAGTGCAACAAGCCATACAGATACACATTGCCCAATTCAGTTCATATAACTTTCTGAAATGGCAAAATTACAGGGGTGGAAAACTAGTCAGAGGTCAGAAGAGTTGGAGTAGGTGGCTATGAAGGGATGAAGAACACATTTTTCCCTTGATGTATTCATCTGCATGGTACAGGTGTGGTGCACATGTGTCTGTGAACGTGGATACCCTACATTACCAGGAGTCAGTATTAATGTATACAAATGCCAACAAACAAACAGACAAAAAAAAATAACCATATGATGAGAAGTCCTGGGATGGAATACACATTTTGGAAATTAAACCCTGTATTCCAAGTGTATACCTTTAAAGCTGACCTATGGAACCTTTGGAAACTAGTGCTTTGAATGGAAATTATGCAAAATA
The DNA here is from genome assembly GCF_033115175.1 of Lepus europaeus. Taxonomy (NCBI): domain Eukaryota; kingdom Metazoa; phylum Chordata; class Mammalia; order Lagomorpha; family Leporidae; genus Lepus; species Lepus europaeus. The sequence goes on along the minus strand of NC_084839.1, from coordinate 11,066,699 downwards.
CATAACTGATAAACTTTACAGGCAAGTCAACAAATTCATTTATCACATGATAAGTATAAAAATTTTGAATATTTTTTGCTTTTATCCTTCTAGTGAATAAATTAAGCAATAAATGGTAAATAATGGGTTCCAGGTTGCTCTCTGCCAACTAGAGGATAGCCACAAACGACAAAATGGAGAGCACTATAACACATCCTGGATGCTGATGCTGAATCTGAGATAACAGTATAAAACTGTGCTTAGTTTCATAAATGTGATAGCAAACACAGAAGCCATTTCAGTTAGATGTGTGTTTGTGGGTTACTATATTTTCCAGTTGTTGGGGTCCAGAAGAGAAATATTACACTAGCAGTGAGCAGTTCAGCACCTTGATCTTGGTTTGTAGATGCCATTTTCAAAACAAAAAAAGACTTCCGAGATTATGGGGAAAAAGGCTGATTGTATATCTTGGGGAAGGAAAATGAAAATGAACATTTTTAGCACCAGAAATAAAGAAGTAACCAAAAACAAAACAAAACAAAACAAAACAAAATGAGGACTCTTTAAACGGAAAGCAGTCAACATGAACGACTACACAGCTGCCAAAGTTGGAGCTGTTTTAGCAACAACCAAGGAAGTTAATTGTCAACTCATATTATAAATATTATATGCGAATGACCAAACTGATGTTAAACTGTTACATCAAACGTAGACAAATCTTTCTTACATGGGAATGCCAAATAGTATATGTAGCCATCTGCCTTCAAGATAATGTAGACTGAGTTCCTCCTCCTCAGTGGGTGCTGGACTTTGTAACACACTTCCAAAGAATAGCAAATGGGAAAGGAATCTCAGTAACTTCACATTGGAAAAATCTGGTTACAACAACCTTATCCATCACATCAAGGTTAATATCACCAGGGGAAAGTCATGTTCACATCATATGCTCTGAGGCTCTGAGGCAATGAGAAACTGAGAGAGAGAGAGAGAGAGAGAGAGAGAATCTTCCATCTGCTGATTCATTTCCCAAAGGGCCACAATCGCTGGAGCTTGGGGGATCCGAAATCGGAGCTAAGATTCTCTCTCTCTCTCTCTCTCTCTCTCTCTCTCTCTCTCTCTCTCTCGTCTCTCAAGTCCTTGGGCCCCTGCTTCTGCCTCTCTGTAACTCTGGCTTTCAAATAAATATATGAATCTTAGAAAAAAGTCTCTGTGTGAAAATGAATCAGAACTTACATAGAACAAAATATGGAAACAAATCATCTTAAGTTGTTAGAATAAAGCTGTATTGGCAATATGCATTCGGTACACTTTCCTAAAATCCTACAAACACAGCAATGAATAATTTTAATTTTTATTTATTTATTAATTTTAATTTGAAAGGAAGAGACACACAGAAGGAGAAAAAGACAGAAATAGAGAGAGATCTTTCATTCTATTGTTCACTCTCTAAATGCTGGCAAAAGCTTGGATTGGGCCACAATGAAGCCAGGAGCCAGGATATTAACCCAGGATCCCATTTTTATGGTAGGGATCCAACTATCTGAGTCAACACTCTTTTGCGGCCTCAGGTGCACATTAGCAGGAAGCTGAAATTGGAAGCAAAGCCTGGACTTGAACCTAGGCACTCGGATATGGGATGCCCTTGTCCACATGATTGCTTGATTTATTTTTTTGTCCTGTCAGTGAAGAGTTTTTATAGATAAATTGATGAGAGAGAGAGCGAGAGAGAGAGAGAGAGAGATGGATGACAGATTATATGTAGCAATTATTTAGGAAGCTATAGGAAGATACATCCCAGCTAGAAATGGAGAAGGTAAGGAATAATACTAAATAACATGATTCCTTAAAACTCAGGAATTAATATGAACTATATCTGAAAACAGAGACTGGGCAACAATGTGAGAAAATAGCTATTTATATATTTTTATCTATATCTATATATATACACAAATTCTTAGCTAGTAAAAATTCCAGAATAAAACAAAAAACATTTAGGAAATATGTATTTAATTGACTAACATTAGCACTTAATGTTTTAATAAGCTCTTTTAATATTATAATCTGTTAAATGTATGCTATTTTACATTAAAGAGGCAAACTGTGGTTTTTGTGTGTGTGTGAGTGGGAGAAGGACAAGCACGAGTGTGTCAAGGTGATAAAGCGAGTTAACTTCTTATCTCCTATACTAAGAAGTCAGCAGATACAGTCTAACACTGTAAAATCAATAAGTAGTTATGTAAGCATGTCATTTATCAATATGGAGCTAACACACACAGAATTAGGTTAAACATTTATAAGTAATTGCTTTGGTAGAGAGTTAAATAGTTAGAAACTGCTATTTTTCATAACCAGCTTAGCAGAAATAACTGACCCTTTAAACTGATTTGAGCATTTACTTCGAGTAAAAATAAGCTAAATTTAAAAGTTAATATCGGTGTGCATGTATGCAGAAATGTATATGCTCCGTGCACCTCAATGACACATCGTCGTTATTTTCTACATGTACTGTCCAATTTCTGCTGTAGTTTTTCTGGCATTTTATATCAGTAAACTTAGAATAGCTCAGACTCATATCTAGGAAATCATTACTGAACTGTCCATGCAGATTTAATTGCTTATTTATGTGTGTCTTCACTGTAATTCAAGTACTGCTCCCTAGTATAGTGCATTGAAATATCAATTACACGCCTGCCTTCATTTCTAGGCTGACTGCTCATGGTAAGAACTGTTTTTTAATTGTCTCTGTATTTTAGACTTCACTACAAAGCATTGCAAGTCCCAAATTAGTGGTTTTGAAATGAACTCAAGTAAATAAATCCTATTCAGTGAGGTCTTCAGGGATCTATGCCCCATGAAGGTTATGCTCAAATTATTTCTTAGTTGGTTTCTTATAGCAGGTGTTTAATCTGTCCATGCTGCTAAGAAAAAATACTGTAGGTTATTTGGATTAAACAACAGAGATCTTTTGTCATAGTTTAGAAACTGGGCAGTCTAAGATCAAGATGCCAATATATTTGGTTCCTAGACAGGGACTGCTTCCTGGATTGCACACAGCCATCTTCCCATGAATGTTCGTATGACTTTTCCTCCCTGCTGATGCACAGAGTGCTCTGTCTTCTTCCTATAGGATGCTCATGCTGGGGCTGGTATTTTGCCCAGCTGGTTAAGACACCAACATCCCATATTTGAGTGACAGTTGAAAATCCTGCTAAGGAACTTCCAGTCTAACTTCCTGCTAACATGTCTTGTGAGGAAGCAGTTGAAGGTTAAATTGTTTGAGTCTCTGCCACCTACATTAGAGACCAAGATGCACTTCTGAATTCATTTGGGGAGTAAATCAATAGACGGGATGTCCCTCTCTCTCTCTCTCTTTTTCTCTTTCCATCTCTCCCTATCTCTCTTTGCGTGCCCATGTGTGTGTATCTGTCAATCACTCTTTCAAATAAAGAAATAAGTGAATCTTTTTTAAAAAAAATGTTGATGCAATCACGAGAATGCTGCCTTCCGGCCTAATCAAACCTTGTTGCCTTGCAAAGACCCCATCTCTAAATACCATCATATTGAGGGCTAGAACTTCAACACATAAACTTGATGCAAGGAGTCCCAAACCTATTCAGCCTATAACAATGAGAAAAGATGTGAATATTTGGGTTAAAACTCTATGTGTTATCAATTATTTATGTTTTTTTTTTCCTATCCAACATGTCAGTACCAATGACTACTTAGAGAATTTGTAGAATGCGTCCTACTATATATTCTTTTCATTTCTTTTTTTCTTTTTTTAGTGTTAGAAATGTATTTTTGTTGAATGAAGCTACTGAATATTTGGAGTCGATCTGCTACAGAAAAATATTATTATCTGAAAAGACATTTTATTTCTTCTATTTCTAAATAAATAGTAAGCAAAATTAATTCAAAATATGAGTTTTCTGAGTAGGATTGTACAACTCTCAGTCATAGTACAGTTTCTTCTCATGGCAGTTTTGTGTCTGTCCAAAAGTGATTTCATCTCATAGCTGTGATAAAATATTCATTAGCCTCTGGGCCCTGACTAAATAGAATAGAAAGATTTGGTCTCTCTGTTTAACAAATATCGTACAACATGTTATCAGTTAACATGTACTTTTTAATTAATTTTTCAGGAATTTATTAATCTATTAGTTTCTCAGGTTCACAGAAAATGTATGATAATTACTGCAACATAATTCTCAAACACATAGACCAGTATCTCCGATGAACATAGATGCAAAAATCATCAACAAAATACTAGCAAATAGAATCCCACCAAATGTTGAAAAGATCATCCATCCAGACCAATGGTTTATTCCTGGGATAAATCCCCATGGATATAGGGATGGTTCAAAATACTCAAATCAAAAGCAGGATACAGCACAATAAAATGAAGGGTAAAAGCTATGATCATCCCAATAGATTCAGAGAAAGCCTTTGATAAAAGGCATCATTCTTTCATAATTTAAAAAACAAAACCCTAAAAACTGAGTATAGAAGAAACACTTCAATGCAATCAAGGCAATATATGACACTCTACACCCAGCATCATATTGAATGGGGAAATGCTGTTTTCCGGTTTTGTAGTTGTTTGTTTGTGTTTGTTGTTGCTTTATCTTTCTCTGGTTTGGGAATTAAGGTAATGTTGACTCTCATAGAATGAGTTTGGAAAAGTTTCCTCCCTTTGAATTGTTTTTTGAATAATTTAAGAAAAAATTGGATATGTTCATCCTTTAAAGTTTGGTAGAATTCAGCAGTGAAGCCAATCAGTCCTGGGCTTTTCTTTGCTGTGGGACTCTTTAGTATTGATTCAATCTCAGTCTTGGTTAATGTTCTATTCAAGTTTTCTATGTCTCTGTACCTCAATTTTAATTAATTATATGTGTCCACAACCTATCAATTTTCAAGATTTACCAATTTGTTGGTATATAACTGTCAGTAATAATTCCTAATTATTCTTTTATTTCTGTGATATGAGTTGTAACTTCCCAGCTCCATCTCATATTTTGTTAATTTGGGTCTTCTCTCCCTGCCCCAATTTTTGGTTATTTAGGTTAATGGTTTATCAGTGTTATTTAAAAAAAAAAAACACTTTTTATGAAAATTTTGTGTGTTTTTGTGTCTATAAATTTTGATCTTGTCTGTTTCTTCTCCATTTATTAATTCTTCCTTATACTAATTTTGGATTGGGTTTGTTCATGTTTTCCTAGGTCCTAAAGATGCATTTTTAGATCATTTATTTGCCAGCCTTCCAATTTTTTATGTAGACATTTACTGCTACAGACTTTTCACTTAACACTGCTTTTGCTGTGTGCCACACATTTTGATATACTGTGTTTTCATTTTCTTGGTGAGAGGATTCTGCTCATCACAACTTGCATGTATAAATGCATACTGACAAAGGCCACCACCACCACTACCCTCATCAGCATTTATATGCTTTCTGTGAATGTTAGCATGTTCTCAAAACTTGGCTTATAGTGGAATCACTCAAAGCTGTGGAACAATATTACTCAGGTGAACAGTTCATAATGGGGATATTCCTAATTCTGGCAGGATGTGTATTGATCCTTCCCAATTTTAGAATTGAAACAGAGGAAGGATACTAGTTTCTCTTGAATACCCTGAAGCTATAGAATATAAAATCCTTGAATTTCAGTCACTGATGTTTTATACTGTTTGAGGTAAAGAAATCGAGAAAGGCTATCATCAAATAGTGAAGAGGATAACTCTGCATAAAGCAGAGATACTGGAGTTGGGAGAGTGTGGAACTTCTACGCTTTTATCTCATACTTAATTTTCTTCACACACTTAGGTGTGAATTCTTCTTCAGTTTAAGCTATTTGGAACTTGATTGATAGTACTCATACCCAAAATTCTAATAACAGGAAAAATTTTACTAAGTAAAGAATTATAAATGAGAGATGATTAAAGCAGCATTGAATGGATTAGGTTAGAGTTACAAGATGTAGGGTCTGGCTTGTTAAAACAATAAATTATATATTGTTTTTGAACAGTATTTCTAGTCTACTTCCTGATCTTCCACTTTGATATTCTTTTTATTTATTTGTTTGAGAGGCAGAATTACAGTCAGAGAGAGGCCTTCCATCCACTGGTTCCCTCCCCAAATAGCTTCAGTGGCTGGAGCTGGGCTGATCCGAAGCCAGAAATCGCGAGCTTTGTCTAGATCTCTTACATGAGTACCAGGGACCGAAGCACTTGGGCCCTTATTCTCAGTAGCAGGGAGCTGGATTGTAAGTGGAAGTGCCAGGTCTCAAACCAGGGAAGATGCCGGCACCATGGGCAGAGGCTTAACCTACTACGCCACAGTGCTGGTCCCCACTTCAATATGCTAAAATCTCATTAAAATGCTTTTGATATATGTTAATTTTATCTAAATTCTATTGGAAATGGTTGTGAATAATCCTTCCCCAAGACTTCAATTGAGTGACCAGAGAGAGATTTGGATGAGACATCCAAGGGCTTTGACAGCAGTGAGAAGTAGCTCATGAGAGTGTCACCCACTGCAGAAAAACGGTCACACACTTCTCACCAGTAGAGAAGTAACTTGGTGTCCTGACTGCCGGGTTAGTGCAATGGATACCGAGAGATCAGAGTACTCTTGGGACTACTCAAATACATCTGAAAAAAACATTAAGATAAGAAAAAAATTGCAGTGGAGTTAGTAAGGATGGTAACTACAAAACTGTGATTATTTTAGACTTAGTATGGTGAAGACAATTGACTTCAAACATAACTATCAGAATCAATATATGAAAAATAAATTGGTCACAGTTGATAATCGCAAGATCGTTACGAATATAGTTCATCATTAGCAGGGATACTATTGATGAGAGATAATAAGGAAATTTAAAAAGATGGGAAGTTTGTTGTATTAGTTTCTACAACTGTGTAATAATTTACCACAAACTTATTGGCATAAAGCAGTATCGACTGACTACCTCACATGTTCCATCAGTCAGGAATTCAGGCACGGTTCGGATGGAACTTTGGCTCAGGTCTCACAAAGCAATTGTGATGGAACATGTTTAGAGGTGTAGGAAGATGCAATCAGAGATGGAGATGTAGAGGGGATGTATCAACACTCTTTCAGGAACCCTTTTCCCTTTATGTGCATGTGTGTGTTTGTGTCCAAACACACAGGTCAATTGAGCTTGAACCATGGGGTGATACGGGTAAATCATGCTTTAATTTGCTGTTTTATGTTTACTTCTCTTTTCAGAGAGTTACTTACTGTGATGTCCATATTCTGCTACATCATCTTTTAACTGGGTAAATACATGTGAGTTTTCCTAATGCTCTATGACAAGCTTTTTGATGTTTGAAATGGAAATATTATAACTATCTTGGGTTATTGTGAGGAGTAAAAGTATTAAGACGTGTAACATACTTACTTAGGGTGGTGTTTGAGAGAAACCAGTCACTCAATTATCGTCAAATGTCATTAATTGTATTGGTTACTATTATTATGGTATCCACCATACTATAAATTCTCAGTATCTTTAGTAAACAGGTCCTACATAAATGAGTATGAATTAGTAGGTATTTATTGGATTGGATGAGATTTTTCCTCTAGATCGAGTTCACAAAAGGTCAGAGAAACCAGTACAATCTATATCTGTAACTGTGCTAAATGTACTACTCTGGACATTTATCAGAAAACACTGAATTACAGACACAAACTAAGTGAATTTAATTTAGTTTTTCACAAACTAAGTGAATTTAAGAATATGTAAAACATAGCTCCTAAAAAGCTACTGAAATTAATCTGAACCCATGTAGACAGAACTGTGATTATGTTCCCGCTAAAGCTGGGAAAGGATGTACGCTTTTGTACAGATTCTGCGTAAGCAAAACTCATGGAAGATGAGTAATATTTCTATTGAATTTTCTTGCCTGACATACAACTGAATCTTTCTTTACAATTTCAAAATATCTCTATTTGATTGGCTATTTGACTAGAATCATTAGCAGCTAGTGAATATGATGACTTATTAATATTTACATTTTAATAAACAAGTTTCAATAAATTTATGCAACACAAAATATCATTACTGGATAAAATAAGACCATTTTCTCAAGATGAACTGAATAATAATTTTAAAAGAAAATATTCACTATATATGTGTAAATTGTAATTGTACTAATGTATTTTATGGAATCACGTGTTCTTAGAATTGGCAAAACACCTTCATTTCAGTTGGGAGATCTTGGATATTATAGTTTTCTTTGTGTGTTAGTTTTAGTTTACTGTTTGTGATATTCTCTGAGCTATATATTAAAAAAAGATTTATTTATACCTCACTTGATTCCAACAAGCAATTGAAGTAGTTATACCTAAATTATTGGACCATAAATTCTATTTCTGAAAGCTATGTTACCAAGAAATTCTTTATCGGTGCTATTCTCTGATTGAAATTGAAACCATACCAGGGCGGCGCTGCGGTTCACTAGGCTAATCCTCTGCCTGTGGTGCTGGCACCCCGGGGTTTTACTCCCAGTTGGGGCGCCAGATTCTATCCCAGTTGCCCCTCTTCCAGGCCAGCTCTCTGCTATGGCCCGGGAGTGCAGTGGAGGATGGCCCAAGTTCTTGGGCCCTGCACCCCATGGGAGACCAGGAGAAGCACCTAGCTCCTGCCTTCAGATCAGCACCGTGCGCCGGCTGCAATGCGCTGGCCGCAGCGGCCATTGTTGGGTGAACCAACGAGAAAAGGAAGACCTTTCTCTCTGTCTCTCTCTCTCACTGTCCACTCTGTCTGTCAAAAAAAAAAAAAAAGAAATTGAAACCATATCAAATTTTTTTTAATTTATTTATTTTTTTAATTAAACTTTTATTTAATGAATATAAATTTCCAAAGTACAGCTTATGGGTTACAATGGCTTCCCCCTCCCAAAACTTCCCTCCCACCCGCAACCCTCCCCTTTCCCGCTCCCTCTCCCCTTCCAATCACATCATGATTCATTTTCAATTCTCTTTATATACAGAAGATCAGTTTAGTATATATTAGGTAACAATTTCAACAGTTTGCCCCCATATAGCAACACAAAGTGAAAAAAAATACTGTTGGAGTACTAGTTATAGCATTAAATAAGAGTGTACAGCACATTAAAGACAGAGATCCTACATAATATTTTTTAAAAAAAAAATTAATTAATTTTCTATGCCATTTCCAATTTAACACCAGGTTGTTTTTTTATTTCCAATTATCTTTATATACAGAAGATTGATTCAGTATATAATTAGTAAAGATCTCATCAGTTTGTACCCACACAGAAACACAAAGTGTAAAAATACTGTTTCAGTACTGGTTATAGCATCACTGCACATTAGACAACACATTAAGGACAGATCCCACATGGGATGTAAGTACACAGTGACTTCTGCTGCTGACTTAACAATTTGACACTCCTGTTCATGGCGTCAGTAATCTCCCTAGGCTCTAGTCATGAGTTGCCAGGGCTATGGAAGCCTTTAGAGTTCGCTGACTTTGATCTTATTCCGATAGGTCAAAGTGGAAGTTCTCTCCTCCCTTCAGATAAACGTACCTCCTTCTTTGATGGCCCCGTTCTTTCCACTGGGATCTCACTCACAGAGATCTTTCATTTAGGTCTTCTTTTTTTTTCTTCTTTTCCATGGTATCTTGGCTTTCCATGCCTACAATACTCTCATGGGCTCTTCAGCCATATCCAAATGCCTTAAGGGCTGATTCTGAGGCCAGAGTGTTGTTTAGGACGTCTGCCATTCTATGAGGCTGCTGTGTATCCCGCTTCCCATGTTGGATCTTTCTCTCCCTTTTTGATTTTATCAGTTAGTATTAGCAGACACTTGTCTTGTTTGTGTGATCCCTTGATTCTTAGACCTATCAGAGCCATCGAATGTGAACTGAAATTGATCACTTGGACTAGTGAGATGGCATTGGTACATGCCACCTTGATGGGATTGTATTGGAATCCCCTGGCATATTTCTAACTCAATCATTTGGGGCAAGACTGATTGTGCATGTCCCAAATTGTACATCTCCTCCCTCTCTTTTTCCACTCTTAAATTTAACAGGGATCACTTTTCAGTTAAAATTTAAACACCTAAGAATAATTGTGTGTTAATTACAGAGTACCACTAGTACTAGAACAACAACAACAACAAATACTAAAAAATCTAAAGTATTACATTGTACATATCAAAAATTTATAAAGCAATGCACTTATTTGACATAGTGGATTTTCTGACTATTGTACACATTCCCGAAATACATTTCCATTCTTATTCTTTTTTTCCCACTAAAAAAGACCAATCATTTATGCCTCAATTGTTACACGGCACAACTTTTTTTTTTCAGAACTAAGATATGTAGTATAGAATAGCATCAGTAGAAACTGCAGTTTACAAATCTAGTTTTGGACCTATGCTGTGGTGTAGTGAGTAGAGCTAATGCCTGTGATGTATATATCCTGTATGAGCACAGGTTCAAGTCCAAGCTGATCCACTTACAGTGCAGCTCCCTGCTAATGTGCCTGGGAAAGCCTGAAAGATGGCCCAAGTGCTTAGACTCCTGCTCTCACATGGGAGACCCAGAGGAAGCTCCTGACTTCTGGCTTTGGACTTTGCATCAGCCCAATTCTGTCCACTGGGGACATTTGGGGAGTGAATCAATAGACAGATAATCTCACTCTCTCCCTCTCTTTTTCTGTAACTCTGCCTTTCAAATAAATAAATTCATCTTTAGGAAAAAAGAAGTATAGTTTTCAGATAGAATGGTGTTCACAAGCTGCAGTTCACCATTAATGAGCCCTAGGAGACTGGACAAGTAAATAAACTTCTGAGTCTTTTTGTACTGCCTTCTTTTAGGGATGAAAATCTTATTAAAATAATTATTAAAAATATTCACTGAGATATATGTTATGTAAATTACTTCATAAGGAGTCAGGTTCAAAACAAGTGGTCAATTAAATTTAACTTGATAATTTTGATAAAAAATGAGGAGGTGAATAAAGTATAGGCTCAATTTCCAACCTGCTGATTTCAGGAAATTTAAATTATCATCATTAAAATATTTTTAAAAATATGGAAAACCAATCAGACTTTACAGAGTATATACTAGACATTTTTACCAGATAATATGCCAATTTTTGAGTTGACGATTTTTATGTAAGAAGATATGGTCAAACTGTGTTGGAGTGAGATCAAAGCCATGGTGTAGAAAATAATTTATTTTAGCTATATTTTTTGCCATAGCATGGAAAAAGAGAGAGAAAAATTTAGGAGACCTATGTGGTATGGTACATATTATCGTCTTCTTATGTGATTGCAACCAATTAAGTTGCAATGTACTATCCACAGGCTGGGATGATCAATTTAATTGTTGGCATTGCCAAAAGAACATGAAACAATAATCTTTTACTTGGATTTGAAAGTCAGTTTCAGAGTAATTCTCATGACTGATCTAAATAATTCCTAAAACTAAGAAACAAAGATAACAGTTTGAATTAATTCCTATGGCTCGTGAGAAGTGATTTGAGAATATTTGTTTCACACAACAGAAAATCCTGGAAGTGGTAGAATTCAATAACATGCAGTTTTTGCTTCCATCTACTCATCTTTAGTGTGTATGTTTTATTTTCATATTTCATCACTAAGAATGACTGTTCCACTCCAGATTTCAAACCTTCCATTGAAGGAGGTCAAAGCAAAGGAGCAGAAATAGGAAACCCTTTTCTAGTATATTTCCACTTCCAAATCATTAACCAGAAACAGAGGCAAGGGAGGCTGGAAAGATAAATAATTTTTCTCCAGCTTTTTTTTAAAAGATCAGGGAATAAGGGCATGAGAGAGATTCCGTGTAGTGAATCATATTCTGTCACTTTCAGTGTTTGAACTCCCAGCATCCCTCCTTCGCAGGATGGCACGTTAAGTAGAATGTCATTCAGCTCAAAATCCAGGACCTTCGTGTTATTAATAGTTCTGTGTGCCACATTAAGCCCTCATCCATAAGGACACCCTGGTTTTTTACTCCACTCAACAATTCAGGTAGTAGAGGTCATGTAGGTAGAGCAGTCCTCAGGATGGTCTTCCGTGCAGGTATAGCAAAGAGATCTCTGGGAAAGAGTCTGTTCTTACAGGTCAGTATTCTTTCTGGACCAAGGATTCACCAGCATCTCTCTGTACCATCACTAAATCTGCCTCCTGAAGTCCAAAATGATTTCAGAGACCAGCTTTGCTATCTTTTGGGTTGAAAACAGTTCAAATGACATTTTGTTACCCACCGTCCTTATGTCTATGATTTAATTATAATTCACACTGTTAGGAGAGATGCTAAATCACAAAAGCCTGTCAGAGGATGCTGGCACAACATGAGAGTTTTGCATGTTCATCTCTTCTCAGCCTTCAAATTTATGTTAACAACAGTCATTCCTCAGGAAGCTTCCTTAAGAAATACTGACCATCATGATGAAAGAGAAATAAACCATATATCACCTCAAGCAGGGAATGGCTGCTGTTAAACTGTCTGAATGTAAACTTAAGATGTTCAATTTAAGTCTCAGATGACAAGAATTTTTCTATTCCATAAACTAGTCACATATGTCTTGTTTAATACATCCTGTGTTGACAAGAAGCAACTCTCCTACCACAAAGGTACTAAGTCAGAAAAAGAACAATTTTGCATGAGGCAAACTAACTAAAAATAGAGGCCACCAAGAGTAGATATTTTAAGGGCCAGAGAATTTCTTCGAAATTAATTATATGGGATAGACCAAGAGTAAAGGAACTAGACTGTGTAGCACATTTAAACAAGAAAAGCAATTTTAAGAAAATGCACTCTTGGGCCGGCGCCGCGGCTCAATAGGCTAATCCTCCACCATGCAGCACCGGCTCACCGAGTTCTAGTCCCGGTCAGGGCACCAGATTCTGTCCCGGTTGCCCCTCTTCCAGGCCAGCTCTCTGCTGTGGCCAAGGAGTGCAGTGGAGGATGGCCCAAGTGCTTGGGCCCTGCACCCCATGGAAGACCAGGAGAAGCACCTGGCTCCTGCCTTCGGATCAGTGCAGTGCGCCGGCTGCAGCACTACGGTCGCGGCGGCCATTGGAGGGTGAACCAACGGCAAAGGAAGACCTTTCTCTCTGTCTCTCTCTCTCACTATCCACTCTGCCTGTAAAAAAAAAAAAAAAAAAAAAAGATAATGCACTCTTGAGTACTTTGACTTGTGTGAATTTTCTAACTTTACATGTGAGATTCTTGACTCTGATGAGGTAAATTTGCCCCAGGTTTCAGGCTGGATTTTATAAACAAAATAAAAGGATTATTTATAAATATATATACATTATATAGTGAGGATAACATGTGTATAAATTTATCCATCCATGTATACACATACAAACCGATTCAATCGTGACAAACTACACAGACTCAGTTACCCAAAGAGCCTTGGGACTTAATGCTCATTTTCACTGGGAGAACAACCTCAGTTACTGTCTGGTCTGGATTCCTTATGCTCCACTAGACTTCATTCTGAGTTTCACATGTTTCCTGTCATAAAAAAATAAAAAAAAAGTTGGTGCTGATGTTTTTAGTTTCTCTGGCCCTACATGTCATTCTATATTTATAAATTTCCACAAATGTCACCTGACACTGCTCTATTATAAGGGTTCATTGCAAGCTGAACTTCATAACCAGCAGCTTCTCCTGAGCACTGCATGTCTCCTCTCCTCCCCTGCCTTTCTTCTATGCCCCCTTCCTCTTCCTCTCCTGCTTCTTCTGCCCCTCCTCTCCCTTTTTAGAATTTGTGGGACTAGTGGAAATTCTGAGGACCTTGTGGTCTTTGCTAATGGTTCTGAACATTATAGTCAGACAATGCAAAGCCATTGTAAAATGTCAAAAAGGAATTTCAATGACATTATTGCATTTTAGCACTATCTCTGCAGGTAGCAATATAAAGGTGTTATTGAAACTACTGAGCCAGGGTTAGGAAGATAGCTATAGAGACTATTATAATGTTTCAAACATTGGTACAGAACGAGGTATATGCTGTGATATGAATATTTGCTTTAGATCCCAAAGTCATAAGTTAATGACACTAGAAGTGTGAAAAACTAATCTAATTATGATATTTGGAGGTGAGGCTTTTGGGAACTAATTAAGTTGGATTAGATCCATTGGATGTGTCTCTCATGACTGAGTCCTGGTGGCTTTATATAGACAGACAAGCACACTCCCTGTCTCTTGCCATCTTTGACTCTTCCAGCAAGAACATCATTTCCAGAGGCTGATCCAATGGGGCACACCAGATCTTGAACTATGAGCTTCCAGAACCAAGCCAGAATAAATTTCTTGCCTTTATAAAGTAGACTGCCTAAGATATTTGATTAGAATCACAAAAGCTGATTAATGCAGTATAAAACTTAAGGTTAATTGAGGATATGGACTTGACAGTCTTGTGGAATTTCTTGAGTGCTGGGAAGAGGGAGAGAATGAATTCTCAGATGACTGCTAGGTTTTGGCTTCTTGGATGAATAAGAAGTTCTGAGAATTACGTAGCAGTGAATTCAACAATGCTGTGCACACCAAACACTGAATTCCTAGCAGAGGATTGAGGGTATGAAAGATGTCACTCTGTTGATGACCATCTTTTCTCTCACTGTAAGTAATGCCCATGAGACAATGAGACAGGAGATGATAGTGATTTAATGTTCATGAATGATAATGAGAGTATATTCTTGAGAAACAGGGATCAGTTGTTATATTAGCTAATTCATATTTATGTTTCAGATCCATTCTCTATTTTCCAGATCGGGAAAAGTGCTAGAAAAGTTAATGAAAATTTAATCTCCTTGATACAAAATGTCAATAACATAATACTAATATAATAATGTTGATATAAAGACAAAAGAGGAAAACATGTGAAATTTCACATCCCAGTATTGTATGTATACATTAGTTAATATTAATCTGTCAAAATAATCATAGTCATAAATATATACTAAATGATATCTGCTATTGTTTTTCAAGATTTTTTTATAACCAGGACAGCTTCTTTTATTGGGTGACAAGAGCAGGCCAATAATACTAGTAGATTATTTTAAAGTTTACTTAATTTATTTATTAGAAAGATAGAGAGATGGAGATCTACTTACTAGGTGGTTTCAAATGCCTACATCTGTGACTGGAATTGGGCCAAGTTGCAGCCAGGAGCCAGGAACTCAACTGGGTCTGTTGGTAGCAGGGACCCAGTACTTGAGCCATCACCTTCTGTTTCCACAAGGAGCATTACCATGAAATTAGAATCAGAAATGGAGCCAGAACTTCATGCCAGACACTCCAGCATAGGATGGGCATCTCAAGCAGCATCTTTGCTGCTCCACTGTCCACCTGCATATTATTTCATATGTTAATTAACATACATCTCACAATGGCCCCCATTAAGGTAAATATTGTCTATTTTCGACTTACTAATTCTTCAGGTCATGAATATAATAAATGCTAGTACCATGAAAAGGGAACAGATCTTTCTGACCCTGGACTGAACCTAGTAATGATGCTTTGTCTCAAAAATAAACTTAAGCCTTGTATACTCTGGATATTAAAGCAGACAAGACATACCAAGCAGGACTGACATTACAGGAATTGAAAAGAGCCTTACCACCAATGGCCTATGTTATTAATGTCATTTTGTTTCTGAAATCACTGGCTATAAATGACATCTAGAAAATAAACAAGTCTTCTGTCACTTTGGAATAGAATTTTAAAAATACATTTTACCTGGTGATCTTTTTTACTTTTTTGAAGTGTTGCGTCTTTTATTTTATAATAATAACTCTCTTCCATCTTTCTTTATTCATTAACAGCACCATTTTAATGATACTTATTATATTTAATCCCTTTTCCCATTCTCCTCTCCATGTAGTTTTTGATATCATATGATGACCATTAGGGTGCCACTAAGAATCTAGAGATCTCTAAGATGCTTCCTGCAGTTGCTTTCGATGTAGATGAAATCAATGCATTGATCACAATGCACAAAAAACTTCCAATCTTCAGAAAGGGGAGAAATACATCCTTTTAGTTCAAAATGTTGAAATATAACATCTGTTTCAGTAGCTGTGGTGTAGGATAGCTTAAAGGACACTGAATTTGGAAGTCTATGTAGAGTACTGTTGTTAACACTTCTCTGTGCCTTCAAAGTCATTTGCTTTCTTGACTTTTTCCTCTAAGAGAACATCGGGCTTTTAAGGAGACAGACTGTCATATTCACATTTTTCCATCTCCACTATGACAGTTTCTGACATATGCCAGATGTGTAATACAAGTGTTTAATGAGATAATTCTATCAAAATCTCATAATTTTTTCATATTCTGCTTCTTATAAAAATGTGTATGGTGTGTCAAGCTTTATAGATCTTATAAAGCAATATAGATATGAAAATGATATAATGTAACTCCCAATGTCTTCTAGGATCAGAAAATGAAATGCTTAAAAGGCAATAATCTTTAAAATTTCTAAGGTCTACATCATTAAATGGCATTTTCTTTTATTCTTTTGAAAGTTTTTTCAGTGAATGTCATTCATCTTGACTGATTCCTCATGTTAAAAAAAAAACAAAAAACTGACTGCTATGTGTTTAGATAACCATCAATTTGTGTTCAAATTTAACTTCTGACATAACTACAAAAATAGTGTACAGTTTAAGATAGTACCTCTTCTAAGCTGTTCATAATCATATGGTTTGGCTGTGGTGATAATGAACTTGTTATTAAAATACAATCTTTAAACTACGGAGTTACAAAATGACATTTTGTAAAATTATGTAAATGATTTCAACTAATAAGAGTGATAATTAAATGCTACTCAAAGTAGACTCTTCCAGCTATTAAAATACCATTACACTTAAAGTTTTGCAAACTGTAGTTTCTTAAGTAGCATTATTATCTCAAACTAGTAAGAAAACCTAGTTAGTTAAAAAAATATATTGAAATACTAAAAATTGGCTCAAAAATTTTAGAAGGTCTAGATATGTAGTAAAAATCTTATTTGATTGTCGAATTACTTCAAAATAGCTGTTTATTTATTTGCAAGTCAGAATTATAGAGAGAGAGGGGTAGAAACAGAGAGAGAGAGATAGAGAGATGTTTTCCATTTACTGGTTCATTCCCCAGATCACCACAGTGGCTGGGGATAGGCCTGGCCCAGGCCAGGAGCTTCATCTGGATGAAGGCAGGGGCCCAAACATTTAGGCCATCTTCCACTGCTTTCCCAGGCCTTTAGCAAGGAGATGGTTCAAAAGGTGGTGATGTAAATGATAAAAAGTAAGAAGAAAAATAAGAAAAACAACAACAAAGGAGCACCTCTTGTAATTTTCTTAGCCTAGCTGGGAAACCAGCCTGAGCTGAAAAGCAAGTATGTAAATAAAGGAAGTCATTGATAAGTCAGGAGAAAAACAGGTGTTGGTGCCTGGATTACACAGAAGGCCATGTGGCTGGAGCTGTCTGTGCCCAGACTCAGAGATATGGGGAAGACAAACAACTCCTCCCAAGACAGAACTTGTTCTCTGTCCCATAGAAGTCACAAGTAAATTAGAGAAAAGAGAGATAAGAAGGCAGGATGAGCTCACCATAAAAAATTGCTTTTGTAAAATGACCTTGTACAAACTTCCCAGTGGATTTAAAACCCCAATATCACATCCTGTTAGGGGTTTTCTCCTTCTGAAGGAGACTCCTGCTCCCCACTGCTTTCAGGGAGCTCAGACTCTACTCTCCCTTTCTTTCCTGCTCTTTTCAATGAAATTCTTTTGCTAAAAATCACTGGTAGCTTCGGGATCTGCACGGAGGAAGGCCTATACTTCCAGGAATGGAGAAGTCCCTACCTGTACTTGCAGGGAAGAAAAGTCCTTGTCAAGGTCCCCGCGGGTGCCTAAAGGTCAACCAATGAGGATCAGCCCCGCCTCAACCTTTAACCCCCATGCCCTGAATCTATAAAAGGAGCTCTCCCAATCTCTGACATGTGACTTCCCCGGACCCTGCTCTTGCTCTGTTGGGACCGGGAAACCTCACCCAGGAGCGGAACCCCAATAAAAGCCTGTGGATTAATTGATTCGTCTGCCTGGGAAGATTTGTTATGCACTGGACACCTTGCAATCACCTTCTCAGTTTGTCAGTTGTTTCATACTTTGTGGATAAAACAAGTTGTTGGGGCTCAACTCAACTGTAGCATCTTAGTACACTGACCAGATCAGCCATAATTCTGTAGCAATCAGGAACCCAACTGGTGCCCATATGGGGGTACCAGCATCACAGGTGGCTGCTTTACCTGCTGTCTCAATGTTGGCCCTGAGTTACTTTTTTTTGACATGCTGATTTAGACGGTGAGAGAGAGAGAAAGAGACAGAGAGAAAGGTCTTCCTTCTCCATTGGTTCACCCCCCAAATGGCCGCTATGGCCGGTGTGCTGCGTCCATCCGAAGCCAGGAGCCAGGTGCTTCCTCCTGGTCTCCCATGCGGGAGCAGGGCCCAAACACTTAGGCCATCCTCCACTGCCTTCCTGGGACACAGCAGGGAGCTGGACTGGAAGAGGAGCAACCCAGACAGAATCCGGCGCCCCAACTGGGACTAGAACCCAGTGTGCCAGCACCACAGGCAGAGGATTAGTATAGTGCGCTAAGGCACTGGCCCCTGAGTTACTTCTAAAACATCTTCCCTCTACTTTTAGTAAGTGGAGATTTGCATAATAATATGGCCATTGGAGAATAATAATGAGGAAAAGAATCCTTGATAAAATAGGAAATTCTCATTGCTATTGGGAAGAGTGTTAGCCCAGTAAACCACATAATGTAATTTCTGAGAAATCTGTGTACACATTAGTTTTTTGGGGGAGAGTACCTTTAATTTATTGTCAACCAAAGATGATCAGATTGGAATAGGGGATGCGGCTGGGGAGGAACAAAGCCCTTTTAGACTTCAACAGTATTAGCCCAAAAGAAAGAAATTCTCTCCGTCAAGTTGCAGGGTTACTCACAAGCAAGGGAAACCTTTCGCTCAACATTCTGCCTTAGAAACCACCTTGTAAATTGATGGATTTATTTGTTCTACTATGACTATATTTTTCAGATACCAAAACATAAACTTTTTTCTGCATGTAAAGTCCTTCTCTGGTTCATTTTGTATTTCAGATATAGCTTATTAAAGTTTATTACTTTTTTCATAAAAATACAGGTGAATTTGTTTGTTTGTAATATTCTAATTTAATATAAAATGAAAATGGCTTCACTCAGACTGTCACCTTTAAGAAAGATGTAATAGGTACTGGTAACCCATCATTACATCCACTAAAATTTTTTTTAAATAATATTTAAAGACCTTTTTGTTTAAAAGTATTCAAAGTCTATGGGCACAGAGAAGCCTGCATGAACTGAAATTTAGGAGAGAGAAAGCATGCCTAGCTGATCTGAGAAGATGTGCCATGTCCTCCTCTGAGGACTGGCTGTTAACTGGTGTGAGCAAAGAATATGATTCTCCTGCCAGTGGCAGAGGTATTCTACAAGAAAATAAAATGGTAAAGAAAATGTAAGGAGTTTATGAGACAGCTTAAGGGAATTGAAGCTAGAAGAACCCCAAATTTTTTAGAAATATTAGGGTCAGCTATTAATATTGGATTCTGGTGAGTGATGATGAAATCTTTCAGAGGTTTTTCATGCTTATAAAGCAAAGCTCCACAAGCAATAGGTCTGCTACTCACAGCATCTGAACAAGATAACAGGGTTAGCAGCTAAGCCCAGAGTGTTGTTTCATCCTAGTGTATCAGACAGCTGTGTCTCACATTGAGATACCTGGGTTTGAGTCTGCACTCCAGCTTCTAATTACAGCTTCCCCCTAGTGTAGGCAATGGGAAGCAGCAAATGAAGACTCACAGGACAGTCCAGTATTGAGTTCTTGGCTTCTGGTTTCAGCTCCTATTGTGGGTACTTAAGGAGTGAGCTAGTGGATGGGAATTCTGTCCTATTGCCTCTCAGGTTTCTGTCTCTCTCTCTCTCTCTCTCTCTCTCTCTGCCTCTCAAATTAATTAAAAATATGAAAAGAACTAAGCTCAAAATATCTACAGGTACAAGTTTTCAGGCTAGATTAGAAAAAAACACCCACAAAGATGGAGGCATGCTTCCAGAGGGAGTCACATAAAAACCAAAACAAAAAGAAAAGAGAAATATCCAGAGTCTAGAGTAAAAGAAATAATATTGTTTTGGGTTATTAGGCTTCCATTAAATTTGAAACTTTGTCAACCACTGTGGATTTACCAAATATTTTTCTGCCTACTCCCATTTCCAGGATTCCAGCAAAAAATGATAGGTTGATATTTCTGTCTGTATCACTATGTCTCTATTTTACCTTTAGTCATTTATTTTCCACACTCAAGTATGCAAATCCATTTTTTATGAGTTAAAAGTCACTGATACTGTTTTCTGTAATAAATTAGCTTTTAATACTCTTCAGGAATATTTTCATTTTTTTTAAGAATTTATTTATTTATTCAGGGGTAGAGTTACAGACAGAAAGAGAGACATAGACTGAAAGGTCTTTCATTGACTGGTTCACTCCCAAATGGCCACAATGGCCAAAGCTGATCCAGGAGCCTAGAGTTTCTTCTTGATCTTCCATATGGGTTCATGGGCCCAAGTACTTGGGCCATCTTCCACTGCTTTCCCAGGTCATAGCGGAGAGCTGGATCAGAAGTAAAGCAGCCAGGTCTCAAATCAGCTCCCATATAAGGATGCCTGCACTGTAGTCAGTGGCTTTATACATTGTGCTACAGTGCTAGGCCTTAGTTACTATATTTTTGAAGTTAAAGTCTTCTATTTTTTTTTAAATATATTTTCCATTGTTTTACCTATATATACTTGTAAGAGTATATTTATTATGTTCTTGTTATTGAATATATGTTCATGGTTATTTTTAAATGCATGTGTGCAAATTCAGCCTTCTTTTTCAATTGTTCTATATCTTTTGTCTGATTTTTTTCTTCCTCCTGCTTTTGGATCATAACTTCTTTCTTCTGCTTTTTTGATTGAGTGCTTGACATTGTCATTTTAACTTGTTTAGTAATAACTTTTGTTTTCTTTCTTTCAATTTCCAGTGCTTTGTTTTATTCAGCAGTTAATTATTTTTAGGTATCTTGATTTCTGTTGTTCTGAAGATTTTTCTGGGTTCTGATTCCAGGGCCAGGTTAGCCTCATTTCTAAGACATGGGCTCCATAGAAAATCTCCTGAATATATTGTGTGTTTAACAAAACCTTTTATTCTTTTTACTCAAAACAGACATATCTGTTAGTCGAGTTCAAAGTCTGAAAATTATTTAGTTTACAACTCAAAGGTATCCCTCTGCTGAAGTTGTGGACTTTCAACATTATTATTTCCAGTTTAGTATTCAACAATTTCTGAGATCTGATTAACATGCCTGGGGTTCTTTTCTTGTACAGTTCCACCATTTTTTGTCTTCTACTTCACACAACCACATGCATTCTCTCCCACATGCATTCCCATTCTCCTCAACACAGTAAGAAGCTAAATTCAGGTTACACTCCTTGCTGCATTCCAGAAGTCCACCAGAAGTCGAGGGATCTTCATTAGTTATGGGACTCACCTCTCATATTTTTCTATTTTTGGAAATCTGTCTTCCATTCTGCCTGTTACACAAAGCTGAAAATTTTTGCCTCACAATTTTGTCCAATTTTATGTTTTTTTTGCAGTGGAAGCAAAGTCCACACAAGACATTTATGACTAGTAATACAATTCTGACTACTTTCAATGTTCAGCATCACCTGTCTCATAAAACTATTGCAGTTCACTTACCCTATGTTCGTTTTTCCCAATTTGGTGAAAATAATTTTCACCTAAATTGTTCATGTATTTCAATTTATACTATAGTACTGTTGCACTATTTCTACATCCTCTTTTTTAAAGATTTATTTATTTATTTGAAAGGCAAAGTTACAGAGAGGCAGAGAGAGAGAGGGAAAGAGATCTTCCATCCACTGGTTCACGCTCCAAATGGCCACAATGGCTGGAGCTGGGCTGATCCGAAGCGAGGAGCTTCTTCTCAGTCTCCCATTTGGGTGCAGGGGCCCAAGGACTTGGGCCATCTTCCACTGCTTTCCCAGGTGAGAGCAGAGAGCTGGATCGGAAGTGGAGCAGCTGGGACTCGAACCAGCACCCTTATGGGAGGCTGACACTGCAGGCGGCAGCTTTCCATGCTGTGCTGCAGTGCTGGTCCATCTATGTCCATTTTTGAATCGTACATTTTTCACTTAAACAAAAGTAATTTTGTTAACCCAACTTTGTGTTCCACCAAAATTTGTTCCATATTATCAATGAAAAGTAAAAACCTATGCTTTTAAAATGTGATGTATAATATTTATAATAAAATCAACTGTTTTGTCTTTGGAAGATGAAATTCTAAACATGTAACAAGTTTTGTTTTATTAAAAACTTTTATTTAATGAATATAAATTTCCAAAGTACAGCTTATGAATTACATTGGCTTCCCCCTCCCATAACTTCCCTCCCACCCGCAACCCTCCCCTTTCCCGCTCCCTCTTCCCTTCCATTCACATCAAGATTCATTTTCAATTCTCTTTATATACAGAAGATCAGTTCAGTATATATTAAGTAAAGATTTCAACAGTTTGCCCCCATATAGCAACACAAAGTGAAAAAATACTGTTGGAATACTAGTTATAGCATTAAATAACAGTGTACAGTACATTAAAGACAGAGATCATACATGATATTTTTTAAAAATTAATTAATTTTCTATGTCATACATGTAACAAGTTTTAATAGCCATTTGGTTAAAAAATAGTAGAATTAGCTCTTTGTTTTATTTGAAGCATTTTTGATAATATTGATATCACTTATTAGTTTGTAAAGTCCTTGTTTGGCTAAATGGCCAAAAATTCATACTTTTCATATTTACCCAAGAAAATATGTAATTTAAAATGAAATAAAAAAGTAGTTTAGAATGCAATAACTTTATTTAAATGAAAAGATGTATTATGGCTGGTGCTGTGGCCCAGTGGGTTAAAGCCCCAGCCTGCAGTACTGGCAGCCCATATGGGTGCTGGTTCGAGTTTCGCCTGCTCCACTTCCGATCCAGCTCTCTCCTATGGCCCGGAAAAGCAACAGAAGTTGGCCCAAGACGCTGGACCCCTGCACCAGTGTCAGAGACCTGGAAGAAGCTCCTGGCTCCTGGCTACAGATCAGCACATCTCCCACCATTGCTGCCATCTGGGCAGTGAAACAGCGGATGGAAGACCTCTCTCTCTCTCTCTCTTTCTACCTATGCCTCTTTGTAAATTTAGCTTTCAAATAGATAAATAAATCTTTTTTAAAAAAGATATATTATAGAATGGGATAAAATGTAAATACATCTCCAAAATTCTACATGTTAAATTGTCACCTACGTCATCTTGGCAAACAATCTTCTAGTTTTTAAAATTTAATTAATTCATTAACTTGAAAGTTAGAAGGAGACAGAGGCAAAGGAAAAGAAAACTATTTCCTCCTGGTTCACTCCTCAAATGACCACAACAGCCAGGGCTGGATCATGCTGAAGCCAGGGTCCAGGAACTCAATCCATATCTTCCACATGAGTGACAGGGAACCAAGTACTTTAGTTCTCATCTGTTGGCTCCTAGGGTGGCATTAGAGGGAAACTGGAGTGGAAGTAAAGCCAGGACTCAAATGCAATGACTCCAGTAGGGGATGTGGGTGTCCCAAGTGGTGACTTAACACTGTACCCAACACCTACACATCAAGCAGTGTCTTAATAGCTGTAACAGACCCCTGCCCCTGTATTAATTCTGAAGGAGATGCTGATGTTTTCCTGGCAGGTTGTGTCCTGTGGTGTTAATCCGATCACTTATATCAGAACACATTTTGTGCAACTTATAGATTCATTATCTGATTTCTAGAAGAATGAGAACTCATGTGTTATTTACTATTAAACATTGGTTTTTGGATCATTGCTACGGGAAGGGTTTATCACAGAATACAAAGGCAATCCATAAGTAAAAAGTTCTAACAAGATACATATATATTAATTTATAAATTGTGTACAAACTTTTAGATCAATTTCTATAGGTATATGACTATTGCTCAGCCTTAATTTGTTACACGTTTCCTATATTCTTAATCTCTAATTTATTGTATTTCACACTAATTAAAAGCTTAGATTTTCCTGTAGGCTGAACCACTGGCTACAATAATCCTAGCTGGTACAACTAGTGTCTGACAAGCAGTAACATACTTTCTTTTCTTGCTGCCCAGGAGTAGGAGGAGTAGCTCTCCATAAGGATTAGTGTCTGAGCATCTTGGCACTATTTTTGCATGGCATTCTGTAATGTTGCCTAGAAGCAAAGGTATAGGTTAGATTACATACAAAATCAAATCAAACTTTGTATTTCAAACAAGAATACAGAATGAACATATGGCAGAAGCTGTAAGTACAAAGGAAAGTTGCCCAAGTCCAATTTAACTTATCTGCAACTTTTAATTATACTTTATTGTTAAAGTTATAAATCTAGAATAATGTATAACAAAATTGTAATTATAGTACAACTGGTCTATGTGGGGATTTTTCCAAAGGAGACATGTGGTTTTCCCATATTAGAGAAAGTGCCTCCACCTCTCATCTATCTTAGTCAGTTGTTTGAATTATTATCCATAATGCTATGATTAAATCTAGCATAATTTCTCTGGTAGACAATTTAAGCAAAGACAGTCTGCTATTCAGTATATGTTGCTAACAAGTAACAGTATGCTTAAGCTATCCTAAACTGTTATTGAATGAGGGGGATATTTTTCAGAAAACTATGATAGTCTCAGAATTCATGAGGACTCTATGAAATTCTGGAAAGGTTTTGCTTTTTTGTGTTGAGCATGTAGCCCAATTTGCATTTCAAGGAAATTCTGAAGGACCATAAATATAAATTAAGTAACCCAACAAAATATTTTTGTATATACACAATTATATTCAGTGAAATGTGCAGAAAATAATGATAAATATGCAGACTCTTACTACTATAAAAATTGCATGTGTGAAATAATTTCTGGCTAATAGTTTACTGGCAGATACAATTGGAGCCCTGGGTTGGATAAGAAAAGATTCACAATGAGCCGGCGCCGCGGCTCACTAGGCTAATCCTCTGCCTTGCGGAGTCGGCACACCAGGTTCTAGTCCCAGTCGGGGCACCGATCCTGTCCCGGTTGCCCCTCTTCCAGGCCAGCTCTCTGCTGTGGCCAAGGAGTGCAGTGGAGGATGGCCCAAGTCCTTGGGCCCTGCACCCCATGGGAGACCAGGATAAGCACCTGGCTTCTGCCATCGGATCAGCGCAGTCCGCCGGCGCAGCGCACCTACCGCAGTGGCCATTGTTGGGTGAACCAACGGGAAAAGGAAGACCTTTCTCTCTGTCTCTCTCTTACTGTCCACTCTGCCTGTCAAAAAAAAAAAAAAAAAAAGATTCACAATGGACATCAGAGATGTACTAAGGAGGTCTTACAAAGGCAAAGGCATTCTGAGATCTGCATAGGAGGGGCGTTGAGCTGGAAGTTGAAGGTAATCTTAGGAAAGTATTGTATATCTCAGAGGAATGTCGTGTGCAAATGCTGAGAAGGAGTGTGTCTGGCATTGCCGTAGACATTAATAGGAACAATCGAGATGAGGCGAATTTCCTGTGAAGGAGCAGAGGATAATAAGTCGCTGGACTCAGGCTATAAATGATCTTGTAAAAGTTCTGGGAAAGCAAGTTTACAGTTCCAGATGCCAATTGTGGAAAGCCATGGAAATAATAAGGAAAAAGAATAGAACGTTCATAAAGTACTTGTAAAATAAATTTGAGGAAAGGGTTATTAAATTTGAGCTTGGTGAAGCCTTTAGTATCCTGTGAATTGCAAGTGTCAGAAAATCTGGCTCAAACTGGCTTAAGAAGTAAGTGGATTTATTACACTGTAGTAAATGAAAAAATCCAGAGATAGTGCTTTCTTCAGGCATGGCTTAATATGGGAATTAGCTCCAATGCTATATTCTGCCGTGTCAGCTTGACATGTAGTTGTGTGTATGCCTTCCTTCATGGTAAAATCATAAATACCATAAATTGGGAGAATTCAGATTTTTGTTTCTATCTAAATTCTGAATGTGGAACTAATTGGTTTTACTTGGAACAGTAGCTCTGCGTAAGGACAAAATATTTTATGAATAGTTAGGACTGCACCATTTTCAATTCCTAAACACAACACTTTGACAAAGAGATATGTTTGTCAATTTGAACTTTTTTTAAAGATTTATTTTATTTATTTGAAAGACAGAGTTACAGAGAGAGGTAGAGACAGAGAGGTCTTCCATCTGCCGGTTCACTCCCCAGATGGCTGCAATGGCCGGAGCTTGTGCCGAACTGAAGCCAGAAACCAGGAGCTTCCTCAGGGTCTCCCACACGGGTGCTAGGGCCTAAAGTCTTGGACCATTCTCCACTGCTATCCCAGGCCACAGCAGAGAGCTGGATCGGAAGAGAAGCAGCCGGGACTAGGACCTGCATCCATATGGGATGCCAGCGCTTCAGGCCAGGGCGTTAACCTGCTGTGCCACAGTGCTGGCCTGTCAATTTGAATCTTAAAAAAAATCATTATCTCTTCCCAAAACACAAAGCTATACCCTGAAAACAAACCTCAGTGTCAATATGAAGAGGGAACTAGAAAAATGTGGGCAGTTATTAATAAGCACCTTCTAGTTATGCAATGAGAAACAGGACAGATTCTTTTAAATTTTCTATATGGTCTTATATTATTGAATGCAGTTTATAAATTATATATGTTTCTGCAGGGTTAGGCATGTGGTACAGTAGTTAAGTAGTTAAGTATCTGCTTGGGACACTCCCATCCCATTTTGGAATGCCTGATTCAAATGCTAGTTACTGAGACAGTTTTTAATCCAGTTTCCAGCTAATATGTACCCTGGAAGGTGCCAAATGATGACTTACGTTCTTAGGCTCTGGCCACCCAAATTGGAAGCCTGGATTGAATTCCTGTCTCCTGGCTACAATCCTGGCCCAGCCCTGGCTATTGCTGCCTTCTGGGCAGTGAATCTGCCAATGGAAGATCTCTCTTGGTCTGTCTCTCTGCCTTTCAAATAAAATGAAAATAAATTGATAAAAATTGGAAAGAATTTATATGTCTATATTGAGTGTTAAAATTCATAGACTGGTATGGTCATCATTGTCTTTCAGTTTATCGCTATAGGACTTCATGATAAAGATAAGCAAACATAAAATTCATCTGAGCTGTTTCTGGCTACTCATTTATATGAAAGAAACACTATTTTCTGATCTATGACTACACCTTTTCCTTAAATTTCATTAAATATAGCAGATACATGAAATCTGTGGCATATGCACTAAAACCCTGGGGTCTGACGTTCTCTAGAATGACCGAGAGAATGCTTTCTAGTACCAGGTCATGTTTTCAAAACCTCTTTCCTCAATAGCTTAACTAAAAACTCACCCAACCGCCTGAGGAGTTATTGTAAAGAAAGTAGCCACGGCACAGAGAGCCTAAATAATTTGTTATAGTTCATACAAGCAGTAAGAGGAAGGCTCAAGGCATTAAGCCAAATGGCACACCTAAGAGGGTAATTCCTATTCTACATTGCTGATTTGACTTGTTAAGTTCTAAGATTTCCCATGGAAACTTTTGAAGTCAAGCTAACTAATGTCCTAATGAAAAATGACCATGTAGATACCTACCTCTGAGAACCTGACTTCCCGTAAGTAGTGTCAATATGTATTTGCATCTTTTAAAACGTGACTAAATTTCTATTCTTGTTGAAGAATATTCAGATATGCTTTTCCTATGGACAGATATTAGAATCATTATGCCTGGGAACTGATATTTCTGTGCCATATTCTTCCATTTGTTTAATGGAACCAAGAATTCCATTTTTTCCACAGTTAGGAAATATTAAAATACCAACATCTGTGAAGAGTAATAGAACTTAGTTTTATTCATAAGTGGGATTTAATGACAGATACATTTTTTCCTTGAAGTGTTTGGGTAAGCTGTATGGACCAAAAAGGAATAGTAGCTTTAGAAGTAAAGGGTACGAATAGAGTACTACAGATGTAGGTAAGTCTCAGAAAGCCAGGGAGAGTAAAACAGTCTTCCTTCTTATCTCCTTATCACTTGCCCTGGAAATAAAGTGGGGAGAATTGCCAAGATTCTCTCCCTCTTAAATTAATTTTTGAAGTGAAACTATGGAAATCACTTTCTTAATTCAGGATTTATTTTTCTTTTGGTGTGTATATATTACTTAATCTTACATAATATGTCCTTTGTGCCATTTAAAAATTAATTTCATAGAGTGCTATTTCAAGTGATTTCTATATAGAAATTCTTGCTTTGGCATATTTGAAGAAATTATTAGGTTAAACAAATAATGTTCTCTTTATTTAAATACCTTTTCTAAGGAACATGGAACTGGGTGTGTGCCTGTGTGTTTCTGAACAGAGAATGTACTTCTGATGGCTTTTTTGTTTCCAGTTGCTAAGAGGAAACACGAAAAAATACTTTGGCTAACAAGGTCACCTAATCATCCTTAGCAATCAAAAGATTTGTAAATGTCACTGCACTTGTTCTTGTATTTCCAGCTGCTCAGACTTTTTCAGAGTGCTGAGGTTTTCTTCTATCTGACCTCTAAAATCTAAGTGTTTCAAGATTACTGGAGAACTGAAAGCTGGAATTACCCCCACAAAAGTTGCTTAATCAAATCTATTCAATCTGTTTATATCTATGTTAGAACCACATGCTGGGCTACTTTTGCAATACATTTCTCTTAAAGTACTTTATTTTCCTTTCAAGTTGATTGAGTTCTTGCCAACTTGAGGAGAAAATTGCGGTCTCTCTTTTCTAACCGAGTAACAACATTCAGTTCAGTATTCTTCAGCAAACACAGATTAACATATATTAAATATAAACACACATTAAATCCACATTCTCTAAATGTAAATTGGCCTAAGGCTTGTGTTGAGACATCAGGTGTTTTGAGACATCGATTCTCAGGCTAATCAGTTTTCTATTGTCCTAAAGAGCAAGTGAGTCTCATCAAATACATAAGACTGTCCCTTTCAGCCTGAAATCCTATGTCCAAACTTGTGATTATAATACTTATGGAGCATATTATTTACATATGTTAATATCAGCCCCTTTAAATGCAATATAAAGCTACTTGGGCATATTTTTTGCTTTTCTCTCTAATATAGCAATTGACAGTATTCAAATTGATGGTTACTGCTTTAACTAGTTCTTAAATGATAGAAATGAAGCATAAGCCCTCTTCAGTATATGGATTAGAATTTAGAGTGAGGAATGGATCTTTCTTATTTATAAATATAAATCTTTCATCAAAATATTGATTGTTGAGATGCCAATTCACTTCAAAACGAACTATAGATTAAATGTAGTTCCAGTTAAATTCCAGATTTTTTTTTTCTTTTAGAAATTGACAGGTTGAATCTAGGAGTCTAAGAGTTATATAGATCATAGATACCTAAAACAGCAAAGCATGTTTAGAAAGCAACACATTTAGACAATGCACATCGCTTGGTCTCAACTCTAATTATAATCTACAGTAATCAAAGTAATGAGGTATTATTACCATGGTGGACACATTGATCTATGAGACACAATAGAGAAATCTGAAAGTCCCAGGAGTAAACATGGCCGACTGATTGTTGACAAAGCTACCAATATCATTCAATGGAGACAGAACAGAATTTCTGCAACGGTTTTGAAGCATATGGATATCCTCACATATTCTAGATAAAAATTATGCTGATATTAATAATTTACCTACATGTAAAACCCAATTTACACATTTCTTTTTTTTTGTCTAAATATTTATTTATTTATTTGAAAGTCAGAGTTATACAGAGAGAAAAGGGGAGGCATAGAGAAAGAAGTCTTCCATCCTCTGGTTCACTGCCCAATTGGCCTCTCTGTAATTCTGCATGTCAAAAAAATAAATACATCTTTTTTAAAAAAATACATATTCAATGAAGGGTTTGTACCCAGAATATATACTACAGTATCACAATTCAGTGGTAGGGAAAAAAAAAAGGATGGGGAAAAGGCTCTGCATACATATTTCAACAGAACAGAAATAAAAGTGACAAATTTATTAAAAGGCATTCAGTGACAAGTCGTTAAGTCACTAGGGGGTTTCTGAATCAGACATCAAGTCCTAGCTTCATTGTTGATACTAGTTTTGTGCCTATTCACATCTTGGGAGGCACTGGAGATTACACAAGTGGTTGGATCCTTGTCAACCACATGGGTGACTTTGATGGAGTTCCAGGCTCCTAGTTTGGGCTTCAGCCTAGTCTTGGCCATTGTAGGTGTCTAGGAAACAAAATCAGCCAATAGAAGTGAAATGGACACTATGAGAGACAATGACAGGATCAGCCCTTGTCTAGACTGTTGAGGAACAACTTACTATTTTATTCCTTAAAAAAAAAAATCAGCAAATAGGAGCTTTGCCTTCTTTGTTTTTACTCTCAAATTTAAATGTGTCTACACCTATATTAAATTTTTGATGTGAATGCTTATTTTAGAGAAAGCCCCAAGAGGCTGACCACTGAGTAAACGCTGAGCTAATTCAGTTTTCCCTGCTGACCCTTATGTTTCACCAGGAGGCCTCTGTGGTCTGGACCATTGTTGATCTTCCACTGGTTTTGCTGAAACTAGCCAGTTTTTTGTCCTGCTGCATCTATAGCTGATAACTCTCTCTCTACTATGACAAGCTTCAGGAATTGTTTTCACATTGAATCTTTCTCATCTAAATTCAAAGACTCTGCTATTTCATAGGGATTTCCTCAGTTTCCTTACCTGTGACATACTTTCTTCTTTTATAAATGAAGACAAAAAAGTTCATAAATTAGAGAGATGTAATATGATTTTAAAAACAGATGTTAAGAATTTAGTATGCCGGAAGATGCTATCATTGTCACAACCCTGTCATGATTATCTCGGCAATTCTTTGTCAGATATAGAGACTTAAGTTGATTGTTTTATACCACATTCAGAATTACTGGGTCACATTAGCATCATTTTCTCAGGTTTCTCACTTAGCATTATGATCAGTTTACCCTATTTATATCAAATTTATATTCTCACTTAGTCTTATTTTATCAACCAGGTACAATCTCATCTGTTCAAGATACCACCAAGTTTGTTTGTCCCTTCATATACCTGCCTATTTTTCTTTATATTTGACCCAAATGATTCAAAGCAGAGAATTGGAATTTTTACAGAGACTCAACATGTCTTACATATCTTATAACTTGTTAAGATCCCTCGGATTCTCACTCATCTAATGCATGCCTATGAGAAACTCATTTCTAATTTGGATGACAAAACGAGAGTGTTATCAAGCATTCTTCCCAGTGTTATGATTTGAGAATCATATAATCTGAGGCTTTAGGGATTTCATCCTAATTTGTCATGTTCTTCTTTTTAGAATGAAAATAAAACCCCACATATGCAAGGTGAATATTTTCTAGAAATATGCTATACAACACTGATAACAATGTTGTGCTGTGCATTTAAAAATATATGAAGAGAGTAAATCTCATGTTGAATGTCCTTATCTCAATAAAATGAAGTGTTTGCCAAATAAAAAATAGCATAAAATATGTAGGAATAAAATGGACATTTTGTGATATGATTGTCATTTTTAGCTCTTGTTTATACTTCTGTGAAACTGTGGCCTTCCTTGTTAAATATTATGGTTGGTGTTGAATTAAGTCTGTGAAGATAGAGTGGATTAAAATTATGTCTGCAAAAACTGATGGAAAGAATAAAAGGGAGAGAGGGCCATTAGGGGGAAGAAGGTGGGGAAATGTGGTTGTCTTCCTGGAATTGTACCTCTGGAATGCATGCAATCTCTTCTCTTTATATTAATAATAATAAAAAAGTATTCCTGCCAAGGGCTTAAATGTATGCATTGAAATTCACACCTGAGAAACAATTTCTTTATCAGATTATATTGTTCCTTTTCCTGTGGCAATACAGACACTGTTTTATGGATGATAGACCATGGAAAGGAAAGAAAGATGGGAACAATTAAGAAGGTTAGTTTAAAACCTCCAGATTGTATTTTGAAGCATTAGTAATAGTAACAAGGGTATTTTGGGCTACAGAAAATGTTTGTTCATCTAAGCTTTGATTGCTAGTGGGGGAAGCAATTTGCTGACGACAGTGTCTTCCTACAACTCTACAGTGCACCTGGTACAGAGGACTCTGCAGTTTTAGCCACACATGCATCACCATGTGCTCTTTTCACATACAGCGGCCATTCTCTGAATCCCTCACCCCTTCCTGAAAGAGAAAGGAAATGGATATGAAAACATTTTTTCCCCAATACTTCTTATTTTTCTAGTAAGTGTTGGCATCACAAGTGTATCTCACCTGTGCTTTGTGTTTCCACATTCCTTTATGAGTGTCTAATTTTTCTAAATATTATCTTTACTGTAAATATTATTAAATGCATGTATATTACATATCTTATTAGTCTCAAAAATCTATTTATGGAACTGGTATTTTTTTTTTTGCTTTTTTGAATGAAAAGAAAATGTATGCTGATAGCCAAGAAAGTACCCAGATCCCTAAATAGACCTAAACAAATACTAAAAAAAAAGTCACATGAATTTTTCAATCAACTCTAGTAAAAGCAATTAGAAAAAATTTTATACTACTATAAAACTATATTCAAGAAGAGGCTTCCTTTTTTTTCTTGCCCATATGTGTAATTTGCACAAGTATTTCAAAAAACACATCAAATACTTCAACCTTTTGTGCTTTTTTTTATAATTTACAATCCTCATATGATGAGTTTTCACATTTCTGGATTCCCTCCAGCCAAGTTTCACATATAAATGGCACATTTCCATTGACAGTTCCTGTGGTAACTAATGATAGCTTTATAAATTAATCTAAAAAGTGCTTCAGTTGGCATATCTATTATCAGCCTGCATTTTTGATGATAACTCAGCTGAATTTTTCTTCCTTAATTAGAATCATGACAAAAAAAGGGCTTTAAAAATACAATTGCACACTTTCCCCTGTGATCATAATTTGTATGGTTTTATTATAAACAGGAGCAAGGAGAAAATAGGATGCCAATGTTTCAGTAGCTTTTCATCATAAAAATGAATTGTGGGTGCTTCAGTGTACATTAAGATAATAACAAAGTTGTTATGTGTGTACACTACAAAAATAATAGAGAATTTTTTATGAATTACAAAATTATCTGAGAATGAAACACAGTCATATAAATGGTTGATAAATAATAAAACATTTTTGGCAGTCCATCTGAGATTTGTAACACTCAATTAAGACCATAAATACAGGTATTATGGGGAGTAATCAAGTGTATGAAAGGAATTTGGGTGAAAGTACGAAAAGAAAATGCAGTATCGATTACCTCAGAGACATCATTTTAATTAACTCATTGGCATCATATCTCCACAAGATAGGAAACCTTAGTAACTTGTAAAAAATGCAGGTTGCATTCATTCTAATTAAGTTAATATTGCAATACATAAAATATTATGTGATAACAACATATATTGAGAGAAAGATAGAGGTTTCCCATCTTCTAGTTCACTTTCCAAAAGTGATCTCAGGCACTCTGATATGGGAGGTTTGCATCCTCACCACCGTGTCAGCCCCTAAGTCGCCACCTTATGTCAATTGCTTTATTAGATTTTATGTGGAAAAGTTTGTTTGGCACTGGAAACAAAGGCAAATTGTGCCATCATTTTCCAAATAGATTATAAACTTTCTGTTTTTCCAAATGTCATTTGAGTTACAGAAAATTAATTTTTAATGGAAAGATGTCATTCAATTAAATCATGTATAAATAAAATTGCTCTGCTTTATTGTTTTCAGAGTCTTTATTTGTACCTTCCATATTTGTTCTCAGGCCCTCACCCCTGTCTATGTACACTATAAATACATCTGTAACTGTATATGTTCAGGAAAACAATATATATATATATATACACATTGTGTACATATATATATATATATACAAACATACACACATCGTTTATTGGCCTTTTGACTAAGATCAAGTGTATGTGTAAGTGTATGTGTGTGTATATATATATATACACACACATACACACACAAACACATTCACAATTATGTACTTATACACTGTACATATGTATTTACGTATAGCATTGTCACCATATGCATCACCAGATGGGGATTACATATTCCTCGAAATGGATGTCTTTGTTACTATCTTGAATGGTTTTTGCTATAACTCTTAGCTTTGAGTTGCATACAATGCATTTCAACCTTGTATGAATTCAGACAAGTGTTTTAACCTCTTGTGGCCTTGTAATCAACTGTGAAAAGGCATTAATGAAAATTTGTGAAACACATGCTTCTGAAAATTAGGCAATTATACTATAACAAACTACTGTGTCTCTTCTTTGTCCTTTACATGGCAAATAATACCTGCTCAATAAACACTATCAAACATTTTTAAAATCTGAATTTCATGAATTTGAAGATAACAGATCCTTCATTCTGTCTGTCATCTTGGCACTAAGTCCTATTATGTTTTTCCTCGTGAATAGTATCTTCCTAAGAGCAGTTCCCTGCCATTTTCTATACTAAGTTGGTGAATATGCTTTTTATTCCATAAACAGCACATTCAAATTAAAAACTATTGACTATTTCCATATTTATAACTTTTTAATTAATGTTTTTTCTGCAGGTGCATTCTCAAAATTTTACTTCATCTGAAGTTCAAAAAGAAAGTTGTACAGTGAAGGACAATTTTTCTGTTAATCTAAACAATGAATACAGTATATTTGTATATAAACACATATAATATATATATATAAACTATATACACATATACACAATACATTATATATATGTGTACATACATATATATAATTATCATGTTGACAAATCTCTTGAATAAAAATGTGACTTTCATCCATATATTGATGAACTGAATAAAAAGACCTATAATGGATGTTCTAAAACAGACTGCAGGTGCTCAAAATAATTAGGAAAAGTAACAAATTAGTGATAGACAACTTCTGTGAAGGTGACATAACTTAGTCAAGGTTAGTCAAGTTTTATACAGAAAAACTGCACTGGGACCCAGATAACTGCAGAAGGAGTTAAAAGCAAATGCAGTACACTTGCTTTTCTTTTCTTTCTTTTTTTAAAAATTAAATTTAAAGCTATAATTAGTAAACCTTATAATGGAAAGCAAAAAAAAAAGAGGAAAAAATAGCACTTAAAACCATTTTAAATGCATTAAGTTGTTTTCTCAATGTGGATATATTGGGCACTGGAAAAGAAATCAATACAATTCTCTCAGTGAAATAACTGAAGATACACTGACAATTAAGAATTTTTATTGTTTAAAAAAGCTTCATAATGCTGGCAATAACAATATCAATAACACACCTAAAAGCTTAAGTTCTGATATGTCAGCATCTCTGGCTCCACATACTCACTCTTCAGGAAAACTGTGGATAATTATTATAAAACAAAAGCAGCCAATCATTTCAATTCTCCAAAAATGTTAATGTATCAAAGGATGTCACATATAGCCAAGGACAACTCCCAAATACAGAAGGAAAAATGGAAGTCTGATATTTCAGCCAAGATGTCACCTACTCTCCTTCTGTCCAAATGATATGCTTTTTGTATCTTTATATCTGTTTGCATTTTCCAGAATTTTATTCAAATAATTCAGATAGAATTACACTTTTGTGACTAGCTTCCTTCACTCAATGCATTTATCTTGAGGTACATTCATGAAAGTGTCACAAGTTCATTTTTTTCACAATTGCATAGTATTCCAATATCCAATGTGCCAAATTGTATTTATTCCTTCACAGGAACATTTAGATTATTTCTAGGTTTTGGCTACTGTGAGTAAAGTTAATACTATTGTACTTTTTTTTTTTTTTTTTTGACAGGCAGAGTGGATAGTGAGAGAGAGACAAAGAGAAAGGTCTTCCTTTTTGCCATTGGTTCACCCTCCAATGGCCGCTGTGGCCGGCACATCTCGCTGATCTGAAGCCAGGAGCCAGGTGCTTCTCCTGGTCTCCCATGGGGTGCAGGGCCCAAGGACTTGGGCCATCCTCCACTGCCTTCCGGGGCCATAGCAGGGAGCTGGCCTGGAAGAGGCGCAACCGGGATAGAATCCGGCGCCCCAACCGGGACTAGAACCCGGTGTGCAAGGTGGAGGATTAGCCTGTTAAGCCCCGGCGCCGGCCACTATTGTACTTCTTCTTTAAGTCGAGGGCTCACCTATCTATTTGACAGGAAGAGAGACAGATTTTTCTAACTTGTGGTTAACTTGTCAGAACTGAGCCT
Source organism: Lepus europaeus (assembly GCF_033115175.1). NCBI lineage: Eukaryota > Metazoa > Chordata > Mammalia > Lagomorpha > Leporidae > Lepus > Lepus europaeus. The sequence continues at coordinate 11,030,257 of NC_084839.1, read as the reverse complement.
GAACCAAAGACAAGAGGCAAAGATGCAATTCATGTCTCCTCCATGGGTAGCGGAAACCCAGTTACTTAAGCCATTGTTGCTGCCTCCTGAGCTGTGAGTTAGCAAAACACTGGAGTCAGGATCCAGAGCCCAGGATCTCCAATTTAACACACGGGGATCTTAATCATTGTATTAAACAGCCACTCTCATGTACAAATCTTGAAGTGGGCATTTAATTTCATTTTGTGTAGCTCAGTTCCTATGCATGATATGACTGACACATAAGGAAAGAAAACATTATGCATTCAATCTTTAAAAAAATCCAAAAGTTTTTCAAGTGATTGCATCAGTTTATAATTCCCCAGTTAAAAAACTAAAAATTATCTTTTCTTCACAGGCAAGTTTGAAAAGCATTATATCTACATTAAACATTAATACATTAAACATATTCATATATTTTTATCTATGTTTACATTAGTGAAACCTGTTGTTTATTTTTCTGAAACACATTAAGTCTCACCTTTATCATATGCTAATTTAGCTGCATTCCTAATAATTGGTGCATAATAAATAATTGTATAAATACACTAAAAATTCTGTAATATAATTATTCTCAAAATAACATTTAAATATTTTCCATTTTTATTTTAGAAAATACCATAAAACTGCTTTACATGTGTCTTTATACATGTGTATGAGTAATAATTAGGAAAATTTATAGAAGTGTAAATATCAGCTTGATGTATGTACATAATTATTAACCAATTGAATAGTAATCAATCTACATCCAAAAATGCTTTCTCAGGGTGCATGTTTGGCCTTGCAATTAAGGTGCCAGTTATGGGGGCCAGCACTGTGGCACAGCGGGTTAACGCCCTGGCCTGAAGCACCAGCATCCCAAATGGGCTGGTACCAGTTCTAGTCCCATCTGTTCTACTTCCCATCCTGGGAAAAGCAGTAGAAGATGGCCCAAGTCCTTGGGCCCCTGTACCCGCATGGGAGACCTGGAAGAAGCTCCTGGATCCTGGCTTCTGATCGGCGCAGCTCCAGCTGTTACAACCATCTGGGAAGTAAACCAGCAGATAGAAAACTTTCTCTCTCTCTCTCTCTCTGCCTCTCTTCTCTCTGTGTAACTCTGACTTTCAAATAAAATAAATAAATTAATTAATTTTTAAAAAAGATGCCAGTTATAAGGGCCACATCCCATGGTGGAGTGTCTGGATTTGATTCCCGGCTGCAGCAGGTGATGATTCAAGCAGGTGGGTTCCTGCCACCCATATGGGAAACCTGGGTTGAGTTCCTGGGTTTTGGCTCACACCTCAGCCCAACACTTGCTGTTGAAGCTATTTGGGGAGCGAATTAACAGATCGGGGCTCTTTCTTCTGCCATCTGTTTGTTTCCCTCTCTCTGCCTGTTTCATCTTCTCTAATAAATAAACAAACAAATAAATATTGTATCTGCATCAAAGAAAACTTTCCACCAGTAACTAGAAAACTAGGTATAGTTTTCAAATGTGAAGGTACTGAAGTCAAATTAAGTTGGCTGGAGAGTTAAGACAGTAATTCCTCTATTGGGAACTCCAAGGGGACAGGAAATTCATGGAGGTGATAACTTTTTAAAATTGTGGTTTTTTTTTCTCTTAAAGTATTAGCTAATTCATAAATTAAAACAAGTATAATATATATTTTATCATAATACTTTCTATCGAGCACAGTTTTTAGTCAAAATAAAGACTCCATGTCTATTCACAGACCACAAGAGAAAAGACCACGGCCTGGCTCCAGGATCGACCACTGGTTAATCTTGAAAAAGCGGTCAATTTCTTTCAACTCTTGGAGCCTCACCATTCTTACTTATAATGTCTAAGTCACAGCATGTTAGGAATAAATATGAAATATAATATTTTTAAATTTCCTAACACAGGAGTAGCAATCCCTCAGCCAACATTATCACCTTCCTAATCAATTTTCTAACTCTGTTTGCTATGCTAATACTGATTTCAGGTCTTCTTTTCTCTTCAGAACAGTGAACTGGACATCATTGCCTGATTAGTTAAGCTGCATAGGAGGAAGATAACTTAAACGTCTCCCAAGCTTGGCTGCTTTCTCTAAAAGGATCTTGCTTACAGAGTCTTACTGGGAAGTCAATTGCATGGGTCAATAGTGGATTTTGTTCTCCTGGAGTTCAGTCAATTGCCACTGTTCTGCAGGAGTTGTGCCTCGATGCTAGTGGATCAATGTGGAATTATGTGTGATTTTGGACTATTAATGGCAGTGACTTCTTACATTTCTTGCTTCTATTAACATTTTTGTATTAAGCCAAAATATATATTGAATATCTTCTTTCCTTATTTTTTAGACTCAAAATATTCTTGGATATTCCATACTATTTCAGCAATTGTAGGCATTAGTAGGAAGGAACATACTTGTCAGTCCTCCCTCATGAAAGCTGCTTACTTGTTCTGCAAATCTAACCTCTTCTGCTGGAAACTCTAGGAAGCCAGGGCTTTCCTAGGATCCTGAGGCATGGTTCCTCTGTTCCAGAGCAACCCGAGCACCAACAATGAATGCCATTGCCCCATCCTCAGGCAAATTGCTGCTCTTGGATTTCCTAGTTGCACATCCACCCAGCAGGTATGTGGTCATCCTTTTTGCAAATGCCAGTTGTAAGGCCTGGGGATCATTCACTCATTGGTGGAGCCCATGACATTAGCTCAAGGAATGACCTTATTTGGAGTCATTTTTAGTTGCTGCATTCCAGGAGCCTGTCACATTGTTTAATTTGCCCCTTGTGATACAATTTATTCTTCCTTCTATTCTATTCTATACTGACACTGACCTTTTTGTTTTATCAACTCTAACACCAATTTATATCTTTACCTTCTTGCTGAAAATACTTGCCATTCTGACCTGATCATTACTAAGCAAAATTTCTATGATCTGTCATCAAACATGAAACAAAAGATTCTTTTTTCATTTGAAAATATGCGATACATAGGTTTGTAAAATAGCTACACTTAAATCACTCAGTTAAATTAGTTGTAATGTATCATCTGCTGTAGAGGAGAAAGTCACCAAGCAAAAAGACTGCCTTCTCTCCTTGACCTGCCCATTTTTCAATCTAAAGCATCTTTATGATTTCATGTTCATCTTCTCCAGAGAGAAGCTGCAATTAAAATGGCTCTTTTTTTTTTTTTTTAAGAGAGAGAGAGAACAGAGCTGTGAATGACTGGCACCACAAAGTCCTATAGCAGAGGATGAAATTTGGCCAAGGAAACAAATAATGCATAATACATTCTCTTGTGAATTCCCACAAGTGCTTTTACAAAGGAAGATTTGAAAAAGAGTACCAAAAGCACTTGGTGACTTGGTGATTCTGTGGCTCAAAATGTGAAAAATTTGATTGTGAGAAATCCCTTTATCTAAGCAATTTCACCTCTTTGTTGTTATCTGAGACCAAACTGGTTAATTCTGGAAGACAGCATGGACATTGGGTGGGAGTAAGTTGGGGCACACCACTTCCCTAGAGATCCTGCACTTCCATTTGGATGTTTGACAAACAGTGAGATCTCTGTGACTGGAATTCTTAGTTTGTGCATTAGTTTAAAAAAAGCTGCATGAGTAGCTAAAGCACAGGTCAGTCTGTGCCAATAAAATGGGTGATACATGTTAAGTATGTTAAACAGTGTGCTGAGCACATGACTTGATAAATATTAGACAAAAATTAGCAATAAAATGTGATATTAATTTTTTTTTATTTCTGGTAATTTGGTGCACTTCAATGGTACTCATTAACAGATATTTCCATTGTAAAATATTTTCAAAATTTTTTTCAAGTTAGTATAATGTATGAGAAAAGGAAAAAGATTTGGGAAGAAATAGTGAAGATGATATATTTTATTACCATTTTGTGTATCTTAATGTACCAACACCAATAGAAATAAAAATATTACTCTTTTTATCCATTTCACATCTCTATCATTGGCCTAACACTGTACTTTTTCATTGGACATTGGCACCACATATGTACTCACAATAATACAGGTAGCATCAGAATGGCACAGGGTTTATTCCTGTGGCCTTTTAGGTTCAGAAATAAATAGGGAGGGTTAACTACACAGAAAAATGTTCTTCATGGCCATGGATTTGTGGCATATTTGTATCCAAACTTTTGGCAAAATCATTGCTTCATCTTTCAAAATTCATGTTTTAGCTGACAATCCCAAAGGAGTTTTACTTGCTACTGACAAGATGACTGTTTCACATTTTATTTTATCAAATTTCTTTGATTCCAATTCATTTTGTGAGTATATATTTCTCATTAACACATCTTAATTTGTGGACTTATGTGTGATTTGGGGGTACTGATGGCAGTGACTTGTCAAAATTCTTACTTCTATCAACATTTTTGCATTAAGTCAAAATATATATTGAATATCTTCATTCTTTAGTTCTACTCTAAGCATTCTTGAATATTCCATACTATTATCAGCAATTGTAAGCATTATTATGATGGAATATGTTTACCTTCATGAAATAATAATGGTAGAGATATATTGCACATACACAAATATAGAAAAATGCTGTATGTACTTATATACATTTGTTTATATGTGTTTGTATATGTCTTTGTACATACCGACAGTCCCTGCTTTATGATGATGTGACAGGATGTTTCTATTTCATAATGGTGAGATTCAGTAGAACATATTTTTTGAAGATCGTTCCCTAGGCTAGTAAATTGCCATTAATTTTCTTGAGATTCTGGGCAGTGGCAGCAAACATCAACCAAAGTCAGCCCTGGGATCTCAACTGTGGGCAAGCAGTATTCACAGGGTGCTCTGCTGCCAGTTGTCCTTGGATTTAGGTGTTTACAAGTTCCGTCAGACATTCCATATTATAAAATAGGCCTTGTGTTAGGTGTTTTTCCCCAACTGTAGGCTAATTAAGCTTTCTGAGAATGTTTACATAAGGTCCAGCTAAGCTATCAAAGTCTATAGATTAGTTATATTCAATGCATTTGGGAATTATGATACTTTTAACTTATAATGGGTTTACTGGGACATAACCCACTATAGGTAAAATAGCATAATGCTTTCACTTCATGGCCTTTTGGCTAAGATCAAGTGTAAAACAGCATATGGTTACAAAACATACTTTAGAATGTCGCATGAATAATAAGAATATAACTTGATGTTTTTCACAAATCAAATGTATCCTGTTAAAAAGCACTCAGATTAAGGTTCGGAACCTTATCAATGAGATACAAGTCCCTCAATTCTCTTCTTGTCCTGAAACTCCAAACCTAGTCACAACCCTAACTCTGAACATTCCAGTTACATTGTTTCCTGTCCAACTTGCTGTTAATGCATCCTGGAAGGCAGCTCCTGAAGGCTCAAATAGTTGGGGATCTGCTACGTACTCGCACAACTTGGGTAGAGCTCCTACCTTCTGGGCTTGGCCCATCCTGTCCACTGTGGCATTTTGGGAGTAAACCAGGGAATAGAAGAACTCTCCTCTCTGCTCTCTCCTCTTACTCTCTTTCACTCTATCAATTAGGTGAAAAAAAAAAAAAAACCCGCACATTAGATAAAGACTATTAATCCAGCTTTGTCTGAAATAATTAAGTGAAATGCTAAAGTATCAGTTAGACTGTTTGCAAAATATTGATTTGCTTGATGCTTGGTTGCAGATAAAGTTGAATTTTCATTCTTATTCCATACCAAGTAAAATGCAGACCCATCAGGTCATTCTGTTAAATGTTTCTGCTGAAGTGTTTCTCTCCTAGTCTCAGTTAGTGGTTCTCCCTGAAGTTAAGGTACAGATATCTACCTTAACTTTAGTCTATGCACCAATACTGAGATTTCAACAGAACTATAGTTAGTTTTAGCATTCAAGGCTTTATAGATGTAAAGTAATTTCACATTCTTATATGTTATTATCAGAACCTGCCAATTATCAGATGGAGCCCTAGAGACAATTGTGTGTGTTCTAGAGAGGGAAAAAAAAAACATCTGTGGATGTGCCAGTTATAACCTGCTGATTTCCAATTCAGGTTCTATTCACTTTACTTTCTCTGTGACAGTTGCTCTGGAGCTTTCAAGCTTCGTCAATAGACAGAAACATTGCAGAGGTAAAGAGCTTCGCTAATGGTTTTCTTGTAGTCATCGGTTGGGCTCCTGAAGTGCACATAGCTCCTCTAGGCTCTGGCTCCTAAAGAAGTGAGACTTCTCCAAGCCTGACTCCTTCAACACAGGAGTTCAGTGTCTCCAACATTCTCTTCCTGTAGCTTCATTCATGCTTAGCACCTGCCGTGTGGGCGAGTTTCCAACACAGACTAGTGTGTGACGAAACTAGTGTATACCAGTGTGTGCAGTTCGTCCAGAGCTTAGCTCCTGTATCCCACAACAGCCAATAGCACCCAGTGGCCAGAAGCTGGTCACAGAAACCCAGGTAACCAGCTCTCCTGCTTTGCCCAAGAACGAGTGAATCCATGAGATGTGGGACTTTCTGCTTTGAAATAGGGAGATTCAAGGACAGACATTTAGCAGAATGAGTAACTCCCACTCTAGATTCCTGTATCATGGGTTTGACATCTAGTTCTGTTTCCGTTTTAGCTTCCTGCCTATGGGCACCCTGGGAGTAGGTATATAATAGTTCAAGTAGTTGGGTCACTGACACCCATGTAGGAGACCTGACTGAGTTCTTGGCTCCTGAACTGGCTTGACTTAGCTCTGGCTGTTGTAGGCATCCATGGAGTAAGCTAATGAATGACAAATCTCTCTCTGTGTCCCCACTTCAAATAAATAAAATAAATAATTTAAAAAATTAGGAGACCCTTAGACAACTGGGTACATATTTGTCACTCTATGGGCAACCGTTCTGTGCTGAGTTTGTCAGTATCCCCTGTCAAGACTCTTCTATCACCACCATGAAACTTTGCAGAACCCTGGTAAGCACAGAACCTCTACTAGCACAGCAGCCCAGTGACTTCTCTGCTGCACAGAGATCCCCGCTGATGGGACTTCCGGACCTCAGGGTAGAGCTCTTTCTGCACCCACTGTCTCAGCTCCAGGTGTGCTGGTGGTGCTCATACCTGCTATTCTCCTGTTGTTTGCCAGTCTTTTTACTTTGGACTAGCCAATGCCTTGTTACTCCAATTTTCTGTTACAGTGAAAAAGTATGTCTATGTAATTTCTACTTGCTGTTTGTTCCCTCATTCATTGAAACACAAACTATATTCACCTTTTCCACAGGTTTATTGAGATATATTAAATAAAATTTGGTATACAAAGTGATGTTTGCATATACAGAGACATTACTGACCCATCAATGTTATCAGCATACCTATCACCCCATGCAGTTGCCAGTTTTGTGTGTGTGAGAGAGAATTTGTGGTATATTCACATTTTCACTAACACTCAGAACATTTTCCGGCATATAAGAGCTGTAAAAATACACATTTTGTTTATACATTAATGTATATATCATGCTGCTATACAAAGTTTACTCCAATTCTCTCACAGAACTGGACAAAAAGAATCCATAAAAACAAAGTTTTTCTTTCAAAAAAAAGACTACTTGAAAGAGTTACAGAGAAAGGGATAGAGGCAGAGAGAGAGAGAGAGAGGGAGAGAGAGAGAGAGAGAGAGAGAGAGAGAGAGAGAACTTCCATCTTCTAGTTCAGGTCCCAGTGGAGGCAACAATCAGAGCTGAGCCAGGCAGATGTCAGGATCCAGGAGCCTCATTTGGGTCTCCCATATGGGTGGCAGGAGCCCAAGAACTTGGGCCATCTTCCACTGCTTTCCCAAGCACATTAACAGGGAGCTGGATTAGAGTTGGAGCAGCTGGGACTTGAACTGGCACCAGATAGCATGCTGTACCACAGTGCTAACCCCAAAATAGAACTTTCTCTAAGCAGATGATGTTAAGCCTAAGAGAAGGCTATAGAAAAGCAAAAATTGTGCATTATTTCCATCTTGTTACATCCCATAATTTTGGTTAGAGGCTGAAGGAGCAAGCTGCCCTTCTTGGGCCTATTCAGGAATAAGGACATTCAAAAATTACAGTCGGTACATAAAAGGAAGAATGACTCTCCTAATTGTTAGACTTAATGGCTTTCTTGAAGTAGCTCTGTACACTGGCTGATGTGGGACCTGGTGTTGCTGAAGCTTAGGGGTTAAGTTTAGGACTTGGAGCAAAATTAGAAAGAAATTTAATAGCAAAGTCACAGCAAAGGTGGTCAGGTTGGGAAATACACCTCTACCCGGCAAAGTCATAGTGCAGGAATATCACCACACAAACAGGTCATACCGATCAAGGAAATTCAATGTTGCTTTGAAATATTTGCCATCTAGAGAATATAGTAACTCTTTGAACACTCAGAGTTGACCTCTAGTTTCTTAACAAGGCGAACTACATTGATTTGCCCTCAATTTTTATGATAGATGGCACCCTACTGTTTGAGATACTGCAGAGTTTTGCTATTTATTTTTGGAACTTCTCTTGTCCTATAACCACTTCATATTCTCACTTGTTTCTTGACTATGAGTCTTTTCACATGATCTATGTTCTGACTCTCAAGAATTACTGTCCTTTGTTTTTGATGTTATTAAAATTACTGTTTCATATATTTGACCCAGTTTCTGGTGGTATCAGGAGGGAATATAAATTTAATCATAATTTTTAAAACTTTACCTGTGAACTGCTGGAAACTTTTTATTATTATTATATTGTAGGGGGCAAGGGATTGAACTAGATGTGTAATTTTAAAGGCCTTTGAAGTAACAAAACATGATGTGCTTATCCAAAGTCACGCCCCTACAGGAAAGTAACAGGCCAATGTGACTCACAAGAGTTGGGGCCTAGGATACACAGCAGTTGTCATCTGTTGGGAAAACTTTCAGGAGCGAGTTTTTAGAAAGACTGTCCTAGAAACAGGAGCTACACATATGTGTGGGTGAATATGTATTGGCGTTTCCAAAGCTTACACAAAAGGGTTTTGTACTTCCCGGGTGGGAGACAAGTAACCTCAACTGTGTGAAGCTCAGCACCAGATACTCCATCATTCAAGCTTTCTTGTAGTATATCAAATCAAAGCAACAAGGCACAGGATTTTCGTCTTGTGCTCATTATTTGTCGCGGTTTGTATGGACTTTGCACCTTTGATAGAAGACAAGTTACAGCAGCATTTTTAAGGAACTACTGAAGGGTTAGGAAAGAGTCGTATCTCTAGTGGCTTGAAAAACTTGCCTAAGCTTTACATTCTTGCTTAGGATCATTGCTATCATTGTGAGGAAAGAAATTCAAACATCTGACTAGTATTTTGGAAAAAATAAATTTGCAGATAATCTCTCTTAGTTTATCTCTGCTTGAGGTAAACTTATGAGACAAATGAGATATTTTAGGTGCTTAGGTTCTAAAAAAGGTATAACTCTTTGATAATGTTTTAGCGAACCCAAAAAAGAAAGTCATTTGATGAAGACTTCTGTTAATGTATTCTGAAAATATTCCTCCCATGGTAAATAAATGCATCTTTAGAAATCCCATAAATGGTGTGAAACACACAAGCCAGTGAAAAGTGAAGAAACAACATTTTTTGAGAATTCAAAGTTGTTCTTTTTGTTTGTTTCACCATGAAAAAAAAAAAATGAACAGAGAGGTTATTGGGAAATGAACACTAAGACACACACTATCGAAAGCCTGGGTTAATTCAGTTCAAAAAATATTCTCCAAGATAAAGAACATTTTGTAGACAGCACAATTCTAATGTATATAAACAAAGCTGAGGGGCTGGGGCTGCGCACAGTGCGTTAAAGCCCCAGCCTGCAGCATTGTCATCCCATGTGGGTGCTGGTTTGGGTTCCTGCTGAACCACTTCCTATCCAGCTCCTTGCTAATGCACCTGTGAAAACAGAAGAGCATGATACAATTCCTTGGACCCCAGCACCAGCATGAGAGACCTGGAAGAAGCTCCTGGGTCCCGGCTTCTGATCGGCCCAGCTCTGGCTGCTGAGGCCATTTGGAGAGTGAACTAGCAGATGGAAGACCTCTCTCTCTCTCTCTCTCCCCCCTACCCCGTTCTCTCTCTCTCTTTCTCTCTCTCTGTCTCTACCTCTCTCTGTAACTCTTTCAAATAAATAAAATAAATCTATTAAAAAATAAATAAACAATTTTGAAACAGCATAGACCATTTGGCTTTACTTTCAGTTGACAAGATGTGGCCAAAGGCATCATATGCTTGATATGTAGATGCATTTGCTGTGTTGTACATTGGGGAACATTTTTAATTCATTTAATTGTACACCACTCTGTGGAGGATTTTACCTTGGAAGCCTGCACTATGGAAAGGAAATGTTTCCCCATAGGGAAAACTATGACATCTAGATTTATATTGTTTATAATTAAGTTTGGAGTGGGAAGTTTTCTCTTTTACTTTTGCTTTATTTCTTGGGTCCCCTTTAGGACAGATGAAAGTGGACTTATATGATTTGGAAAATAACCTTTTTGAAAATAACCTTGACAAGTCATTTATTCCAATGCTATATGATTGTTGCTCTCTGAGTACAACTCACAATCCCTAGGCACATTGTATTGTGAAGTAAATCAGCTATGAGTAATGATTTTCTAGCATAGTATTTGTTGTATAAGAAGGTTTAAAATATGCCTGTTGGATTATATTCAAATTGAATCCTAGGACTAATAAGGCTTCAAAACTTAGTTTTGCAAACTGACTTTTGTTTTATTATGATGATAAATTATTTGGATTTCTAGGTCATTTTTTCCAATGGTGATAATAGAAGGAAATAATGGGAATAAAGATTTGAGGAAACCAATATACATCACATACTACTACATTCCACATTGTACTATTTACACTGTAGATGCCTCAAAATTTCTAAAACAAACTATAATTACAATAATATTATAATAATTATATCAACATATAAGAATTGATGGACACCTGTCATGAGTGCTAGCATTTTCAATGCTAGTTTTTCTGGTGAAAACATGAGTCGGTTCTCTGGCTAATGGTAATAATAATGTTTCATATCCTTTTTCTCTCTGTATCTCCAGAACTTCATGCTCTATGCCTTAGGATGATCAAGGGCTGACATTCAGGATGTGGGTTTTGAAGGAAGAATGATTTTTCAATTAGAAAACGTATATCTGCCAAGGGCAGGGAACATGATAAGCAATGGTAGACATAAAGCTCTAAGAGTTGACAGCATTTGGAGAAATTGTAGTCCAGCTTTATAAAACTGTAGTTATCAAAAAATATACTCATTGAATTCCTCTATAAGTTGGGGACACTAGGAACCAACAACAAATGATTTAATAATCAAAATATGGTTGAGAAATAAAGATTAGAAATAGTCACCATCCTCATTTGCAAGTCTACATGTTTTGTATATGTAAAGAATAATTTTTGTTTTTATTTCTTTTTCCAAAAGTTGTATCCATTTGCAGAAAAATGCAAGTTTGATATGGGATGTGACCACATTTTTTTCTTGACTTTTTTTTATAAACAATTCTCAAAATGAAAGTAGGATGAATGCATGACTCACATTTCTTTTCTTTTCTTTTTCTTTTTTTTGATTTATTTATTTTTTGAAGTCAGAGTTACAGAGAGAGAGAAGGAGAGGCAGAGAGAGAGAGAGAGAGAGAGAGGTCTTCCATCTGCTGGTTCACTCTCCTATTGGCTGCAAAGGCCAGAGCTGTGTTGATCTGAAGCTAGGAGCCAGGAACTTCTTCCAGGTCTCACACACAGGTGCATGGGCCCAAGGACTGGAGCCATCTTCTACTGTTTTCCCAGGCCTTAGCAGAGAGCTGGATTGGAAGTGGAGCAGCTGGGACTTGAACCAGTGCCCATTTGGGATGCTGGCACTGCAGGCAGAAGCTTTACCCAATATGCCACAGCACCGGCCCCAACTCACAATTTTTTCATACCATTTTCTCATTATTATTCAGCACAAAACATTTTTAATTTATATTCTATATCCTTCTTTAACCAATCCAGAAGTTCAGTTTGCTTTATTTACAAGCAGTTATGTGTTTTCTAGTTATTTTTCATTATCGATTTATGTCTTATTTCCACTGAGGTCAGAAAATAAATTCTATAAGATATCTATCTTTTAAAATAGATTAAGTCTTTATAGCCTAATATATGGCCAAGGTTAGTAGATGCTAATTGTACATTCAGCTCTTGTTGGACATAGTATTCTACATGTGTCCATTATTAATTATATGTCATGTCCAGATACTCTATAAATTAAACAGTTTAAAATTTGCATAAGTTGTTTTTCACATCATTTATTTTTTAAACAAATTATTTTCTTTTGTGATTAAATTGTGTTCAAGTAATTGGCTATTTTATTTACAACTATTTTTAATTATCAAGCATTATTTGATTTTTTTTAGCCTAATATGGAAATAATCTCAATAACAATGGAGCATGGCATGTATTTTCAGTAGTAAAAGCAAATTTAATGGGTGTGGCCAGGGCGAGAGGGTTTTACAATGGATATTTATCTTTATTATTTTAATTCTATTATCTTTTTAAATGTAAAAAAAGTTACAATTTGTAATTCAATAAACATAAATTACAAGCAGTATACATTTAATGTATGATTTTGAAAATTTATTTATTTCAAAGGCAGAGAGATGCAGAAATGGGAAAAGATCTCTCATCCTCTGTTTCACCCCCCAAATTGCTGAGATAGCCAGTAGCTTAATCTGCATCTCCCGCATGGATTGCAGGAAGCTAACTATGATGGCCGTCAACTGCTGCCTCTCTGTGAGTACATTATTAGGAAGTTGGAATCAGTGGCAGACTGGGATTTGAATCTATCACTCCTATGTGGGATGTGAGTGTCCCCTGGAAAGGTCTTCACTCTGCACCAAACATCTGCCCCTAACAAAACAACTTTAGTTAAAAATGGAAAAGTTTAAAAGGAGGAAAGAAAAAATGGATTTCTGGAAATGTGAGTTGTTGTTAGTATTTAATCATAATGCTTAATAAGATGGTGAATTTTGATCTCAATGAATAGAGTAAAATGGGGTATAAATATCAATAGATGCACATATATCTAATAGCAAATGCATGTAGTACTGATGCAGGACACCGAAGTTGCATAATGTAGTCAACCGCGAGCTGAGTTTTACGTTGGCAGTCCTGTCATTTGTAGTACAATGATGTTTTTATGTGTTTGCTCTCAAACTAGTTATTAAGTTTGTGGTTACTCTTAGCACATATATTATAATAACATAAAAGCTCATTATTTGCTTTTCAAATTATATAGCATATTGGTAAACATTATATGTGTCTATTCTAATCATTTCAGCTAATTAAAAATAGATTAAAGACAAATGACAAGTACATGAGTATGTAAAAGACTGATCTTTTTGTGTTCCTGTATATTTAAATTTTTAATAATATAAAGTAAAAACAAAGAATAGCACATTATATTTTAAACATTCATCACATCAGCAGGTGAAGCCGCTGCTTGGTACATCCCCATCCTGCATCAAAGTGCCAGATTCAAATCCTGACTCCTCCGCTTCTTATACTGGTTCCTATTAAGGTGCACCCTGGGAAGCAGCAGGTGATAGCTCAAGTGTTTAGACCCCTGTCACCCACATGGGAGACCCAGATGGAGTGTCAGGATCCTGTCTTTGGTCTGCTGAGCCTTGGCTATTGCAGGCATTTTGGGATTGAATCATTTATCTCTGCCTGCATACTTCTATCCCCTCCCCGCTTCCTTTTCAAGTAGATGGGAAAAAAAAATCATCACCATTATAACAATTTTCATTGCAAGTTTTCCTTAGTTATTTCAAAAAAAATATTAAAAGATTCTGATAGATTCTGTAAGAGATATACAATGCTACATTAAATCTTGAGATTTTAAAGACAAAGGTAATGCAATCTGAACATTTTGTTAGAAATTTTGACAATATTATTTCTGTGAATCTTCTTTCATCCATCAAAAATTTGACATCTTATATGAATCAGTGGCAACAATTACATGAATTTATATTTGTTAGTAGTTTCTATGTCTCAGAAATTCTACTGGAGTACACTACAGATATTAAAGTGCTTAACAATCACAGTTGGATCTTGATAAACGTGTCATTATTTACATCTTGTAAATAGCAAAAATGAGAATATATGCAGTTGATTGGAGATCATATGTACTGTGAGGACAGCGTATCCTTACCTGCAACAGAACAATTGTCAGGTAACAAAAATATCACTCCAATACACATAAACTCGCTAACAATTTGAAACATTGTGAGAAAATTACAATGTCTAAATCAAATTAAAATTTGTGAAAAGGCATTTAGTATAGCAGCTAAGATGCCACTTGGGACACACAAATCTCATACTGGAGTATCTCATTTTAGTTCTGGCTCCTCCACTTATGATCCAGCTTCCTGCTAATGCACACCCTAGGAGGCAACACATGGTGATTCAGGAACTAGGGTTCCTGAAATCCATGTGATAGACTTGGATTAAGTTCTGAGATCTTGCTATTGCTTACCATTATTATTTTGGACATTTGGGGAATGAACCAGTAAATGAATATCTTTCTGTGTCTGCCTCTGTCTTTCATGTAAAATGAAAACAAAATAAAAATAAAAATTGAATAAATATCTGAATCTCTTTTTATTGTACTTTCATACATTTTTGTATTAAAGGATAAAATGTACATTTAAGCCAAATTTACATGAATCACATTCATTTCTATAATCAAAAATGGCAATAATATTTTAAGTAATAATTTTTCCAAAAAACATTATAACTGAAGCCTAATTGCCAATACATCATTTAATTTAGAGCCCAGAAAAAGCATTGACGATTATGCGAACATTACCACTAACCCTTTGTGACTAAGGAATCTACAAAATACTTCATTTCATCAGGGGCAATTAACACTCAACTTTAAATCTAATTATTGCTGTACTAGTAGAAACCATTTCCAACAAGTTTTGCTTCAATTATATCTTTGTAGAAAATATGCAATTTATTTTTTATAGAAATTCAGATTTCAGTGATTAATCTTTTATTAATCAGAAATTACTACAAAGAGCTGTATGCCAACGAATCAGCAAACCTAGAAGAAATGTATAGTTTCCTGGATACACACAACCTACCAAAACTGAGCTATGAAGACACATAAAATCTAATCAAATAACCAAGATAGAAATTGAATCAATAATTCAGATCCAAAAATTGAAGGCCCAGGATCAGATGGCTTCAATACTGAATTCTACGAGACATTTAAAGAACTAATTCCAAATAAAAGTTTCCAGAGCGGAGCCAAGATGGTGCAATAGTGAGGGCGTGCAACAATAGTCCAGGAAAAGATAGTTTAATAAAAGTTGAGTTACCATAGCCTCAGAAAAAGGCTCAGGAAAAAATTGCAGAGGAAACTCTTCTAGATCTAGTGGATGTGACACGGAGGACCTACGGGGAGAGCAAGGTCACCCATTGCATGGAAGCCGAGCTGTGGGAGCTGAGCTGCAGAGTCTGCGTGCCAGTGCTGGAAGGAGAGGTGAGACAAAAACCTCGGTAACCTGAGACATTGGCGGGGAAAGGTGGAAAGAACCTAGAGGGAACGAGGCCTGAAGCCCCACTGGGGAAAGTTCACCAGGCTGACTGGAGGAGAGAAAAAAACAAATAAATAAGGGGAACTGACAAGGACATTAGCCTCACTCTCCACTCACCTTACAAAGCTGAGTAAGACAAAGAGCAGGCATCATTTTATGTATGTAAAGCGGCACCCGCCATTAGCCAAGCAGGAAAACCTGACTCTGGTGGGGAGAAATAACAGGAGGTTAGGACCTAGTGAAAGTGTGGAGCTAATGAACTGAGACTGTGAAAATCTGAGGAGGGGCGAGAGAACTCACTGAGTACACAAACTTGGTAACCTTGGCTACCAGGTGAGAGAACACAGAGGAATTTGAGACCACATTGAGGGCTGCATAAACTATTTGCGTGGTCCCAGGGGTAAGCAGACAAATACGCACAGGAGTCAGATTTCATACATCAACTACCCTCAATTCCACTTAGCTGTGTGGAATTACTTCCCAACTGAGTCAAAAAAAAAAAAAAGAGAGAGAGAGAGAGAGAGAGAGCGAGAGCGAGCGAGCGAGCGAGAGAACAATCTGGGTGAGTCACCTTTGCCACACCCTTAACCCTGAAGAACCAAACAGAGCTCTCTGGCGACACCCATCACAGCCTCTAAGGATCCATCAAAAGCAGACAGTCCACTTAATCTAGAGTCATAATATAACAAGAAAGAGCACCACAGTGAAGAATTCAAAGAATATCTCCAATATGCCAAACAACAAACGTAGAAACCAAGGTAACAAGAACAAGGAAGACACTATGATGCCCCCAAATGAAAAAGACACCCCCCAATTCAACATTATGAAGATGATGAGATAGAAGTAATGCCTGAAGTGGATCTCAAAAAATTGTTAACAACATTAAGAAGTTCTCAAAAACAAATTCTTGAAGTACAGAAATCCTTAATGGACAAGATAGAAAATCTCTCTCATGAAAATGAAATATTGAGGAGGAATCAAAATGAAATGAAACAACTAGTAGAACATGAAACTGTTATAGTGACAAAAACCACAATGAAATGAAGAATTCAATAGATCAAATGACAAACACATTAGCGAGCCTTAAAAACAGAATGGGTGAAGCAGAAGAGAGAATATCGGATTTAGAAGACAGAGAACAGGAAAGGAAACAGGTAAATCAAAGAAAAGAAGAAGAAATTAGAAATCTAAAAAATATTGTCAGGAATCTACAGGATACTATTAAAAAACCCAACATTCGGGTTCTAGGAGTTCCTGAAGGCATGGAGAGGGAGAAAGGATTAGAAGACCTTTTCAGTGAGATACTAGCAGAAAATTCCCCAGGCTTGGAGAAGGACAGAGACATCTTAGTACAGGAAGCTCATAGAACCCCTAATAAACATGACCAAAAGAGATCCTCACCACGACACGTCGTAATCAAACTCACCACAGTGAAACATAAAGAAAAGATCCTAAAATGTGCAAGAGAGAAACGCCAGATTACTCTCAGAGGATCTCCAATTAGACTCACAGCTGACTTCTCAACAGAAACCCTACAAGCTAGGAGGGAATGGCGAGATATAGTCCAGGAACTAAGAGAGAAAAACTGCCAGCCCAGAATATTATATCCTGCAAAGCTCTCATTTGTGAATGAAGGTGAAATAAAGACCTTTCACAGCAAACAGAAATTGAAAGAATTTGTCACTGCTCATCCTGCCCTGCAAAAGATGCTTAGAAATGTATTACACACAGAAACACAGAAACATGGTCAGCAATATGAAAGAAGGTAAAGGAAGGAAACCTCACAGCAAAAGATCACAGGAAGTTCAAAACATATATTAGAATATATCTTTGGCAAATGGCAGGGCAAAGTTACTACTTATCAATAGTTACATTGAACGTTAATGGCCTGAACTTTCCAGTTAAAAGACACAGGTTGGCTGATTGGGTTAAGGAACAAAACCCACCTACTTGCTGCTTACAAGAAACACGTCTTTCCAACAAAGATACATACAGACTGAAAGTGAAAGGCTGGAAAAAGATATACCATGCCAACAGAAACGAAAAAAGAGCAGGCGTAGCCATCTTAATATCAGACAACATAAACTTTACCACAGAAACTGTTAAGAGAGACAAAGAGGGGCGCTACATAATGATTAAGGGATGAATTCAACAGGAAGATATAACGATTATCAATGTATATGCACCCAATTACAGGGCACTGATTTATTTAAAAGATTTGTTAAGGGACTTAAAGGGAGACTTAGACCCCAATACAATAGTGCTGGGGGACTTCAATACTCCACTCTCAGAAATAGACAGATCAAAAGGACAGAAGATCAACAAGGAGACAGTAGATTTAAACGACACTATAGCCCAAATGGATCTAACAGATATCTACAGAACTTTTCATCCTACACATATAGCATTTACATTCTTCTCAGCAGTACATGGAACCTTCTCTAGGATTGACCACATACTAGGCCATAAAGCAAGTCTCAGCAAATTCAAAAGAATTAGAATCATACCATGCAGCTTCTCAGACCATAAAGAAATGAAGTTAGAAATTAGCCACTCAGGAATCCCTAGAGCATATGCAAACACATGGAGATTGAACAGCATGCTCCTGAATGAACAATGGGTCATAGAATAAATCAAAAGAGAAATCAAAAACTTTCTGGAAGTAAATGAGGATAACAGCACAACATACCAAAACTTATGGGATACAGCAAAAGCAGTGTTAAGAGGAAAGTTTATATCAATAGGTGCCTACATCAAGAAATTGGAAAGGCACCAATTAGATGAGCTTTCATTTCATCTCAAGGATCTAGAAAATCTGGAGCACAGCAGACCCAAAGCTAGTAGGAGAAGAGAAATAATTAAAATCAGAGAAGAAATCAACAGGATTGAATAAAAAAAATACAAAAAATAAGCCAAACAAGGAGCTGGCTTTTTGAAAAAATAAACAAAATTGACACTCCATTGGCCTAACTAATTAAAAAAATAAGAGAAAAGACCCAAATCAATAAAATCAGAGATGAAAAAAGAAATGTAACAACAGATACCACAGAAATAAAAAGAATCATCAGAAATTACTACAAGGACTTGTATGCCAGGAAACAGGGAAATCTATCAGAAATAGATAGATTCCTGGACATATGCAACCTACCTAAATTGAACCAGGAAGACATAGAAAACCTAAACAGACCCATAACTGACACAGAAATTGAAACAGTAATAAAGGCCCTCCCAACAAAGAAAAGCTCAGGACCAGATGGATTCACTGCTGAATTCTACCAGACATTTAAAGAAGAACTAACTCCAATTCTTCTCAAACTATTCAGAACCATCCAAAAAGAGGGAATCCTCCCAAATTCATTCCATGAAACCAGAATCACCTAAATTCCTAAGCCAGAAAAAGATGCAGCATTGAAAGAGAATTACAGACCCATATCCCTGATGAACATAGATGCAAAAATCCGCAATAAAATTCTGGCAATAGAATGCAACAACACATCAGAAAGATCATCCACCCAGACCAAGTGGGATTTATCCCTGGTGTGCAGGGATGGTTCAATGTTAGCAAAACGATCAATGTGATACACTACATTAACAGACTGCAGAAGAAAAACCATATGATTATCTCAATAGACGCAGAGAAAGCATTTGATAACATACAACACCCTTTCATGATGAAAATTCTAAGCAAACTGGGTATGGAAGGAACATTCCTCAATACAATCAAAGCAATATATGAAAAACCCACGGCCAACATCCTATTGAATGGGGAAAAGTTGGAAGTATTTCCACTGAGATCTGGTACCAGAGAGGGATGCCCACTCTCACCACTGCTATTCAATATAGTTCTGGAAGTTTTAGCCAGAGCTATTAGGCAAGAAAAAGAAATTAAAGGGATACAAATTGGGAAGGAAGAACTCAAACTATCACTCTTTGCAGATGATATGATTCTTTATTTAGGGGATCCAAAGAACTCTACTAAGAGTCTATTGGAACTCATCAAAGAGTTTGCATAAGTAGCAGGATATAAAGGAGAAT
The DNA here is from genome assembly GCF_033115175.1 of Lepus europaeus. Taxonomy (NCBI): domain Eukaryota; kingdom Metazoa; phylum Chordata; class Mammalia; order Lagomorpha; family Leporidae; genus Lepus; species Lepus europaeus. The sequence continues at coordinate 11,010,635 of NC_084839.1, read as the reverse complement.
TGAAAATGAATCTTGATGTGAATGGAAGTGGAGAGGGAGTGTGAGATGGGAGGGTTGTGCGTGGGAGGGAAGTTATGGGGGGGAAGCCATTGTAATCCTTAAGCAGTACTTTGGAAATTTATATTCATTAAATAAAAGTTTGAAAAAAAAAAGAACTAATTCCAATTCCTCTAAAGCTATTCTAAACTTTTGAAATGGAGGGAATCCTCCCAAACTCCTTCTATGAGGCCAGCATCACCTTAATTCCTAAACCAGGCAAAGATACAACAGAGAAAGAGAATGATTGACCAGTATCCCTGATGAATGTAGATGCAAAAATCCTCAACAAAATACTTGCTAATTGAATCCAACACTGCATCAGAGAGATCATTCACCTTGACCAATTTGGATTTACCCCTGGCCGGCAGGGATGGTTCAACATGGGGAATTAATAAATGTTATACATCACTTTAAAAAAAATGAAGAAAAAAATCCATAATACTATCTAATACATGCAGAGAAATCCTATGATAAAATACAACATCTGGTTTAGACCAGATGACAGAAGCGATCTCCACATAATACAACATGTAGAAACATATTTGTTTATTCTATGCCTCTTCTCTCTAACTTTAAGATGCATAAAGACAGAGTTATTTTGCTTTCACAGTAGGATGATATGAACACAGGAAACTTGTGAGCCTGGAGTGAGCTCTCTAGGAGTATTTATCAGGTGAACAAGTGCTGACATCAGCAGACATTTGCAGTGATCTTGTCAGATATATGTTTTGAAACCTATTCTTGGTCTACAAAAAGGAAAACATGTTGCTCCACAGCGGAAAAAAATATGCATGCATTCCACCCTAATGGATCTTAGAAGCAAGGAAGCTAATAAAATCTAGACCTTATTCCCAAGGAAAAACAATAAACTATCTTAAGTACCCAATATTTTTTTAAGGCATTTCCTTTCCACACCACTACATTGGGGAACAAGTTTACTGCAAATAAACCTTTAAGGAACAGAAAGTATCCAGATCATAGCAATAGTGTTTTCTAGAATTAATACATAACACATGTCTTCAGACTCCAAAAATCCCCAGGAAACCATTGGCCACATGATTAGTAAGCAAGCAACAACCCATGAATGTTATGAATGCTCAAAAGTGAAGAGCACAAAATACCCAATCAAGTAGGAGAGTTTAAATGTACTGGCAAAGACGTGCCTACTACCAAGAATAATTCATTAGGTTGACAGCATAGGTGTCAAAAACAATAATGTAATGCAAGTTACAATGGAGTAATAGATCCAGAGTATAGTTAAAAAATCCCATCATCCTAAAATTACATACCCTGTGAGAGACAAAAGAAGTCAGTGTCAACACACACTCATTAAAATAACTCCTACAGGATATGAAGGTTTTTCAACAAATTCATAGACAATCTGTTATGAAAAATTATGCATCTATAAATATATAAATTTTCATAAAATGTACGCAAATGAGCTTATCTTTTAATTAATTTTCAATGAACTTTTTGAAAGACTCTCCTATAATTCCAGAGAGTAGTAAAAGTTTCCAGAATTAAACAATAATAATGACACTTCATCTGTAAGGAATAAAGATAGGTAGATACAATATAAGAAATGGATAACTGAGGAGCAGCATTTTGACACAGCAGGCTAAGCCACTTCGTGAGATGCCTGCATGCAATTTGGAGTGCCTCATTCCAGCACTGGGCACTCTGCAATTCTGACTCAGCTGCCTGCTAATTCTCTCTCTCTCTCTCTTTCTCTCTCTCTCTTTCTCTCTCCCACTCCCTGTCTCTCCCTCTGTCTTTCAAATAACTGAATAAATCTTTAGAAAAAAGAAATGGATAACTGAAATTAGAGATGTTAAAGTTCTTTGAATTGAAATACATGAGTTTTGTGTTGATTAAATTAGATATTCATATTTTTGTGCTGGGTTATGTGATTACTTGCATATATTAGAATTTCTAGAGTGACCATTGAAATGTTAGCTATTAATTTGTCATATCCTAACCATCACAGAGCAAATTTTAAACATAATGAAGTGAATAGATAAACAGAATGAATGTAGACGGATAAAAATATGAAATGCAAGAATTTAACAAATATTAAAAAAACAATGAGTTGTTCTTGAGTTGAACATGCCATTTTGGGGGAAAGGTACTAACACTGACTACATTCAATATATTTTCTGGGTTTAAAGGTTTTTGGAAATCATTGAATATAATACTAGTAGAGCAGAAAATTCCTTGGCTTAGAAATTAGTTCAAATTTTCTCTTTCACTATGTAATTATTCATACTTCTCCAATTTGCTCACAGCAATCTGTTGCTTTTTTGTCTTCTAAGCATTTATTATATAGTAGGAAATAAATATATTTCCCCATTTCCTTTTCCACAAAATTTTCATTGAACTATACATTTCCATCATAGGGCTCTACAGTTCTGATTTTTAACCTAATTTTCTTTTTGTATATTTCATTGTGGAAAAGAGATATCTTGAAATCAATTACTTTAAATCTGCATTAACACAAGGTCAAATAAAATGAACAAGACAGCATTTCATGCCTTGAATCCATGGCAAAATCTAACAGGAATCCATCACCAGAAGCCTAAGAGAGTGACAAAATTTATTATCGCTCTTTCTTTAACTCCAGCTTTCTTTATTTTGTGAGCAGTCTAAAGAAAATAGCACAGTTAATGGGCAATTCAGTGAAGAATCACTTTTCAATTATGTAGGAAACAATTTGTTAGTGTCAGAATATGGAAGTGGAGTAAGTATAGCCCGTTTCAAAAAATCATTTTTTAAAATTAGTTGACATGAGGAATTATTCTGGTTGCTGGTTTAAAATTTTCGCTAACCAATGTTAGCTAAACAGTGAGGCTGTAATTATTTTAGTATCTAGTGCTTCTACTTCATGTCTCATATCATAGTCACAAAGAAACACTATGAACCAGGTACTACAGCCTTTACCCTTATAGGCACAGAATAGGCATTCTATCATTTAAGAGGATATATTCACAACTATATCTGTTTATAAATATATATATATATATATATATATATATATAATAGGAACTCAAATCAACTGACTTTCACTGTTTTGAAAAACTCCAAAGTAAATTAAACTAGATCTCAAAAAGGTTCTACGTGACCTGTAGTCCAATGATAGTGGATCATGTGATTCTCTATATTCAAAGAAATTTCAATTTAATTGAGGAAAGGAAATAAAAGAATGGATATAAAAATAGGAAGCCTAGCAGAGAAATTAGAAACATAGTTAGGAATAATTATGATGTCTTGAATTAATTGGTGAATTATTGCACAGATGATCTAATGTGAATGTGCTTTGTGTGTTTGTTACCTATCACTATTATAATGAATCTCAACAAATTTAGTGTTTTAAGATAGCATAATTTTCTTTCACAATTCTATAGTTAAAAACTCAAATATTAGGCTCAGTGAACATGGTCAGGTTGAATATTACCCTGTCTTAGGGCCTGCACTGCTTATGTCCTGGGAAAGCAGTGGAAGATGGCCCAAGTGCTTGGGTCCCTGCACCCATGGGAAGAAACTCCTGGCTACTGGCTTTGGATCAGCCCAGCTTTGGCCCTTTCAGCCCTTTGGGGAGTGAACCAGTGGGTGGAAGACCTTTCTCTCTGTCTCTCACTGTCTGTAACTCTATCTTTCAATAAATAAATAAATAAAAGCTTTTAAAAAATATTACTGAGTCACAATTTCCTTTTCACCAACTGCATTTCCATGTATATTACAAAAAATCATGTATGTCAAAGAACAAACCACTTTTTCCATAGACTTGGTTCTCTCTCAATGATGTTTCCATTGCAATTGTGTTAAAGGTTTTCTAGGAAACTCTGTATTTGAGCTAAAAATATAAAAGGAAGGTGAGACCTAGATTCTAATACATAGAGAATGTGTTAATAAAAAATCATTAATAAAGCTTTGAAAATAATAGTGTAAAATATTAAGTTGAGTTTCTAAACCTTCCTGCAATTCCCCTGTTGTCTCTGTAATTAGATGTGCTCTCAGAATGCAGGTATACATTTTGTAAATGACTTGTGATTGTCAGCTAATCTTGTTTTAATTAGAGCAAATAAGACTGATGTGAGGGAGAGTTTCAAACTTTGATGTTGAATTTCTTTCAAGTGTCAAGTGCACTGAAAAAAATACTTCTTTAAAAGAGAAAGAACAACTATAATGGATCATTGATCTCACAAGAGAAGAGGGATTTCCTTTTTGAAGAAGATAAAATATTTTTAAACAGTAAACAATTTCCCTTTGAGAATGTGTATACAGCCAACTTCCAAGTTTAAAAACTTGAAGGACAAACAATGATCATCATATCAAGTGCAAGAGCTGACAATTTCTGAGGATGGTCTCTGTGTAGGCATTGGCCTAGGTAGCCATAATATTCCCCCCAGCTTGAAAAAACTTCAGATGAGAGTCTAAGCTCCAACTTCCCTTTCCTTATAGCATTTACTTTGGATAGCTTGTAATAGCACATTCTTTCTCTTCCCCTTTGGTATTACACAGTTAAAAGTCTCTTGTCATATTTGCGACTCAGGATTGTCTTTCTCAAGGACCTGGGAGCTATGCCTTTGAACTGTAATCATCAAGAAAGAGTGTCCTCATCTCCCAGTTACACTGGAGGGCTGGAGCCCAACCTCACTTTTAAGTGTAAAATATTCTCCTCACATGGGGAAATGAGAAAAAATTCTTTCTGAGTAATAACAATCCACAAACACAGATGACCTTGAATTCCTCAAACCTGCCTCACAACCCTCTCCTGACTCGTATGCTTTCAGAGATGTGAACTAAGGCTGAGTTATGGAAGTCTGTTTCCTTTTACAATAGGCTTGATAATTTTTTGCTTACCCATTTAACTTTATGCAGCACAATCTTTGTGTTGAAAATATCTATATTGATAATCTGCTAGAGGGCATTAACACATGAAATACTCACTGCTTTAATGATAGTAATACCTATAGCAATAAAATATACTTGGTGCAAGTAGTATTATGTATGGGAGAGTGATCACCAGAATCCTGACTCATGTAATTAGGTAGTACCATATGATCCATCAACTTAACTTTAACAATCTAAGACCTGAAGAATTAATATTTTCTGATGATGAGAAAAATGAATTGGCATTTTGAAAGAATGCAATTAAATGTAAATCTGCAGGTAGCATAACTTTAAGGATTTCTAATGGAGCTGAATAGGACTTCCCAATCTTCCTTTTAATAGCCCCTTTTCAAGTATCTGCACAGGTGTCCTCTTCTGCACCAGAGATTTCACTGTAGTGCCAGCTGTCCTCGTAGGTCCATGTTAGTCATTGTTTCAGGAGGTTCAATGGGTTACACAGCTTCCCAAAGAATTGTCACAAATTATAGGGTTCTATGAAGTGATCTGCAGGGTGCATTGGGTGATGTCCAAACCAGCTTCAGTGCCAGGGCTGACGATGGAGCACAGAACCTCAGTCTGCAAGGCACGGTGCTATGCATGGCTCTGCCCACTTTGGTGCATGCACTCCGCCTGTACTCTTCAGATGCTGTGAGAAATATTTTAAACTCTCTTCACTCATTTCCTGCTTAGTGTATACATGGGGATCAACATATCAACATGGGGATCAATATGTGATCAGGTGTCAAGTCATGGCACTCCCTGGGCAGCAACAGTTAACATTCTCCCCTGGGTGGAGGGCCTCAAGAGCAGTTCAGGTGTATTTGTGATTATTTTATCCCAAGCCCAAGTCATGTCTGCAGCTCCACATTCTATTAGCAAAATAATGCAGAGAGGGAAACTATCACCTCTGTTTACAGATGAGGAGACTAATAGAGCAGTGAAAAATATTTATTAGAGATACGTGACTGGCGAATTAACAATCAGGAATTGAAATCTTATTTCTCTGAGGTTAAATGATGCTTTCTTTTCACGTAAGCATGTCCATTTTTATATGAGACATCAATTCACCTAAGAGTATAAACTGCAGGTGAAGAAACTGGGTCAAAAAGGCTGACTGATTCTGTGCAAGGCATTCCAGCTGCTGAGGGGTAAGCTTATCTAGAACTTGGGTCTAAGAGAGTGCTCATATCACAATCACCAGAGGATGGAAATGAACAAAAACACAGATATTCCTTGTGATTACAGCTACGGTGGGTCCTTTGGTAGATAACTTTCTTTGGCAAAAGGAATTACTATTAAAAAGAATTGACCTGTATTAACTCTCAGACCTCTGTCATTGTAGCTTCTCAATCTTACACTGATGTACATACTCTTCCTGAAACATGGACAGAAAAAGGCAGACTGAAAAAAAGAATGATCATTCATTTTTCAAAGTAAATAACTATTCTGCATTGGATGAGTCAGGGCTCTTCGAGAAACAGAAGCAAAAAGATGCTTGAAAGCATAAAACACACTCACAGACACACACACACAAATATGGAGAGAGCGAAGGGACACACACACACACACACAGAGAGAGAGAGAGAGAGAGAGAGAGAGAGAGATTTTAAGGAATTATTTCATGCAATTATGGAAACAACTCCAGTGTTTGCAGGGCAGCGCATAAGGCTAGAAATCCATGAAAGGCTGGTGGTGCAGCTTGAGCTCTACACAGTCTGCCAGAAGCAAGTCATCTGTGCTGTTTTTTTTAAGTATTAAATCCTTTAACTGATCAGATGAGGTGCATCCACACTATGGTGTGAACCTGCTTTATTCAGTCCACTGATTTAAATGTTGACTTCATTTAAAAATATCCTCACATCTAGAATAATGTTTGGCCAAATACCTCGAAACTGTTGTTTAGCCAAGTTGACCACTAAATTAACTAGGCAACCGGATATCAAGAGTCCTTCTTTATGAATACTTAAAGACTAGAAGAGAAGGAAACATGAGCTTACACATCCCATTGCAAAAGCAAATAACCAGATGGCTTCAATGAAATAACACTTGTGCCAACGGAGAGCTCTTCAAGGTCTAGGGAAACAAAGGAAATCCTCTGATCATCGACAAGAGAATATTCAGGGAAACCTTCCCAGTTGGCAGGGTGGGGAGGGTGAGCATTAGCTTGGTACTTAAAGATGGGTGGATATTTTCCAAATAGAAAGCAAAAAAATGAGGATCTCTCAGTCAGAGGAAACGTTTGTGATGAAATAAATTTGAAATAACATTTCATATTGGAGAGGCTACAGATAACTTTGTATGGACTGACCCAAAGGGTAGGGGGGCAAGAGACAAATGGGAGGTAGGGATGAGAGGATGGGCAGAAGCTAAGCTCTGGGTGGTTTTGTGAGTCTTGCAAGGGATCCTGTAGCATGTTCTGTAGTCTGATCAAAACAGAACATGATGGGAGACTTCTCATGAGCAGATTTTTGCTTTAGAATTCCCAGGATAGAAAAACCAAAGGCAAGATGGAAAATTTGAGTGCAGGGAGAATCCAATTGACATGGTGGCATTAGCACATACACAGCAGAATTTTCTTAGTGCATTGCATTGTCCAGTATAATTTTCTAATATTATGAATCCTAATGCCAGGCTGACTTCAAAATCCTTTACCCTTTCTTTAAAGCCAATGGTATTCAGGGTATTCCTTTCTCCTGTGGAATTGCCTGTTTTTCCAAAGTTTCTTATGAACTGAAATCAAGTGACCAACGACACCATAATATCCTGTTCACTTGGTGGGGTGAAAAGAAAAACTCAGTGTGGCCTGGTTCCTCTCAGTCAGTGTTGAAAACAGGTTCAGAACAATACCAAACTCTGTAGGTCTGCATGTTTCTCAAGCTTCAATACATCAGAAGCTTGAGCAATTAGTTGACATCTCTGAGTTTCCAACCCTGTAAAAATGGAGGCAAAATATTTACCTTGTAGACAACGATGGAAGATTAAAAGGAATTTATCAAAAGTACTTAGAACAGTCATTGTTGGAGTATGTATGTCCTAAAAGATCCTCCTGCCTGGTTTAACACCCCATTATCTAAGAGAGTGTTTGTTCCTTAAATACTGAACTTTTTGCTGCTCTGATTCTAGCCAGACATTTAATCTTTCCATACTGATCCTTGTGCCTGGAATATCTGTTATTTGCAATATGATTGGTTAACTCTTCTTAAACTCTTGGAGTTGGTATGGAGGTGCAATGTATTAAGCTTATGCTCAGGATGCTGGCATCCCATATAGTGTCTGGGATTAAGACCTGTCCCTGATGCTGATCCAGTTCCCTGCTAATGGGCATCCTGGGTGGCAGCAGATGATCGCTCATGGACTTGGGTCCCTGTCATTCATGTGGAATAGCAGGATGGAGTTCCAGGTTCCTGGTTTTGGTCTGTTCCGGTCCTTTCTGTTGTGAGCTTTGGGGAAGTGTTAGAAGATCGCTCTCTGTAGCACTTGCTAGCTCTTGTTCTTTCTCTCCATTGTTCTGCCATTTAAATAAATAAAAAATAAACTTTAAATTTTTATACTACATATATTTAAATATACATAATTAAACTGTTAGAGAAAATGCTACCTGCTCCAAAAAGCTTTTCATGTCCCTAGCCCTTCATGCTTTCCAGAGCTGCTGCCTCCTTTCTGGGAGCTATTATCCCTGTACCACTATGGATAGTGAGATTTTGAGCTATTTATCTTCTTTTATTTCCCTGGAAATTTCTGAACAAGTAGACGTGCGTGTACAATAAGTATTTATTGTGGAGTAAATAAGCAGATATGTTTTATAAGTTTTATTGATGCTCTCTACTTTTTTAAAAGTGAATTTGGACCAGTATTTCTCCTTCTTGCTATCCACAACAAAAGACAGACATTTCTGCACTACTGTGTAATGCTGCCTGTTGTTATGAATCTGTTTCTTTGAAAGGATCCAATGTTGAAAAGGTAACTATTTTCTAATGAAAAAAAAAAAAGTGTGGCATTTTCTCAGATTCAGGAAACAATTGCACACTTATTGATATTCAGGGCCTATATAGAGCTCTCCTATGTGTGGTTGTGCCTCTGGCTGGCACGGTTTTCATAGCATGTTTTGTTCTTCTCCATTGTCGGGCTGCTGCCATCTCCCTGCACCTGTGTGAATCAGTTCTTGGGTCCCATTCACACACTGGTACCGGGCAGCAGTCGTTTCACTGCGTTCCAGCTAATCTTCTAGTCAAAGAAGTGTTTTATATTCCTTGAGGTCAGCAAACACTTTATATTCTCAAAGGAAAAGTTTATTAAAATGCAGCATGCCAGTTTCCTTCAAAACAGAAGAAATTTCTGACTTTCAAAATGTCCCTTTCATGGAATCTGTAGACTTTGAGAACGTGTAAATGCTTATGCTTATGATTTTGCATTTGTATGTATTGTTATCCATATATACATTTCATAATTATTCATATTACTTCATTGCCTCACCATCAAAAATGACTAATTTTGTTTCCATGAACCGTTCAAGTATTATGTATTCCATACATAATTGACACTCATGTTGGAATGAGTGTCTGTTTCTAACAGAGACTGAAATTTCAGGAATACTGAATACTGCTGCCTGTGCTTCTGAATCATGTTTCTTTAAAACAATTCAGTAGTAAAAATGGAAATAGTTTCCTTTATAATTGTCAGTGATTTTAATATAATCAGAAAACAATTGTGTACTCATTGAGATCCAAGTAATGTCTACATAGGATTGTAATCACATTGAACATATTTTTGCATAATTTTTTTTAATTTAAAATTAAAAATTATGCTTTTCTCATAGCTTTTCCTGAATCATTTATATTTTAGCTAATTGCATTAAATATACTTTATTTTCCTTAAAAATATGTGTTGATTTATTTGAAAGGCAGAGTGACACAGGATGCATGGGGGAGACAGAGGGAGAGATCATATGTCTACTTTTTCACTCCCTAGATGGCCACAATAGACAGGTGTGGGCCATTTTGAAGCCAGGCGCAAGCAAGAACTTCAGCTTGATCTTCCATATCAGTGCTAGAGGTCCAAGTATTTGCGCCAACTTCTGCTGCCTCCCCGGGGCATGTTAGCAGCTAGCTGAATCTGAAGCAGAGTAACTGAAACTCAAACTGGCACTTCAGTACAGGATGCTGACCTCACAAGTGTGGCTTAATACAGCGCTCAACACCTGACACAATCACAGCTACACAAACATTTTTGTCATTTAGTTAAAGAAAAAAAGTGTTTGAAATCATACGAATGTGAATTAGAATTCAAGCTCTAACATCAGCACGTTTAATTCTTTGAACACATTATCAACAATGTCAAGTCATCATATTTTTTATGATAAAATGGAGAAAATAATTCATAAGTCTTAGGATGCTTATGAAATTAAATGTGCTAACATGTCACAATGTAGTGTTTTTCCTTTCTGAACTGAAATTTTGAAATATGAATTGTTTCCTTTTAGAAATTTGAGATCATTTATTCTTTTTGTTAATACATAAGCTATAAATATATCATAAATATAAGGTTATTTCATGTCTATATTCATAAATATATGCACATATGTGTACAAGAATATAGAATACAGTTTTCTGAATGGGACAGAATCCTAGGTAAATTAATACAAATATTTAGGGCAATAGTACTATGAATAATCCTTCCATACCTTAAATCAGTGGTTTAGGGCAATTTTGTCTCCAAGGGGACTTAAGACCACTTTAGTAGACATGTTTGGTTGCCACAGCTAGATAAAAGGATGAAACTGCTATAATGGAGAGAAGTCACGGATGACTATAGATATCCTTTTAAAATATTTATTTATTTATTTATTTTCATTTTTCCATTTGGAAGGCAGAGCATGTGGGCCATCTGTTGATACACTCCCACAGTAATGTTAACAGCTCAGGATGGACCAGTCCAGAACCAGGAGCCAGGAGCTCTGGATCTTCCACTTGGTGGCAGAAGCCAAGTATTTGAACCATCTTCTGCTGCTTTTTTAGTGTACTAGCAGGCAACCGGATCTAGTCAAAACTCAAACTGGCATTTCAATATGGGCAAATGGCAGCAAAACCCACTGATAACAATGCCAGCCCAGATGACAGATATTCTATAATGCATGGAACATTCACCTGTAGATAAGAATTGCCTTATGGAAAATTCCAATGGTTTTAAGGTTGACAAACTCTGCCCTAAATCTGTCACAGCATCTGGCATATCATGCCGAACCAATAAATATTTGCTAACTGTATGGAAAAGTCTTATATCCCCATTGAAAGTTAAACACTGGTTGCAGAAAGCAAAATATCTATAATACTAACTTTTATATTAAAAGGAAATATCAAGGAATGTCCAAAATTATTATTATCTCAATGGGTTTTATTCTGAAAACCTGTCTACTTATTTGAAAATAGTTTACACAAAGAGCACTTGATTCTTAAAAAGACACTTCATTTAGATCCAAAATAGACTAGCATTCACTCTTGTCCACCTTATCAGAAGTCATAACACAGTTACAATTAATAGAAGATGATGACCTCCATCATAAATTTTGCTCATTACATGTCAGACAATGAGTAGATGGCCTGAAAAAATAATACTGTCAGGTCAAAAGCCTACTAATGGCCACGGTAGACTTCAAATTAACTTAATTTCAACCCAGGAGGAATGATGCTAGCCAATATTTTTCTGCACTATCTAATTAAAGAAATCCAGGTAAATCAAGAGCCTTTGAGGGAGTTTTAACATGTTTTATTAATTCATAGGCTCAACATGTTTGATGAGATAGAATGTGTTTACAAAGAAAAACAGCACTATCCATAGAACCATGAAAATTAAAGGAAAGAAACAAACCACCTCGGTGTGGAGGTACGAGATGAACACTGAATTGGAATCCTAGTTATCAACTTTTTCCTCAAATCAACCATTAATTTCTTCCTGTTTTAATCACTACACCTAAAAAAATGAAGAATATTTATTTTTAATTTAATTAAAATGAAATGACATGAATAAAGAGGGAATAATAAGCATAACATGTCTTAACCCAACATGTAGATTTTTATGTAAACTTTCATAGGTCTAGAATGGATTATGTTAAAACTCATTCAACCCTTTTAACTAAGGGATGCATTTTTCATATTTTAAAGATAGAAAAAAAGCAAGGCACATACAGCCTAAGTGAATTGGCCATGATCATGCAGGCAATAAGTGACGGTAGGATTCAGCAGGCTGAAAACTACATTGCACAACTTGTAAAAATTAGTAAGGCGGATACTTGTGTTGAACACCAAGTTTGATGATTATAAAAGTCTTTTTGTTTATCAGAATTATTAGATCATTGGTGGTTAAACAATTATTGGATCACTGATGGATGCAAGGGGCCCAAGCACTTGGGTCATCTTCTGCTGCTTTTCCAAGCACATTAACAGGGAACTAGATCAGAAGTGAAGCAGCTGGAACTTACTAGCACCCAACTGCCATGCCCGTGCCATAGGCAGCAGCTTTACCTGCTATGCCTCAGCACTGGCCCAAGGAAAATATTTTAAGCAACTAAGGCGTGACCAGAAAAATCTTTGTGAGAAAATGAATTTGAGCCTTGATGAATCTTAAATGGTTCTGGACGTGTAAATTCTTGGGACCCCATCCATGTCTACTAACTTCAAAAATATGCAGGAGGACTTAGAAATCTCTGCTTTAGCTAACTCTCTAGATGCTTCTGGTACATGTGGAAATTTGGGACCACTATTTTAAATGGTTAGGAAGAGAATGGATAACCACCAAAAAAGAAGCATAGTATTGGTGTAAAACATAAGATTTCAAGAAATACCCATCTTAAAGGATGTTTTGTGAATGTAAAATTTAAGATAGACATATGATACAGGTAGATAGATGATAGACAGACAACAAACATAGATATGGAAAATATATTACAAACACACATAAGTATTATATTAAATCTAACTGAAAAATAATGCTTTCATTGTAACCATATTTTAAAAAAATTGCTTATTTATTTGAAAGAGTTACAGAAAGAGAGAGAGGGAGAGACAGAGAAAGATTTTCCATGGGCAGATTTACTCCCCAAATGGAAGCAGTGGCCAGGGTGGAACCACGACGAAGCCAAGAGCCAGGAGGTTCATCTGGGTCTCCCACGAGGGTGGAAGGACCCAAACACTTGGACTATCTTCTGTTGCTTTCCCAGGCCATCAGCAGGGGGCTGGATTGGAAATGGAATAGCCAAGACATTAAATGGTGCCCATAATGGATGCCACTGCCATAGGTGGCGGTTTTACTTCCTGTGCCACAACACTGGCCCTGTAACAGTTTTTTAACTTTTCTTGTTCTGTTATTTGCCTTGCTTCTCACTGCTGCAGAAAGAAGTTTGGCAATACTCCATCTAGCAAAGAGTAGGCAATAGCAATTGTATTATATTTGTTCAGTTTCAATTTACTTGAACTTCAAGAAAAAAACATGCAAAGAGTTGTTTTTTGCAGAAAATCTTAATGAATGCTGATAAATAGCCTCAGACTTTGTTCAGAGTTATTATATGATGTTCAATGATATTATCTAAGTTCTGAAAATTCTCCAGTGGGAGTTACTTTAATCTCGGCACTACTATAATAAATTTCCACATCTTCTGATTATTTGTCTATAAAATGTTCTTCAAATATTAGTTATTGCTCTTTAAGAAATTGTGATATGTGCTTAAGTAGTTTCAGATTGACTCTCTGTTCTAATTTACATTATGATATTATAGTATATTTGCACATAATACTTGTGAGGTTTTGTACAGAATTGGTGGATTATTACTCTAGAGACCCAACATCACAAGTCAATGGAAAAAATGAGTAAAATGTGCCTCAAGTCATGGTCAACAATAGAATCTATGCTTTAATATTCATATCTGGGTACTTTTTTTAGATTTTCAGACCTTATATGGACTCTTCACAAGTTTTCTGCTAGGCCAATACCATATTTTAAGTTGAAGAAATTAAAGTCTGAACTTAGATAAAATGAAGTGAACTATGATTGAAATTTAATGTTGGCTGACTGAAATGTTTGCTTTTCTGCTCTCGGAGACACAGCCTCAGCACCATGAACTAGTGTGGCAAATATTCCCAGCACGCCACTGCACCACAAAAGGCTGAGTAGAGAATGAGAATGTATGTTGTAAATTTCTACCCTACGAACCAGCTGACTTCAGCTCCAGTGCTATCTTAGAGGAACCCGAGCTTGACCATTTTGTATCCCACTTTCCAAATGTATTACAGAAAATCAATATTATTACGCAATTTATACAGATAGAGTAATGATAAAAAAAGTACTTAGATAATTGTTGATCAATAGGTTTTTTTAAGTTCTGTAGTTTCTCTCTCTTCCTCTCTTTGGTTTGCTAGATAGGCAGAGAAAAAACCATAACATGAGAGAGAGAGAGAGAGAGAGACAGAGAGAGAGAGAGAGACAGAGAGAGAGAGACAGAAAGGATCTCATATTACTGGTTCACTTTCCAGAACCAAACATGGCAGGAGCTGGAACTGAGCCACAGCCAGGAGACAGAAACGCAATCCAGGTCTTCAATTACTAGAACCATCATTTGCACTCTGATATGGGAAATGAGTGTCTCAGTTACTAGAACAAACACTTATTCCTCTCATTGATTTTGACTGAACATAGATTACTTCAATATTGTTTAAGAAATCAACTTCTAAAGAGAACCATTTCCTGCCGGCTTTCAAAAAATGTATTCAGGATCAAAAAAACCATTTTTGTCTCTTTCCTGAATTTGTATATTGGTGCTTTATATTAGATTAGACAGAGGAAAGACACAGCAGGAGATAAGTAAAAGGGGCACTTCTGAATCATTAAAATAATTAAAATATTAGAGTGAAAAGTGAATAGGGGAAATAGCTTTCTGTATCAAGTTTGAAATTTGAGTCCTGTGGAGATTTTCTTTGGCAGGTTTCTACAGAACACTGATTTAGGATTTTGTATATAGCTGCATTGTGGATCTCTGTAGAAATATTCTCAAACTACCAACATGCATTCATATGCAAATCCCATCCTTCCTTCAGACTGCACAGTGAAAGCCATTAAACTTCTGCTGGCTCTTTCAAGCTAGAAATTCTATACAGCTTTTCTGAACTCTGCATTTTTTATCTCTGTGCCTTCCAGGAACACATGCCTAGGAAAAAATGTTGGCAAGAATAATTTATTATTTTACTATTAAAAATTAGTATAGAAAAGAAAAAGGAAATTATTTACATTCTTCTAAGACATCAGCTATTAGTATTTTGGTTTAATTTTGTTCATTATTTCTTTCAAGGTTTACTTGATATACATTTTTACATGATTAAAATCAATTTTAAAACCACAGAATCAACTTGTGAAGATCATCGAATCCTATACATTACATGCAACAAGACAAAATCAGAAATTCTACCTCATTGGAACTCTCTTTGATGCATCACTTTTTAACACAAAGCCTAAATGTTCATTGATCAGTACCTGTTCTACTAGACTGCAAGGAATGAAGCCATAAGTGCTATCGGAATTGTGCATTTCCCCAGGGGCTCCCTCATAGTGTGTATTAAACAAATATTTGTGTACTGAACAGCTTTCTTTTTATTGTATTTTGCAATTGATGAAATACATTTTGTCAGTAACATTGTCAAGCCCCCAGGAAAGAGTAGACCTTTCTGTTTATTTCGTGGGTAATCTAAACTTTGAGTGTTAGAGGTCACCAGACGTGACCATCCATCCTGAGCCTTCTGTCTCAGGAGTCCTGTTCTTTCCCCCACAGCCAGCTGCCTTAAATTGAAAGACTGAGTGGATTCCCAGGAGGATCCTTTAACTTGGATTTATATCCTTTACAGGATGGCCAAACATCCTATGGCATATTTTTTTCCTGTAGCATTTGGAATACAAGGATTCTGACAGATGTGAGAATGAATTAGTCTCTAAATCATCAAAGTCCATAATGTAAAAAAATGTTTTTATGAACAGATCCTAACCATTTAAAAAAATGAAACACTGATAGAAATATAAAATCTTTTACCGAAATCAAATTCAAGAGTGCCATTTAAATCATGACAATCTTCCAGGTACATTAAAAGAAAATTAAATCAATTTTAGGAAGCAGAGCGTTCATATTTTGCTTTTAGTTTTAAACAACTTTTAGAATATGTACCTTTTTATTTCTCAACTACACAGAAAGATGATCCCCTAAGCAACAACCTCCTGTCTGACCCTAGATATGGTGGCTGGATTAAATAGAGAAAAATGGAGTTTTTAATTTAAAAGCTTTTTCAATGATAAAGGAAGTGTATCACCATGGGGAAGCAATTGGAACAATTTACAAAATAATGTCTAGCACTTTTAAGCCAGCCATGTGACAGGTATTCTGATTTTTACTACATTATATCTCCAGTCTTGCAAAAAGCCTATTAGTATGTCTGTTACAAAAATTGAAAAATAGTCCCTAAAATGGCAAAAACCTTGTCATATACACATGCCTATTTGGATTGATTGATGTTGTTGACTTCAAAAACCTCTGTTCCCAGAACACTACATAGTGATCATGAAAATCCATAAGCTATGTGTTTAAATATGAAGAAAATATTGCTTTTTCATCCTGTTTTTTATTTACTGAGAAGGCACTATAGAATTTTGGTATGAGAATTCATCTAGGTTTTTAAAAATCCATTTATGTAGGATGTGGGGACACAAATTTAATATAAAACATATGAATTCTTTCGATTATAAATGTATTTTGAATGGTGGAAAACAGGAAATAATAGCACCAAGAGAAAGGAAATCTGGAAACGTTTAGGCTATGGTTAAGGGTCCATCTAATGAAGCGTGGGTAGATTGAGGCAAAACCTCTTTAAATCTGAAAGCTTTTTTCCCCATAGATAGAAAGACAGAGATATATAGATGATAGATTGATGCTAGATGATAGGTGATTGATTACAACAGATATGTGTGTGTGTACATTTTCTGCTATAGCACATGCTGTCTATTTGAATATAAAATTTTTTATACTGCCTACCATCAAGAAAAACTAGGACTTGAGAAATAAATGCTATATTTTTCCTTGAAGTTTCTATGCCTTTAACACATAGTTATGAACTATGTGCACAGAATTTGAGAAGAATAATAACATGATCTACCATGTATTTTATGTATTTGGTGTTATGGTGTAGAAGGACTATTCTAAGGTATATAATTACATTATTTTATTTAATTCTCACCAAAATCATCAATACGTAATCCTTTGAAATCTAATTATGTAAAGTATCCTATGACTTATCAAGTAATAGCCTCAGATGACCTTTAAATAAGTTGATTCATGTGTTATACCAAGTTTGAGATGTTTAAAGGATACAGATTATATGGAAGGGAGTCTTTGTTTCCCCCATGTTTAACAAATAGTGACAGAGGGATAAATAAAAGCTGAGTAGGCACAGGACATGTGTGAGAGCCAAGAACATTCTGAGCAAGACCCTGTTTTAGGTAAATCTGTAATCATATTTTGCAGGTTAAATTGCTCTCCATGGTGCTAGAAAAATCCTTTTTATGTTAAAACTTCAGGAAAAGGTCTGTGCCATGGCTCAATAGGCTAATCCTCTGCCTGCGGCGCTGGCACACCAGGTTCTAGTCCCGGTTGGGACGCTGGATTCTGTCTCGATTGCTCCTCTTCCACTCCAGCTCTCTGCTGTGGCCAGGGAGTACAGTGGAGGATGGCTCAAGTCCTTGGGCCCTGCACCCACATGGGAGACCAGGAGAAGCACCTGGCTCCTGGCTTCGGATCAGCGTGGTGCGCCAGCTGCAGTGCGCTGGCTGCAGCGGCCATTGGGGGGTGAACCAACGGAAAAGGAAGACCTTTTTCTCTGTCTCTCTCTCAATCACTGTCCACTCTGCCTGTCAAAAAAAAAAAAAAAAAAAAAAAAAAAAAAAAAAAAAAAAAAACTTCAGGAAGTTCAAGTTATCATCTAAGAGCTCACTAAAAATATCAAACTGGATATTTATGTAGGAATATTTGATTTGTTTCTAAAAAATAAAAAATTTATTGGGACTATTGTGTGTCTGACTCTAAAAGAGTACTTCGAAATTCACTAGGATTTTTGAAACAAAATTTATTTTGTGATTCAATTATATTTTCTTTTCACACACATCTCATAAAGATCTTGAAAGCTTTTCACAAATACGGTTTTCAAATGATTTGCACTAAAATAATCTTTTAATTCTATTTTCCATGAACTTTATGCAACACTCCTTTGTTAGCTGGGGAAATATTTTCCCATTTATGTAATATTTTCTGTCTGTTCACATTGAAAGATTTCTTTGAGACTGTTCAGCATATAGATTCCATTCAATTTATGCATAAATATTTATGAGCTTACTTTGCTAATCACCAGTGGCTGTCCAAAGCAGTCCTAGGAGAATGGGAGGTAAACTCTTGCCATCTCCATTTTCCCACTACGAACCCTGTAACCTTGAGGACTTAAAGGTTAATTTTAAGGTCAAAATTTAATAAATGCCAGAGATTGTTCTTAAATACTTTGACCTTCAAGGATTTCAGTTCTCTAAAGAGCTAATAATTCTTCATTTGAAAAAGTAATGTCACAGGTGGGTTCTTTTGGCAAGAGGGCATGAATTATGGCAATATAGTATCTTCAATTGTAGATAGAAATGATTGAAGTAGCCAGTTTCTGATGACTATTATTTCAAGCTAAAGACAATGGACACTTGGTTAACTTCTGATTCTTCTAAAACTAGGCCCACTTCAGGGAAACTCAGTTGCGAATGTAGAACCATTATTTGCCAAAAAAAAAAAAAAAAAAAAAAAAAAAATAGTTCAAAAGTAACTTTAACTGGTTTTGGAGTGTCTGAATTCAAATCTTGGATCTAATTCAGATTCATCTTCTTGATGTTCACTCTGGGAGGCAGCAGACAATGACTTGAGTACTCGGGTGCCTGTCACCCACATGGGAGACTTGAATTGAGTTCTAGTATTCTGGCTACTGTCAGACATAGCCCTGGGTATTCCAGACTTTTGTGGAGTGAATTAGTAGATGGAAGCTCTCATACATGTGTGTCTGGTTGTCTTTCAAATGAAATGAAAATATATAATTTTTTAAAAAGCAGTCAACATGGGGCTGGCACTGTGACAGAGTAGGCTAAGCCTCTGCCTGTGGCGCTGTCATCACGTATTGGCACCAGTTCATGTCCCAGCTGCTCTTCTTCTACTTAAGCTTTGTTTTTGTGTCCTGGGAAAGCAGTGGAAGATGGCCCAAGTGCTTGGGTCCCTGCACCAGAATGGAGACTTGGAGGAAGCTCTTGGCTCCTGGCTTCATGTCAGCTCAGCACTGGCCATTGCGGCCATTTGGGGAGCGAACCAGCTGAGGAAAGACTGACCTGTCTCTCCGTTTCTGTGTAATTCTACCTCACAAATCAATAAATAAAATCAGAAAAAATAACAGTCAACACAGTTTTGCCTTATACAACTAAATTTCGAGTCAACCTTTCAAATCTTTATAAGGAAAATTAAATTTTAAAAGAAAGATATACATTTATTTTAAGATAAAGTTCTTAAATTCTAAAGTTAAATTTTATATTTGGAAATTTGGTGAAAATATTTAAAACATTGCAAAAGATGACAAAAATATTTTCGTTTGTACAGAAGCAGAAGGAAAACTACAGAATATTAAAATAGCAATTGCATGCTATTGATGTTGCATAGATTATGACACTGCTTCTTAGCATCATCACGTATCATGTAACCTCTGCATGTTTTCTGAGAATTAATGATAAAGGTAAATAACATGCTGGTATTATGAAAATAGCTTTGGTTTTGAAGAGCTCCCTGTGTTTTCACAGCAGGTATAGGGCTATATACCAGCACCTTACTGCCTCAAGGAGAAATCTAGCCAAGGCTCACTCTCAAATCTGTCCTTACATCGTTTCATTCATCTCTTTCTATTTCCTGAATGAGCAGGGACTGTTTTATAGATATTGTGTTAAGTGGTAGTCTTACAATGTAATAGGTCATAATTTTTTTCCTCATCAAACAAATGCTTATGGGGGGAAATGATCTCATGATAAATAAGTAAATGTTGACTACTAAATGAGTTGCTCTATCCAAATGTGACTAGGGTAACCTAAGCCTTTCTGAAGAGGTGACATTTAAGGTGACATCTGTAGGAGTTGAAGAGTGAGAGAACATGGGGGATGGGAGTGGGTGCTCTAGGTTTGATATCAGAGAAGACCCCCTAAATCTATACGAGAATGGGACCCCTTAGAGTTCCCCAGAAGTGCCGCCTGGGATGCCACATATGCTACCAGAATTTGGGGTGCCATATGATATCACCATATGCTTAGTAGTAAATCCCCAATATTAATAATCCTGAGAGGGTTCTTGCCTAATATTTAGAGAAGAATTCTAAATACTGGCATCAATAAATGAGACAGCATGGTACATTTTAAGCTTTAGTGTGAAAGATGCATTGGAGACTGGCAGCTTTGTCTAAGAGAGAGAGGTAAATCTAGGTTCATATCAGGCACCAGGAACCAGCCACATGTAGGATCATCTAGGCCAGAAAGCCTAGGGCTGGTGGCCCAAAGGCCACACACCCTGGAGACGCAGGGCTGCAGCCAGCTCCCTCCTGGTAAGAGGAGAGGGAAGAAGTGAAGGGTGGGACACACTGTGTCCCAGGCTTTTAACCCACTTCCAAAGGGGAGTGATTAATTAACCTGATTGGCTGGTGGACACCCAGGTGTGGCCAGGTAGGGGCACGAGGTCACACAGGGGCATGGTGAAAGTATCAGGTAGGGTGTGAAGTCATACAGGGGCATGGCGAAGGTGTGGTCTTCCAGCTCACAAACCTAATCAGTTTTAGTGTGTATGCCTGCCTACTTCAGGTTAACACCCTGAAGAGAAAAAAGGACTTAATGAAGGTCAGTGGAGCTGAGGCAGGGAGAGAGAAAGACAATAACACCATATGAAGCGTCAGGAGTAAGATGAAACTATCAATTATGAAGAATCCTAAGACATTGTACTATTTTCTAGGTCTCCAATCAAAGAAAAAAAAAAATGGTACCACAAACAGAAGGGAATTATTTTCTCACAATTCTAGAGGCTAGAATTACCAAACCGAGGAGTTGACAGTCAGTTCCTTCTGATGCCTCTGAGGGAGAATCTCACTTCCCGTGACCCCTGGCAATCTTCGGCCTTCTCTGGTTTGTAGATGCACCATCTCAGTTTCTTCTTCAGTTTCACCTGAAGTTCTCTTGTGTGCCATCCACCTTTTCACATGGCTATTTTTTATAAGGACACTAGTTCAATTAAATAATCAACCCCACTATATTGCAAAATGACCTCTACTTAACTATTTAAATATGCAATGTCTCATTTCTACATAGAGTCACACTCTGAGGTTACTGGGGGTTAGGATTTCAATACGCCTTCCTTTGGGGGAAACACTTCAACCTATAAATTTATACTACAGATTTTTTTATTTATCTTCAGATAAAGAAGAAGTAATTGTAAAAGTTTATGTATCCTTCTCAAAATTATTCAAAGAAAGTGAAAAGTCAAGAGAATAAGAAGCAAGAATATTAACAAGTATTTGCAAATGTATTAGAATGGTAAAGGGAATATGGCTTAGACTAAAATACCATTGCTAAAGATAAGAAACAGTACATTTGACAAAAACATCATAAAAGAAAATAGATTTGAAGACAGCAGAAAATCAATAAATCATTATTGACTTGTTAAGCTTGACATGCAACTAAGATATCAAGTAAAAAGAAAAGTTAAAGTTGGTCACATAGGAGTACCTTTTAAAGGGAAGATGAATAGACAACTTTGGGCCCCATAAAATACACAGACAGCTCTTAAAGAAATGAGCGTGGTGATCTCATTGGGAGAGTGTAGGGTGGAGAGCAGAATCAGATCCTGGATTGAGCCAGGTTCATGTAGATTAAGAGGATTAAAAGGAAGATTGAGTATCAGTAGCTGAGAAGTAAAGAGAAAAGCAGAGGCAAATAATATCAGTAATAAAAGGAAAAGAATGAAGTTGCATAAATATGGAGAATAACTGTGTCCAAAAAATAGTTGAAACATGTTGAATGCTGGTGAGGTTAATATGTGATAAGGACCCAATTGATGGAATGGAATAATACAGATTCAACTAGTTTTCTCAACTTGATGATTCCTGAAAATGGGGAAATATGCATCAGTAGTTTCTATTCAAAATTATATAAAGTAACTGTCCTCAATTATCCCTACACAATATGCCTGGAGATTTGCAGAACTCATTAATTTGATAGCATTCATACAAGCCTTTAAACACAGGCTGAGATCACACACAAAAGGTCTTTAACTTCCACATCTGAGAGAAAACATGTAACTATTCTTTTTTTTTTAAAAATGTGTCTGACTAATCCACTTAACCCAACAATTTTCAGTTCCATCAATACTGTTGCAAATGTCAGGGTTTCATTTTTTTCATGGATGAATAATATTCTCTTGTGCATATATACCATATTTTCTTTACCTATCCTTCAATTTATGGATATCTAAGTTGATTCCAAATCTTGGCTATTGGGAATTGGATTACAATAAATGTGAAATGCAAGTATCTCTTTCAAGCATTGATTTCATTCCATTTTATAAGGAATATTCATACTATTCGCCATAATGATTGCATTAATTTGAATTCCCACCAATGATGTATTAGGATTTCTTTTTCTTCATATCCTCTCCAGTCTTTTATTTTTAAGGTTTATTTTATTTATTTGGAAGCTAGAGTTACAGAACGAGAGAGAGGAAAAGACAAGGAAAGAGAGAGAGAGAGAGAGAGAGCAGTCATCTATTTGCTAATTCACTCCTCAAGTGGCCATAGCAGCCAGGGCTGGGCAAGGCTAAAGCCAGGAGCCAAGACTTTCTTCCAGGTCTTTCACATGAGTGCAGAGACTCAAACACGGAGGCCTTTCTCTACTGGCACCCATATAGGATGCCGGTGATGCAGACAACAGCTAAGCCTGCTACTCTGCAACACATGCGCTTCCAGGTTTTTTTTGTTTGTTTGTTTATTGTCTTTTAGATAATAGCCATTCTAACAATAATGAGATTATGATGCATCATTGCAGGTTTAATTTATATTTCCCTCTTGGCTAATGATGATGAACACCTTCAAATACTTCTTGGACATCAGTATTTCATAAGAAAATGACACCTTTTTCAGAAAATATTCAAATATCATAGGTATCATATCTCTATGCACTGATGGTTTTACAATGTATGCCAACAATCATAGACAAATTTTACTCTTGGCAAAACAATTGCCAAAATCATATTAGTAGGGTGAAAACAATATAACTTTGAATTGATCTCAGCCTGTGTTTAAGTGCTTGTATGAATGCTATCAAATTAATGAGTTCTGCAAATCTCCAGGCATATTGTGTGGGAATAATTGAGGACAGTTACTTTATATAATTTTGAATAGAAACTACTGATGCATATTTCCCCATTTTCAGGAATCATCAAGTAATCTTTGAATAATGTCACTTTTAATTTTTGTTAAAGCACTCTCTATTATATATTGCAATGTTCAAGTGGCATAATAGGGACTTTTTGTCACTATTGCCATTTTCCCCTATGTTTGCCACTCCTTTGCTTAGGTGTAAAAAGATGTCAAAAAGGCTAGTGCGAAAAGGTAGTCAGTGATATAACCATAGCCAACAACAGAAAATGTCAGACCTGAGCTATTCATATTCATTTTCTAAAACAGTTTCAAGGCCACCATAATAAAACAAACACATAAATAATAAAACCCTACCCTATTGTCTTAAAAGTTTATGCAATATCTCTGTAATTTGAAAATATATTTCCATAACATGAGGAGTTTAAAAGCCTAAAGAGAACAAAAAATGAGAATGATTTTTTGGGAATTCTAGCATAACTCTAATTCTTTCTACACATCAGTTTATTGGATTCGCCCCACAGTACAATATTTTTCTCTCTTTCCACAGACTTGTCTGCCTGCTGTTAAGAATTGGACAAGATTTACTGATCTTGCTGCCTACTGGTGTGGTATCTTTAAGTGGTGAATATAAATCTTTAAATCACACTACTTAGAGTGACTGTGCTTCCTCCCAGTATTTCATGCACGAAAAGAAGACTAAGCAAAGGAAAACGTAGTATCGACATTTGCAGCATCACTTTACTTCTCCTAGATTCATTTTCAACGCTTTTGAGGAGCAGGTAACTTTTACACCCTATTAATCTGTAAATAATACTTCCTAGAAAAATAAACCTGAGAGACAAATATCTACTCTGCATTGCAGGCAAAAACACTGAAGGGAATGAATGTCTTGGGGCAGAGTGTCTGGTCAATCCATCCTTCCTTTCAGCTTCTGATGCACAGACATCACTATGGTCAGTGTTGTCTGTTCATCTGTTTACTTGCCTAACTTTATTGCTCAGGATTCTTGTTGTGTTCAGTAAGTCATTAAGGTTTTGGTGATGCTGTCTTTTGAGAAATGACTGGAGTAAATGGCCATTCTGAACACCAACTCTTTGGAAATATACTTAACATTTTCCACCTTAAGCTCATCATCCCACACCTCACTCTAGTGTGCCCACCTTGCAATCACACTCCTTTTCTCTGTTATAGTCATTTTTAGATGCAGATAATTTAATATAATACCTTAATTTGTTATTGATTATCTATTAGCTTGGACCATATCATGAAACACACAAATATTTTTTAAAAAGGTTGTAGAAAATGGGAAATAAGTGTATTTTGGTACAAAAACTGTTTAACATAATCCACAGGTTTTCCATAATGTGCACTTCTCAAAGAATTTTTAGAGACCCTTGTATCTGGATTTCACAATTTTTGGCACCAAAAGAAGATTAACTTTCTAATTCTGTTTTCCACAAGCCTTGTAAAATATCCTCATACATATTGATGAGTTTCGGCATTAATTTTTCAGATTCTAAAATTTCAAATTTAGTAAGAAAGCACTAACATCAATTTGTCTTGTAATAGTCAAGTACTACTAGACACCGGGAGCACAGCAGAGTACAAGCCATTTTGAAGTATATGGACTTTGGTTTAAAAGTGTGGAAATCAAATCCTGTTTTCACTTTTTTGTTGTTGTTGTTTTGTTTTGCAGGCAGAGTGGACAGTGAGAGAGAGAGACAGAGAGAAAGGTCTTCCTTTTCTGTTGGTTCATCCTTCAATAGCCATTGTGGCCGGTGCACTGCACTGATCCGAAGCCAGGAGCCAGTTGCTTCTCCTGGTCTCCCATGTGGGTGCAGGGCCCAAGGACTTGGGCCATCCTCCACTGCCTCCACTGCACTCCCGGGCCACAGCACATAGCTGGACAGGAAGAGGAGCAACTGGGACAGAATCCTGCGCCCTGACCGGGAATAGAACCCAGTGTGCCGACGCTGCAGGCAGAGGATTAGCCTATTGAGCCACAGCGCTGGCTTGCTTTTTCTTAAAGTTATCTTTATGGAATCAATTATCAAATTTTCCAGTACATTACTGTATCTACTTACAAAATAGGCACTGAAAATAATTTTGTCATATATAGTTAAAAGAAATAATGTCTTCAAGAGTGGCTGGATATTTTGTCATATTTTTAAGTTTGTTTAATAATTTATTTGAAGCCAGAGTGAGAAAGAGAGAGAGAGAAAGAGGGAGAGAAACTGAGGGATCTTCCATCTGTTTGTTCACTCAATAAATACTCGTAACAACCAGGCCTGGAGCAGGCCACAACCAGGAGCCAAGACTTCTGTCTAGGTCTACCCCAAGGGTGGCAGGAAACCAAGTACCCAGACTGTCAGTCGCTGCCTCCCAGGCACATTAACAGGAAACTGTAAACAAAGTAGAGGCAAGACCCAATCTATGATATTGGAGTCAGGTGTTCCAAGTGGTAGCTTAACTGCACCACAATGCCTGTCTCCTAGAAAATTTAGTTAATTAATGTTAGTTTTCCTTCTTCTTCTTTCTAAAGAAAGGCTCAGTACAATCTAATGCTATTATATCTTTTGCAATAAAAACTCTTCTTGAAGAAGAACCTCTCATTCATAAATAATGAATGATTATACAGCTGCTAATTTCACTTTTAATATTATTTTATGACAGCATTTGTATAAATTTGTACTAAGTGTTAGGATGATTTTATTATTCTTGAGACATTTTGGCACTTCATTTCCAGAAGATTGTATTAATTTTGAATTCTACCAAAAAATAAATTAGTAAATCAATTTGCTAATTTACTGAATTCTTAGCTGGTAGTTATTCATTCTCATTTTGCCATTTTAAATGTATGAGTTACAGGGCCAAGACCATAACACAGTGGAAAGGGCCACTGTCTCTGATATGGGGGTCCCAATTGCCTCACTTTCTACCCAGCTCCCTGCTAATGTGCCTGGAAAGACAATGGAAGATGGACAGAATGTTTGGGCCCCTAAATCCCATGTGGGGGATCCAGATGGAATTCCTGGCTCTGGCTTTGGCCTGGTGCAGTGCTGGCAGTTGTGGAATTTGATGAATGAACCATTGGATGGAAGATTCTCTCTCTCTCTACCTCTCTCTATTTCTCCCTCCCCCAGTAACTGTTTTTCAAATAAATATATAAATAATAAAAATATGAGATACAACTTTAAAATGAACATAGGGCACAGGGATGCATTTGTGGAGTGAATCAGCCAATGGAAGATCCGTATCTCTGTCTTTTCCTCTCTCTGCTTTTCAAAAACGTAGACCTTTTTTTAATTATAAAAAGATTATCTGAACTTGAAGATAGATCTTAAGAAAAATCCCAGTCAGACAAAAAAGAAAAATCAATAAAGACAGTCTCCCAGACTTCTAGGATACCATTAAAATGAAACGGTATTTGAAGTTTGGGATCCCTGAAGGAGAAGACAGGAATAAAATCATAGTAAAGCTTTTCAACATATCATATCATAGTGATACCATATGTGAAAACATCCTCAAACTGTAGAAAGATATGGATATCTAAGTACAAGAGACCATACAATCCCAAATAGAAATGGTCAGGAAAATCCTCATTGTAACATATTTACAGTCAAACTCTCAAAGGTACCATACAAAAAGATAATTCTTTTTTTTAATATTTATTTATTTGAGAGGTAGTTACAGAGAGGGAGAGATAGAGAGAAAGGTCTTTCATCCACTGGTTCACTCCCCGGATGGCCACAGCAGCTGGAGCTGAGCTTATTGGAAGCCAGGAGCTTCTCCCAGGTCTCCCATGCAGGTGCAGGGGCCCAAACACTTGTTCCATCTTCTGCGGCCTTCCAGGCCATAGCAGAGAGTCAGATTGGAAGAAGAGCAGCCAGGACACAAACCAGAGCCCCTATGAGATGTCACCGCTGCAGCCGGAGTCTTAGCCAAGAAATCCACAGCGCTGGCCCTAAAAAGTGAATTCCAAAATTTGCAAGAGAAAATGCCAAGTCACAATTAAGGGAACACTCATTAGACTAGCAAGATGTTTTTCAACGAAACCATGAGGGAACGGAATAATGTATTCCATGCTCTGAATGAAAAATTGCTTACCAAGAATATTATATCTGACAAAGCTATCATATATAGATGAAGGGAGAAAATAAAGACTTTCTATTACAAGCAAAAACAGGAATTTAATCGCCACCAGACTATCAGTTTCTTATGATCATAGCTTGAATACTTGAGAGAAAATAAGGAAAAAGAACATTTTTTTTTTTTTGACAGGCAGAGTGGACAGTGAGAGAGAGAGACAGAGAGAAAGGTCTTCCTTTTGCCGTTGGTTCACCCTCCAATGGCCGCCGCGGTAGCGCGCTGCGGCCGGCGCACCGCGCTGTTCCAATGGCAGGAGCCAGGTGCTTCTCCTGGTATCCCATGGGGTGCAGGACCCAAGGACTTGGGCCATCCTCCACTGCACTCCCTAGCCACAGCAGAGAGCTGGCCTGGAAGAGGGGCAACCGGGACAGGATCGGTGCCCCGACCGGGACTAGAACCCGGTGTGCCGGCGCCGCAAGGCGGAGGATTAGCCTGTTGAGCCACGGCGCCGGCCGAAAAAGAACATTTTTGCCATTTTGGAGGTTCACAGTCCAGTATCACCCATCCCCATTGCTTAATGTCTGAGTTCTTCCAAACTTTTAAGGAAGAATTAACACCAGTCCTTCTAAAACTATTGTTAAAAATTTAAAGAGAGGGAACCCTTCTAAACTCATTCAATAAGACCAGCATTACTCTGATACCAACACCAGACACAGGTCATAAAAGGAAGGAATGGAGGGACGGAGAGAGGAAGGAAAGAAAAAGAAATTTGCAAATTATTCTCACTGATTAACAAAGATCCTAAAGTTCTTAACAAAATATTGGCAGACTGAATCCATTATCACATCAAAAAAATCAACCACCGTAATCAGTTGAGATTTTTCTGAGGGATGTAGGGATGATCCAACATATACAAATCAATAACATAATATGTCAACAGAATGAAGGTCAAAAGTCAGATGGTAATTTCAATAGATGTAGGACGAACATTAAATAAAATCCAACATCCTAAACAAATTAAGAATAAAAGAATTATGGTTCAACATAATGAAGGCTATCCTTGACGTAACACAAGCCTCATTCTATGAAATAGAAAAAAGCTGAAATTGTTTCTTATAAGGTCTGGACCTAGGTAAGGATGTTCCTCTCAGCATTCTTATTCAGAATTGTCTTAGAAGTGTTATCCAGAGCAGTTAGGTAAGAGAAAGAAAAGGTATACAAATAGGAGAGGAAGAAGTCAAATTATGCTTGTGCATAGATGGTATGATTTGATTTGTAGAAAACTATGAATACTTCTCCCAGATACTATTGGATCTGATAAATGAATTCAGTAAAAGTTGTGGGATACAAAAATCAGCATTTTTATAAGCCAGTAGCTCACTCGCAGAAAAGAAAAAAAAAATCAAGGAAGCAGTCCCATTCAAAATAGGTACCCCAAAAGAACTTTCCTAGGAATAAATTTAGCCAAATATGTGAAAAACTTCCACAATGAGAATTATAAAGCCTTGATGAAGGAAATTGAAGAAGACACAAAAAGTGAAAAGACATTCCATGTCCATGATTGAAAAAAAATAATATTGTTAAACTATTCATGCTACCTATAGAGATTTACAGATTCAAATGCAAGCCTTATCAACATACCAATGGCATTCCTTGCAGAACTGGACAAAACATTCCTAAAATTAATACATTAACACAAAAGCCCCTGATTACACAGTGCAATCCTGAACAAATATAACAAAGCTAGAGACATCACAATGCCTGATTCAGAACTGTATAAAACCATATAGTACTGACTTAAAAATAAACACATAGACCCATGGAACACAATAGAGATTCCACAAGTGAATCCACACACCTATAACCAATTAACAAAGAATCACTCCACAAAAGCATCAGCAACATATACTGAAGGAAGGACAGTCTCTTCAGTAAATGGTATAGGGAGAACTGGATATCCACATTCAGAAGATTGAAAACTTGACCCCCGCGGCTCTTCCTATACAAAAAAATCAACTGAAAATTGATTCATCAAAGATTTAATTTGTAAGACCTGAAATGATGAAGCTGCTAAATTAAAGCATAGGAGAAATACTTCCAATAAAAAAAGAACATTTAGAAGTAATCAAAAACAAGTGCATGAACTACTGAAATCCATGCAGGACATGGCAGAATATATTTCTCAAGAAAATGAAATCTTAAGGAGGAATCAAAATGAAATGAAGAATTTGGTAGAATATGAAATTGAGATACTGAAGAGAAATCAAAATGAAATGAAGAATTCAATAGAACAAATAAAAAACACAGTTGAGAGCCTTAAAAACAGAATCAATGAAGCAGAAGAGAGAAGACAAAGCAAAGGTAAGTATACAGTCAAACCAAAGACAAGAAGAGGAAATTAGAAATCTAAAAAATATTGTTGGGAATTTATAGGATACTATTATAAAAACCAACATTCCAGTTCTAGGAGTTCTTGAAGGCATGGAGAAAAAGGATTACAAAGCCTTTTCAGTGAGATACTAGAAGAAAACTTTCCGGGTTTGGAGAAAGAAAGAGACATCCAAGTACAAGAAACACACAGAACTCCCAATAAACATGATCAAAAGAGATCCTCACCATTACACATTGTAATCAAACTCACCACAGAAGAACATAAAGAGAAGATTCTAAAATGTGCAAGAGAAAAATGCCAGATTACTCTCAGAGGATCTCCAATTAGACTCACAGCAGACTTCTCATTAGAAACCCCACAGGCTAGGAGGGAGGGCAAGATAGAGCCCAAATACTAAGAGAAAAATCTGCCCTCCCAGAATATTATATCCTGCAAAGCTCTCATTTGTGAATGAAGGTGAAATAAAGACGTTTCATAGCAAACAGAAATTGAAAGAATTTATCACCACTCATCAAGCCTTGCAAAAGTGCTTAAGATGTGTTACACACAGAAACACGGCCATCAATACGAAAGAAGGTAAAGGAAGACAACCTCTCAGTAAAAGATCACAGGAAGTTCAATGTATATGTTAGAAATATCTTTGGCAAAATTGCAGGGCATAGTCACTACTTATCAATAGTCATTTGAATATAAATGGCCTCAATTCTCCAGTTAAAAGACAAAGACTGGCTAACTGGATTAAAAAAAAATCTATTTGCTGCTTACAAGCAACACATTTTTCCAACAAAGGTGTATGCAGACTGAAAGTGAAAGGTTGGAAAAAGATATTCCATGCCAAAAAAAAAAAAAAAAAAAAAAAAAAAGAGTTGAGGTAGCCATCTTAATGTCAGACAAAATAAACTTTAACACTAAAACTGTTAAGAGAGACAAAGAGGGAGAGTATATAATGACTAAGGGATCATTACAACCGGAAGAAGTAAATATTATAAACGTATAGGACCTAATTACAGGGCACTGGGTTATTTAAAAGATATGTTAAGAAACTTAAAGGGAGATTTAGACTATAATATAATAGTATTGGGGACTACAATACTCCATTTTCAGCAATAGACAGATCAACCAGACAGAAGATCATCAAAATAACAGCAGATTTAATAGACACTACACCCAAATGGATCTAACAGATATCTACAGAACATTTCATCCTACACTTAAAGAATACACATTCTTCTCAGCAGTACATGGAACTTACTCAAAGATGAACCACATACTGGGCCATAAAGTAAGTCTCAGCAAATTCAAAATAATTGAAATCATACCATGCAGCTACTTAGATCACAATGGAATGAAGCTGGAAATTAGCAACCCAGGATTCCTTAGAGCTCATGCAAATGCATGGAGACTGAAAAACATGCTCCTGAATGAACAGTGGGTCAAAGAAGAAATCAAAAGAGAAATCAAAGCTTGCTGGAAGTAAATGAAGATAACACAACATATCAAAACTTATGGTATATAGAAAAAGTAGTGTTTATAAAAACACTAAAAAAAAGTTTATAGCAATAGGTGCCTACATCAATAAACTGGAAAGGCAGCAAACAGATGAGCTTTCAATGCATCTCAAGGATCTGGAAAAACTACAGCAAATCAAATCCAAAACTAGTAGGAGAAGGGAAATAATTAAAATTGGAGAAGAAATCAACAAGATTGAATCCAGAAAAATTTACAAAAGATCAGCAAAACAAAGAGCTGTTTTTTTGAAAAAATAAACAAAATTGACACACTATTTTCCCAAATAATGAAAAAAAGGAGAGAGAAGACCCAAATCAATAAAATCAAAGATGAAAAAAGGAAACGTAACAACAGACACTACAGAAACAAAAAGAATCATCAGAAATTACTACAAGGACTTGTATGCCAGCAAACAGGGGAATCTGTCAGAAATGGATAGATTCCTGGACACATATAACCTACCTAAATTGAACTATGAAGGCATAGAAAATATAAACCAACCCATAAGTGAATCAGAAATTGAATCAGTAATAAAGGCCCTCCCAACAAAGAAAAGCCTAGGACCGGATGGATTCACTGCTGAATTCTACCAGACATTTAAAGAAGAATTAACTCCAATTCTTCTCAAACTATTCAGAACCATTGAAAAAGAGGGAATCCTCCCAAATTCTTTCTTTGAAGCCAGCATCACCTTAATTCCTAAACCTGAAAAAAGATGCAGCATTGAAAGAGAAATACAGACCAATATCCCTGATGAACATAGATGCAAAAATCCTCAATAAAATTTTGGCCAATAGAATACAACAACACATCAGAAAGATCATCCAGCCAGACCAAGTGAGATTTATCCTGGTATGCAGGGATGGTTCAATGTTCACAAATCAATCAGCGTGATACATCACATTAACAAACTGCAAAAGAAAAACCATATGATTATCTCAACAGATACAGAGAAAGCATTCAATAAAATTAAACACCCTTTCATGATGAAAACTCTAAGCAAACTGGATATAGTAGGAACATTCCTCAGTACAATCAAAACAATTTAAGAAAAACCCAAAGCCAACATCCTACTAAATGGATAAAAGTTGGAAGCATTTCCACTGATATCCAGTACAAGACAGGGATGCCCACTCTCACCTTTGCTATTCAGTGTAGTTTTAGTACTAGAAGTTTTAGCCAGAGCTATTAGGCAAGAAAAAGAAATTAAAGGGATACAAACTGGGAAGGAAGAAGTCAAACTATCCCTCTTGCAGCTGATATGATTATTTAGGGGATCCAAATAACTCTACTAAGAGACTATTGGAACTCATTTAAGAGTTTGGCAAAGTAGCAGGATATAAAATCAATGCACAAAAATCAACAGCCTTTGTATACACAGGCAATGCCATGACTGAGAAATAACTCCATTTGTTTTTTGACTGGCAGAGTTAGACAGTGTGAGAATAGACAGAGAAAGGTCTTCCTTCTGTTGGTTCACCCCACAAATGGCTGCTACAGCTGGTGCACTGTTCCTGTCTGAATCCAGGAGCCAGGTGCTTCCTCCTGGTCTCCCATGTGGGTGCAGGGTCTAAACACTTGAGCCATTCTCCACTGCCTTCCTGGGTCACAGCAGAGAGCTGGACTGGAAGAGAAGCAACCAGGACAGATCTGGTGTCCCAGCTGGGACTAGAACCCGGAATTATGGCACCGCAAGCAGAGGATTAGCCTAGTAAGCTGCGGCAACAGCTGAGAAAAAACTTCTAAGATAAATCCCATTCACAATAGCTGCAAAAACAATCAAATACCTTGGAATAAACTTCACAAAAGATACCAAAGATCTCTATGATGAGAATTAAAAAAAAAAAAACCTTAAAAAATAAATAGAAGAGGATACCAAAAAATGAAATAAACTTCCATGCTCATGAATTGGAAGAATGAATATCATCAAAATGTCCATTCTCCCAAAAGCAATTTATAGATTCAAAGCAATACCAATCAAAATACCAAAGATATTCTTCTCAGATCTGGAAACATGGTGCTGAAATTCATATGGAGGCAGAGGAGACCTCAAATAGCTAAAGCAATCTTGTACAACAAAAACAAAGCTGGAGGCACCACAATACCAGATTTCAGGTCATAGTACAGGGCAGTTATAATCGAAACAGCATGGTACTGGTACAAAAACAGATGGATTGACTAATGGAACAGAATAGAAACACCAGAAATCAATCCCATCATCTACAGCCAAATTATATTTGATCAAGCATCTAAAACCAATTCCTGGTGCAAGGACAGTCTATTAAACAAATGTGCTGGGAAAATTGGATTTCCACATGCAGAAGCATGAAAAAAGACCCCTACCTTACAACTTACACAAAAATCCACTCAACATGGATTAAAGATCTAAACCTACGACCCAACACCATCAAATTATTAGAGAACATTGGAAAAACCCTGCAAGATATAGGCACAGGCAAAGATTTCTTGGAAAAGACCTCAGAGGCACAGGCATTCAAAGCCAAAATTAACAATTGGGATTACATTAAATTGAGAATTTTCTTTATTGCAAAAGAAAGAATCAGGAAAGTGAAGAGGCAACAAATAGAATGAGAAAGAATATTTGCGAATTATGCAACCGATAAAGGATTATTAAGTAGAAGTTACAAAGAGATCAAGAAACTCCACAACAACAAACAACGAAACAAACAACCCACTTAAGAAATGGTCCAAGGAACTACATAGACATTTTCCCAAAGAGGAAATCCAAATGACCAACAGACATATGAAAAAATGTTCGGATCGCTAGCTATCAGGGAAATGCAAATCAAAACCACAATTATGTTTCACCTCACCCCAGTTAGAATGGCTTACATACAGAAATCAACTAACAACAAATGCTGGAGAGGATATGGGGAAAATGTTCACTAATCCACTGTTGGTGGGAATGCAAAATAGTACAGCCACTATGGAAGACAGTTTGGAGATTCCTCAGAAACCTGAATACAGCCCTACCATACAACCCAGCCATGCCACTCCTTGGAATTTACCCAAAGGAAATTAAATTGGCAAATAAAAAAGCTGCATACACCTCAAGGTATATTGCAGCTCACTTCACAATAACCAAGACATGGAATCAACCTAAATGCTTATCAACAGAAGACTGGATAAAGAAATTAGGGGATATATACTCTATAGAATACAGAAGTAAAAAAAAATGAAATCCAGTCATTTGCAACAAAATGGAGGAATCTGAAGAACATGATGCTGAATGAAATAAGCCAGCCCCAAATGGACAAATATCATATGTTCTCCCTGATTGGTGACAACTAACTGAGCACCTAAAAGGAAACCTGTAGAAAAAACCTGGTGCTAAATTGGAAATGGCATAGAAAATTAATTAATTTTTTAAAAAAATATTATGTAGGATCTCTGTCTTTAATGTGCTGTACACTCTTATTTAATGTTATAACTAGTACTCCAACAGTATTTTTTTTTCACTTTGTGTTGCTATATGGGGGCAAACTGTTGAAATCATTACCTAATATATACTAAACTGATCTTCTGTATATAAAGAGAATTGAAAATGAATCATGATGTGATTAGAAGGGGAGAGGGAGCGGGAAAGGGGAGGGTTGTGGGTGGGAGGGAAGTTTTGGGAAGGGGAAGCCATTGTAACCCATAAGCTGTACTTTGGAAATTTATATTCATTAAATAAAAGTTTAATTAAAAAAAAAAAAAGAAACAGTGACATGATCAGCCCTTGTCCTGACTGCCGAGGAACAACTTACTACTTTATTCCGTTTGGTATTTTTTTGTGTTACTTAATACCATTGTTTGAACTCTTTAATTAACACACAATTATCCTTAGTCATTTAAATTTAACTGAAAAGTGATCCCCATTAAATATAAGAGTGGGAATAAGAGAGGGAGGAGATGTACAGTTCAGCACATGCTCACTACGACTTACTCCTAATGGTAGAGCTAGAAACGTGCCAGGGGATTCCAAATGAATCCCATTAAGGTGGCATGTACCAATGTCATCTTACTAGTCAATGTGCTCAGTTAAACTTCATTATTGATCATATTGATAAGATTACTTGTCAAAGGGATCACACAATCAAGACTAGTATCTGCTAATACTAAGTGATAGAATTAAAAAGGAGAGAACAATCCAACATGGGAAGTGGGATACACAGCAGACTCATAGGATGGCAGATGTCCTAAACAGCACTCTAGCTTCAGAATCAGCCCTTAAGGTTTTTGGATCTGGCTAAAATGCCCATGAGATTTTCTCAGGCATGGAAAGCCAAGATACTGTGGCAATAAAATGACCTAAATGAAAGATCTCTGTGAGTGAGATCCCAGTGGAAAGAACAGGCCATCAAAGACAGAGATACCTTTCTCTGAAGGGAGGAGAGTACTTTCACTTTGACTATTATGGCCTTGTCTAAATAAGGTCAGAATTTGTGTTTTGTGAACTCAAGGGGTTTCCATAGCCTTGGCAGCTCATAACAAGGGCCTCAGGTGATTACTGATGTCATAAATAAGAGTGCCAATTGTTAAATCAACAATAGGAGTCACTGTGCAACTACTCCCCGTGTAGGATCTCTGTCCTTAATGAGATGTACTATGTGAATTAATGGCAAAATTACTACTCAAACAGTACTTTACACTTTGTGTTTCTGTGTGGGTGCAAACTGTTGAAATCTTTACTTAGTATATACTAAGTTGATCTTCTGTATATAAAGATAATTGAAACTAAATCTTGATGAAGAGTGGGATGGGAGAGTGAGTGGGAGATGGGATGGTTGCGGATGGGAGGGAGGTTATGGGGGGAAAAGCCGCTATAATCCAAAAGTTGTACTTTGGAAATTTATACTTATTAAATAAAAGTTTAAAAAAAGAGAATAAAAAAGAATGTGAACAAGAAGAGATGGAGATTTGGGGCTACTGTACACCAAGTCTCTCAAATGCAGTCAAAGGAAACACTAACATTTCTAATGGGTGCTTTCTTCTAAGTGCCTTACATGTGTATCCCATTGTATTAATACTAGTAACAGTATACTATTTGTTGTTATATTGCCATTATTAAATAAGTCAATAGAGTGCATCAATATTCAATTTATTCTACTGGTGGACCAAATAATCAAAGAAGGGATTTTGATTCCAATATCTGTCTCTTAGCCTCTATCGAGTATTTCTTCATTTTTTGATGTGTGAAATTTTAAAGCAGTCCTCACTGAGCATTTACTCTGACTAATCATAGATTGCAAAGGCACTTAATTTTAGGCTGCATGTTGCCTGTAGAAACATTGTCTTGAAAAGCTCATAATACAGTTTGACATTCTGAAAGGCATAGACAGCTCTAAGCTTAATACAATCAGTATGTGCTATGCATGCAGCTGCTCGTGACACCAACATCACTGATGGAAGTGCTAGTTGAATCCTAGCTGTATTGCTTATGATCCAGCTTCCTGCTAACATGTCTGGGAAGGCTGCAGAATATGGCCCAAGTGCTTGGTAACATGCTACCCCTGTGGAAGAACAGGATGGAATTCATGGCTCCTGGCTTTAGCATAGGTCAGACTTAGCTGTTGTAGGTAGCCATTTAGGGAGTGAACCAGCAGATGAAAACACTCTTTCTCTCTCTCTCTCTTTCTCAAATAAATTAATGAATCCTTTAAAAAGATTCTATTTTGCAAGAGGATTGTACTTGCTAAATGTAACCATGCTGTAATATAATATATTCACTATGCTACACTGAACTTGAAAATATTATATTGTTAAATGACAAGCATAATGAAGGGACATGGAGGGAGTTCATGCAGAAAACCATCTTTCCTGATCAAATAAAAATGAAGCAAATCTAACATTCAAGGTAAATAGCTGCCCATGCCTGAGCAGTCCCGGCTCCAGAAGAGTGCATGCCACAGCAAATTAGTGTTACTGACGAGGCAGACAGATGTGCCTGATAAGAGTCTCTGTGTGCAGATTTGATTGATTTCCAGGGAAAATCTACAGTGGATTTTAGATTTCTATTTCTGCTTGTTGAAAACAAAACAACAAAACTTGCATTGAGTGGACAAAAATCAGTTTAATATAAAAATGAATAATTGTTAAGGGCAGAATTTCACATTTTAATATGTAAAAGTCATATATAGGGTCTTAAAGGAAACCTGAACTTTCTGTTTTAAAAAATCTAAAGGGAATGAAAACAGCATAAGTTAGGGAAAAGAAAAAGTGGGGCTTTGTTATCTTAACAATTTGTGTAGTTCAGATAAAGGTGGATCTACTAGGCTTCACTTATTTCTTTTGTATAATTTTCATTCCTTACCATTTTCACGTCTTGTTAAATATTATATCCTTGTAAATAATTATACTGTGCTCCCTGATTGATACAATACTAAATTACTTTTATTCTGTTATTTTGTCTTTATCTCCGGTTGGCTATTCATGACCAAATTCTCATTATCATGTCATAGTTGAATAACTGAGGCCCAACCACAGAGAAATGTCCTGCATCACTCAAATCTGGGAGGACAGAGATCAGACTCTAATTCCCATGTGTTTGAAACCACAAGCCATGCTGTTTCACTTGCAGTACATTGCAAAGGTCAACACCGTACTCTTCCTGCACTTTGAGTATCTCTGTGCATTCAAAAGAGAATTCATTCTCCATTGAGAGTCCTGAAGGTCAATTGTATGAATTCTACACTTTTCCAAATTAATCTTTTTTTGAGATTTATTTATTTACTTGAAAGTCAGAGTTACACAGAGAGAAGTGGAGAGAGAGAGAGAGAGAGAGAGAGATCTTCCATCAGCTGGTTCACACCCCAGAGGGCAGCAACGGCTGGAGCTGTGCCAATCTGAAGCCAGGAGCCAGGAGTTTCTTCCAGGTCTTCCAGACGGGTGAGGGGCCCAAGGACTTGGGCCATCTTCCACTGCTTTCCCAGTCCTTAGCAGAGAGTTGGATTTGAAGTGGACCGGCTGGGACTCGAGCCAGCGCCCATATGGGATGCCGGCACTGCTGGCAGCAGCTTTACCTGCTATACCACAGCACCAGCCCCTCCAAATTAGTCTTAAGTTGTCTAGGAAGCATGCTAAATATAAGTAGAAGTGGAATTTAAATAAGTCTTTCAAAATCTAGTGCAGTTTACTGATTCTTCATATCTGCTGTCAATACTTGCCTTAATATTGTTTTTATGCCATTTTAAGTAGGTGGAAAAAAGTCAGAAGGCATCCTACAGAGTGATTCTTGGATTTCTGTCAAAGATTTTTCCAGAATGTAAGGTATCACAGCATTGGAAGGAAGTTTGCAAGCTTAATATTTAACTGGTTTGACTTCTCTTACAAGTGGTCTATACTGCAACACTACTCAGCTCCATATAAGAAGAGGGCCTGGGCACACAAGCAAACAGAAGGAAGATAATGTAAAGATAACAGGAGAAGCCAGCCACCTACAAGCCAGGAAGACAGACCAGGAATAGTTCCTTCCCTAGTGGTCCTCAGGAGGAAACAATGCTGCCAACAGCGTGATGCCGCCTTGAAGCACAGTCTTCTGAACTGTGACGCAATAAATGTCTATTGTTTAGGACACTAGTGTGTGGCACTTTGTAATGTCAGCACTAGCAAATGAATAAAATGTTCAAAGTGAAAATTTTTCCTGTGCCTCATCACAAATAAGAAGCATTCCGTTACAGCTATCTCACATACATGAATGTCCATTTCCAACAGCATACGGTTATGTTAGTGTTCCTATCGAAGGCAAACAAAATGTCAAAGTAACTTGAATAATATATTTTCATTTCTCTTTTGTTTTTATGTTTGAAATTTCTGTGCAAGCTTAATGGAAGCAATTAAAAATGCACACATAATACAAATGAGAAAAAATTGCTATTCAAATTGATGAATCAGAACAAAATAATCTTATACCTCACAGAAGGTTTGAAAATTTTATTCCAATCCAATATTACACAATGTTCTTGGCAGAAGACTGTACTTAATAAAAAGTACATGTTCATTTTTGCTATTCTAAAATAAAATACTATTTATAACATTGTACCATTTTTTATCATTAAAGACTGACATCCTAAATTTCTTTTGAAAGATGCTACTTAATCATCAATCAGATAGAAATAAATCCCTGGAAAAAAACAAATTTCTGAAACATAACTATACCATGAAGTAGCTTTTTTGAGTCACAAAACAGATGTGCATTTCAGAACTTCATGAATGCAACCATCCTCTTTTAGTGACTAAATCACTTTATAGGAAATATAAATATATCTTTTTTATTTTTGTTTTTTTTTTCTTTCTTTCTTTTTTTTTTTTTTTTTTTGACAGGCAGAGTGGACAGTGAGAGAGAGAGAGACAGAGAGAAAGGTCTTCCTTTTTCCATTGGTTCACCCCCTAATAGCCGCTGTGGCCGGCACACCGCACTGATCTGAAGCCAGGAGCCAGGTGCTTCTCCTGGTCTCCCATGGGGTGCAGGACCCAAGGACTTGGGCCATCCTCCACTGCCTTCCTGGGCCACAGCAGAGAGCTGGGCTGGAAGAGGAGCAACTGGGACAGAATCCAGCACCCCGACCAGGACTAGAACCCGGTGTGCTGGCGCCACAGGTGGAAGATTACCCTATTGAGCCACAGCACCTGCCAATCCTTGGTTATCTTAAACATAAATAATTTATTGTAAACTTAATTGATATACAATGGACTTGCATTAAACATATCCCACATTTCTTCATTAAGGAACCATGGCAGCCCTTCAGGATGGCCAATTACAACAATCATTTCTGTCCAGAACATTCTGCATTTGCAACCAAAAAAGCCTCCATCATGTTGCAATCTTTCAGGCTTACTTCCTGAGGGGGAACTCCGTAGGATTGGAACACGGACTCATCAGCAGCCAGGGATTTTTTGACCCCAAATTGTACTTCTCTTGTTAATTTTTTTTTTGTATGTTGCCTACTTTTTTAGATTTTTGATACCTATTTTTATTTTTATTTGAGAGCAGAGAAAGAGAGAAAATTCCAGTCTGCTAGTGCACTCTCCAAATGCCCACAAAAGCCAAGGTTGGGCCAGACAAAAACTGAGTGCCAAGAACTCAATACAGATTTTATGGGTGGCAGGAATTCAACTACTTGAGCCATCCCATATTGCCTCCCAGGATGAGAATTTACAGGATATTAGAGTTGGGAGTAGAGCAGGAACTCGAACACAGACACTCTGAGACGGGATACCAGCATCCCAAATAATTTCCTAACCATGAAGTCAAATGTGCGTATCACATGCTGTCTACTTTTATATTTAGTGACTATCATGGATCTTCTGTCTTCAAAATGACACTGTAATTTTCTCCTTTCATCTCCATACCCATGTATTCTGCAACTCATTGAGTAACTTTATTTGAATAGTTACTATGTAGGTCACAGTAATACAATATCTCTAAAATGACACTGTAATAATTTTACATACTTCCACATCCCAACTCAAAGGGTAAACATATTCTAGCCTTCCTCATCCTCCAGTGATTTGAGTATCACTAAATAGCACTGTAATTCACCTACTGTCAACACAATTAACCCTCACATACATCCAATTCCTTTTTTACTCTATTTACAAAATGCTAAAGAGGAAATATACTGTTTTTTTCTGACTTATTTTCTCATTTCAAAATCAACCTTTATAGTTTAATAGTCTGGATTAATATACCATTGAGGGTGTGTGTTTTGCCTTCCTTTCACATTAAAACTACACTGGTCTCGCCAAATGTGAAATGTGCTTTTCAGAAATGTCTGCATTCTCTCCTTGAAACTGCTGTCCACAGGATGAGTCCAATGTTCCTGATGAACCCAGTATATTATTTTATTATTTTTCATCATCTTTACTTTCATGTGCAGTAACTCCAACCCAGTAAACTCAATTAGACTTGACATCCTCATTGCTCTACGTAATCACCCTGTTTTCTCTCTTCAATACTGCTTCCTTCCATAAAATATTTCCCTGACTTTCCTCATCAGTAACTTAATCTGAATAACTTCTACACACCTTTTAGAACTCAGATTTGAAGTTTTATTTAAAATAAAATTTTTCCTGATTTTTTAACAGTGGATTTTATATTCCTACAAATTGTTCCACTAAGTACCTCATAGGTATTTAAACCATGACACTTACAGTTTGTTTTTTTTTTTTATGTTTTCAAATGCTTACTTACTTACTTATTTACTTATTTAAATGAGAGTGGGGAGGGAGAGATGGAGGAAGAGGAAAAGAGAGAGAGTAGGAGAGAGAGAAGCTGCTCCCAGCTGCTGGCACATTGCCCAAAATCAATAATGGCCTGGCCCTTGACAGCCTGAGCTGGGAGCGGACCAGAACGGAGAACTGAGCCGTGTCTCCCATATTGGTGATAGCAACTTAGCTTCTTGGGCCATCACCACTGCCTTCCAAATTGTGCATTTGCAATAAACTGGAGT
The DNA here is from genome assembly GCF_033115175.1 of Lepus europaeus. Taxonomy (NCBI): domain Eukaryota; kingdom Metazoa; phylum Chordata; class Mammalia; order Lagomorpha; family Leporidae; genus Lepus; species Lepus europaeus. The sequence goes on along the minus strand of NC_084839.1, from coordinate 10,968,765 downwards.
CAGATGCTAACAAGGCCAATATTTATGTTTATAGAACATATTCTGTAATTTAATCTTGGTCTTATTTCTCACTAAACAAACAAACAAACAAAAAACAAAAGCAAAAAAATCCTGCAAGGCATCAAACCCAGGCACTTTGACATTGGACTGAGGCATCTTAACCACCAAAATTTTTAAATGACAGTTTTCACATAGGAATCTCTCTCTAGCCTCTGATAATTCTATCTCCTATCCCAGATATTCTATTAATATTTCCTCCACATGCAGGAGAGCAGGGCTGAGTTTGATTTAATAATTACATTTAAAGAGTTTCAAAGAAATTGTATCCACAATGCATATGGTTTGTGAAGATTTGGCATGTTTTGAAAGAGTGTGCCCCTGAATATAGCCAATAGTATAAATTGTATAGGAACAAGAGAAAGGGACAGTGCTTGCAATGGAAAGTTAGGGAGGAAAAGTAGTGCAATTGAAGATGGAGGCATCTCATTTGATCCAATCAGCAAATTTAAATGATTCTCAGTGTTCCATGGGGATCCTGCCTTTGTTCCTTTGTTTCCTTAAAGACACTTCCAGCCAGCACAAATGTGTAAGCTGAAACTGTAGCAGAGATGAAGATAGGCATATAGGCTTGACATTGTGGTTTGACAGGATAATTGGACAGAAGTTTGGACTGAAAAAAATAGGATGCATAAAATGAAACATGGAAGGCCGGTGCCGCAGCTCACTAGGCTAATCCTCTGCCTGTGGTGCCGTAACTCTGGGTTCTATTCCTGACTGGGGAGCCGGTTCTGTCTCGATTGCTCCTCTTCCAGTCCAGCTCTCTGCTGTGGCCCTGGAGGGCAGTGGAGGATGGCACAAGTCTTTGGGCCCTGCACCCGCATGGGAGACCAGGAGGAAGCCCCTGGCTCCTGGCTTCAGATTGCTGTAGCACACCGGCTGTAGTGGCCATTTTGGGGGGTGAACCAACGGAAGGAAGACCTTCCTCTCTGTCTCTCTCTCTCACTGTCTAATTCTGCCTGTCAAAAAAATGAAACATGGAAAAGATACATTGAAGAATTTTAGAGCTCAGAAAGGGGACAAGAGAAGATGAGTGGATTCTGATCATTGGTAGGCGTATCTGAGTGCCAGGAGCCTGTGGTTCCTAGAAAACATGCCATAGTAAAGCACGTTTCCCAGTAACCCCAACCCCATGGTGTGTTGAAAGCATCAGATAAAAATGAAATTGCAGGAAATAAATATTGCCATATGTGGGTGATGTTAGACAAATTTGACCTTGTGAATTTCCTTTAACTTTCCCAAATTTATGTGAAATATCTTAATAATACTTAACAATAGTAGTAAGAGGTCATTTAAAAAGTGTGGGGAGAGCCGGCGCCGTGGCTTAACAGGCTAATCCTCCGCCTTGCGGTGCTGGCACACCGGGTTCTAGTCCCGGTCAGGGCGCCGGATTGTATCCCGGTTGCCCCTCTTCCAGGCCAGCTCTCTGCTATGGCCCGGCAAGGCAGTGGAGGATGGCCCAAGTGCTTGGGCCCTGCACCTGCATGGGAGACCAGGAGAAGCACCTGGCTCCTGGCTTTGAATCAGCGCGATGCGCCGGCCGCAGCGTCCATTGGAGAGTGAACCAATGGCAAAAAGGAAGACCTTTCTTTCTGTCTCTCTCTCTCTCTCACTATTACTCTGCCTGTCAAAAAAAAAAAAAAAGTGTGGGGAGGGGTCAGCATTGTGGTGTAGAGGGTAAAACTGCAGTCTGTCAACCAACATCCCATGAGGAGACCAGTTTGTGTCCCTACTACTCTGGTTTAGATCCAGCTCCCTGCTAATGATCTGGGAAAGCATCAGATGATGGACAAAGTATTTGGGCCCTTGCCGTCCACGTGCTGGAGATCTGGAAAAAGCTTCTGGTCATCTGGAAGTAAACCAGCAGATGAAAGATCTCTCCCTCCCTGTCTCTCTGTAACTCTGACTTTCAAATAAATAAATAAATAATGTTGAAAAAATAAAAAGTGTGGAGACATCTTGGTTTCAGAGCAAATATGAATGCTTTAATATTCTCCTCATTATCTATTGGGAAATTGAAAGCTATTAAAATTGACAAGTATGTCTCCTAATAGCTGGAGACAAACATCAGACTTTTGCCACATCAAGGGATAATGGTACCTTTGCTAAGGGCTTTAAAACCTGAACTGCTGTAATAATCCTCTATTTCCATCCTTTAGTCTATAATTCTGTTTTGACTCTAAATCACTCATCTGGTTTCATTCAATTAATTTATTTACATGGTGTTTTTTTTATTACTGTTATTGATTTTTATAAAAGAAAATCACTGCTGAAATATGGTTACTTAGTTTACTTTCATTTACCAAAGCAAGTTTTGGCCTTGGTGTGGCTTCTTCCAGCAAGAACAAGTAAAATCGATAAAACTTCTCCCCATAAAGCAAAAGTGGAAGACATTATGAAAGGAGCTATTTCAGTGCTCTGAGAATCTCTAAATGAGAGTTGGCTTGTTCCTGAGAAACTACTGAACTTTGGATAAGAAGAGAGGTTTTCAATCGAGTGAACTAGGGCTGAAGCAGGGAGCCAGAAGATCAATCCAGAGATTCCATGTGGGCAGTAGGAACCTCATTGCTTGAGCTAACACCTTTGACTCCCAGGGTCTGCAGTAACAAGAGCCTGGGTCAGCAGCTGGACCTGGACATCAAACTCAGGCACTCCTATATGAGACATGAGTGGCTTATCCTCTAAACAAAATGCCTGCTCCTAATTTGTCATTTAAAGCTGGTTCCCAGCAATGGAGTTGGGAACAAACCATAATTAAGACAAGCTGCAAATGCAATCTGACTAGAAATAATAAAAACTATTAAGTCCAATAAAGAGCAGGGTGATCAAATTAGAAGTCTCAGTGTCAAGATGGTTGAGTTCTACTTCAAAAGCTTATACTCAGCAGCTGAGCAATTTGAGGTATACCAGATAATCCCCTTGCTCCATTTGCAGTGCCATGCAATGCTCACTTGCAATATTGCATTTTGTTTGAAAGGATTCAGTCTACACTTCTGGCACTCTATGTTTCAGTTCACACATTCAGGAACTTCCCAAAAGTAACAATCTCTTCCTTGGCACATTGTCTCCAAATTGTGTGTAGGAGACAACAGCTTATTTGCCAAAATAAAACAAAACAAAGCCTCAAATAAACCTACTCATTCATTATTCAAAAAAGTATCATAGGTCTTTGTAAATAAATTCCCTTCCTCAAAATATTTAATAACATTTACTTTAAAATCAACCCAAATTTATTATTTATTACACATCATAGAACTGCATTATTTGAATGGAAATATTAGAGATTCTTAATAAAAACTGTCAAATTTTTATAACAGAATAAGACTAGATAATTACAAAAATGATTTTCTGTATACCCTACATGTAAGCTATTTATAGCTACGTTTGGATGTGTCATACTCAATAAAATAGAGAAGATAGGAGATATATACTTTTAAAAACATATGAACCTCAGGATGTTTATCTTTGGAAGTGTCCGACAAAATTAAATTCAAGAATGACTTAATTCAAGTCTCAAAAATATTTCAGTTCAGCAATTATTTCACACAACATATTTTACCTGCTCTAACACTCTATGATGGCAGATTCTGACCAAACTATCATTAAGAAAGAGTGTGAATATAGGAATTGGTTACTCATGAAATCATGAAACTTCAGAGAGTATCAATAAGCCTTTCTGTGGAGCAATTATGCAGTCTCATTGATTAGGAAATTAATATGTGCATGTACTACTTAAATTTGTTTTATAATTCAATCTATTATTCTATTTTTAAAATAGATTAAGAGTGAGAGCAATAGCAAGAGAGTGCTCATTCAATAAACCAGAATAATCTGGAAATGTGGTCAGAACTACTCAGAGAACTACCACAGACCAAATATTAGGAACAGTAACAGCTGATTTGTTCTAGGGTCATTTGGATGAGGTTAGAATATTTAAGAGGAGCCTAACATATTTTAATCACACACTTCCCCAGACAAGTAAGTACCCATACCCTTCTATTTGCCAGTCCTTATTGGATCCATTAGAAGTAGTTCTCAGTTGATGACTAAAACCAGGATTAAATGATGAATTGAAACAGTTCAGGTAATGGAAATATATAGTGCAGCCAAACATAAAGATAAATTTTCTCATTATATGCTACCCAATGTACATATGCATGCATTCTTTAAGAGTCTGAATAGGTTATAATTTAACATCTATGGACATTCATAAATGCTGTTATACTATTTCACTTTGAATTATTGCCAATTTATGTACCTGAAATTAAAGAAGCTCAATTGAAAAAGAAATCATCTCTTGAGTGTTGCAGAGTATATCATAGCTTTTCCAATGAAATAAAATGAAACAAAGCAAACAAATTCACAACAGAAAAGCATAATCAAGTCTCTTACATAACATACATATTTTTAGTCCAGAGTTGTCAATAATTGGAAGGCCTACCTTGTAACATTTTCTAGCACACACACACACACACACATACACATTACCACATTACCCCCAAGATAAGCCATTGACTCTAACCCTGTTAATTACTTAATGGTATTTGTTTTTCTTGTGTTTGTTTTGTCTCAGGAAAAGCAGCCCTCAGGCCATCGCATCATATTCAACTATAATAAATGTTTTCTTAACTTTTGTTTTTAATTCATTTTTGTAAATATTACTGAGCACAGTTTTTTACTATTGATTAAGCCCAGGAGATTCAAAGATGACTTTTGAATGGACTTTTCCATTGCTGGTATAATGAGGGAGACAACATCACATTACAGGAATTTCCATACCAAATGATAAGCTCCATGTCTAAAATATCTATGAGGAGGAAAAATTCAAAGGATTGCTTCACCAAATAAGGGCTTGGAGAAAGAGCTCCAGCTTGGGCACTCAAGCTTAAACTTGGTAAATTACTAGGTTTACTTATGCTTAAAAAAATTGAGAAAGTAAGTACAGTATTTACAACAAAGGAAGCTGAATAATCTGATGTCAGAGGATGTTTTTTTTTTTTCTACAGGCGTCAGGGCAACTGTAAATCTCTGACTTACAGGAGAGAATAGCATTTAAGACATAGAGCAGTAAGGAATGAAAGTGGGTAGAAAGGCAGAAACTAGGCTATTGGAGCTTTGTGCACCTTTTAAGTTTATCCATTATCTCAAAGCCAACAGAAAGGCATAGGAGAAATTAAACCTTGGGTGATGTTAGGTAGGTCACCTTGATCAAATCTGTGAGGATGAAGTATTGTGAAGACCAAGGTCCACCAGAGTAGGAACATGAGTCTCCAGCAAAAACTGGGATAGTAATAATCTGTTAATTCTAAAATTCCTCCCCTTATTATGTACCTGAAATTAAAAAAATAAAAACTCAATTGAAAAAGAAATCATCTCTTGAGTGTTACAGAGTACATAATAGCTTTTCCAATGAAATGAAATAAAACAAAGCAAACAAATTCACAACAGAAAAGCATAATCAAGTCTCTTAAATGACATACATATTTTTAGTCTCCCCTGCCTATGTTTTTAAAAAAAGTCTTTAAAATAGTAGTTGTGCCCATATAATAGTTTCTTACGTGTTTTATAGTGATACATTTCCAGTCTGTGTCTCTGATTAATATAGAGTGGCATTTTGACTATACCTAATCCACTTGAATAGGTCATCAATGACAACCAGAATCATATGGATAGATGTTATATAAAGTGCTCTGTCATAACCTACATACTCTGCAGGCTGGAATAAGAGGCCTTTACTCTCAGATTTATGGTTGGCTCATATATTTTAGAAAGTTAGTCTTGCTCAACCTCATAAGATTTAGGCTGTGTGTGAAAATCACTTATCCAGAACATTTATACAGCTTTCTGAAAAGTTCAAACTACTACTCACATAGCTATCTCTTCCTGCATAAAGAGAAATCATCAGGAACAGTTCCCCAAATGGCAAAGTGCCACAGGTGCTTGTCTGTGTTTCTTCTTGAAATCTAGAGATTTAAAATGATCGCAATGACTTAGTCATTCTTTCATCTATTTAGTCAACCACTGGCTAATTACATTTATTTATCTGGGAAAAAAGTAGATGCTCATCTCTGTACCACAATTTTCTAGGTGCTTAGAAAGCCAAGATGGAAACTCCAAACTGCCTAAAGAACTCCAATAATTCATTAATAATAGAGTTCTGGACCTTCTTTGTCATTGTTCATATTCAAGACAAAAATAACCTTGAAGAATGTCCATATATACATTAGAAATTTGCTATAAGAAAATCATTACATATGTAACTCCTATTACGCATTTTAGTAATCCTCGCCTTTTGTCTGTTTTGATGATGCTATCCTACCAGCCCTGCACAAATGAGTTACTGTCTCAGTATCTAAGTTTTGACCAACGGATAGTTTAAAACATACAATTTATTGTACTTGGTCTCAGTTTTAGTATCTTGAGACTGGAAGTTGAATTAAATAAAAAATAGAAAAATGTCTGGTGTTCTACAAAATACTAGTATTTCATTTATGTCTATAGTGTCAAACTTCATACTCACAGTTTTATGAGTAATAGATTATTGTACAAGCTGATAGGTGAATAAGTGAATAGTTTTAAGAAGTCACTAAGATTACACATATTGGAGAGGCTGATTGTAAATACAGATGCCTTGTACTATGGAAGTTTGACCATGGTGTCTGTGACCCTAGTTTTTATGTTAATTTTATCCAGTTGAAACTTTTGGTTCCTTAAAAAAAATTCTGAATCTTTATTTATCATTGTGTTAACCTCATTATTATTGATAACAGACACTGAACTGAAGATTTCTCTAATTATATTCATCAGTTACATGACACCGTATAATTATAACATATTTTAGCTAAACAGAACTTCCTATCAACACAGTCATATAGTAGAAATCAGAGAAATTAAAAATACGTAGAGATGGATGACCACAAACCACAACATAGCAAAACCAATGTAGCACAAAGAAAATGATCCTTAAAGGAAGCATTTGATGCTTATATTTAAAAAACCAAAAAGGAGGCTGTCATTGTGATGTAGTTTGTTAAGCCTCCCATATGGGAGCTGGTTTGAAACCTTGCCGCTCCACTTCCTATCCAACTCCCTTGTAAAGTGCCTGGGAAAGCAACAAAAGATGGTCAAAATTCTTAGGCCCCTGCACCCACGTGGAAGACCTAGAAAAAGTTCTGGGCTCCTAGCTTCATCTGGCCCAGTCTGAGCTGGGTCATTTGGAGAGAGAACCAATGGGTAGAAGACCTTACTTTATATCACTTCACCTTTCTTTATCTGTCTATTAAATAAATAAAAAATAAATCTTAAAAAAACTAAGACAAAAAAAAAAGCTCAAAAATCAACAACCAAACTTGAAAAATTTAGGCTTTAAAAAGAAAACAATAACCATGATAAGCAGGACAAAGAGAAAAATTAAAGTGAGTCAAGCATTAGAGTGCAGTGGGTTAATTTGATGCTTGGGAAGCCTAAATCCCAAATCAAAATGCTGGTTCCAGTCCTGATTTCTCTGTGCACCTGATTCAGCTTCCTGCCAATATGCCTAGGAGGCAGTGGATGATGACCCAAGTACCTGGGTCCCTAATAACCTATGTGGAGACCTACATGAAGTTCCCAGCTTCTGGATTAGGCCTGGCCCAGCCTTGCCTGTTGCAGTAATTTGAGTAGTGAACTAGTGGGTTCAAAGTCCTCTCTCTCAGTCTCTCTCCTCACCTCTGTCTCTCTGTCTTTCAAATAAATAAATGTCTTTTAAATAAAGAAAAAGAAAATAATGACTATTACAGATCACACAAAAGAATCAGAAGATGGACAAAAATACAGAAAAAATCTGTGGGTTCCTTGAAAAGATTAATGCAATTAAGAAGCCTAGAAGGACTGAAAAATAATGTATCATAAACACAAGTACATTTGACATACTTATACTGACTTATCTGAGAGTGCTATGAACAACTTTGTTCTAACAAATTGGATAGACTAGATGCAAAGGACAAGAACAGTGAGACCAAATAAGAAGAAAATGGAAAAATCTAAATAGATCTATAACTATAAAGGAGACTGAAGCAGTAATCAAAAAAAACTCTCAATAAAAAAAGTCCCAGGTCTGATGGATTTATAAGTGAATTCTACCAAGCCTTTAAAGACAAGCTAATATCAAACTTTACTAAATGTTTCCAAAAATCTAAGAGGAGGAAATATTTTCTAATTCATTCCATGAGGCTAGCATTGCTCTGGTAAGACAGACACAGGGGAAAAAATTCCTTATCAATATTTAGGCAGAACCCTCAAGAACTACTAGCAAAACAAATCCATTGATAACATACTAAAAAAAACATATACAATGGCCAAACAGATTTAATCATGAATACAAGGATGGTTCAATGAATGAAGATAGATCAGTTTAATAGACTGGATTAATAAACAAAAAAAGATCATCTCAATTCATGCAGAAAAAATGAAAAAAATCACTATCTTTTCATGAGATAAACAAATAAGCTAAGAATTGAAAAAACTAGGGTCAGTGTCACGTGGCAGTGTGTTAAGCCACTGGCTGCAAAGCTAGCATCCAATATGGATACCAGTTTGTGTACAGGCTTCTGTTTCATCTCCCTGCTAATGCTCCTGGGAAAGCATTAGAACATGGCCCAATTACCTGGGAACCTGCCATCATATGAGAGAACCAAGTGAAGCTTCTGGCTTTGATCTGGCCCAGCCCTGGACTTTGCGGCCATTTGGGAAGTGAAGCAGAGAATGGAAGATTTTACATAAATAAATAAATCTTGTTAAAAAGTATTGAAAGAAACTGGCTTAAAATAATAAAATTATATCTGAAAAACACAGTGAGCATTATCATCAATGATGAGGGATTGAAAGATTTTCCTCTGACAATGCCTGTTTTCACCAAGTCTATTCCATATATCATTGGAAAAGTTTGCCACAGTAATTAGACAAGGAAATAATGATAGCCATACAAAACATAAAAATGAAGTATCTTTCTTTGCAGAAGATAAGGTATTAAGTATAGAAAACTTTATGAACTCCCCCATATACACCTTCTTAGAAAAAATAATAAATTCAGCAAACTAGGAGGATACACAGGAATCATTTGCATTTCTGTATGTCAAACAATGAACAACCTGAAAAGGAAAATACAAAAGCAAGTATATTTATAATTGTTTTAATAAGAATAAAATACTCAGAAATTAACTGAACCAAGAATATAGAAGGCATGTATGATGGAAAATCAAAACTCTACTTAGGGAAATGAAAGAAGATATAAATAAGTGGAAACATATCCATGGCCATGAACTTAACCATTTAACATGGCTAAGATATCATTATTATTCAAAATTAATGCAGGTGTTTTGTGTAGTGGATAGGATACCAGTTGGAATGCCCACATCACATACTGAAGTGTCTGGATTCACAGCCTGCCCCATTTCCAATTCCAGCTCTCTGTCAATGCACACCATGGGAGGCAGGAGTTGGTGGTTCAAGTATCTGTGTCCCTGACATCCACATGAGACTCAAATTGGATTTTCAGCTCTGGACTTCGCAGTGGCCCAGCCCCAGATATTCATTTGTGGAGCGAGCCAGCAGATGAGTTTCTCTTCCCCTCTCTTTTAAAAATTGAATTAATTAATTAATTAATCAATTAGCTAACCAGTTACTGTGGCCATTGTTGTGGTGTACTAGATTAAGCCACTGCTTGCTAGCCCAAACCCCAGATCAGATTGCTGTTTCAAGTCCAGCTGCTCCACTTGTGATCTACCTTCCTGCTAATGCACCTGGGAAAGCAGTGCAAGATTTCCCAAGTACGAGGGCCCCTGTCAACATGTGAGAGATCATTGTATCAGGATGGAGTTCATGTCTCCTGCCTTCAACCTGCCCCAGACCTAGCTGGTGCAGCCATTTGAGGAAAATTAGAAATGGAAGCTCTCTCGCTCTCCCCCCTCCCTTTTCTTTGTCTCTCTCCCTCTTTCTACCATTTATCTTTCAAATATAAACAAATGAATCCTAAAAAATACTAAGCAAAAATATCTACATATTTAATGAAATCTCTATCAAAATCTCAAAGACTGTTTTGTGGAGATGGAAATATCCAAAATAAATCAATATGGACTGCCAAGAGACTGTAAATAAGGAAAACAATGTTGAGAAAAAAAACTAAAAAGCTCATGATTCTTTATTTCAAACTTACTACAATGCTACAAAACTCAGAGAAGCATGGTGGTGGCATAAAGACAGGCATAAAGACATAAACGATTTTTCAAAAAGTGTGTGGAAATAGAATTAAAAGATCAATTTATATTTATTTTGATATAAAAGCCTGTACACAATATGTACATACTTGAATAGACCAATGTAATGTAACAGAGAGCCCCAAAATAGACACATATATGTGAGTATATGGACAAATGATTTTTTTTTCTTAAAACATTTTTTTAAGGATTTGATTAGTTTGAAAGGGAGAATGACAGAGAGAGATGAAGTTAAAGGAGAGAGGAAGAGAGAAGACCACCCATCTAGTAGTTCACTCCCCAAATGGCCACAATGGCCAGAGCTAGACCAGACTGATACCAGGAGGCAGGAACTCCAGCCTGGCTCCCTCCATGGGTGCCAGGGTCCAAGTACTTCTGTCATCGTCTGCAGCAGTCTATGAGCATCAGCAGGAAGCTGGATGGAAAGCGGAGCAGCCAAGACTTGACCTGGTGCTCTGGTCTGGGATGCATGTTCTACAGCCAGCAGCTTAACTTACTGTGCCACAACACCTGCCATGACTTCCACTATGATTTTACTACGATTTTTACCATGGATGCCTACACCATTCAATAGGAAAAGGGCAGCCTTTTCAGCAATGGTGCTATTAAAACCAGATATCCACACACAGAGGAATGAAGTTTCATATGTACCTAACACTGTATACAGAAATTAACTAAAAATGGATCAAATACCTAAAACTATAAGATTCTTAAAAGAAAAGAAATAGAAAAGTTTCATGACGCTAACTGGGCAATGATCTTAGATATAAAATCAAAGGCATAAGCAATGAAATAAAAAATAAAAAAAGAAATTTCACTTAATTAAAAAAAATATATTTTGGGGGCCAGCATTGCGGCATATCAGGTAAAGTTGGCGCCTGCAACATCAGCATTCCACATGGGCTGTAGTTACTGACTTGGGTGCTCCCTTTCTGATCCAGCTCCCTGTTATTGGCCTGGGAAAAGCAGCAGAAAATGGCCCAAGTGCTTGGGCCCCTGAACCCACATGGGAAGCCTGGAAGAAACTCCTGGCTCTTGGCTTTGGCCTGGCTCAGCCGTGGCCATTGCAGCCACTTGGATAGTTAACAAGCAGATGGAAGATTTATTTATTTATTTGAAAGTCAGAGTTTCCCAGAGAGAGGAGAGGCTGAGAGAGAGAGAGAGAGAGAGAAAGAGAGAGAGAGAGAGAGAGAGGTCTTCCATCCAATGGTACACTCCCCAGTTGGCTGCAATGGCCGAAGTCAGGAGCCAGGAGCCAGGAGCCAGGAGCTTCTTCCGGGTTTCCTACATGGATGCAGGGGCCCAAGGACTGAGGCCATCTTCTACTGCTATCCCAGGCCATAAGAGACAGCTGGATTGGAAGTGGAGCAGCCAAGTCTTGAACTGGTGCCAGTGTGGATGCTGGTATTTCAGGCCAGGGTGTTAACCTGATGCACCACAGCACCAGCCTCTATGGTGTTATTTTAAAACTTTTGTCAGATAACTGTGCCATTTCTGTGACCTTCTCTCAGAATTCATTGTCTTTGTAACATTCATTTCATTCTCTCTGATTCATGGAATGGCTGACTTTTCTGTTGATACTGGATATGTTGGGTATTTTTTGTGAGGCTTTGTATCTTATTCAAGCTGGCTGTGTAAGGTTCCTTTTCCCGATATTTCTCTTACATGGAAACATGTGGGCAGTGGAAGCCCAGCTTTACCCATTGGAACCAATGTCAAAGTGGGAGCCCGTCATTTCTGCTGGGTGTGATGGGATTCCTTACCCCACACTGGACCGCCACTGACACTAGGTAGACTGGGAGGAAGTGGAGTGCCTTGATAAGGCTGTTCACCAGTCCTCACTGATCTGGAGGTGCTGAGCAGACATGGAGGACACACTCTCACTAGGACTTTCTGAAATTATCCAACGAGAGAGGGGAGAGGAAATGCAAGATTGTTGGATGAGGGTGGAACTATAGTCTCCACTAACCCCTAAGTTGAGGGGGAAGGGCTTGGTACCACTTAGCAGGAATTAAAATTCTCACTCTCTACTTGGCCACCACGGAAACCACCCAACTATAATGTTGGGGGTCTCGGGGTACTTGTTCAGCCTGGTGACAGCAGAAGGGTAAGCTTCTCACTCAGTCCATGCAGACAGGATTATGGCCATTTTTTTTTTTCCTATCTCATTTTGCTGTAATAAAACAATGGTTGTTTAAAAAATAAGTTTTTTTTCTTGGTGCTAGTCTTTCTTTTCTGTCATCGTTGGCTACAGAGTACAGACTTAGGTTGTGATGGCTTTTCTTTATGTTGTATTTTTTTCAAACCCACTAGTATTTTTAGGTTTAGATAAGAATTTAGGTAAGGAGTTAAAGAGAAAACTCATAGAACTCAGAACCATTTTGTTCCTTTTGTCCTATAGTCCCTTGTCGGGTGACCTATTCTCTACATCTTTTGGAGTCTCGTGTTTGTTTTACACAGGAGGCTAAGGATTTGGGTTTTGAAATTTATCTGGAAGTTATTTTACTGTTACTTGAGTGTTTTATACAGTACCTCACAGTCATTATATTAATTAATCAATTGAGGGGGTTAAAATCAGTATGCATGAAAAAAATGAGACATCTACATGCAAAAGAATGAGTTTGACCCTGTTATTATACCATATACAAATATTCACTGAAAATGATCGGAAACCTAAATGCAAGAGCTAAAACTATAAAACTCTTAGAAAAAATATGACCCCATTTTCCTGGCATTGTATTTAATGATGATTCCTTGAGTATGACAACAAAAGCAATACAGCCAAAGAAAATATTCATTAAAACATATCAAAATGTAAAATTCTTTTGTATCAAAACTCACATAATTACAAGACAACTCATTAAACGAGAGAAAATATTTGCAATTTTTGTAATAAAGGACTAATCTCCAATATATTATTTTCAAAGAATAACTACAATACAATAACAAAAAAACAAACAAACTATAAAATTTCATCCTAGAAACTGAATATACATTTATCTGAAAAAGACAAATGATCAAAAAACACATAAAAATGACCAATACACACGTAAAAACATATTCCACATCATTAATCATGGTAGTAATGCAAACTGAAATCACAAGGATTTTCTATCTTGCAACCAAAATGATGGTTGGGGCTGGCACTGTGGTGCAAAGGGTTAAGTTGCTGACTGCAGCATTCGAATCCCATATAGGTGTTGGTTCCAGTCCCTGCTGCTCCACTTCTGATCCAGCTACCTGCCCATGCGCCTGGGAAAACAGCAGAGGATGGCCTAAGTGGGTGCGCCCCTGTACCCATGTGGGAGACATGAAGGAAGCTCTTGGCTCTTGAGTTCAGTCTCACCAGCTCCAGCCATTACAGCCATTTGAGCAATGAATCAGCAGATGGAAGTGCTCTCTCTCTCTCTGCCCCCACCCTCTTCTTAACTTTGTCTTTCAAATATATAAATAAATCTCAAAGGGGAGAGAGAGAGAGAGAGAGAGAGACGAGTCAGCATTTTCAAAAAAGTAAGTGTCTGTGAAGTTGTGGAGCACTTAAAATTCACGTACATCATTGGTAGCGATGTAAAATAATGCAACTATTATGAGAAATATTATGGTAGCTCTTGTAAACACTAAAACATAGAATTGTTATGTGACTATTTGATATACTTCTTGGATATACAATCAAAGAAATGGAAATCAGAGTCTCTAAGAGATATTCATGTACTCATGTTCAAAGTAATATAAAGTAATAACCAAAAGAGGGAATATCTCAAGTATTCATTGGCAAATAAATGGGTAAGCAAATTGTGGTACATACCTACAAAGGGATATTATTAAGCTGCGAAAAGATAGGAAATTTGCGCACACACACACACACACACGTAAATCCTTTTTCTAGTCATCACCCATCCTCATCTCTCTACCTTTGGCTTACTGCGGAGCACAAACAGGTTGAAATAAAAAAGTACTACCTCTGTTGTCCCATCTTTCTCTTTCCTTTAATATAAGTACTTAAGTATTGACTGGTACAGTCTAGTAGCAAAAGCAAGAAAAGCGGCAAAGGCTTCCTTGGCTGTCTTTGGTGGAGATAGCAGCCTTCTGTGTGAAAAGCCTGGAATTTCAGCAGCTTTCCTTGGGCTCGCTTTGAGTGCTGTCAAACTTGCATGCAAAACAGGTCTATGGGATTCTATTTTCATGAGACATTACGAACAGTGTGCAAATGAGCCAGCCAGAAATGTCAGCAGACACCCTTGCTGTGCATATCCCTCGGCTTATTCTCATAATCCATAGCACAACATATAGTCTGTTAACTAAGGATGGAATGATAGATAGTATATCAGATTGCTTTTAGTGTACTTAGGTACTGGCAATTAAGGTACCTTTAGATTAACAGCATGGAAACCACCTAAACAGAATTGTTTGGATGCTCTGCAAATCATCTGAAAACAACTCAGATTTCAGAAAAATGTTTTTGACACAAGTGATATTTAAATGTCAGTCAAAGCCTGAGTAGGAGGACGCTTGAAGGACATGAGTGAGAGGGAGGGACTATTTTAAAGAGAGTGAATGGCATGGATTTTTCTCTCCCAACAAACTTTGTCTCATATACAGTTGCTGTATTTCTTTTCTTTTTTTAAAAAAAGATTTATTTATTTATTTGAAAGAGTTATACAGAGAAAGAGGGAGAGACAGAAAGATAGATAGATCTTCCATCCACTGGTTCACACCCCAGATGGCTGAAATGACCAGTGTTGGACAAGGCCAAAGCCAGGAGCCAGGATCTTCTTCCTAATCTCCCATGTGGGTCACAGGGATCCAAACACTTGGAACATGTGCTGCTGCTTTTTCCAAACCATTAGCGTGGAGCTAGATCAGAAGTGGAGTGGTCATGACACAAGATGGTTCCCTACCAATGATGGGATGCCACTTTGCAAGTGACAGCTTTACCCACTACGCTACAACACTGCTCTGCCCACTCCCATATGTCTTTCCTACACAAGAGAGAGCAAGAATGAGTGAGTGAGATAGGGAGGAAGAATTATAAGGCATTGAATTCTTTGTGGTCTGTTTAGTTCTTATATGTTGAACTTTTTATTTGATGGAGCATTAAGATTTTGACTATATTGTAAACTAAAAAATGTTATCTCAAAAGGACTGATTAATGCTATTAATTAAAAATATTTATGCAGCAATATAAACACAAGTGTGATATAATCATGAGGAGATCTAAAATGAGAATCAAAAAAAAAAAGTTCTAAAATGAGAATCATTACGGTTGGATCTTACAGAGCTACATGGAAGCACAAGATAGGGACCCAACTCCTTGAGCCATCATCTGCTTTATTCCCAGAGTACACATTACAAAAAAATCTATATTCAAAGTAGAGCCACTATTCAAACCCAGACACTCAGATATGGGATGCATTTATCCTGCAATGTCTTAGCCATGACATCAACCATCCGTTCTGTATCTTTGATTACATATTTTATGTAGAGGCAGACATTGTGAGGCAAGAAGGTAATCCCAGATACTCTGCTTCCAATTCAGTGTCTTCCTACTGCACCCTGGAAGAGAATAGTTCAAGTGCTAGGGCACCAGGATCCTGTCTGAGACCTAACCCAATCTGAGATGCTGTGGGTGCTTGGCAAGTGAACCAGTGCATGCTAGGATACTAGATTTCTCTCTCTCTCTCTCTCTCTCTCTCTCTCTCTCTCTCTTTCTTGTAGATGAAAATAAATAAATACACATTAACAATAAAATAAATATCGCATGTCTATATGAACAAGTATTCATGCTCTAAATCTACAATGAAAATATGCTGGCAATGTAGAAAGATTTCTCAGAAAACCTAATATTTAAATTGTCTTCTAATGATGTGTATAATTTGAATACACAGAGCTGTTGGATTCTTGCAGACTGAATGAGAATGCGACCAAAGACAGAACTCAAAACTAAACACTCAGATATGCTATGCAGCTTTCCCAAGCAGCATCTAAACATTGTGACATCCTCTGTCTCTGTTGTATATATCCTCAATTTTATTGTGAAAGCATCTTTGGACCCAGAGATATTTTGCAGTATGTAGTGTAATGTGTCAACATTTTCCTGATGTAAATAAATTGATCTTTGTTTCTTAATTACTTGAAGGTTTATCATTTTTTAATTTAATTTTTATTTAGTAAATATAAATTTGCAAAGTACAGTTTATGGATTACAATGGCTACCCCCCCATAATTCCCTCCCACTCACACCTCTCCCATCTCCCACTCCCTCTCCCATTCCATTCACATCAAGATTCATTTTCAATTATCTTTATATACAGAAGATAGATTTAGTATATATTAAGTAAAGATTTCATCAGTTTGCACCCACACAGAAACATAAAGTGTAAAATACTGTTTCAGTAGTAGTTATAGCATTACTTCACATTGGACAACCCATTAAGGACAGATCCCACACGAGACAAAAGTACACAGTGACTCCTGTTGTTGACTTAACATTTTGACACTTTTGTTTATGGTGTCAGTAATCTCCCTAGGCTCCAGCCATGAGTTGCCAAGGCTATGGAAGCCTTTTGAGTTCGCTGACTTTGATCTTATTCCGATAGGGTCATAGTCAAAGTGGAAGTTCTCTCCTCCCTTCAGAGAAAGGTACCTCCTTCTTTGATGGCCCTGTTCTTTCCACTGGGATCTCACTCCCAGAGATCTTTCATTTAGGTCTTTTTTTTTTTCCCAGAGTGTCTTGGCTTTCCATGCCTACAATACTCTCATGGGCTCTTCAGCCAGATCCAAATGCCTTAAGTACTGATTCTGAGGCCAGTGTGCTATTTAGGACATCTGCCATTCTATGAGTCTGCTGTGTATCCCACTTTCCATGTTGGATCATCCTCTCCCTTTTTGATTCTATCAGTTAGTATTAGCAGACACTAGTCTTGTTTGTGTGATCCCTTTGACTCTTAGACGTATCAGTGTGATCAATTGTGAACTGAAATTGATCACTTGGACTAGTGAGATGGCATTGGTACATGCCACCTTGATGAGATTGTATTGGAATCCCCTGGCACGTTTCTAACTCTACTGTTTGGGGCAAGTCAGCTTGAGCATGTCCCAAATTGTACATCTCCTCCCTTTCTTTTTCCCACTATTATATTTAACAGGGATCACTTTTCAGTTAAAATTTAAACACCTAAGAATAATTGTGTGTTAATTACAGAGTTCAACCAAAAGTACTAGAACAAAAAAAATACTAAAAAGGATAAATTATTACATTGTACATCAACAGTCAGGACAAGAGCTGATCAAGTCACTGTTTCTCATAGTGTCCATTTCACTTCAACAGGTTTCTGCTTTGGTGCTCAGTTAGTTGTTGCCAATCAGTGAGAACATAGGATATTTGTCCCTTTGGGACTGGCTTAATTCACTCAGCATAATGTTTTCCAGATTCTTCCATCCTGTTGCAAATGACCGGATTTCATTTTTTTTGACTGCTGCATAGTATTCTATAGAGTACATGTCCCATAATTTCTTTACCCAGTCTACTGTTGAAGGGCATTTGGGTTGGTTCCAGGTCTTAGCTATTGTGAATTGAGCGTCAATAAACATTAAGGTGCAGACAACTTTTTTGTTTGCCAATGTCTGGTAGAATTCAGCAATGAATCCATCTGGTCCTGGGCTTTTCTTTTTTGGGAGGGCCTTTATTACTGCTTCAATTTCTGTCTGAGTTATGGGTCTGTTTAGGTTTTCTATTTCTTCCTGATTCAATTTAGGTAGGTTGCTTGTGTCCAGGAATCTATCTATTTCTGATAGGTTTCCCTGTTTGCTGGCATACAAGTCCTTGTAATAATTTCTGATGATTCTTTTTATTTCTGTGGTGTCTGTTGTTACGTTTCCTTTTTCATCTCTGATCCTATTGATTTGGGTCTTTTCTCTTCTTTTTTTAGTTTGTTGGGCCAATGCAGTGTCAATTTTGTTTATTTTTTCAAAAAAAACAGCTCCTCGTTTGGCTGATTTTTTGTAATGTTTTCTTTATGGATTCAATCCTGTTGATTTCTTCTCTGATTTTAATTATTTCTCTTCTCCTACTAGCTTTGGGTCTGGTTTGCTGCAGATTTTCTAGATCCTTGAGATGAATTGAAAGCTCATGTATTTAGTGCCTTTCCAATTTCTTGATGTAGGCACCTATTGATATAAACTTTCCTCCTAACACTGCTTTTGTTGTATCCCATAAGTTTTGGTAAGTTGTGCTGTTATCCTCATTTACTTCCAGAAAAGGTTTGATTTCTCTTTTGATTTATTCTATGACCCATTGTTCATTCAGGAGCATGTTGTTCAATCTCCATGTGTTTGCATATGCTGTAGGGATTCCTGAGTGGCTAATTTCCAACTTCATTCCTTTATGGTCTGAGAAGCTGCATGGTATGATTCTAATTCTTTTGAATTTGCTGAGACTTGCTTTATGGCCTAGTATGTGGTCAATCCTAGAGAAGGTTCCATGTACTGCTGAGAAGAATGTAAATTCTTTCTGTGTAGGATAAAAAGTTCTGTAGATATCTGTTAGGTCCATTTGAGCTATAGTGTCATTTAAATCTACTGTCTGCTTGTTGATCTTCTGTCCTGTTGATCTGTCTATTTGTGAGAGTGGAGTATTAAATTCCCCCATTACTACTGTATTGGGGTCTAAGTCTCCCTTTAAGTCCCTTAACAAGTCTGTTAAATAAGCTGGTGCCCTGCAATTAGGTGCATATACATTGATAATCCTTATATCTTCCTGTTGAATGGATCCCTTAATCATTATATAATGCCCCTCTTTGTATCTCTTAACAGTTTGTGTTAAAGTTTATGTTGTCTGATATTAAGATGGCTATGCCCGCTCTTTTTTCATTTTTGTTGGCATGGTATATCTTTTTCCAGCCTTTCACTCTCAGTCTGTATGCATCTTCATTGGAAAGATGTGTTTCTTGTAAGCAGCAGATAGATGGGTTTTGTTCTTTAACCCAATCAGCCAATCCATGTCTTTTAACTGGAAAGTTCAGGACATTAACGTTCAATGTGACTATTGATAAGTGGTAACTTTGCCCTGCCATTTGCCAAAGATATTTTCTAATTTATGCTTTGAATTCCCTGTGATCTTTTGCTGTGAGGTTCCCTTCGTTTACCTTCTTTCATATTGATGTCCGTGTTTCTGAATTTCTGTGTGTAACACATCTTTAAGCATCTTTTGCAGGGCTGGACAAGTGGCGACAAATTCTTTCAATTTCTGTTTGCTATGAAAAGACTTTATTTCACCTTCATTCATAAATGAGAGCTTTGTAGGATATAATATTCTGGGCTGGCAGTTTTTCTCTCTTAGTACATAGGCTATGTCTCGCCATTCCCTCCTAGCTTGTAGGGTTTCTGATGAGAAGGCTGCTGTGAGTCTAATTGGAGATCCTCTGAGAGTAATCTGGCGTTTCTCTCTTGCACATTTTAGGATTTTTTCTTTCTGTTTCACTGTGGTGAGTTTAATTACAACGTGTCGTGGTGAGGATCTCTTTTTGGTCATGTTTCCTAGGGGTTCTATGAGCTTCCTGTACTAGGATGTCTCTGTTCTTCTCCAAACCTGGGAAATTTTCTGCTAGTATCTAACTGAAAATGTCTTCTAATCCTTTCTCCCTCTCCAAGCCTTCAGGATCTCCTAGAAACTGAATGTTGGATTTTTAATAGTATCCTGTAGATTCCCAACAATATTTTTTAGATTTCTAATTTCCTCCTCTTTTCTTTGATTTCTCGTCACTATAACAGTTTCATGTTCTACTAGTTGTTTCATTTCATTTTGATTCCTCCTTAATATTTCATTTTCAGAAGAGAGATTTTCTATCTTGTCCATTAAGGATTTCTGTAGTTCAAGAATTTGTTTTTGAGAACTTCTTAATGTTCTTATCAATTTTTTGAGATCTGCTTCTTGCATTTCTTCTATCTCATCATCTTCATAATCTTGCATTAGGGTGTCTTTTTCATTTGGGGGCATCACAGTGTCTTCCTTGTTCTTGTTACCTCGGTTTTTGCATTTGTTGTTTGGCATATTGGAGATATTCTTTGGTTTCTTCAATGTGGTGTTTTTTCTTGTTCTACTATGACTCCAGATTAAGTGAACTGTCTGCTTTTGATGGAGCCTTAGAGGCTTGAGATGGGTGTGGCCTGAGAGCTCTGTTTGGTTCCTCAGGGGTGAGGGTGTGCCAAAGGTGACACTCCCAGATTAGGCGTGGTAAATCTCTCTCTCTTTCTTTCTTTCTTTTTTTTTTTTGATTCAAAAGGGAAGTAATTCCACACAGCTGAATGGAATTGGAGGTGGTTAGCAGGCAAATGATATACCCACAGGAGCCAGAGATCAGAAGCTCTTTCCCAAGGACCACACAGGGAATCTGTGCTGCCCTCAGTGTGGGCTCCAATTCTCCTGCAGTCTCCCACTGGGTTGCCAAGGTTACCGAATTTTAGCGTCTCTGGAGAGTACTCATGTGAATTCCATGAGTTCTCGCCCCCACCATCTCTTTTTTCACAGTCTCAATTTTTTCGCAACACACATTCACTACGTCCCAATCTCCTGTTATTTCACCCCCACAGAGTCAGGTTTTTCTGCTAGGCTCAGGGCCGGTGCAGACCTGAGGTCACCCTGCTTATGACGTATGTCCAAAATGGCGCCTGCTCTTTGTCTTGCTTGCCTTTGAGAGGTGAGTGGAGAGAGAGAAACTCGTGTTTGTATCAGTCACTTTTTTTCTCTCTTTCACTCTCTTCTAGTTAGCCAGGTGAACTTTTCCCCATGGGGTTTCAAGCCTCATTCTCTCTAGTCTCCTCTTTCTGCTTGCCGGCTGGTGTCTCGGGCTATTGAGGTTCGGCTCACCTCATGTTCCAGCACTGGTGTGTTGAGTCTGCCACTGGTGTCCCAAACTGCGGGCTCCCACGCTCTCCATGCAAGTCCACTGTGAATCACTAGTTCCAGAAGAGTTTCCTCTGATGTTTCTTCCCCTACTCTTCCTTGAACCTACAGTATCTCCACTTTTATTAAACTGTCTCTTCCTGGACTATCAGTGTGCTAGATGTGTTCTGCATTTTAATCTAATATATTTTCTAATTTCCCTTCCCATTTATTCCATGAATTATTGTTAGTTGTGTTGATGTGCATCAGTTTGTTTTCAAATATTTGCAAAATCTTCCAATATATGTCTCCTTAATTTCTAATTTACTCCCATTTTGTTCAGAGAACATACTTTGTATGATTTTGAATATTTTATATTTGATGAGATTTAATCCCAGCAAAAATGATTGCTCTCAGTCAGTATATTCTCTAGGCACACTTGAAAACAATGTGTATCCTGCTATTATTCATTGATGTTAGAAAAGCCAATTACATCAATTTGGCAATCTATTGTCTTTTATGAATTGTTAATCCCACTCTTTCTCTCTTTTATAGTTGGGAATTTTTTATTATGTATTATTTTGAATCTGATTTTGGGTCTTAAATCATCTTGTATTTCCCACATAACTTCCAGATGGCCTCTCTCCTTTAGTATTTGTGTATATTAGTTGGTTAATTCTCTAACACTTTGCTAAATATTTTGACTTATAGCTCATAAGAGTTAGTGATGTACTTTTTATTTTGATACTTTTTCTTGTTTTATATTTACAATGATAAGAGCTGCACAAAATAAGTTGGGATGTGTTTCCTCTCTGTTTAGTGAGTTTGTATATGATTTAATTGTTTCATCAACATTGACAAAATTCACCAATGGAGTCATTTGAAACTGAAAGTGTTCTTTGTGGGAAGATTTTGAAGTAAGGAGTCAGCATTTAAAGCAGATAATGGGTGTTCAAGACGACTTCTGTTTCTCCTTAGATTGGTTTTCACAATTTTTAAAAAGGAATTGTCTAGTTCATCATGAGTTTTAAATTGATTTGCATAAATTTTTTCATATATTCACCCTTTTTGAATAAATCAACAGAATTTCCATTTTTCTTCATTGCTTTCACTAAAGGAGAGCCTTGATTTAGACTTCTATAAGAAAATGACATAGACTAAATGGCTTATCCAGTGCTTATTTTTTATCACAGCTTTGGAGGCTGCAAGTCCAAAATAGAGGTGCCAGCATATTCTGTTCTTGGTAAGAGACCTCTTCCTGTCTTGCACTGATTGAATTTTTTTTTAACTTTTATTTAATGAATATAAATTTCCAGTGTACAGCTTATGGATTACAATGGCTTCCCCTTCCCATAATTTCCCTCCCACCCGCAACCCTCCCCTCTCCCGCTCTCTCTCCCTTTCCATTCACATCAAGATTCATTTTCAATTCTATTTATATACAGAAGATCAATTTAGTATAAATACTTCAACAGTTTGCACCCACATAGAAACACAAAGTGAAACATACTGTTTGAGTACTAGTTATAGCATTAAATCAAAATGTACAGTACATTAAGGACAGAGATTCCACATCAGGAGCAAGCGCACAGTGGCTCCTGTTGTTGACCCAACAAATTGACACTCTAGTTTATGGCGCCAGTAACCACCCTAGGCTGTCGTCATGAGTTGCCAAGGCTATGGAAGCCTTCCAAGTTCCCCGACTCTGATCATATTTAGACAAGGTCATAAAAGACAGGTTGAGGATAGTAACCAATGATCCTAAGAGTGGCCTTAACCAGGTCTGAACAATTATACAGCATTAAGTGGGGAAGAGGACCATCAGTACACACAGGTTGGGAGTAGAGCCATTGGTGGTAGAGTAGAGGTTATGATTACAAAGGAATGAGGCCCAAGTGGACTAGACAGGGTCTAGAACAAAGGACAGAGTCATTATTAGAGGAGCTAAGAAAGGTGCTGTCTAAGCTACAAGTAATTTTTCTGATTGAGAGGCAAATAGAACCTGATAGAAGGGGCTTGATAATAATCTGTTGGGCTTTAGGCCTTGTAAGTTAAGAGGCCCAGACCTATCTATCTCTTCACATGGGGTATATCCTAAGGGAGGTGTGAACCTCCTAGGGGAAGGCACTCTGTTGACTTTCATTACTTGGCTGGCCTGGGAGGAGAGCTGGCCAGGTAAAGGCAGTGGGCATCTCTAACAAGAAATTTACAGTTCTGCCTGCAATGTTGCTGACCCTACTTGGCTGTCCCCTCAACTGCAGTGGTCACTTTGGAAGTTGGGCTGAGTGAAGGGCTTTTCAGCTTAAGGCCAATAAGATCTGTGGCTCTGACCTGGGCATCCTTCGATTCCAGGGCAGGTCCATTTCCAGTGATCCAACTCTTGGCAGAGCTGCCAGGGCTCTTCACAAGCTGACTTCTGCTGAAGCCCAGGCTTACCACATTGCAAGCCACTGCAGTGGACTGGCCTGTTGGGTCTCCTTGAGGGCAGATCACTGTACAGATCAGCCATTAATAGGCCTGCCACCCATTGCTTCTGATGCCGAGCTTTCTTTTCCTCCTGGTTTGTGTTAAAGCAGACCAGAGGATGCAAGTCAAGGGAGTGCCCGTGTCCCATCTCTAATCTTTGGTGGCCTGAACTACAAGTCTATAGTCACAGGCATGTTCTGTAGTAGTTTTTCTAAGGTAGACAATGCCCATGAGGAAAATTATATTCTCACTTTAAAACTTTCTTTCCCTTTGGTCTGAAAGGGAGGTTTTTTTTTTTCTACTTACTGTATACTTCGCTGATGGCGATGTGAATCTAGCTATGAGATTATTATTTAAGTCCTTATTTTGGCTATGCTATTACAGAAAAATGTTAGCCATCTCTTATAAGGTCTAAAGATTAAATTGTGCATCCTACAGATTCCTTCATAATAGAATTAGTTCCCTACCTTGAAGAGAATAGAGAAGTGAAAGAACAAGTTGGGCTTAGAATAGAGAAATGAGGGAGCAAGTCCTAGATCACTTGCTGACAATAGCAATATTACATGAATACTTAGCAAACCGTTTCAACCCTTAGATAAGAACTTAATAAAACATTTACCGGAAGGTCCAATGCCTTCTATAAATTTTAAGAATCATGTATTTGAAAACACGTCTTAAATATCTAACATGGTGTAGAATTTTTTGCTATACAAAGCATCTTCACAAAGTTTATCAAAAGTCCAATTATAAAAATAAAAACTATGAATGATTCTTTTAATTTATACAAAGATACTTTTACCTTTTAGATCAACTGTTATAATATCATATTGTGGAAGGAGACAGTGAGCTCCAGTTTCTTCATCTTCTTGTGAAGGCAACAATTCTCCATGAGGGCTCCATCTTCATGGACTCTTCTAGATCCAATCAACTGCACAAAGCCCCTCCTCCTAAAACCACACTGGATGTTATGGTTTCAGCATATGACTTATGGGGATGCATAAGCAGGCATTGCACAGCAACCTGTAAGCCTTTCTCCATGTGTGGTCAAATATTCTGAATAGTATTTAAGTAACCAGTATTCAAGGTTTGAAAAAAATCCCATTAATCTGCCATAGTTATAGAAGATCCCATAAAGCAAGTGCAGGTTCTAGACTTGTGTGATCTTTGGCTTTTCCTGAGAGCAGGGATAACATTCAATACTTTTTAAAACTAATAATAAACTAAAAAATAAAGCTATAGATTTTCACAGATATTTTCAGCTATCTTGTAATAATACTAAGGATAATTTTATATTGCTTTATACTGGATATACAATATTTAAGTGAATACTTATGTGCTTTATTAAAACTAATCTATGAGACAATTAATTTGTTTTCTGATTAGTAAAATTTATTTTCCTTATTCTCAAGATATAATTTCATACATTTGCCATAGAAATCATTTCAACAAACATATTAGCATCTAGCATCCATTAGTAAATACCAAAGTACTAATTTGTAGATTGTTGCCTCCAAAAGAGTTCATAACCTGAGTTATTTCCAGATACAAAATGTTTACGTAAGAAAGCAGGTTCTATAACATGCCTGTTCAAAATATCCACATCCTGATAGAGCAGCAAGATGACGGAATAGGAAGGGAGCACATTGATAGTTCGTCAAGACACACGTTAATAAAAGTGGAGATACTGCAGGGTCAAGGAAGAGCAGGGGAAGAAACAGCAGCGGAAACTCTTCCGGAACTAGTGATTCACAGTGGACCTGCGTGGAGAGCGTGGGAGCCCAAGTTCAGGACACCAGCGGCAGACTCAACGCACCAGCGCTGGAACGCGAGGTGAGCCGAACCTCAATAGCCCGAGACACCAGCGGGCAAGCGGAAAGAGGAGACTAGAGGGAACGAGGCTTGAAACTCCGTGGGGAAAAGTTCACCAGGCTAACTAGAAGAGAGAGAGGAAAAAAAAAAAAGTGACCGATACGGACACAAGTTTCTCTCTCTCCGCTCACCTCTCAAAGGCGAGCAAGACAAAGAAGTACTGTCAAGATGTGATGTGGTACCAAATTTTAGTTTCTATAATGAAAAATGCTATCAATACAAATGTTTGAGAATTAAAAAGTCTAATGATCTTGTGTTACTAGACATAATAGTTATCTTAATGAGAAAGCCCCAGAGGCCTAAAAGGTTAAATACTTGTAAAATCCTACAGGTGCTTTCAAAAATACTGTGAAGTAAGCAAGTGCCTCTTGTTGGTTGATGAGTTTATAATTTTAAACATGGCGACTTAAAGTCTTTTGTCATCCACAGTTATATATGATGTGCTGCTCATAAAACTAAAGCGTTGTTGATTCTGTGTTTAGCTGTCCTCCTATAGGTTCCTATGGACTTTTTCCAGCCACTTCCATTGTATTCAGTACTTTGGGATGGCTCTGTAAACAGATGAAGCCAATAATGTATTAACAGTACCAACTGAGAGAAAGTATGGTTAACTTAGGTTACTAAAAACAAAAAGCAATTCAAATCAATTGGCAATCTACAAAAAGAGTTAGATTTTAAAAGCTATTATTAAAATTGCTATATTGGTCTATTATGTTATGTTATATGTGTGTACATATTGTATGTCCACATGGGGAAATTTTATTAAGAGTTTTATTTTAAATGGCTTATAGATAAGATTGTCCATAAATTTAAGCTGCTAAAATCAATCAAAGATACATTTTAATTTGTGTGACCTGAATCTGTGTATCATATGTTTTAAACTTGTTGGTAGAAAGAAACTAAAAACATTTTATATGGTTGTGCTTAAGTTTACTGGTTAAACAAACTACACCATGTTAGATATTTAAGAGGTGTTTACAAATACATGATTCTTAAAATTTATAGAAGGCATTGGACCTTCTGGTAAATGTTTTATTAAGTTCTTATCTAAGGGTTGAAACGGTTTGCTAAGTATTCATGTGATATTGCTATTGTCAGCAAGCGATCTAGGACTTGCTCCCTCATTTCTCTATTCTAAGCCCAACTTGTTCTTTCATTTCTCTATTCTCTTCAAGGTAGGAAACTAATTCTATTATGAAGGAATCTGTAGGACGCACAATTTAATCTTTAGACCTTATAAGAGATGGCTAACATTTTTCTGTAATAGCATAGCCAAAATAAGGACTTAAATAATAATCTCATAGCTAGATTCTCTTCGCCATCAGCGAAGTATACAGTAAGTAGAAAAAAAAAAACCTCCCTTTCAGACCAAAGGGAAAGAAAGTTTTAAAGTGAGAATATAATTTTCCTCATGGGCGCTGTCTACCTTAGAAAAACTACTACAGAACATGCCTGTGACTATAGACTTGTAGTTCAGGCCACCGAAGATTAGAGATGGGACACGGGCACTCACTTGACTTGCATCCTCTGGTCTGCTTTAACACAAACCAGGAGGAAAAGAAAGCTAGGCATCAGATGCAATGGGTGGCAGGCCTATTAATGGCTGATCTGTACAGTGATCTGCTCTCAAGGAGACCCAACAGGCCAGTCCACTGCAGTGGCTTGCAATGTGGTAAGCCTGGGCTTCAGCAGAAGTCAGCTTGTGAAGAGCCCTGGCAGCTCTGCCAAGAGTTGGATCACTGGAAATGGACCTGCCCTGGAGTCGAAGGATGCCCAGGTCAGAGCCACTATCCACTCTACCTGTCAAAAAAAAAAAAAAAAAAAAAAAAAAAAAAAAAACTCATGTCGAGATTCCCAAACTCAATCCACAGCATCTCCAGGTATCTCCTGAGCCACATACACATCAACAAACTAAAAGAAATTTATCTAAAGATTAAGTGATTCATGGCTGAATTTCTACCCATAAAGAAAAGTTCACAGTGCAAATTTGCCAAGAAACACCATCATCATGGTCATCATAATCACCTGTTAAAATACAGGAAGTGATAGTGACAAGAGAAGGAAAAGAGTACATAATATTGTGAGGGTGAACAAAAATTACGAAACCTGGGGAGCCATTTACAAAAAATCCTTTTACTAAACACAGAAATGTTCAAAATCACAAGGAGCCTTCAAAAAATCATATAACTAGTATCATGAAAAATCTGCATGGGTTTTAATATATTTACAGGAAATAAATGCAGTTTAACTTGATATAATGTTTAAAGAGGAACTATTCTGAGACACTAAACAGACACCAGTTGAAAAAAATATCCTACCAGAATGATAGGAATTCCACTAAAATTGAAGCAATAATAGACATGAAATTATTATGAAATTTGGGTGGAAGAATGGTGAAATAATTGATACTGCATGAAAAGCTTATGATGATTATGTATTTGGATCTCAAAGTGAGCCAGGAGCTTCAATTAGTAATACGGGCTTGATAAAGGTACTTTGTGGTGCAGTGAGTTATGCCACAACTTGGGACATCTGCATCCTATATCAGAGTGCCAATTTCAGTTCCAGCTGCTCCTCACTTCCAATCCAGCTTCCTGCACATGAGCCTAGGAAGCAGTCAGAGACCTTGGTGGAGTTCTTGACTCCTGGTTTTGGCCTGACAAAGCCCCGGCTGTGTTGGGGATTTGAGGAGTGAACCAGCAGATGGAAGGTTGCTCTCTCTCCTTCTATCTTATTCACCCTCTCACTCTGCTTTCCAAATAAATAAATAATTAAATATTAAAAAGGCAAAGGTACTTCATTCTGCATTAGTAAGTAGGAAGTAACAGCTATTTTTAGAATAGAAAGTAAGAAATCAAATAGATGAGGGTAGGAAGAAAAAATGGAGATCGGTGGAGAAGTCACTAGATTAAGCACTCCATGGTGATGTGCCTCAGGGGAGAACCCCTATATTATGGTGGCCAAAGTAATCCTTAGAAATGGGTGTTTTATAAGCTCTTAGAAAGTACTTCTAAGGCTGGTATATACATAAAAAACCCTATCATGAAAAATATTTTGTTAGTTATAATTATTTGTTTATATTCATATCTGTAAATCATGAAAATAGCTGCTTTCATAACTAAAGTAATAGTGGTGGAAAATCTGTATAGAATGCAAGGGAGCAAGATAACCCCTATTAAAGTCAGAGTTTAATGCCAGATATGAAGGTAAGAATGCAAACTTGTAGGAATCTGCACATATTGAGTAGGTTTTTATGAATAAATGAAGTTTGCATATATCTGATACTGTTGATAATGAGTAACAAAATAGTGGTTTATATTTATTAAGCACTAACAATATGTCAGACCCTGTGCATAAAGTGTAACATAGGTTATTTCCTTAAAAACTCCATTGAACTCTCCCATTTACTAGTACATGAATGGTACTCATTGAGATTAAGTAATCTATACACAATCAAGGGCCTGGGTAAGTAGTAAAGACGGCAGCCAACACTGAAATTCATTCACATGCCAACTGAGAATTAATATCTGCATTATTTCTCCTTTATCGTCTTCTGTGTTGGACATTAATTGATATGAGCACCACTTCTTTCGTGCCTCTGAGTTCTTGTAGATATTATTATTGCATCCTGAATGCCCTCTCTATTGCTTTTTGTTTGCATATTTCTGAAAGTGATTGAAAATAAATTTAAAATAGTACGACAGTTTAAACAGAATCTTTTTGAAATTTTTACTTACAGAAAGTAATATCTCATTTTATGACTTTACATATTATTCTTGTGACTATTTTTGTTTATTAAATTTAATTGTAAATGTCATCCTGATTTGTATATGTGGCAGTGCCCAATTTTACATTTTTAGTTCTTAGAATAATGAAGAATTTGGCCGACACTATGGTACATCAGGTTAAACCACCGCCTGGAGCGCTGGCATCCTATTTGGGCTTTGGATCAAGTCCCACATGTTCAGCTTCTAATCAAACTCCCTGTTTATCTGCCTAGGAAAGCAGCAGAAGATGGCTTAAGTGCTTGGTTCCCTTCCACCCATGTGGGAGACCTGGAAGAAGCTCTTTACTTCTGACTTTGGCTGACCCAGCCCTGGTCATCATAGCTATATGGGGAATGAACCAGCAGATAAAATCTCTCTCTCTCTCTCTCTCTCTCTCTCTCTCTCTCTCCCTTCTTCTCCTTCTGTTACTCTGATTTTCAAATAAATAAAAAAGATATTAAAGGAAAAATCAAAAGACTGAAGACTGAGTCATATTGTGTAGCATTAAATAGGTATTTGTCAAGGTAAATTCAATTAGAGGAGCCAGTGCTGTGGTATAGTAGGTTAAGCCTCTGCCTGTGGCGCTGGCACCCTGTTTGGGAGCCAGTCTGTATCCTGGCTGCTCCTTTTCCAATCCAACTTTATGCTATGGGAAAGCAGTGGAGGATGGCCCAGGTTCTTGGGCCCCTGTACCCTCATGGGAGACCCAAAGAAACTCCTGGCTCCTGGCTTCAGATTGGCCCAGCTTGAGCCCTTGCAGTCATTTGGAAAATGAACCAGCGGATGGAAGACCTCTCTCTCTGTCACTCCCTCTCTATCTGTAACTCTACCTCTCAAATGAATAAATAAATCTTTTAAAATTTAATTAGAAATTGAACAAGGCCCTCAGATCTATCTTGTCTTATTTATAGACTATGAACACTCTAAATGCTATCAACAAAAGACATAATAAACCCTGACTGTGTCTAACTCTTTCTGCAAATTCGAATAAGGGAAATGACCTTGTGACTATAAAGAAATTTATAGAGGGCATAATTTCATGAGCTTTAAAATCTCATCATCTTTTTTTTTTCATTTTGGAAAATGTTGACATTATATACATTTTTATAAGATATCAGCTATTGAGACTGTAAGAGTTTACTCTTAGAGATCATTGTTAAAATTTCAAGATAACTGGATTTAGATAAACACATGTTAGCAAAAAGCAAAACAATAGTATTTCCTGGATTAGATTTTCGAATCTTAGCAAGGTGCAAAATTTTCTCAAGGCCCACCTCAATCAATCTCTTAAGAAAGGTTTCCCAAGTGTTCACAGGAGCTACTACCTTACAGAGACATTTCTGTGAGTTTATTTTTGTGTATTTCACTAAACACTAGCTCCATGATACACTTTGTCTTGTGTGTAACTGTTTCTCCAGCTCCTAAAACAATGACTTGCAAATAGTAGGCATTCATCAATTGTTTATTGAACGAGTGATTAGAAGTCACACATACATAGCTATTAATATGACATCTCATCTAATATACCATATTACACAATATGTACTCATACTTATTTGTTAATAAATGCATGAAGTTAAAAGTTACATTAGAATAATAGGTAGCTGTTTTATGTTAGCATACCCTAACACAAGATCTGAGAGTTGGTAAATATTAATTGAATATACTGACACAATGAGTCATTATGAAGCCAGTAGTGAACATACGATTAACATAAATATTGAATTCTGAAAACTTGGTAGAGTGAAAATATTAGAATATTAAAATATTAAGATACGCTGTGATTCTCATGCATTCACTGGTTGTTAGGATTTTGTTTTAGTTATGTGGATGCTTCCCATATTCTGGTCCCAAGTGCACAAGTATTTTTGCACTGGGATATAGAAACAAAGGCTCCAAACTTAAATTAAAAATTTAGATAAATTGCTTTTTTAATAACATTTTGCCCATTATTCATTTATTCACAGTTAAATACACATGAATAGATCTTTGGCAAAAATTTATCATTAGAAACCCATTGTACTATTTTAAATTCAAATATTAGGTGAGGTTTTGTTTAGAAAAATATAATGTTAACATTAAGAGCACAGAAGCAATTCGAGAATCAAACTGAGACTTATTTAATGAGTCTACTGCTAATGAGTGAAGGCAATTTTTATTCTAAAAAACAATCTTTGGGGAAATGTATTTGGCTTGTAGTTAGCACTCTGCTTGTGACATGGACAACCCATGTTGGAATGCCTGGGTTTGAGTCTATGTTCTGCTCTGGATTCCAGCTTCCTGCTCATACGATCCCTTGGAGCAGTAAGTGATCCCACAAGGCAAATTGTATTCTTTGCTCGTGGCTTCTGGCTTCTGACTCCTGTCTTCTGCCTGGCCGAACACGCCCTTGCCACTGGTTGTACTTGGGAATGAATCAGCAGATGGCAGAGCTCTGTCTGTTTCTCCTTCTCTATGTGTTTCTCTGCCTTTCCAATACGCGAGATAAATAAAATGTAAGAAAATGACATTGTGATATTTAAATCATAACGTGACAAAACAATAAAGGTCTACTTGTTTCCAATACATTGAGAGCAACTCCAGCTCATGAGATAACAGCACTCATCAATCCAACTCAATGGTGAGAATAATTTTCAGTTTATATACTCATGATCTGTATTTTATTCCAATAATCACTGTGCAAAATGAAAGTATATCTTACATATAAATATACCACTTGAATTTCCTTAAGGATGAAAGTTTTGGTTAGAATCCAAAGTGTTTACAACTCATGCAAGGGGCAAGAACTGAGATAATCACTACACAAATGGACAGAAGCAGCTCTTGTGTGGCAATAGAATTCTGACTGCAAAGACATAAAAACCAGTGTAGTCTGACAAACCCCAACTAAAGTCATCAACCCATAAACATCTGCAATAGATCAATGACTGCCTGATTTCCATTTCACCCTGGTGTTAGCGGTAGAGCCAAGTAGAAAAGCCAAGGATGTTCCCCAAGCATGTTTCTGATGTCCTTTTGCTCTCCTCCACTTTCTGCCTTGGCAGGAGCCTCCAGCCAAAGCAAAGCTGAAAGCTTTCCCTTCTCATATACTACCTACCAGTCAGTCCGTATGAAATGCAAGGGGTGGTGGTGGTGAACTGCTTTGGCTGTTGTGAACTCTGAAAATAAACACCTTCTTTTACTTCTTAATTTAGTGGTCTTTGCTTATTTTCACAAAGCCAATGATTAGAGACACTTAAATCCAGTCAATACAATCCAAAAACAAAACTGTGTATGTTAATTAACATTCAAGGATTTTTACTGGAAGGTTACATCACTTACAAGCTATATTTTAAAGGAATTGTATGTTTCTTTTCTATTACAAAAGAGTATTTCATGAAAACAGTAAAAAGAAAAGAGTACTTTTCTTTTGTATTTCCCCAAAATGTGGAAGTGAATGAAATATTTTCATTAAAAATAAAATTCTGAGGCCGGCGCCGTGGCTTAACAGGCTAATCCTCCGCCTTGCGGCGCCGGCACACCAGGTTCTAGTCCCGGCTGGGGCGCCAGATTCTATCCTGGTTGCCCCTCTTCCAGGCCAGCTCTCTGCTATGGCCCAGGAAGGCATTGGAGGATGGCCCAAGTCCTTGGGCTCTGCACCCCATGGGAGACCAGGAGAAGCACCTGGCTCC
Organism: Lepus europaeus; assembly: GCF_033115175.1. NCBI lineage: Eukaryota > Metazoa > Chordata > Mammalia > Lagomorpha > Leporidae > Lepus > Lepus europaeus. The sequence goes on along the minus strand of NC_084839.1, from coordinate 10,935,803 downwards.
TGGCTTCGGATCAGCACGATGCGCCGCCCACAGCGGCCATTGGAGGGTGAACCAACAGCAAAAGGAAGACCTTTCTCTCTGTCTCTCTCTCACTATCCACTCTGCCTGTCAAAAATAAATAAATAAATAAATAAATAAATAAAAATAAATAAAATAAAATTCTGATCTTTTTGAGAATCAACTCAAAAACCACACATGGTTTTCTATAGAACTTCCTTAAAATACTTGTTTTGGACCATATTTTGTTTGTGATAGATATGCATACATTTTGGTGAATTGAATAGAACTGGGATAGTGATAGTCTTTATTATAAAGTAAGAATCAAATTCTTTGCAAATGTTTCTCTAGTCTCAGTTCCTCTACTTCCATTTACAGTGAATTCCATTCCATATTCATATTGAAATATTCACAATTTTGAGCACATCTAACAGTTTCAAATTCCTGTAATTCAGTTCAGTTCAATTCTGTGGATAGTTAACCAGTCCAACGTCAATTCTAAAGGCAATGTCCCTGTTGAAGAAATTACATTTTGATGCAATGAGCATTTTTCAGACTGGATTTTCTTTCTAACTGAAAAATCTCTATGTCTTATGATCCAATTTCTCTTTAGTAGTCTTTTCTAAATCATCCAGATGATATAGGTGGGCAGATAGGATTAAATCAATTTGTTTTGTGAATTGGAGACCACGCCTTTGCTCTGCCCCCTATCATGAATGATCTCAGGCCCCTATCTGAATTCAACAGTTTGCCCACCTGCCAATCAAATTACATAACAACTCCCATTTGGAAGTAAATAAAAGGCCTGGAGCATGGTGTTGTCCCCTGCGTCAGGGCCCGCAGTCTTCTTATCTAAGCATATGGCAAGAACCCTTGAAATTTTGAGTAAAGTTCCCTGATTTCACTTACAAAATTAATTGTTCGCTGTTCTGAGTTTTCAGAACAGTGTATGTTCATCTCTTCTACGCCGTTCTCTTCGTTTTATGCATTGCCTTGTATTTGTTTATAATAATTTTTGCTAACAACTATGGAGCCTTTTCAGTGCGGAAAAATATCATGCTGCATTTTATAGTCGTTATCTTAACAAATTCTTAATTCTAGGAGTAGTCATTCTCAGTATCTCCATTCACAAGAATACGTTGAAGACTATGGAAATTTATTAGTGTGTGCAAATACTACACTGGAGGCCAGTCTGGAATTCATGACTGGATTCTTCAATTACTTCTCTCCAACTTGGACAATCCAAGGAAGAGTGTGGTCATTCATACTCATATTGTATTCTTCCTTCCCTTTACAAAATCTTCATAAACCAAGTGTAAAAAGTTGATATGTAAGTTGCCATATATAGGGGCTTGACCAAGAGAGTGCTAACCTGCCTCCAGTTCCCTGATGTTTTACTCAGAACATTTAATTTAGAAAAGCCACAATTGGTAATTCTCTTTCTGCTCTATTGATGTGCAAATGTTGTCAATAGGCTGTTGCTAGTTTTAAAACCAAGAACAGTCTTTCTCAAGGACTTGGGGACCACCTCTTAGAATGGGTCCTCCAAGAGGATAGTGTACTTATCTCAATAATGGCATGGAGAAAGTAGCCTCTGAACTTTGTCACCTTACTCCAAGCATGAATGACCTCCTCTTCTGAAGCTGGGAGAATGCTTACTTTTCTTTGCAGTGAGGCAAACTGACAAGCAGAGATGTCCTGAGACCCCAAAGTCCACCCACCCATCACAGCCATCACAGCTTTTTAAATTTCCTCATCCTTTTTTTTTTTTTAATTTTTTTTTTTTTATTTTTGACAGGCAGAGTGGACAGTGAGAGAGAGACAGAGAGAAAGGTCTTCCTTTTTTTTTGCCGTTGGTTCACCCTCCAATGGCCGCCGCGGTAGGCACGCTGCGGCGGGCGCACCGCGCTGATCCGATGGCAGGAGCCAGGTGCTTCTCCTGGTCTCCCATGGGGTGCAGAGCCCAAACACTTGGGCCATCCTCCACTGCACTCCCTGGCCACAGCAGAGAGCTGGCCTGGAAGAGGGGCAACCGGGACTTTGTGCTCAAACTGAGCTCAGAAGACCCTCCACTACTAGGTATATTTAAACTGCCCAGTGCTTATTTATTTTTGTTTGTGCTTTCTTTTTTTTTTTTTTTTCACTCTTTGGTAAGAATTTCAGCTTTGGTTTATTATCTCTCCCTCTGAGTCATATCACTTCTTTCTTTATTCCTAGGTAATACTGATCAATTTCTAATACTATTAACCATTATTGCATAGGAATGAAAAGTCATGATACTTTTGAATTATTGAAAATTATAAAATTACAAATAACTCTGCATTTAACTTAACATTATAATTATACATTTACATAGTAATGAGTGATCATGATAAACTGAGTTTTTCAATGATAAAAATACATTAGTGGTTTTATATTAGCACTCAAATTTTAATATGTTTATTTTGTTAGTAGACGCATTATTTTTTTTTTTTTGACAGGCAGAGTGGACAGTGAGAGAGAGACAGAGAGAAAGGTCTTCCTTTTGCCGTTGGTTCACCCTCCAATGGCCGCCGCGGTAGGCGCGCTGAGGCCGGCGCACCACGCTGATCCAATGGCAGGAGCCAGGTACTTCTCCTGGTCTGCCATGGTGTGCAGGGCCCAAGGACTTGGGCCATCCTCCACTGCACTCCCTGGCCACAGCAGAGAGCTGGCCTGGAAGAGGGGCAACCGGGACAGGATCGGTGCCCCGACCGGGACTAGAACCCGGTGTTCCGGCGCCGCAAGGCGGAGGATTAGCCTAGTGAGCCGCAGCGCCGGCAGATGCATTATTTTTTTAAAAGATTTACTTATTCATTTGAGGGGCAGAGGCAGAGCCAGAGTGAGAGAGCTCTTCCACCCATTGGCCCACTCCCCAAATGGCCTCAATGCCTGGAGATGAAACTATACAAAGCAGGATCCTGGAACTTTTTCCAGGTCTCCCATGTGAGTGCCAGGGCCCAAGCTCCTGGGCCATCTTCCACTACCCTCTCAGGCCATAGCAGAGAGCTGGATAGGAAGTGGAGCAGCCAGGCCTTGATCTCTTTTATATTCAGAATTCAAAAAATCAATGTCTTGAGAACCACTGGGAAGAATTCCCTGCTGCAAGCATAATTCCCAGGCCCCTTGGCAGTTCTGTGAATCCCTCCTGATGTGAGGGAGTCTCTCCTTTGCAAGGTGTAACCCCTGGAGAGCTGAATGTGTTCCCTTGGCTAATCTGAACCTCTCTATTGCTAATGTTTCCATTCCAGATAAAACCAGATCTCTGTGTGCATTTTATACTCAATCATAGGGTTGATTACAAATAATACTCTCTTTCTTATAAAAATTAACAAAGATAACAATGTTGATCATTCTATTTAGATATAAATATAAATGGGTAAAATCTTTGAATGGTGCAATTGCATACTAGCGATGAGACAACTATATCTTAATAAATAAAACAGTATAAAAAAGTGTTTCTGCAGTTACAAGGGCAGTTCATAAAAGTAAACATTTTTCTTTAAGCAGTTTCCAAAGATTTTGAAATGTTAGTTCAATATTAAAGGCTATAGGTTTTAAAAAACTTTTTTTTCCTCCTCCCAGCCTCCATCCTCAACAAACTCATCTCATTGGAGAACTGGGATGCAAGCCAGCGCACACCTAAACGGCTATTGACAATGGTCTCTCCTGCTAGGTTTAGAAGATGGCACTTAGATGAAGAAATACCCAAGCCTAAAAAAGGAAGACATTACTTTTAACAAACTAAGCAAAGAAACCGCTTTTAAAGTACATTCCATGCTATAAAACTGTCAAAACTAAAACCTTTCAAACTGCATAGCTGAATGAGACCATTGCAAACCCTTCTTCAATTTAAGACCTCTATCCAAGATAATGTGAATTGTTCACTGGGCTGCAAATATTTCTCTCTGATGCCATTCTGTTAAATAATACAAACTTTGTAAAGCATTGTAATTTTCAGTCAAACTGCTAGAAAGGAAAGGAAAGCTTTTTTTTCCCTCTTTCCTTTCATCCTAGCGCTAAAGCTCACTTGCAGAGTCCAGATGATGCCTTCGGAGATCTCAAAACCACACTTCACTACAAGTAAACAGACAGCACATTCTCTCCATATGATAACTGAAATGCTATTTTATAGTTTTTTGTTTGTTTGTTTGTTTGTTTGATGTGTTGACAGCTACTGGGTAGGTTTCTGAAAGTACAGGACTGTACTCCTGGTGTAGAAGAAACGTAAATTCCAAGAGGTGGTAAAGGGCAGGTGGAAGGGCTCTGCTCAGCATCTGCAGCAACCACAGCAGTGATTCTCCTTCAAAGGCCGTCCACTGCTTTCCAGTAAGATTGCAAACTTGTCTTCCATTGAGATGGCCTTTGAGTAGTTGTTGCTGAGTCACCACTTAGAGTTAAATCATCTTCAGAAGCTGAATTTTTCCTGCAGGTCTTTTATTTTCTTTTTTCTTTTCTTTCTTTCTTTTTTTTTAAGATTCATTTTATTTATTTGAAAAAGAGTTGCAGAGAGAGGTAGAGACATTTTTCATTCTCCCCCCACAACACATCCCCCCCCCCCGCTTTACTCCGCAGGTAGCCACAATGGCTGGTGGCTGGAGCTGAGCCTAACCAAAGCCAGGAGCGAGCAGCTTCCTCTGGGTCTCCCAGGTGGGTGCAGGGGCCCACGGACTCAGGCCACCTTCTGCTGCTTTCCCAGGCCATAGCAGAGAGCTGGATTGGAATTGGAGCATCTGGGACTCGAACCGGCACCCAAATGGGATGCCTGCACTGCAGGCTGGGATTTCAACATGCTTCACCACAGCGTTGGCCCCTGCAGGTCTATTTTATCTGCATCTCATCCCTACGGTGTCTCATACACACACATACACATGCACAGAACACAATGATTTACTAGCATATGTAAATGCTGTCAGCAAACATGTATGTTTGCATGTATTAATAGGTTATTTATACACAAAGCAGCAACTTTATGAACTGAACCATAAGTCCATTCTTCATTAGAGGTTTTGGACTTATTACGAGAGACACATTAAGTATAAGTGAAATAAATGTGGTATTTCAGTTTGTTTATTTCCTGGTCAAAACTTCCCAAGTAAGCATGTCTAATCAGAGGGAAATACATTTAGCATGCAAACCTATGCATTATTTGATAAACTGTATCTTCACTAAAGAATGTATGTTAAAGCCTGACCATCAAAGAGGATATATTTGGAAGAAGACGTTAAGAAAATAATTATGGTTAAATGTGAGCAAAGGGTAGGGTCCTTACACAGCACTAGTATTTTTATAAGAAGGAAGAGTTACACTAAGAATATGCATATAGAGAGAAAAGGCCACTTGAAGAAGGTCAGAAAGTGACTTTCTGCAAACCAAGAAATGAATCCTATAAGCATCTCAGTCTTCTGCCTGCAGAACTGTGAGAAAATAAATTCCCGCTTATTTAGGCCAAGTAGAGTGTGGTATTTTGTTGACAGGTCTAGTGCACTAATGCATCGCCTGAAGTGTATATACACTTATCAATCTTGATTTTTAGGAAAAATAATGAAAGTTCTCTTATGTTACTACAATGTTAATTGCATTTTTTAAACTGATGGTCTCTTCAATCTTCCACTTGTGTGGAGTGCACTTATTGAACTCTGTTATTCCCAATTCAATTCATGATTGTACAAAAACAACTGCTGATTTCCTCATCTGTAGCCCAAAACCAGTGTGCAATTTGAAGATATTATGTATGACAATATAGTCCTGATAATGCCAAAATCTAGCACACATAACTCATCAGATGAATTAGATTATTTAATAGAAATGTAAACCACCAACATTAATGGCATTTATTACATTCCCAAATCTAACAACTTATTATCTTATCTATGGCTATTTTGATCATATCAGATTGCTTTGGTAAGGGGATGTAAGGTCTTTAAATGTACTTGAAATAGTAAAATGATATTAATAGACAAAATAATTTTGAAAAATTACAATCCTCAAGATAGCTCAATAATGAGACATATTATATATGCTTAATAATTAAAATTATACATTCATACAAATTAAAGGGTATATGCCAGTGACACTGTTTCAATGTTAAAGAAAAACAAAGTCAATTAGAGATCAAATATTTACCATTGATAATAAATTTTTACAAAGTTATCAGTGATAAGATTCTTGGGCAAAGAGCAAAGCAAATATTTCAAAGACAAAATACAGCAAGTGTATCTCTCTCCTAATAATTTCAATTCAGTGGAGAAGGATAGTCTTTTTTAAACCAACTATACTGGGAAAAGTACCTATCTATGTTTTAAGAATTGAATTTGGATCTATAACTCATATCATATATAAATATTTACTCAAAATGGATAAAGATACCCATGTAAAAACTAAAATTATAAAATTTTAGCCAATAACAACCAAACACTTAAAAATATAATGATATAGACAAATCCATGAAATAAAAATGGTAATTTAGAGTTCATCAAAATTTTTAATTGTCTTCAGAAATGCTCCTTAGAGAAAGAGAAGTCAAGCCAAAGACTGGGACAAAATACTTCAGAACATTAACAAGCTGCTTGAATTTATAAAGAAAAAAAAATGTAACTGAAATCACAATGAGATACCACTACAATTTTTGTTTTTGGAAAAGCTAAAATTAAAAAGATAGAAAGCATCCTTCATTGAGAAAGATGTAGATAAACTGGAAATCTCATACTTTGCTGGTAGACGTAGAAAATGGCAACAGTTAGGATATACTTACATTAGGTTCCAGCTACCTTACTTCCAAGTATTATCCAGAGAAAACAGATGTATATGCCTATTCAGTTATGTTCTTAATGATTTATTTATAATAATTCCAAAATTAAAACAACCATAAAGTCCATCCAGAGATGGATGAATAAGTAAATTTTCATACATCTATACAATGGAACACTATTTAGTAATGAAATAACTATTATTGTGAATAATGTGAAATAGTAATGTGAATAATTGTGAATAGTGAAATAGTTATGAAATAACCATCAAAACATTCTATAACACAGATAATGTTCAAGATGACCATTATGATAGAAAGCGAGCAGACAAAACGATTCAATAGCTTTGGCATGTCAACGCAATTTTGCTTCCCCACTGCAGTACAATTGCTTTCCTTTGTCCAATATTATGCAATTCTGGAGAAGCAGAGATCTCATTTCCATTATTAACTTTCCTAAGAAATCACTAGTATCATTCATGCTTATTGTACCAATAGTAAAAGGATTAAGTGAAACTCATCCACCTAGTGTCGGGGTTTCCTACATAGGTAAGAACAGTCCAATGTACTATGAAGAAAATGATAACCCTGAAGAGCTTAATTAATCCGTTTTTATTTTATTTTATAAAATACTTTGAAATAGTTAACTGATTCTTCAATACTTGGTAACACCTACTTGCTTCTACTTCCACATCCCAATATTAGGAAGAGGGAACTATATACCATGAAACCTTGGGAAATATGGACACAAAAATGATTCCTTGATTTTCTTCCTGGAAATAGCTTACTTTATATTTTTAAGACTCTTGAATATTACCCGTAGTGACAAATATTATTTGTGATAGTCATTTTTTGTTCTCATTTTTAATTAAAGAATTCAGTTTTTGCCAATTCCATATGCCATTCAAATACTATTAACTGTATGATTTCTAAGCAGATTTTGCTGCTAGAAAATTCGACTGAAGTGATACATGAGTCACAGTTCCCTAAGTGAGTCACACTTAGGGAACAGAGGAAACAGAATCCTGCAAATGATAATTAGAATTACATGGGACTAATGTCTTGGGGAGATTCTGTGCATGAAAATAAAAGTGCCCACTCCTCTGATTTTGACATACAAGTATAAAATTCTGCTGAAAATTCACAAGCTAATTCTAAACACGTGTATTGACAATGATTAAACTAATACATGAGAAAACAATGATTTCAAAGTGTTTAGGGGGCTGGTGCCCTCATGCAGTAGGTTAATCCTCCTCCTGCAGTGCCTGCATCCCATATGGGCGCCAGTTCTAGTCCTGGCTGCTCCTCTTCCAATCCAGCTCTCTTCTATGGCCTGGGAAAGCAGTAGAAGAGGGCCCAAGGCCTTGGGCCCCTGCACCCACATGGGAGACCAGGAAGAAGCATCTGGCTCCTGACTTCAGATAGACACAGTTCTGGCTGTTGCGGCCATTTGGGGAGTGAACCAATGGAAAGAAGACATTTCTCTGTCTCTCCCTCTCACTGTCTGTAACTCTCTCTCTCAAATAAATAAATAAAATATTAAAAAAAAAACAAAGTGCTTGAATTAAACCAGTGAAGAATACCAGAAAAATAATTATAAACGAAAATTTTATAAATATATGCTTATGTGAATCTAGTCCTATTGGAAGAACTATTTGTTAATTGTAATCATAGGTTTCTCACACATTTAGGTCTCTTCTGGGTGTAATATTCCATTGATATAATGGCTCATTGCATATCTGCATTATGTATTGAATCTTGATTTCCACTGCTATGAATAGAAAGATTTGACATATTCTTTTCAAGCAAGGATAAATTGTTGTTGTTGTTACTGTTGTTCCTTTTTTTTTTTTTAATCATCTCTTCTACAAGATCCAGTTGCCATGTTGAAAATCATACAGAGTTTGGAAGGTGACTTGTACTTGCTGGATGCAGTGGTAAATATAATAAATCCTTCACAGCATTTGGCAAGCACTGAGTATAACATCAAGGGCACAGTTATTGGTAGTTTTTCTGGTTATTGATCCATGGAATGTTTTGATATGATCCCCCAATGAAAAAGTTTAGTGGTATTCTCAGGTTATTTTGTTGCCACTAGTGCTACTGGCAAAATTTTAGGCCGGGACAGAGCAAGAAATTCTTATATTTGGGTCAATTTAACTTCAGCACCATGGCTACTCTTTCTAATTTCCTAATTATAGAGATAACATGAACAGTGAAGTGAAATTTCTGGGTTAAGGGAAAAACTTGATAGGTCAATTCAATGTTGAAAGCGCAAAGTTGGTAATATTTTCCACTTTGTCAACTATTCCTCTGTCAATTAAATTTTTTTTAAAAGAAAGCATGTCATTGTAAAAAATTTTTAAGCTATCCTTTATCCAACCACAATCTTTGCACATAAGAACTAATATATTTTTATATTTGGAAGATACGGATAGTTGTATAACTTCGCTTACAAATATTCAGTAAGGCTTTGAGCAAGAATCTTTAAGCAACTTCTCACTTTTATATATGCATTCTCAAGATTTTTCTGGTTATAGGTGAGACAGGTACGAACTATCAGTTTGACTACGTAAGAAGAGTAAGAAGTAGCTGGAAAAAGATCCATTGGATAAATTGTGGTGCTTTAAGGAAACCATGATAATATCATCAGAATCCATCATTAGGGGCCGGCGCCGCGGCTCACTAGGCTAATCCTCCGCCTTGCGGGGCCAGCACACCGGGTTCTAGTCCCGGTCGGGGCACCGATCCTGTCCCGGTTGCCCCTCTTCCAGGCCAGCCCTCTGCTGTGGCCCGGGAGTGCAGTGGAGGATGGCCCAAGTCCTTGGGCCCTGCACCCCATGGGAGACCAGGAGAAGCACCTGGCTCCTGCCATCGGATCATGCGGTGCGCCGGCTGCAGCGCGCTACCGCGGCGGCCATTGGAGGGTGAACCAACGGCAAAGGAAGACCTTTCTCTCTCTGTCTCTCTCTCACTGTCCACTCTGCCTGTCAAAAAATAAAAAAAATAAAAATAAAAATAAAAATAAAATAAAATAAAAAAAGAATCCATCATTAGGGAGAGAGCATTCATTCCTTTGACAATTAATATTTTTTTAGTTGGTAAGGCTTATTGCTTTGAGTCAACCATTCTCTTAAATACTCTGAAGGAGTAACACTTATTTACCAAGGATGTAAAACATAGCAATGCCTTTATCTTTTGGAGTAGCCTCTAATATGATTTCCTAATTTACTTACTGGTATCTCTTTAGTACATTAAATAGTTTTTAAGAATTCGCTGATTCATTTGTTGGAACAAGGACTACATCCCAGCCATTTTAGTTCCTTGCCAGAAAACAAATCAGATTCCCCAATGGACTCCATTAACCCTGCATTCTTTCAAGAGATGAGCTCAGCGTCATACCCTCTACTTTTCCCCACCCACTCTCTACATTCTTTTCCAGGTTTTTAAGCCCACAAAAAACTTGAAAAACCTGTATGAAGAGACTCACCTCAGACTACTGCCCCCATGCCCCTTCCAGACCCTTGGCTCACTCTAAGATATGTAAATCCCAGGCCACTGCGGGACTGAGTGCACGCCGGCAGTTGGCCACCTCTGTGTATATATCTTTCTTAATGAATTCGTCTTGCCTGTGAGTTTGTATCCTGTCTTTTGTGTCCTGGGTAAGGACCGGCACATAAGATGAGCCTCTTGCCCACTGTGATCCCTCAGAAACTACCTGCTCCTTCATTACCTGGTTAAGAACCATACTCCCAGCCCCACCTCCCTTCTTCTGACCTTTCCTCTCCTTTCTGTGGCAAACTGCCGTGGTTACTCATCTCCTCACTCCTGTTTGTACTTTCTCGTCTCCCAGCAAATTCAGAGTCAGAGCCCTTTGCCAGACCTCACGGCTACGTGCCACATCAGACCTGATTCTCAGCACATCTTATCAGCAAGAAGCTGGCTCTTATCTCCCCAAAGCATGCTGGGACTGACGGCCATTGCCACCTGCCTCCAAGATGTCTAGGGTAGACTTTAGTCCTGGACTCCCCTCTTTTGTTCCAGGAATAAGAGGAGACCTCTGCGAGGTCTAACATGGGGTAGCCTTGTCCACTTTGGGGCGAGGACACTTGTTTTAGCATTGGGACCACTCTTCTCCAGAAGATTCCAATCGTGTAGGCCTCCTTAGGGGATGTCGAGGTGAGTGATCCTACAAACTGTGGGCTCATTTTACCAAACCCATGGGCCCAGAAATTTCTCACATTTTGCTCGACTTGCCTCCAGCCTCTTTAAAACCTTCCACTAGTTGGGTCTAAAGGGGGAGATAAAGCCAAAGAAAGAGTCAATAATTTGGCACTTTTGCTCTCAAAATTCTCTAAGACCTTAATAACTTCATACAGAGATATAGCAAATGGTCAGGGGGACCCTGCATACAAGTCTTTGTCCTCCTCCAAGGTCATCTTTCCTCTTTCCAAGTCCTCAGAGAGTAGGAAGGCTGGAGCCTCCTCTTAGAACCCTGGACTTTCCCTTCTCCCACTCTTTCGCCTTCACGATGCTGCCACCTTGCAACATGACCCTTTTCTCTCCCTGCCCTCTTTCTGCCTCTTGCCCCATCCCTCCCTTCAGAAGCAGCCAAAACTGCCCCTCCCCTTTCTTCCTGACTCCTCCCCCTCTGCTCTGCCACTCTCTCCTCCTGCAGGCAGATAGATGAAGCAGAAGCTAATAGAATGTTTATTGTTCTGCAAAGCCCCTCACCTGGGACATTCCAAACTGCTAACACAATGCACTGGAAACTTCACCAAGCAGCCTTTCACATCTTCCGCCCACCTTCTCAGGGTCCATGTGGTTCTCTGAACCTCCTCCAACAAGCAGCTTGAGAAAGGACTTTGCCTGCTGCCCAAACTTAATGCAGTCTGACTTCAAGCTTAACAGGCTAATCCTCTGCCTTGCGGCGCCGGCACACCGGATTCTAGTCCCGGTCGGGGCGCCGGATTCTATCCCTGTTGCCCCTCTTCCAGGCCAGCTCTCTGCTATGGCCCAGGAAGGCAGTGGAGGATGGCCCAAGTCCTTGGGCCCTGCACCCCACGGGAGACCAGGAGAAGCACCTGGCTCCTGCCATTGGATCAGCACGAAGCGCTGGCCGCAGCGGCCATTGGAGGGTGAACCAATGGCAAAGGAAGACCTTTCTCTCTGTCTCTCTCTCTCACTGTCCACTCTGCTTGTCAAAAAAAAAAAAAAATTAACCATGGCTATTTAAAGTCTTTCATCACCCACAGTTTTGTATTCTCCTGCAAATACTTCCAGTCAGATTTACTGCTCATGGAAATTAAAACATTGTTGATTCTGAGTGGTAAATGTGTCTTCTTCTAGGTTCTAAAGGACATACTCTATGGTTTCTATTGTATTCAATGTTTTGGGACAATTCTATTAAAAGACAAAGCTGAATTTTAACCATGGACTACAGGTTCCAACTGAGAAAAATAATGGTTAATTCCAGTTACTAAGGGCAGGAAGTAATTCTAATCAATTGATGGTAATTTTTTAAAATCCAGTTAAAAATTTTAAAAAAGCTATTACTAAAATGACTTTATGCTCTGTTCTGTAATCTATATTACATATTATACATATTGCATATTGGCATATTTTATGTCTACATGGGAATATGTATTAAAAGCTCTGTTTTAGCTAGCTTATATATAAAAGGTCACTCATATAAATTTGAGCTGCTAAAGTAACCCAGAATACCTTTTTGGCACATGTGACCTAAATACATTTCTGATACATAGATTGTTTTAAATTTGTTGGTAGAGAGAAACTAAGCATGTTTTTTAAGTCATTGCCATTTTGGGGCTTGGGTTTACTGGTCATACAAGTTATACTTAACATTAGCTAATAAACAAATGGTTCCAAATATATGTAGGCTGTCCTAAAATTTACAGAATTTTATAATTTATAAAAAATATATAAGAAAGGATTATCACAAGTTATCATATGGTCTATTAAGAATTAACCAGAGTTCTTGGAATGTGTAATCCACAAAGTTACTGACAAAACAATATGGCTGCTGCTGACAGTTCACACAAGGGCATGCCTTAGATTTAGCCTTGGGATGCAAAGATTTGCTAATAGAAATAAAATGATATGTACAGCTTTATTGTGTTAGTAGTCTTAATTGATAATCTCTTTCGTAAGCAAAGGGTCAGAAGAATTTAGCTTAGTCAGGGAGAAGTTTTTTGTCTTTTTCTTTTTGTATCCTATGGAAGCAACCAGGATTAGTAATTTTTGTGTGAGGATTGACCTATTTTATAAAATAAAGAGCTCCCAGACCACACCAAGCACATGCTTCTGGGTATTCACTGAAATAGCTAACATTCCAGTAAGTCACAGAGGCATATCCCAAAGAAAAGCCATCATAGGTGAAAAAACAAAAAAAGTATCTCCACAAATGCCTAATAATAAATGCAGCAATTCAAGAAAGAAGAATAAGGAAGAAAACATGATGCTCTTTAAAGAACACAAAATTTCCACACTAGAATGTGAAGATGAAGAGATTGAAGAAATTCCAGAAACAGAATTCAAAACACTGATCACAGAGTTACTTAGAAGTAATCAGAAGAAAGTTCATGTACTGAAGGGATCTGGGGTGTTCCAAGATGGTGGAATAGGGACAGGATGGTTGAAATCATAATCACAAAATTAATAATTAAAAAAGACAGGCTGGTGCTGCTGCTCACTTGGCTAATCCTCTGCCTGCAGCACTAGCACCCCGGGTTCTAGTACGGGTCGGGGTGCTGGATGCTGTCCCGGTTGCTCCTCTTCCGGTCCAGTTCTCTGCTGTGGCCCAGGGAAGGCAGTGGAGGATGGCCCAAGTGCTTGGGCCCTGCACCCGCATGGGAGACCAGGAAGAAGCACCTGGCTCCTGGTTTCTGATTGGTGCAGCTCGCCGTCCGTAGTGGTCATTTGGGGTTGAACCAATGGAAAAGGAAGACCTTTCTCTCTCTCTCTCTCTCTCTCTCTCTCACTAACTCTGCCTGTCAAAAAAAAAAAAAAAAGGATAAAAACTACTCAGATGATATAAAGCCATGGGGAATTTGCAGTGTGAAACCCAGAGAGAATAACAGAGATGGTCCAGGTCTGCACTGAAAGATTAAACAAATTAAAAAAAAAAAAAAAAAGCAGAGGTCAGACCCAGAGAGGAGAGCACTGGACCCAACGGACAGGTGAGGGGGAATCTCTGGGCCCATACAGCTGCAGATAGCAGCAGGAGGGAGTGTTTGACAAACTGCTTTTGAAGTTCCACATGGAGAAAAAATAAATGAACAATTCAGGAGGTGGTACTCCCCTCCCACTCAACCCATTGTGCAGGGACCGGCAGCCAGCTGGCCAGACTTGGGTTTTTTTCCCCCCTCTATTTTGGATGTAGACAGGTGGCATAGGGCAAGGGGAAGCTCTGCCTATTGAAAGCTTGTACCCGCCCACCACCATTGAGAAGTGAGTCCTGCTCTAGTAAGTGGAGGCTCTGCACATACATGCCCATGACCCACAGACCTATAGCAGCTCATAATAGAGAAATTTTTCTCACAGGAAAGATGCCACAGATCAAACATGCAGCTTATTAAACATTGTGAACTAGTGCTGAAAGCACCAAGGACTAACACCATGGCATTGCACAGTTGTAAGAAGGGTGGGTCAAACAAACTGATGTGAACAGCCACCTACATTGATAACCAAAAGAGAGCTACAAAGCCCCATGGGAGACTTACATTGGAAAATTTCTCCACCTTGGAATACTGAACAGTGCAAGCAAGTCACACCCATCATACACCTCTTGGTACTAACTGAAGATAAAGCAGTCTCACTAAGCCACAAATACAAAAACAAAGCTAATGCTGAAAAACAAATGAAGAAACTTAAACAAGAATAAGGTAGACACTAGAAGCCCTCCAAAGGAACTGTATAACACCTCATTAGTAGGTGAAGATGAAGATTGAATATAAGTCAGAAATGGAATCCAGAAAATTATCAACCAGAATCAAATTCATGAACTAAATGAAAATTTAAATGAAATTGAGATAGTAAAGAGAAATCAGAATAAAATAAGAAATGAAGAACTCAATAGATCAAATAAAAAGTGCAGTAGAAAGTATTAGCAACAGGGTAGTGGAGACAGAAAAAAGAATAACAGAACTAGAAGATAAATTGCTAGAAATTTTACAATCAAACCAAAAAAAGAGGAAATTAACAAACTAAAACTAAAAAACACTGTTGAAGATATATAAGATACTATTAAAGAATGGATTATAAGTCCTTTTAATAAAATAATAACAAAAAGCTTTTCCAATTGGAGAAGGAAACATCCAAGTACAGAAAGCATGCAAAACTCCCAATAGAAACTACCAGAAAATATCTTCCTCATAACACATTGTGGGAAACTCTCAACAGTAAAACACAAAGATTCTAAAATGTGTGCAAGAGAATGCCAGATTACATTCAGGGGAACCCCAATTAGACTTATAGCAGATTTCTCATAGGAAACCCTACAAGCTAGGAGATAGTGGCAGAATATATTCCAAGACTTTAGAGAAAAAACTGTCAACCCAGAAGACTACTCTGCAAAGCTCTCATTTTTGAATGAGATGAGATATGAATGAGGTGAAATAAACACCTTTCATAACAAAAAGAAATTGAAAGAATTTGTAACTACCTTCCCAGTCCTACAAAAGATGGTTAAGGATGTGCTGCAAACAGAAACACAGAAACAGGAACATCACTAATAAAGAAGGTAAAGGTAGAAAAAGGCCCCATAAAAGTACAAAGGAAACCCAAAGTCAAAAATAGTTCTATTAAAATAAATATGTTAGGACAAAGTTGTTATTTAACAATAGTCACCCTGAAGGTAAATGGTCTCAACTCTCCTGTTAAAAAACACAGACTGGTTGAATGGGTTGAAAAACAATACCCAACTATTTGCTGCTTACAAGAAACACATCTCACCAACAAAGATGCATGCAGACTAAAAGTGAAAGGATGGAAAAAGAGATTCCATGCCAACAGAAACCAAAAAAAAAGAGCTAGTGTAGCCATCCTAATATCAGACAAAATAGACTTTAACACAAAGACTGTTAAAAGAGACAAAGAAGGGTACTATATAATGATTAAGGAATCAGTTCAACAGGAAGATGTGACTATTATAAATGTAGATACACCTGATTACAGGGCACCTGGTTATTTAAAAATAGAAATGCTAATATATTTAAAGGGAGACATAGACTCAAATACAATAGTAATGGGGGACTTCGTTACCCCACTTTCAGTAATGGACAGATCAACCAGACAGAAAATAAGCAAGGAGTCAACAGACTTAATCAACACAATAGACCAAATAGACCTAACAGATATCTATAGAGCTTTCTACCATACAGCCACAAAATACACATTCTTCTCATCAATGCATGGAACTTTCTCTAGGACTGATCACATGCTAGGCCATAAACCAAGTCTCAGCAAATTCAAAAAAATTGAAATCATACCACGCATATTCTCTGACCACAATGGAACGAAGTTGGTAATCAACAACTCAGGAATCACCAGAACATACACAAACACGGAGACTGAACAACATGTTTCTGAATGAACAATGGGTCACTGAAGAAATCAAGAGAAATAAAAAAATTTATGGAAACAAATGAAGATGACAATACAACATATCAAAACTTATGGGATACAGCAAAAGCAATGTTAAGAGGAAAGTTTATAGAAATTGGATCCTACATCAAGAAATTGAAAAGGCACCAAATAAACAAGCAACCAATGCATCCCAAGGACTTAGAAAAACAACAGCAAACAAAAAGTAAAATAAGTAGGAGAAAAGAAATAATTTAAATTAGAAAATAAATCAGCTTCAGCTTGCCAGCTTCCGCCCCACCCCAGATGAAGAGGGCAGCCCAGCTGTAGATGGTCAGAGAGTTCCCATATCCTGCTATCAATCCCTGGCCCCAACCAGCATGGAGCAGACGGTGGCAGCAGCAGCAGCAACAGGCAAGGAGGAAGATGGTGGGATAGCTGCTGGCCTGTATGGTGGACTGTGGCATGGAGTATTCAAAACTAGGATATGCTGAACCACAGTTTATCGTCCCTTCCAGTATTGCTATTAAGGAGTCAGCAAAAGTGGGTGATCAAGCTCAAAGGTGGGTGATGAAAGTCATTGATGACCTAGACTACTTCATTGGTGATGAAGCAAGAGAAAAACCTACATATGCAATGAAGTGGCCAATTCACATGGTATAGTTGAAGTTTGGGATTTGATGAAAAGGTTAATGGAACAAGTGATCTTTAAATATTTAAGGGCAGAACCTGAAGACCATTATTTTCTTTTGACTGAACCTCCACTGAATACTCCAGAGAACAGGGAATATACTGCTGAAATAATAGTCGAGTCTTTCAATGTTCCAGGCTTGTACATTGCTGTACAGGCTGTTCTTGCCTTAGTGGCATCCTGGACCTCAAGACAAGTAGGAGAATGGACATTGACTGGTACGGTAATAGACAGTGGAGATGGTGTCACGCATGTCATTCCTGTGGCTGAAGGGTATGTGATTGGCGTCTGTATTAAACACATTCCAATTGCAGGACAAAATATAACATACTTTATTCAGCAACTGCTGAGAGACCTACCAAAAAAAAAAAAAGGGAGAAGTCCCATATCAACAAAATAACAAAATTAGAGATGAGAAAGGAAATATAACAGCAAACAACACAGAAATTGGAAGGATCATCATAAATTACTACAAAGCACAGTATGCCAACAAATTGAGAAACTTAGAAGAAATGAATAGAATCCTGGATACATACAACCTAACTACATTGAGCTATGAAGACATGGAAAACCTAAACAGACCAATAACCAAGACAGAAATTGAATTATTAATAAAGACTCTCTAGGCATAGAAAAGCCCAGGACTTGATGGCTTCACTGCTGAATCCTACCAGACATTTAAAGAACTAACTCTAATTCCTCTCAAGCTATTCCAAACAATTAGAAGGGAATGAATCTTCACAACATCCTTCTATGAAGCCAGCAACCTCTTAATTTCTAAACTTGAAAAAAAAATACATCAGAGAAAGAGAACTACAGACCAATTTCCTTGATGAACATAGACACAAAAATCCTCAACAAAATACTAGCCAATCTAATTCAACAACACATATAAAGGAATATACACCTGAACCAAGTGGGATTTATCTCTGTTATGCAAGGATGGTTCAACATTTGCAAATCAATCAATGTGATATATTACATTAACAAAAGAAGGAACAAAACCATATTGTTTCCTAAATAGATGCAGGGAGAGCATTTGATAAAATAAAACACCATTTCATGATGAAAACATTAAGAAACTTGGATATAGCAGGAACATTCCTCAACGTAATCAAGGCAATTTATGACAAACACACAGCCAAATTCTACTGAATTTGGAAGCATTACTACTGAAATCTGGAACCAGACAAGGATGTCCACTCTCACCATTGCTATCCAATATAGTCCTTAAAGTTTTAAACAGAGCCATTAGGCAAGAAAAAGTAATCAAAACAATACAAGTTGGAAAGGAGGAAGTCAAACTATTCCTATTTTTAGAAGGCATGATTCTATATATAAGGGATCCAAAGACTCCACTAAGAGACTACTGGAACTCATGGAAGAGTTTGGTAAAGTAGTAGGATATAAAATCAACACACAAAAATCAATAACCTTTTTATGCACAGACAATGCCATGGCTAAGAAAGAACTTCTGGGATAAATCCATTCATAGTAGCTGCAAAAAAAATGAAATACCTTGGAATAAATTTAACCAA
The DNA here is from genome assembly GCF_033115175.1 of Lepus europaeus. Classification (NCBI taxonomy): domain Eukaryota; kingdom Metazoa; phylum Chordata; class Mammalia; order Lagomorpha; family Leporidae; genus Lepus; species Lepus europaeus. Next base: position 10,917,208 of record NC_084839.1, on the reverse strand, counting down.
GGATTTCAAAAATCTTCAGGATGATAATTACATAACATTAAAGAAAGAAGTAGAAGAAGACACAAAAAGAAATTAAAATCTTCCATGTTCATGGATTGGAGTAGTCAATATTATCAGGATATCCCTACTATCTAAAACAATTTACAGTTTCAATGCAATACCAAACAAATATACCAAGTAAATTCTTCTCAGATATAGAGAATACAATGCTGAAATTAATATGGAAACACAGACGACCCCATAATATTACACAACAAAAACAAAACTGGGGTCATCACAATACCAGATTTCAAGACATACTACAGGACAATTATAATCAAAAGAGTCTGGCACTGGTACAAAAACAGATGGATAGACCAATGGAACAGAATAGAAACACCAGAAATCAACCCACACATCTACAAATAACTTGTCTTTAACAAAGGAGGTAAAATCATTCTCTGGAGCATGGATAGTCTCTTCAACAAATGGTGCTGCGAAAACTGAATGTCCACATGCAAAAGTATGATGCAAGACCCCTATATTATACTTTATACAAAAATCCCCTCAAAATTGATTAAAGACCCCAATGTTCAACCTGATACTATCAAATTATTTGAAAACATTGGAGAAACCCTGCAAAGCATTGGCACCAGCAAAGGCTTCTTAGAAAAGACAACAGTGGTACAGGCAATCAAAGCCAAAATTGACAAATGAGATTACATCAACTTGAGAAGCTTTTGTACTGAAAAAGAAACACAGCAAAGTGAAGAGGCAACTGACAGAATGGAGAAAATATTTGTAAACTATATAACTGATAATGGATTGATAACCACCATATGTGAAGAGTTGAAGAAACTCAACAACAACAAAACAAAAAACCCAGTGAAGAAATGGGCAAAGGACTTAAACAGGCATTTTTCAAAAGAGGAAATCCAAATGGCCAACAGACACATGAAAAATGTTCAGGATCATTAGCCCTCAGGGAAATGTAATTCAAAACCACAATGAGGTTTCACCTCACTCCAGTTAGAATGGCTTTCATACAGAAATCAACAAACAACAAATTCTGGTGTGGATGTGGAGAGAAAGGTACCCTAATCCACTGTTGGTGGGAATGTAAACTGGTAAAGTCACTATGGAAGACAGTATGTAAATACTTCAGAAATCTGAATATAGACCTATCTATATGACCAGCCACCCCACTCCTGGGAATTCACCCAAGGGATATGAAGTCAGTATATGAAAGAATTATCTGTACCTCCATGTTTATTGCAGCGCAATTCAGAATAGCTAAAATATGAAATCTTCCCAAATGACTGTCAACTCAAGCCTTGATAAAGAAATTATAGGACATATATACCATGGAATACTACACAGCAGTTAAAAAAAAACTAAATCCTGTCATTCGCAACAAAATGGTTAAAACTGGAAAATATCCTGTGGCCCCGGAGTGCAGTAGAGGATGGCCCAGGTCCTTGGGCCCTGCACCCACATGGGAGACCGAGGAAGAGCCTGGCTCCTGGCTTCAGATTGGCGCAGTGTGCTGGCCACAACACACAAGCCGTGGCGGCCACTTGTGGGGTGAACCAACAGAAAAAGGAAGACCTTTCTCTCTGTCTCTCTCACTAACTCTGCCTATCCAAAAAAAAAAAAAAAAAAAACCTTGGAAAATATCATACTTAGTGAGATAAGCTAATCTCAATAGGACAAATACCATATGTTCTCCATGATCTTGATAACTAATAGAGCACCTAAAATGTAATCTATGTGTGTAATGAACACTGAGATTCAATGACTTTGAAAAGCCCTTGTCTTGACTGTTAAGGAATATTTTTTTTTTCATACTATTTGGTGAACCCTTTACTTAGTGTAGAGTTAATTGTATGTGTCAAAGTTAATTGAAAATAGATCTCAAAAAATCTCAAAAAATAAAATTGATGCCAAACAAGTTTTAGTTTGTACTCAAGAGTCAAGCACAATTGAATAATCTGCCCTCTCACAGAAGGCGTAATCTTTATCTTCTGAGATCATGACCCAAATAGTGCAAAGTTTTTCTATGGATTCACAACTTTTCTTTGCATGCTTTGTGTCCTTTAGCAGATCTTCTTGAGTGATGTATGATTTGTCCTGAGCACAGCAGTAAACTGTCTACATATAATTTGAAGGTGGATCCTTAATCAAAATTAAATCTGTGGCTTTTTAATTAGACATCATTTTATTTGTATGTTGAGAAAAACATGAGGGAATTTCCATAAACACCTAAGTCACAGTCAACCAAAAGCAAATGAATACTGACTGCCTTTATCTACTGATATCTCAAGAAGCCTGTAAATAATTTTCCACTCTGAAGTGTGTACTTGATAGTTAGGAACTCCTGGGAATCTTAGAATCACAGTTCTATTGATTGCCCTGAGGGCTTGTACAGATAAGTAGCCTTTTCCATTAGGCTCATTAACTGGTAATGTGGGAATACTGAAAAGACTGTTGTAGGATTCAGTGAGTTATTCTAATAAAGATTCAATAACAGACTTTCTTCATGAGGTCACTTTAGGTCTTAAAGCACAATGCTACATATTTTAAGAATGGATTTATATGGGATAATTTTAAGTTTTTAAAGTTATATCCATGCACGCTTTTCATCTCAATGGTGTCTGTGGGCCACATCATTTAGGGTAAATTATATATTTATTTTGTAATTGTCATTGAGTGCACAGAATTAGTGTATCTGTGATTACTATAATTTATGTGACCTCTTTAATCTAATCTATTATTTGAGAATCTCTAGACATCTACAACTATAAGAACATTTGAGTTTTTTAATCCAATGAATCACCTGGAGAACTACAAAATAGAACAATGTTTTTTTTTTTCTTCTGCTAATCAAACTGAAATTGGTAAAAGCAAGTTTGTAAGACTGCTAGGATGGCAACTTTGTTATGGATGTCCACTGCCTTTATTCTATTTGTATTCAAATGAACAAGTGAGCATAGTGACCAAATTTATGAAGAAAGAAAACTTTGTATATCTGTTTGGATTATTTCAGCCTGTCCTAGAAAAATAATATGAATTTTATTTTAATTATCTAAAATATCAGTGAATGCTAATTTCAACCATATAGGTGAGGTATTGATGAGTCCCTAAATTAACTCAGTGAGGACCTTTTTCAGCTTCTGAAGTGCAGGGATTACTTCAGTATTCATACCTTCCACTCAAACTCTCTTTATTAATCTAAGTACTTCTGTCTTGGCTTCTTAATGAACTATGCTTACTTTTCATCTAAAGATAACAAAATTGAGAAAATGTGGTAAGGTCTTGGTTCTCTGATGAGTAAGCATATCATGCTTCTACAAGTTGGAGAAGAAACAGACAGTATGTGTGGGGAGATAGAATAGAGAAAGCTAGAGGCAATAAGTATTATAGTTGTAAAAACTAACTTGAAAATTAGCCAGGATTTTGCTTAGTATTTACTAATGAATTCTCTAATGAATTTAATTTTCAGTTATTGAAGTACTTAAAAGCATTGTTCTACACACAGATAAGAAAATCATTGTGTTAGGCCAGCACCTCGGCTCACTAGGCTAATCCTCCACCTGTGGTGCCAGCACCATGGGTTCTAGTCCCGGTTGGGGTGCCGGATTCTGTCCTGGTTGTCCTCTTCCATTCCAGATATCTGCTGTGGTCCAGGAATGCAGTGGAGGATGGCCCAGGTCCTTGGGCCATGCACCCACATGGGAGACCAGGAGAAGCACCTGGCTCCTGGCTTCGGATCGGTGCAGCGTGCCGCCTGCAACACCCTGGCCGTAGCGGCCACTTGAGGGGTGAACCAACAGAAAAAGGAAGACCTTTCTTTCTGTCTCTCTCTCTCTCACTAACTCTGCCTGAAAAGAAAATCATTGTGTCTTTACCTTCTTTTTGTGCCTAAGTGCCACAGAAACAGGTCTTGCAGAATATTTAAAGTTCTCCAAAATTGAACTTCAAGGATTTTTTGGGTTTGTAGATTTTATTAGTTTTATGTGCACTATGTGGATAAATTTCCCATTTAACAAACATAAACATAGAGCATAGGGAACGTGATGGATAGTAGGAGCTGATTTTTGAATTGACAAGTAGGTTACTATAAATAGAAAAGAATTTCCTTCAGCAGTTCGTGGACACCAACATACAAGGCACTATCTCCACTCTGCATATGAGGCTACTAGTCTGGTTTAGCACTAGACCCTGAGAAAAATAATGGAAGAGGTTACATCTCAAATAATAAACTATTTGAAGACCCCATTTGTCAAGAAACTGATATACTAAGAATAGATCAGACATAGAAGAAGTACAGTCTAATTTTGGTATCCAAAGTACGCTCTAATTTAGTATCTTGGTTGTGTGTGTCCACTCATGGAGAGACCAGGGGAATGAGAAGTAGAATAAATAGAGACAGAGTAACAGCAGAAATAGTCCGTTCAAATTAATGCAATCACTGTAGTATACTCATGCCTATGAGTAAAAACAAGCAAGCAACAACAACAAAAAATGTTCTGGAACTTGGACTTTACTGGTCCAAGCGGTACATATTTCAGCTGCTACTGGTTGATTCATTCATTACAGGTAATCTTGCTCGAGCCTCCAGAGTATTAAAGGAAAAATCGAGACAAAAAGCATTGCTACCAAGAAAAGGCTCTAATACACTAAGTGGGTATAAGAAGGTTCTCAGGTAAGAGACAAGAGGAATAAAATTGAAGTAGATATTTAAAATTAAAACCATCACTGACCCAGATGAAGAAATTTGCTGACTAACTAGCAATATCCTAGTGGTTGTGTGCAAAATAGCCTGGTTGGAAAGGGTTTGTTTGTTTGTTTTCCATCACCATATTATAGACTCCTCTGTTTGGTAATTTGAATTCTCACCTTGAGACTACAGCATCAGGGTCCTCCTGACCTCCCCAATCCACAGTAAGTCACATACAGTCAGATCTCTATCTGTATGATCAGGCTAGGTCAAAAGGCAAGGGTGTTCAGTCAGGCCTGCAACAATATTAGCAAGCTACATGGCCAATTCGAGGTCTCAAAGGCATTTTAATAATCAGGTAATAAACCTCTTTACTTAGAATTTTCAGCAATAGCATTCTATAATACAAGGTACTTTAAATAGTTCACGGAAAATGGATTTAAAAGATGTTTATTTTGGTGCATAAAATTTTTAAATACGGGATCAGTGCTGTGGTATAGTGGGTAAAGCCGCCACCTCCAATGCTGGCATCCCATATAGGCACTAGTTCGAGTCCTGGCTGCTCCACTTCCGATCCAGCTCTCTGCTATGGTCTGGGAAAGCAGTAAAAGATGGCCCAAGTCCTTGGATCCCTGTAGCCAGGTGGGAGATCCAGAGGAAACTCCTGACTCCTGGCTTTGGATCGATGCAGCTCCGGCTATTGCCACCATCTGGCAAGTGAACCAGTGATGGAAGACCTCTCTCTGCCTCTGCCTCTTTGTAACTTTTCCTTTCAGATAAATAAATAAACATTTTTTAAAAATTAAATCCATTTGGTTTTTTATAACATGAATTTTCCATGAGGCATTTTTATTTTTTAATTTGTTTAAAGATTTATTGGTTTATTTGAAAGAAAGAATGAGAGAGAGAGAGAGAGAGACAGAGAGACAGAGAGAGAGAGAGAGAGAGAGAGAGAGGAGAGAGTCAGAGAGCAAGAGATCTTCTATTGTTGGTTTACTCTATAGAGATCCACAATGGTCAGGGTTGGTCTAGGCAAAAGCCAGAAGCTCAGAACTCAAGCCAGGTCTCCAACATGGGTGTCAGGGGCCCAAAAACATGCTTCTTTCCCAGGCACATTAGATAAATAGATGTTTTATATTCAGCTTATCCATTCTCTCTCTCTCTGTCACTTAGAATAGAACCTCAGCTAAATATCAGCTGCATATTATCTCATTGGTTTATTTTACACCTCACTGTAGCAAGATAAATATCAGTGACATCATGCTTCATTGTTCCTGTCATTCACTTGTTATGTACCTATATAGTGCAATTCTGTACTAGGCCCATTCTTTATATATATATATATATATATATATATATATATATATATATATATATAAAACGGCATTATATATATAATATGGCATATATATATAATATGACATTAATATATATAACATCTTGAAGTCATTCCTTTTTTTCTAGGAATTCAGCTAACCATCATAATATTTAGTATTCAAATATTTTAGGAGTAAATATTAAATGTTTTATGCTAAAAAACAGAAATACAGGGAATTATAATTTACAAGCAAATAGCTTCATAAAAAGCCAATTCATAAGAGCCAATAAGAAAAAAAGAAACTAAATTCATGTGTTTTCAGAACCTAAGCTCATAATCCTATTCTACTTTTGATTACTTAAGTTTTCATTATACACAAGTGAAGTAGAACATTATCATAAGTCATTGGAGAAAGTAACTATTCAGGAAAAAATTCTTGGGCAATGACGTTATCACACAAGAACATATTCCTCTAAGCAAACACATTATCAAAACTCAGAACATGCTCAATAATTAAATGTATAAAAGAGTCATCAGTCAAATAGCAGCAACAAATGGAATGCAAGTATATGATCATTTATCAGCTAACGTATAGAGAAATATTTAATCATAAAGGATTTTTAAAGTTTAAGATGCATTTTAATAACTCCTAATTTACATAATTTTAAATTGTATTTTAAAAGATGAAAAATAAATGACATAAGAAAATTAAAAATTTTTTGCTAAATCCTATATGAAATTATAAAAGTCTTACTAAAGTAAATAAAAAGGAGACACAACTTAATAAAATTAATGGATCATGAAATAGCTTTCGAAGAAATACAAATGACTACCAAAAGAATTGGAAGGGGAACTTTTTCTTTGGTTGGTCTCTTATGAAAAAAAATAATTTTATTGTATTGAAAGGCTGACACTACAAAGAAAGAAAAATATCTTGCTTTGACGGAGTGCATATAAGGAAGTAATCATTAAACATTTTCTAGATTGTTAATTTTTTCATTTTTCCTAGAAACACTTATGAGTCTAACAGTCATCAGTAATTCCTCATTTGAGAACTTAAAAGAGAGAGCCTCAGAGATTCGTTTTACATGTATTGATCAGATTGCATATTATTATGTAGTTGCTTTTTTTTTTTCTTTTCTCTTTCAGAGATTTAGGACAAATTAGACCCCATCAAAACCTCTTACACCTTGTCCTCATGAGATGCTGAGTAAATTTAGAAGGCTAAATAGCAACAACATTTCATATTTGGCCCATATGCAACATGGTAGAAAATAGAAAATAATTTGAATGTCAAAATAGTAGGATAATAGCTAAATACAGTGTGTTTTATTTTTAAATATTGTATTTAGTTGTTTTAAAATCACACACATCATAAAATCTTTTAGAATCATTTTGTTGAAAATAAAATTGTTTTAAATAAAATTATATTTAAATCATAAATGTATTTTGCATGAGAAGGTATAAATCTTATTTATATACTTGAATATTTTTACTTATTTGAAAAGCAGAGAGACAGACAAAAAAAAAAAAAAAAAAAACAGATCTTCCATCTCCTGGTTCACTCCCTGAATGCCCACAACACCAGCAGTTTGGCCAGACAGAAACCCTGAACCAGGAAATCCACCCAGATATCCCAAAGATGACAAATCTCCTATGATTATCTTTGGCATCACCACATGCTTCTCAGGATGTACATTAGTAGGAAGCTGGAGTTGGGAGTAGAACTGAGCCTGAACTCAGGCACTTAACTGCCATGCAAATGGATGCCCCTAAACTTATTTTTAATTCCATTTTTATGAATGTTTTGAGGTATACTTTTATGGACTCTGTCCATGAACTTTCAAAGCTATGCAGGATTTACAATATTTATGAAGTTTACAAACCCATAGGTTACAAACATTTATAAATCATCTTTCTTATATAATTCTCATTAACCAATTCACAGTCCTAGTACTTTTAAATGACCTTTAGTTGGATCTCTCTGTCCATTTTTGTTGCACTCACAATCACCTGCCTCTTGTTAACTCAGCACATGGTGTCACTGGTCAGATGAGTGGCCAGCCTAACAGGATCACCTGCCTTCCACCCTGCACATAATCTCCTCTCTTCTTAAACCAGTGTGTAAGAAGTAGGCAAACAAGAAGTTATAAGTACAAAAATAATTAAATCATAATACAGTTAAAACAATGATAACAAAACAATATACAAAAGCTTTGGTCCAGCTATCTACGACTCACAAAATGTACAATTCTGAACCTCACTATTCTTCCCTAAAGATTTGGACAAGGTCACTGCTTGAACACCCACATATTTGTGAAAATTAAAGGAGACACCATGGGGAAAGCTCCTTCCTTCTTCAGGCTGGCCTCAACCTTCACTCTTCCCACAGCTCCAATCCTAATCCCAGTCTCCAAGTGGCATTTGAGTGATTATAAAATGGAGATGTTTTAACCACTGCATCAAATACCTGGCCCAATTCCATTTTTTAAAAACATCAGTGTAATCCTCCGCCTTGCGGCGCCGGCACACCGGGTTCTAGTCCTGGTCGGGGCACCGATCCTGTCCCGGTTGCCCCTCTTCCAGGCCAGCTCTCTGCTGTGGCCAGGGAGGGCAGTGGAGGATGGCCCAAGTGTTTGGGCTCTGCACCCCATGGGAGACCAGGAGAAGCACCTGGCTCCTGCCATCGGAACAGCGCGGTGCGCCGGCCGCAGCGCGCTACCGCGGCGGCCATTAGAGGGTGAACCAACGGCAAAGGAAGACCTTTCTCTCTCTCTCTCTCTCACTGTCCACTCTGCCTGTCCAAAAAAAAAAAAAAAATCAGTGTAAATGTTATAATTACTGGTTCTGTTTCTATGATTTTTCTAAGGGTTTATTTATCTTTTGAAAGGCAGAGTTACAGAGAGGTAGAGGCAGAGAGAGAGAGACAGAGACAGAGAGAAAGAGAGGTCTTCCACCTGCTGGTTCACTCCTCCAAATGGCTACAATGGCCAGAAACAGACCAATCCAAAGCCAGAAGTCAGGAGCTTCTTCTGGGTCTCTCACGTGAGTGCAGGGGCCCAAGGACTAGTGCCATCTTCTACTGTTTTCCCAGGCCATAGCAGAGAGCTGGATCAGAAATGGAGCAGCTGGGACTCAAACTAGTACTCATATGAGGTAACAGCACTGCAGCCATTGACTTCACCTGCTATATCACAGCACCAACTCCAACTGGTTCTGCTTAACTTAGTGTAGGTGAAAAGATGTAGGAGAATATGATTTCTGTTTTGCAACTTTCCCTCTACAGAACATTATTCAGCTTAAAACAGAAGCAGAGAGCTATATAGATACAGAGTACAAATAATTGCTGTCTTTGAGATTAACATATCATCGTGTTTATATATATATATATATTCATATATGATTTATTTATTTATTTGAAAGTCAAAGTTACACAGAGAGAGAACAAGAGGCAGAAAGAGAGAGATAGAGAGAGAGAGAGAGAGAGAGAGAGAGAGGTGTCCCATCCACTGCTTTACTCCTCAATTGACCACAGCGGCTGGAGCTGCACTGTCCTGAGCCAGGAGCCAGGAGCTTCTTCCAGATCTCCCATGCAGGCACAGAGACTTAAACGCTTGGGCCATCTTCTACTGCTTTCCCAGGTCATAGCAGAGAGCTGGATCAGAAGTGGAGCAGCTAGGATTCGAACCAGCACCATATGGGATGTGGTCACTGCAAGTAATAGTTTAACTGGCTATGCCACAGTGCTGGCCCCCATATGAGAGTATATTAAAAAGTTCATAGAAAATATGAAGAACATCAACTCTTGGATATCAAACCTTTTTTCACCAGGATAAACATCGTGAAATTCTACTTTTCCATGAACTTTTGGAAGCAGCCTCAGATATCTTCATTCAATGATGGTTCAAATCTTGTTGGCGACACATAATTGAAAGAATGGATTTACATTGAAATCATCTGTCACATAAAACAAATGATTGGGTGATGACTAGTTTTATAGGGTTAACTATGCCTGTTGTCAATTTCTGAGATCATATGGTAGGGAACAAGAGACCATGGAGTATGTAACATGGCACTGGATGGCCAATGTGGTGCCAGAGTGCAGGACCAGACAGGAGACTGCAAAGACATAGGACAGCTGTCATGTGCATTCCTCACTTGCTCATATCATGCACAGAGGACCAACTGATCACACACATCTTCCTCATAAAGAAATACGGTTTATGTAGTGTGGACCTCCAACACATCAAAGTTTCTTTCCAGGGAAGAAACTCTTAAAACTTCCAAAGCCACATCAAATATGAATTTTCAACTTTGGAATTAGGTGTGGAGAATTTAGGGTAGGTACCTAAGAGGATGAATTCATGTAATTACTATGCTTTTTTTTTCTGAATCACTGTACCTAGTTAATATAGATAGTCAAGATAGCATTTTAATACACTTTATAGGAATGAACTGTTACTGTGGAAATCATTGTGATGAAGTCATATATTTGTGCGTATTTTAACATAGTAAAACAAGGACTTGAAAACTGTGTGACCTGTGGACCAGTAGGGCTGATTGGATATTTTTGCATAGCTAAAAGGCTAAGGCTCCATTTTAAATATCCAAATGTTTGAAAAAAAATCAAAACAATAGCTCCGTATGGCCTGTGAAAAGTATACAAACTTCAGACTTTATTAACCATAAAGTTTTATTGTAACACAGACATGTTCATTGTCTCCATATTGTCTGTGGCTGTTCTCACACACAACAACAGAGCTGAGAGGCTGTGACACAGATTGTACAGACCATAAAGTCTGTAGTATTTACTCCTGGATCTTTGCATAAAAGTTTTCCAACCCTTGTATTAGATTAACTCAGGAACCAGACATCTATCTACATCTATTTCTATATCTATACCATCTATATCTATATCAGTCTATATCTATATCCATATACATGAACATATGCACACACATATAGTTTGTTATAAGATATTTAAATTATCATTTGTTGCTAAACAATGAAAAAGATGTAAAAATGGATAACCAGAGATATCAATTTTTCAGAAAAATGTAGCTTTGAATAGAATGTGTTATTTAGAGTCAAGTTAATGTCAGTCACTATCCAACTCTGTGTTTCCATGTAAACATATTAAAATTATACTCTTTAGTAATTTAAGGGTAAAATATTGGTTTGAATCCAATGAGGAGTTCCTTGAACTTAGCAAAACTAGGAAAAGAAGTCTAGACTGTTATTTTGAAATATAATTTTAACATAATTTTGTATAACATCATGTTAATTATATATTTTATTTTTCTCAAGTCTTATAACAGCAAATACAAGTTTGTTTTGTATTTTAATTTTTCAAAAGATTAACTAAGCATGGCAAACCAATCATGCAGGCAGAGAGAAGCATATGTTTATGTGTTAAACATTTTTCAATTCTCTGTAGAATTGGCAAGATCATAAACATCAATTCATCTTTCAATTGTTTCTATGTGCCACAAAATTTGAGTCTTCAAATAAGGACACTGGTATGCATATTTTTTCAGAAAATATTCTAATATTGATAGTATATTGTAGAAAATGTGACTAATACAATATTGTCCATTCACCAGGAAAATGACTATGTGACTGTCGTGCCTTCTTGACTTATGTGAAAAAAATCATTTCTCCTATTTTTTCCTAAGAAAAATTTTACAAAGGTTTTAGAATTCTTTGTGATTTATAGACTCATATCTACATCAGGATTTGAGTGCACTCTTTTCTAACGAACACCCTGTGAATTGATTTGCCATATTACTCATCAGAACAAATGGGCAACTGTTCTAAAAAATAGGACTATTCCCATTGTAGCCTCTATTCTAAATATTTTATCTTTATGGACAATTCAAAGAAAGCGACTGAGTACTGACATCTATTCTTTTCTGACAGTGTATGTCCAATTACTTAAACATTTAACTTGTATCTATTGATCTCTATTGAATTTTCTTTGTCCTCAAACACCTGTGAGTGATTCTACAAGACTTTAAGAGTGTATTTTTCCAGAAGGTTGTAAAGAAGGAAATCAAAGGGAGCTGATGTGTACCAGAGTAATTCTTACAGGTTCCATTTCTTGCATCTATATATTCCCATACACTGGTTTACGTTATGCTCACAATACTAAATCTTTTCTAAGTCTCTCAGAGAAGTTGACTTTAGTTTTGGCCATGGCAGATGCATAGAATGATGAATGCTTAACACAGCACAAAAAAAACCCAACTCGTTAAACATAAATTGTCAAAACAGAGAATTTTAGACTTGTCTCAGATGTTATCAATAGAAATAGATAAAAAAAATAGTTTTACACCCAACCCAAATCATAATTAAGAATAATGAATACTGGAAAAAGATTAAGAAAAGATGAAGAAAGAAGTGGACCTCAGGATCCAAGGGGTGTTGGTTTCAGGACTTTAGACAGATACTAGAAGACTGTGATGCCCAAGTCCTTTATAAAACAAAACAATAGTCTTTGAATATAAAATACTTACATCTTCCTACACCTTTAATCATCTCTAAATTACTGATAATGCCTAATACAATGTAAACGCTGTGTAAATCATTCCACATTGTATTGTTTATGGAATAATGACAATCAAATGTTTGTGAATATTCATTATAGAAACAATAGTTTTCCTCAATTTTTTCTATTTGTTGTTGATTGAATTCATTGATACAGAATTTGTGGATAACAAGTGTCCACTGTAAATAGCTGAGATAAATTTTGTAAACCACTAGATCTCTGAAATTTCCAATGATGCAAGGAAAAAAAATAAATTATTGAAAAAGGTTTTTAAATTATTCATGAAAATCATAACTGATTTTTAACTCCTGACATTGTTTCAAAACTTTAAATTCATATGAGACAATATTCATTCTGTCCTTGAATGGGGTTACTGGCATAGTAAAACATTATTGGAGGACATATGATTATAAAAGAACCGTATTGAAAAATATTTCAAAATGTGGACTATTCAATGTGGTTGATGCGATGAGTCTGTCAAGAAAGAAAAATCTACTAACTTGTTTATGAAATTTCAATCTCTACTATGTAAAAAAATATGTTTTCAGATTAGAGGAGTACAAAAAATCAAAATTAGGACAAAACAATTCCTCCATAGTTTAAACAACCATCAAAACTCAGTAATCCATTGCATAGTTTAAATTTTTTTTTTTTTGACAGGCAGAGTGGACAGTGAGAGAGAGACAGAGAGAAAGGTCTTCCTTTTTCCGTTGGTTCACCCCCTAAGTGGCTGCTACAGCCAGTGTGCTGCGGCTGGCGTGCTGCGCCGATCCGAAACCAGGAGCCAGGTGCTTCTCCTGGTCTCCCATGTGGGTGCAGGGCCCAGGGACTTGGGCCATCCTCCACTGCACTCCCAGGCCACAGCAGAGAGCTCAACAGGAAGAAGAGCAACCAGGACAGAATCCAGCGCCCTGACCTGGACTAGAACCCGGTGTGCCGGCGCTACAGGCAGAGGATTAGTCTATTGAGCCGCGGCACTGGCCCATATTTTAAATTTTGAAAAAAGATCCCAAGTATACATGGTACTTGATTTTCCAGGTTAAAAGATATTACAGAACAAGAGTTGCCTACATAATTCCTGCTGTTTATAGTCTTCCTACGTAATTCCTCCTGTGCTGTATTCGTTAATTTTTAAAAATATGCATTCAGTGGCCAGCATTGTGGTGCAGTGGGTTAAGCCACTGCCTGCAATGCTAACATATAATGTGGTTGCTGGTTTGAATCCCTGCTGCTCCACTTCAATCCTAGCACCTTGCTAGTAAGCCTGGGAAAGCAGCGGATGATTGCCTAAGTGCATGTTCCCTACAATCTTGTGGGAGACATGGAAGAAACTCTTAGTACCTGCTGCTTTTGGCCTGTCCCAGTCCTGGCTATTTCAAGAATTTAAAGAGTGAACCAATGATGGCAGATCTCTTTCAATCTCTCTGTCTCAGCACCACCCCCTCTCACCATAACTCTGTCTTTCATATAAATAAAATAAATATTTTAAAAATGTAATCGAGGCTGGCGCTGTGGTAAAGCGGGTAAGGCCACCACCTGCAGTGCTGGCATCCCATACGGGCGCCGGTTCAAGTCCAGCTGCTCCTCTTTTGATCCAGCTCTCTGCTATGGCCTGGGAAAGCAGTGGAAGATGGTCCAAGTCCTTGTGCCCCTGCACCCACGTGGGAGACCTGGAAAAAGCCCCTGGTTCCTGGCTTCAGATCAGCACAGCTCCAGCCATTGCAGGCATGTGGGGAGTGAATCAGTGGATGGAAGACCTCTCTCTCTCTCTCTTTCTGCCTCTCCTTCTCTCTCTGTGTAACTCTGACTTTCAAGTAAATAAATAAATCTTTAAAAACGGAATCAATCTTAGGCTCCATATGTAGTTATAGATGGGTTATTTAAGGTCTATAGAGAAGCTATCTTGAAGAGGCTATAAGGGAAGTTTGGCAGGAAATTATTATTTTTTTTTAAACAGAAAGAACTTACAATGAAACAATTAAAATTTCAAGAACAGAGGTGAGCATCTTGGTGCAGCAGGTAAAACTGCAAACTGGGACTCCCACATCCCATACTGGAGTGCCAGGTCAAGTCCTGGTTACTCTACTTCAGATCCTGCTAACTGCTGATGCACTTGGGAAGGCACCAGATGATGGCTGGAGATCCTGGGTCACTGTCACACCTGAGGAATGAATCAAAAGGTAGAATATTCTCTCTCTCTCTCTCTCTCTTTCTCTCTCTCTCTCTCTCATATCCCTTTTCTCTGTCACTCTGTCTTTTAAATAAATGAATCTTACAAAAAATGTTTTCATGAACAAATAAAACTCTATCACAGGGTTAGTGGCTGCTGCAATTGATCCTGATAATTTCAAAAGACGACTAGATGGCTCCATCTGAGATTCAATAAAGTTTTGTGATGTTATTGACTCCTGTACTAATTGTTTCCTTCAAACAAAGCATGAATGTAGAGTGGTAGATGATGATGTGATGGTGAATTCGGGGAGACATTACCTATATCCTTCCTTCCCTAAAGAGGGATTCACAGATTTGTAATTCCCATTAGAATGAAATAATAAGAAATGACCTGAGGAGTTGACAGGCAAGAAAATTCTAACTAAAGTGCATACTGTCCTTTATCTCATATATAATAAAATGAATGTTTTTTTCTCCTTTCTACTCCAGATATGTGTTGAAAACTGTCTTCTCTGTATGATCTGTCCATGTCCAGTGCATTGCAGACACATAATAAGTTACTGATCACTGACATGTTTTCAGTTCTTCTGCAATCAGGGAACCATGCATAAAATTTAACTTGCAAATAATTCTATTTTTAATTCTTTTTTTTTTTTAATTTTTTGACAGGCAGAGTAGACAGTGAGAGAGAGACAGAGAGAAAGGTCTTCCTTTGCCGTTGGTTCACCCTCCAATGGCCGCCGCGGCTGGCGCGCTGCCCCCGGCGCACCGCGCTGATCTGATGGCAGGAGCCAGGTGCTTCTCCTGGTCTCCCATGGGGTGCAGGGCCCAAGGACTTGGGCCATCCTCCACTGCACTCCTTGGCCACAGCAGAGAGCTGGCCTGGAAGAGGGGCAACCGGGACAGAATCCGGTGCCCCGACCGGGACTAGAACCCGGTGTGCCAGTGCCGCAAGGCGGAGGATTAGCCTAGTGAGCTGCGGCGCTGGCCCTTTAATTCTGTCATATATCCTGTACCTTACCAGACAGAGATCTCATCATGAGTCAACCATACTAAAAGCTATTTGTCATCATATTTTCTCTAGTACTGCTTCACAAATACAGTAACATCATCAAAGGTACACTAATCCTGTAAGTCTAAATTAGTTTTATCTTTTAATTATTTATTTATTTGCTTGAAAGGCAGAATTACTGAGAGGCAAAAGGAAAGAGAGAGAAATGGACAGAGAGAGAGAGAGAGGGAGGTCTTCCATCCACTGGTTCACTCCCCAAATGGCTACAATGGTCGGAGCTGCGCCAATCCTAAGCCAGGAGCCAGAAACTTCTTTCAGGTCTTCCACATGGATGCAGGGGCCCAAGCACTTGGGCCATTTCCATTGCCTTCCCGGGCCATAGCGGAGAGCTGCATGGGATGTCACCATTGCAGGTGATGGTTTTAACTGCTATGCTGCAGTACCAGCCCCTGGAAGTCTAAATTCTTACAGAAATGCTCTAAAGCTCTAAGGCAGTATGCTTCTTCCCATTTGCTTTATACACACATGATCACTCTGTTGTGGAAACACCCAATGCCCAAGCTCTACCTGGCTGATTTCTTTTCTTGCAGATTTGGTTTTTTGCAAATTCTCTCAGGGCTGCTTCCCATGATCATCAACTAAATGAAGTTCTTTCTTTATGAAGCTCTTTCCCATATTTCCTATTTTCATAATGCTCATCCAATTCTTCAAAAACGTGTGATTTATTTGTCCATTATCATAGAAACCAATGGTTACTTATTTTCATCTTTTACAATTATACCTGAAAGAGCAGTAATAATTACATAGTAACTAGATAAATGAATAAAATAATGAATGGACATCACTGCACGAACTCATATTCACTTTAAAATTAAACAGGACATTTCTCCTGGCCATGCTCAGAGCAGCATGATACTAGAGTTGCATAGCCTTAAAGCTCCTCCTTTAGATGTCGGTGTCACCTGGGATAAATCTGAATCTGAATACGTGCTGAGTGGGAAAAGGTAAATGATACAGCACACCTCTGAACTCTCCCAGCCAGAGGCTGTGTTTAATGATGCTACACATGCAGGAGAAAGCACTATATGTCTCTGTAGTGAAGGAATTCATTTTCAACTCAAACATAGACATCAACAAGAAAGTTAAATTCATCAGAAGAACCGATTTATTGTGGTTCTTTTGTTACAAAAGCATGCGATAGAATATAATACCAAGTCATTCGGAAAGAAGACAGGAAGCTGTGGAAGTGGCACAGGGGCGAGTCAAACACGTGACGGCTACTAATTTGTGGCTTTCTAAAAACACATTTAAAGAAAAAATGGACTACTACAAATGAACCTGGAAGATGTCATAAAAATTCAGAAAACCTTCATTTAAATTTGAGTATAAAATAAAAATAATAAGGCATACACACAATAAAAAATATGACTACAATCCAGGCAATTTAAATCAGTATCTGAGAGGGCAGGATTGTTCTGTGGAGTAGTGAAGTTCATTGTACAATTCATCTTAGGGTCAGAAGGCACAATTGAAATTAAGAATGTTCAAGAGGCTGGCACTGTGGCGCAGTGGGTTAACGCCCTCGCCTGAGGCGCCGGCATCCCATATGGGCGCCAGTCCGAGACCCAGATGCTCCACTTCGGATCCGGCTCTCTGCTATGGCCGGGGAAAGCAGTAAGAGGATGGCCCAGGTTCTTGGGCCCCTGCACCCCTGTGGGAGACCCGGAGGAAGCTCCTGGCTCCTGGCTTCAGATTGGCTCAGCTCTGCCGGTTGAAGCAAACTAGGGAGAGAACCATCAGATGGAAGACCTCTCTCTCTCTATTTCTCTCTCTCTCTCTCTCTCTCTCTCTCTGCTTCTCCTCTCTCTGTGTAATTTTGTATTTCAAATAAATAAATAAATCTTTAAAAAAAAAGAACATTCAAGGGCCTGTGTTGTGGTGTTGCTGGTAAAACTACCAGCAATGCCAGCATCTCATATGGCATCCTGATTGTTTCATTTCTAATCTAGCTCCCTGCTATTGTACTGAGAAAATCAGCAGAAAGTGGCCCAAATATTTGGAAGATCTGGATGAGGTACCTGGCTCCTGGCTTTGGCCTGGCTCTTCAGAGCTGGTCATTGTGGTCACATGGGGATTAGCCAGCAGATGAAATCTCTCTCTCTCTCTCTCTCTCTCTCTCTGTGTATGCTTGTATGTGTGTGTCTCCCTCTCACTCTATAAATCTTTAAATAATAAATCATAAAAAATATTTATATGATATATGTGAAAAGTGATAGTGCTTTGTACGTTATTTCTAATGTATAATAGTGATACATGAAAAGAAAGATTAGTGGAAAATATAATCCATATTTATATAGTTATGCCATTTTAAGGTAGAATTTTAAGTCACTGATGCAATTTTTAACCCAGTGTGGCAAAGTAAAGCTGCTTTCTTCTTCTTTGTTTGCTGGAACATGGTAGTTTCAAGGCCACAATAACAATTTCCACAAAGAAAACTCAACCACAATCTCAAAACACTATCTTGTAGCTAATACTTCTCAGTTGTTCATATTTCACAAACATTCTGATCACAAGGCATCTCATTGTGGTTGTGACGTAATGACTCAGAGTTTCAGTGCCCTCAGCACCTCCAATAAGATTTCACCCCAACACCACATCCTTGATCTTTCCCCCGCGAGTTCTTGTGAATGAGATCAGTGCCCCTAGTAAACAGACCTGTGAGAAAACCTATGGGCCTTGTACCACGTGAGAACACAGAAAAAGTGTCACCTGTGAACCAGGAAACTGGCCCTCACTTCATCTGTGAATGAGAGTGCCTTGATGTCTTACTTTCCTGTCTTTAGAACTGTACAAAAAACTGTATTATTGTGAGTACACCTCTCCCAGGTTTATGGTATTCTGTTTTTTCTAGACTGAATGGACAAGGGCGAAAGGTCATATCCTTTACTCAAAGCCTACTTTTATATATGTCAATCTCAGGGCCAGCATTCTGGCACAGTGGCTTAAGCTGCCATCAGTAGTGCCAGCACCCCATATTGGCACTGATTCAAGTCCAGCCTCCTCCACTTCTGATCCAGGTCCCTGCTAATGTGCCTGGGTTAGCAGTGGAGGACAGACCAAGTCATTGGGCCACTGCACCCATGTGGAGAGCCGGAAGAAATTCCTGACTTCAGCCTGGCCCAGCAGTGGCAGTTCAGGCCATTTCAGAAGTGAACCAGAAGATGGAAGATCTCTGTCTCTGTCTCTGTTTCTCTATAATTCTGACTTTGTTAATAAATAAGTAAATCTTCAACAAATAATGTAAAAATTAATAAATGTTAATCTTATCTAAATAATACCTTAAGAGAAACATCCAGACTTGTATTTGACCAGATGTATGGATATCACAACCCAACTTGTACATATATCCATAAACCATATCTCCAAATAAATCAATATCAGTAACTTCCTCCTCACATGATACAACTGTTTTTCATATGACAAAAATTATATAACTTCTTCCCAGAAGCATATATGAAATACTTAGGTGCTATTCAATCCTGTTTGAAATCCTGCTGTGTAAAATATGATGTTAAGTTAGTACTTAAATACTATGATGTAAAGTCAGTACAGTTTATGTTATGTGAAAAGAGGATAAGACAAAGAAAGGCAAACATTTTATGCACATGCATATTCATAACAAAATAAATAATGAAGAAGTACACATGGTGATTAAATTTTTATCACTGTTACTGTTTGCTTTGAGTTGTTCGTATTGCAATTACCTCTCCCAGTCCCTAGTCAGTTTCCCCTTTGTCATCAGCAAGCAGCTTAGCTGGTTCCTTACCTGATGAGGTGAACCCAATCTTCATTCCTACAGTGTATGAGGCATGAGAGGCAATGCCTGAGTTGGGTTATTACAGTTTTCCATTGATCTTATCATAAGACATAGTAATATTATGTTCTAGAGACACTCTTCCATTTTTGGAGTGGTAGTTCAGTTTTATTCTGGTAATCAAGATCACACCAGCCATCATAGAAACTTCTTTTTTTTATATATAAGATTTATTTATTTATTATTTGAGAGGCAGAGAGAGAGAGAGAGAGAGACAGACAGACAGGTCTTCCATCCACTGGTCCACTCCCCAAATGGCCTCAATGGCTGGAACTGGGCCAATCCAAAGCCAGGAGGCAGGAGCTTCTTCTGGGTCTCCCACATAGGTTCAGGAGCCCAAAGCCTTAGGCCAACTTCCACTGCTTTCACAGGCCATAGCAGAGAGCTGGATTGGAAATGGAGCAGCCAGGACTCACATCAGTGCCCATACAGGATGCTGGCACTGCAGGAGGCAGCTTTACTCACTATGCCTCAGTGACGGCCAGAAACTTCTTTATTTCCTATTGATTTAGGGGCATGGGAGGCTCACAACAGTTGGGTAGGGGTTTTAAGTTCTAGTTCAATTGTGTATTTCCTGGTGGAAGCAGTTTCCCTTTGAGAATAAAGACCTCTAAGTCAACAGAGCATAAGATCTCAGGGAGAAATCACTGTTATTGGATCACTAGAGATATTTTAGTCTTGAATTTGTGAATTCTGATTATGGCAGAAACAGCACCATACATGAGCATTATATGCTGATTCAAAGCATATATAACCTTAGGGTTGACATTATGGCACAGTAGGTTAATTCTCTACTTATGGCACCTGTATCGCATATGGGCACCAGTTCTAATGCTGGCTGCTCTTCTTCCAATCCAGCTCTCTGCTATAGCCTGGGAGGGCAGTGGAAGAAGGCCCAAGCACCCACATGCAAGACCCAGAAGAGGATCCTGGTTCCTGGCTTCAGACTGGCCCATCTTCAGCCATTACGGCCATTTGAGGAGTGAACCAGCTGATAGATCTTTCTGTCTCTCTCTTTTACTGTCTGTAACTCTACCTCTCAAATAAATACAATCTAAAAAAAAAAAAAAGCATATATAACCTTATGGAAAATTTTATCAAAGCCTTGCGAAGTATTTTTAGGCATTTAATACTTGAAAAGTGTTGAAGTTTTCAAAAGATCTTCACACTATTCAATCAAACACTGTTTCGGGATAGTGAATATGGTAGTAAGAGTGAATTCCACGAAAATGGGCCATTTCAGTCAGTTTGGCACTATCCAGTTTAATGTTCTTTCCATCATTATTCTGCACCCTTAATTCCATTCTCCCATGTTTCTGTCTTTACAAATTGTTAAAAAATTTCCTTGAGAATATTGCACGTTTCCTCAGGGATTATGCATTGCACACCAACTTTAGAGGCCTACAATGACTTAATTATACTTTTATATCTAGAAGTCAAAAGATAAAGAGTTGATAAAAGAGTCATCTTTTATCAAAAGATAAAGAAAGAGTCCTAACACACTCTGAGGCAGGAGTCC
The DNA here is from genome assembly GCF_033115175.1 of Lepus europaeus. Taxonomy (NCBI): domain Eukaryota; kingdom Metazoa; phylum Chordata; class Mammalia; order Lagomorpha; family Leporidae; genus Lepus; species Lepus europaeus. The sequence continues at coordinate 10,896,067 of NC_084839.1, read as the reverse complement.
CTCTTGGGGGAATTCAAAGGCCTTCAACTGATCAAATGAGCTTCATCACCTTAAGCTTGCTTGTCTTAAGAGGAACACTTTGGTTTCCTCAGAGGGTACTTATTTAAATATTCATTTCCATTTAAAACAAGTCACCCCAAGACCAGTGCTTGACCAAATAGGCAAGGTGATGCATAACAGTAGCCATCGCCACAGTCAGCTATCATCGTGGTCCACTTCCATATCCTATCCTCTTGGCTTTTTCCACAGCCCATACACATGGTCAATATTTAAGGATAACTTCTGTGCTTCAGGAGCAAGTCACAACTCCTCTGTCTTTTGGGAAGTAGTTGGGAAAATCGAGTTGTCTTTTTCTGTATCACCAGAGCCTTTTATTGATAAATCATGGAACCCTGCATTAATGGTTCCACACATCCACTAGGTAACAAGTCCTTCAGTTTTGGGGATACTGTGGATTGATCTTTGGTGTTTCATAGACTTACGGTCATTTTAACTGAAAACCTCACTTGATATTATTTAATGAAGATCTAATATTTATACACACATATATAATACATATATCTCTCTCTCTCTCTCTCTATATATATATATATATATACAGAGAGAGAGAGAGAGAGAGAGTTGTTTCACACACACACACACACACACACAGTTCTAAAAATATCCTGAGGCTAAAAAATTGATTATCAGTTACAACACAGAGGATTCAACTTGACAAACCTAAGCCAGAATCCCAAACAATTGTTTTCTTCAAGTCCTGAAACATAAACCACTGGACAGATATCACAAGAAAAAGAGCAAATGACTTTGCATTTTTTCTGGCTTGTCATAGGCAATCAAAGAAAGCTAGTGACATAATAAAGCATGTGTTTGTGCTTCCAATTTTTTGCCTAGATCATAAACTTCTAAAGTCTGCGCTTCTATCTCAGATTCATGTAATTTCACTTAATGTTCATAGAAACATTACAAGTTGGCTACTATTTCTGTTTCAGAGCTACAGAGACCAAGCTTTGAATAGGTTAAGGAACTAGCTCAATTGCATAATCATCACGGAAGCCAGATGTCCCAGTGAGAATTTCCAAATCTTTTTATGGACCTCATGTTCTGTTCACCTGTGTCTAGTCTGAAGTTGAAATTGCTGAAGTTTAATTTTAGTTAATGTATTCTTACTTCTTAGATAATAATTAGCTTGAAATCTGACATGCTTCAATTTTTATGCCTTAGCTTTATTTCTTAAAACTTATCAAAACACTTGATATTAAAATCAAATCACAGTATTATTTAACAATATTGTGGATTATTCTTACTTCAATAGTTAATAATGATAGCATTACCTCATGTGTTTGCTATTTTAATGTGAAATATTAAATATCATTTTAGTGTGAAAAGGAGCATTCTATTTTTTCAAAACAAATGCTTTGAATTATTTAACTTCCTATGGAAATTTATCATAAAAAAGTGGTTTTTTTGTATTGTTAGGTGCCTGTAATCACTATAGATCCATGGATACTTTCAGAAAAATGTTTATTTTTTACTTTTACTCTATTACCAGGGTCACATTTACAGAAAGAATTGTCTCCTGAAAAGGTTATGAGACAGATGTTGGTAGTTTTCTATGCAGAGTAATTTTCACTGTCTTGCTATGTGGGAGATAAATTAAAGACCCGATTATTTGTTTCCTTCATATTAGCATTTTTTGATTATCACCAGCAGAAGAGTCAATGTAGCTACCTGATAATAGCAAAAATTAAGCATTCCTTCATTAATATGATATCTAATATATTCTAGTTTTCCTTATTTTCAAAATAAGTACTATATTGACAATGTCTAGCTTTGTTTATTTATTTGAGGGTCAGGGATAGACCGCCCAGTCCCACAGCTGCTTCGTTCCCCCAGTGCCTATAACAGCTTAGGCAAGACTGAGGCTGAAGTCAAAAGCTTCAAATACAACACAACATGTGTATTACATGCGGGTAGCAGGAACACACATATTTTGGAAACTCACATATTTCAGCCATCACCACGGCTTCCCTAGTCTGCATTAGGATAGAGTCAAGAATGGTACCTGGAAATATCTAGTATTTTTTAATTATTGTAGCCTGTAAGTGTTCTTGTTTTGAATTTACATCGCTGGTGGTTTTCTATTTGACTGAGCATGAAAGATATTCTTTGAGTGTTTTGAGTGAAATATATGAGTGTGGGAGTTTGTGTATGTGTGCTATGTTCATATGTCTGTTTACATTAATAGCTATTCTTAATGTTAATTCCCTCAAATTCTAGAAAACACTGAGTACAAACATGTGGTTCAGATAAAATGTAATGTGTGAAAGTACTCTGAAGAGATAGAAAGTTAAGAGATATTAGTTACTCAAAATACTTCCTGGAGGAGCCAGTGCTGTGGCCCAGTGGATTAAAGCCCTGGCCTGCAATGCTGGCATTCTGTGTGGGAGCCAGTTCCAGTCCCGGTTGCTCCACTTCCCATCCAGCTCTGTGCTATGGCCTGGGAAAGCAGTGGAGGATGGCCCAAGTGCCTGGGCCCTTGCAACACCTTCAGACTGGCCCAGCTTCAGCCATTGCAGCCATTTGAGGAGTGAACCAGTGGATGGAAGACCTCTCTTTCTATCTCTACCTCTCTCTGTAACTTTGTATTTCAAATAAATAAAAGTAAATCTTAAAAAAAAAAAAATACCTCCTGGAGATCGGGAGTTAGGATTGGAAGTTTGTTGAAAAGTAGAGTTGGAGGCCAGGGTGAGGCAAGAGGGAACTTTCCCGCTGGTGTCTCCTTGAGTTTTACAGTTGTGTGCTTATTGGAGTAGTGACTGTCTCCACGTCTACCAGGAAGGACAGTGAGGTCCAGGACAGTTCTCAGCTGTCAAGATTTTACAATTTGTGAGGCATAGGGTTCTAGACCCAGATACTGTATTTTGTTTAACTTAGTTGTTCTAACTTCATGGGCTTCCTTTATGTTTTCCTACTTCTTGCCCTTGTCTATGCAGAGAGGAGAGCATGTGCAGTGTTGGAGGCTGTGAGTCTTTCAGTCTGATGCCAGCCAGCTGCTGGGTAAGGGTGAGCAAGGGAATTGCAAGTACATGTGAAGACAGGGAGTTAAAGCTCAAGATCATTTAAAGACACTGGAAGGGTGTGTTTGTTACTGAGAACCATGTAAATAAGAAGATTTATAAATGGTTGTAACCTGTGGACTTGAACATATTGAAATTGCTGTAAGATTTTTTTTAAGATTTGTTTTTGTTTATTTGTAAGGCAGAGTTACAGAGAGGCAGAGGCAGAAAGATAGAGAGACAGAGAGGGAGAGGAGAGGGAGAGAGTCTTTCATCTGATCCACTGGTTCATTCCCCAGATGGACGCAATGGCTGGAGCTGTGCTGATCTGAAACCAGGAGCTGAGAGCTTCTTCTGGGTCTCCCACATGGGTGCAGGGGCCCAAGGACTTGAGCCATCTTCTACTGCTTCCCCATGCCATAATAGAGAGCTGGATCAGAAGTGGAGCAGCCAGGACTTGAACAGGTGCACATATTGGATGCCAGCACTGCCAGCAGCAACTTTATCAGCTATGCCACAGCTTCAGCTCCTCTTTAAATAGCTTTGAAATTTCACTGGAGGAGTCATAAAATAGTATTTCAAAAATTCATAAAAAGTGAAATTAAAACAAGTTTACAAATGGAGGTTTGGTCTAGCATTCCCACTGGGAAAGCTATATCCAATTTTGGAGTGCTTGGTTTGAGTGCTGATTCTACTACTGATTCCAGTTTCTTGCTAATAAGCATTCTGAGAGGCAGCAAGTGATGGCTCATGTAACTGGTTTCTGGCCACCCATGTGGAGGAGCTGGATTGAGTTTATGGCTGCTGGTTTTGATCAGGGCCCGCCCTCACCATTGTGACCATCAGGAAAGTGAACCTGTAGCTGAATGCTTCTCTCTCTCTCTCTCTCTGTCTCTCTCTCTGTCTCTCTCTCTCTCTCCCCGGTCTCTTTCTCTGTTTCTACCTTTAAGATGAATATTTTTTAAAAAAATTAGTATTTTGATGCAAAAATGTTTGACATCTCTGACTTTTTCATAATACACCTTCTCCATTATCTTTTTGAGGACTGCTTTAATCATAGATTTGTATGTAGATATAGATGTCTTTTGCCTTTTTTTAAAAAAGAGTTATTTTTTGTTCTGAAAGTCAAAGTAACAGAAAGAGAGAGAGAGAGAGCTCTTCCGTTAGCTTGGTCACTCCCCAGATGGCCATAACAGCCAGCACTGGGCCAGGCGCCGGGTCTCCCACACAGATGGCAGGGACCCAAACACGTGTGTCAACCTCTGCTGCTTTCCCAGGCTATTAGCAAGGAGGTGTGTTTGAAGTGGAGTAGCCAGGATATGAACTGGTATCCACAGGAGTGCTGGCATCGCAGGCAGCAGCTTTGCTTGCGATGCCATGGCACTGGCAACTATATCTTCAGTCTTACACCAAAACTACCAACATCATTTGTTTCTCATTTCACACTTTCCAATTTCTGTGGTTTCTATCTTACATTATGAATACACCATGACTTTACTACTAAATTGTTTCTGAAATTAGGCGGTATAATTTTCTGAACTATTGATAAGGGCACCATAAACAAATTTTTATCAGATTTTCTAAATACTGAATCACAAAATCATTGGCATATGAAATGTAGCTAAGATATGTGGACCACAAAATACTTAGAGATGTCAGAAAAGAGATGATTATGATGGTGATAATAGTTTTTTTTTTGTTTTAGTTTTTGAAGTACTTACTTTTCATTAGCAGTTAAATTTGCAATGTTTTCATAATTTGTTATTCTATATGTGGTAAATAAAATTTCTAAAATGCCCCCTAAATAAAGGCAAACTATTTTTCCACTCATAACATTCCTGATGGCAAATGTGCGAAATTTTTTTCCAACTCTTTGAACCATAATCAGATTTTGTAAAATTTAACTCAGTTCTCACATTAACTACCCAAGTTAGTGTCAGACTACAGGTGTTAAGAACTCAGTCCCACAAAAGTTTCCTTGGACAGCAATCAGCGGTACGCGGGTTTACTCACGGTTATCTCTTACTTTCTGAAGCCGCCTTAAATTCCACCCCGTCTTTGTGAAGAAATTCTATGACATCTCACAGAACTCAAGGCATTGCTTCACATATTCTCATATTTTTCTAAGTACAGAACACAATGAACAGCCAGTTGAGATGCAGCCTAGGGCAACAATCAGAAGAATCCCAAGTGTGGTCACGTCTGTCTCAGTGGGGTTGAGGTCTTCCTGTGAACCCATGACTTCACTCGCTCAGCCAGAAACTCTGCAGTCTCCATAGGTTAGGAATTTTATAAAGGCTCCAAAATGGTCATCCGCTATGGACTCGGGCTGCAGGCAGTACCTCCTCCTGGAAGAGTGGGAGACAGAGATGAAAGGTTATGGAATTCTGATCACGACTTGGTCATTCTGGTGAGTTGTCTCCACCTTGAAGCTATCCAGGAGCCCACTAATAAAAACTCATTGGAACAAAATATGCTCTTTTTTTTTTTTTTTGACAGGCAGAGTTAGACTGGGAGAGAGAGAGAGAGAGAGAGAGAGAGAGAGAAAGGTCTTCCTTCTGTTGGTTCACCCCCCAAAATGGCCACTACAGCCGGCGCACTGTGCCAATCCGAAGCCAGGAGCCAGGTGCTTCCTCCTGGTCTCCCATGCGGGTGCAAGGCCCAAGCACTTGGGCCATCCTCCACTGCACTCCCGGGCCACAGCAGAGAGCTGGCCTGGAAGAGGAGCAACAGAATCCGGCACCCCAACTGGGACCAAAACCCGGGGTTCCAGCACCACAGCGGGAGGATTAGCCTAGTGAGCCGTGGCACTGGCAGAAAATATGCTCTTATCACCTGCATCACTTAGAAAAGTACAAGGTTTTCAGCAGCTGTATGTAGGGAACTCAGGGTAGAGTTACAGTCTTCCCCGCTGACTGTCCACTTGATCCTAGAATCCATGCAGACAACACTATCATTCTCATGGTTGTGCCACCTTAGATGGAATAGTTCACCTTAAGATGGGGCGATTACGCAAGAGGACGTGATCCAGTCACTTGAGCCCTTTAACAGCTCAGTGCTTTCTCTGATGCAGGAATCAAAGCCATTTTGGTATCAGCAGGATTGGGCACTTCATTGTTTAGAAGACAGAGAGGACCTATGAGAAGGAATGTGGGTAACCTCTAGGAACAATAAGACACAGCCCTGCTATCAAACAAACTGGATTTGACCAACATGCTGAAATAAACTGGGAGAGAATGCTTCACCAGAGCCTCCAGAATAGATGTAGCTTTGTCAAGACCTTGGTTTTCACCTATGAGAAGCTGACGAAGAATCTAGTTATCTTTTGAATTGTGATGCACAGAAACTGAGAAAATATGTGCTGTTTTAAGGGCTATGTTGGTAGTACTTTGTTTTGAAGCAGCCACATTTTTTCTCAGTAATGTGTTTTTTTTTTTTTTTTCATTAAAGAAAGTCCTCATATTATACAAGGGTCAGAGTGCAAAAACCATGAAATTTTCCTTCTTTTGAAAGGATAACAAAGAAAAATGCCTTGATCCCAAAGGAGGGGATAAGTGTTGATGTAAAAATAGCTGTTCTGCTGATACCTGTGGGAGTGCAGCACTCAAGGAGGAGACCGATGTCAGGAAAGGGGCTCTCCAGGCACAGCACAGAGCAATGCGTGGGAGAAAGTTTACCACTCAGGCTCCAGACAATTTCTGTCCTAATTCACATGTGACCACCTTTCTCTCTCAATTTCTGAAACAAGCAAAACATATTATATGCTCTTTATTGCTTTTTTTCTTGCTATACATAGCAAGTAATAGATTAGTTTCTTAGTCTGCTAGAGCTGCCATAAACAAATGCCATGGGATAGGTCACTTCAATAGCAAGTTCTTTCTTTACTTTCTTTTTTTTTTTTTTTCCTTCTCTTTTTTGATTTTCAGTATAGAGGCTGGAGGCCTGAGATCTCAATGCCCATGTTGCTGGGTGAGGGTGAAGCCTCTCCACCTGCCTTCAGAAGCCTGCCATCTCTCTGTGAACGTGCGTGGTCTTGTCTCAGCTCTTGAGTGTGGAGAGACAGAGATATCTCTCTTTCCCTTATAAAATCACCAATTCCATCAGATTAAGATCCCATCCTATGATTCACTGACCTTAATTACCTCTTGACAGCCCTGTCAGGGCATCAATATATCAATTTGGAGGAAACAAATTTAATCCATAATACAGAAACAGACAGAAGAAGCACAGGTTATCAGAAATTTCACGAAACATTCTCAACTCTTTTGAGAAACAAAGACATCAGGAATCACCAATACATGACTGTCGTTCTTTTTCTAGGAAATTGAGAAATAGGAAGTGCTTGATTCCTTCCAATCCGGCCAGAATGTTGCTGAAGAAATTCACTAGTGACCTCCTCCCTCCTATGTCCTCGAGAAGGTCCCTGCTACGCATGTTACGTAATCACTCCCATATCCCAGGAAGGACCACCCAAAGAAATTTAATTTAATTTGGCCTAGAGTAATGATGTGCTGCAATCTCCAACATCCATTCCTTGGCACAGAAACCCCCACACACAACCTCACAACCACACTCCAAGTCATATTGGTATTGGGATTTTCATGACACAATTTAAAGGCTGTTTTCAAGAAATTTCACTCCATCTGCCCATTCCCACCGTCTCTTATGCCAGCTAACATCTAATTATGTGACCCTGAGCTGTATCACATTTCTGATATCTAATGATATCTGACTTACAAAAAAGCAAAATTTTAGTGGGCTCAACCCAATACCCAAGATTATATAGAAAGTGGCTGACACAGATATACTGGAAATAATTTAATACAAGTATTTTAAAAATACTGGATGCCAATACTTACTCTTCCTGAGCTTAACAGTTTCTGGCACAGACATGTGCTTACTTGACTTTCTAATTCCTACTTCACAGCTGCTAGCTTTCCCGTGAGGAGCCTGTGTCCAGTCACCCTCATCAACTTTCTGATGGTTATAATAACTTTTACTATGTTTTTTTCTACATCATCTCTTATCTTTCCCTACTTTGTTTCAGTCATCTTTATAAAATTATTTCTGGGCCTATCATTTTCATGCTCCAACATTTTAGAAGTCTTCTGGTCTATTGCATGAAGTCTAGTCAGTTTACCACATGTTCCATATCCCACAAAATGTGGCTTGACTGATACTTTTCTCCTCATCTCTACTCTTCTCTCAATCATTTATTCCTCTCTTCTCATGCTCCACCTCTCTTCATGATACTGCTACAGATAACTGGATAAAACAGCTAAAGTCATACTTTATTAAAATGGCACAACCAATCCTTAGGATTCTACTTTTTTTCAAATAAACTTTACTGGGTTTGGAATAACTACTCCATTCTTTTCAATTGATAAAAGACCACCTTCCAATATTTCACTCAGTGTCACATTCTCTCTGTTTCCCCCAAAGGAACATCTTCTATTGCTATCACAATCAAAAGAAAGAACATCTCTGATGTCTGTCTTTGTAACTCTCTCTTACACTTCCCACTTACCTCATTGTGTTACAGTTGTTGCAGAATAATCTAATCCTCTGCTGAATTGTGATGGTTAGTACAGAAGTAATGTTCCAAAATACTAAACAAAAAATGACCTTGAAGTAATCTTTTCATAAATACATATGGAAATTCATCACATTAATTTAAAATTGATATTAAGTATGTAATATCTAAGTGTTAACTTTATCATGAAAATTCTGGATGTCAACAATGGAATTACTTCAGTCTCATGACTTCTCATTGGGATTTTAATATTTGACTCCATGAATTTTCTATTTAGGGACTTGTTTGGAAGCCCAGCAAAAACTGTGGCACCTAAGTTTGATTTGCTTGTGAGCCCTCTCTTCATGGAGTCACTGCAGGATTAAAAACGGGTAAGGAACTTGAAAACAAACTTGAATTTTTGGGTGGACTTGATGGAATCGTCCCACCTACAAATTTCAGATCATACAGAAACCTCACACAGGGAATTGTATGCAGTTATACTGGGTAACATGAGTCTTTGTACTTAAACTGCAGCACAAATTTCCTTTCAAGGCTTGGCTAAAATTCTTCTTGCTAAAATTCTTACTCATCCCTTCAGTTAACAGGAAAGGCTGCTGTTCATTGTACCATGAGCAATATTTCTTTTCCTTAAAGATTAGATCACCATTCAACCTTCTCCCTTTCAATGAGTCTCAATCTTCTCTCTCCCACTGGGCCAATTCCTTGAGTTTTCATCACTGTTCTTCCTTGGTATCTTCCTCAAATACTCAGAACCTTCTTGCTTTATGTAAGTGCCTCTGCTTTACCTAAAAGCTGACCTCAGTCTCTTCTGGCACCGAGAGCCATCAAATATGCAAGAGTCTATTTTCCTGCACAAGTTTCCATATAGTAGCAAAAGGAGTTCATTCACTGGTACACTGATCATAATAGTTTATGTAGATTTTTACCAAATCCACAAGGTGCCTGCAGATACGTCTTTAGGTAAACAGCATGCCCTATACCCTGGGCAACTCATCATATGAAAATATGATGTCTGGGGGCCAGCGCTGTGGTGTAAAGCCACTGCCTGAAGTGCTGGCATCCCACATGGGCACTGGTTTGTGTCCTGGCTGCTCCACTTCCAATCCAGCTCTCTGCTATGGCCTGGGAAAACAGTAGAAGATGGCCAAAGTCCTTGGCCCCTTGCACCCGCATGGGAGACCAGGAAGAAGCACCTGGCTCCTGGCTTTGGATCATCCCAGCTCTGGCCATTGCAACTATTTGGGGAGTGAACCAGAGGATGGAAGACCTCTCTCTCTCTCTCTTTCTCTCTCGCTCTCGCTCTGCCTCTCTCTGACTCTGTCTTTCAAATAAATAAATAAATCTTAAAACAATAAAAGAAAATATGGTGGTTTCCAGTGACAGTTCCTTGCTGCTTCCCAAAATTGTGAACCTTTTCTAAATATTTCATTTACTTTTAGGAAATGCAGAGATGTTGTTAAACAGAACTCAATTCCTTTAAATGTTTAGAATCTGTGACTTGTCAGCAGAACAAACAGACGTGGCTCTGATGGGCCCTGCACATGAAATCACAAGCAGGATAATCCTACAGGATGTCAACTTCTATGCTTCAATGACAAAGTGCTTCAATAATAGTTTTCTACAGAGGTATATTTTATAATCCAATGAGCTAACAAATTCTAACCCACTGAGCTTAAAACAAGGTGAAATAAAATAAAACATAAAATGTTCTTGTTCTGCAGAACTGGTCATGGACATTTCTCATGGCATTTTTTTTTTAAGTATCGAATTTCAAATGCTTCTTCTCATGTGGTAGGTAAAAATAATTCATAAAAGCATATTCATTAACAGTTGTGTATTATTAAGAGGCTGTCCAATTCATTTTTCCCCTCATGGTCTGAAAAGATTTTATTTAAAGCCTTAAGCCGGATAAATTGATGTTCAGTTCATCCTTTTTGCGCTGTCTTCACTTGCTTATTAATTAACATAATCTTCAAACGTTTAGCAAAATAAAGCCTGCTGAATGCTGGGGAGACACATTTAGAAAAGAAACATGAAATCTGGTGAGAATCCTGCCTCCTAGCCATCCTTTTCTGTTTATTAGCTTTAATTCAGGGCAGTTTGGCTGTAAACACATCATCACTTATATTTATGTGTAATGTCTCCTCATTAGCATCAAGAGAGGGATGGAGGCTATGGATGATTAATCTGTCTGTCCTAAATTATGGTGCTCTAGGGTAACATAGAAAGTGAGACATTTGGGGAAATATCAGGGCAAAATCATTTAATACTTGGACACTGTGGCAGAGACAGCAAACTGTGACAAGACACAAGTTGTCCACATAAACATAAATACATGGTTGCTCCCACTCCCCGATTCCACATTTTCTGTAGTTTCAGTTATCCATGTTCAACTGCAGTCTAAAGCATTAGATATAAAACTCTAGAAATAGACAAAACATACCTTTAAAATGTGGGCAGTCTCAGAATTGCAATGAAGTCTCATAGCAGCCCCCTCATCCCGCCCATGACATGGATTATCTCTCTGTCCAGAATATTCTGTACACGCTGTCTCCCCATAGCCAGTTAGTAGATGTCTACAATATCAGATCAGCTGTGGCAGCACCACAGTGCTTCAGTTTGCGACCTTTATTTTACCTACTTATGGCTCCGAAGTACAAGGATAGTGATGCTACAATTTTATAATATGTTTTACTGTTGTTAGTCTCTTACTATGCCTAACTTATAAGCTGAATTTTAGCAAAGGCATTTATGTATAAGTAGATACATGGTAGACACAGGGCTTGGTGCTATGTAAGGTTTCAGACATGCATTAGGGTCTTTGGGATTTACACCACATGGGTTTTGGGTAGGGGTTAATATATTTAGTTAAAACCTGTGGGAATTACTTAAAACAGCAGCCATATCAACAACAAATCTAATATGAGAAAGGTTTTCCTGAAGTCACGCTTACTTTAAAATCCTAATAAGGTGAATACAATGGAGAGTATTTTGGTGTTGCTAATTAGCCTGATTGTTGGTTTATTAGCTACTTGATAGGTAGCTATTTTTAAACAATTCTATATTTACAAAAAATTGAAATTTTAAAATATTTTTCTACAGTGAGCGTTTGCTATAAAAAGATAACTTTTCTGGACAATCATTTCTAAGAATTATATTGAATTCAGTCACTAAAATATAATTTTTGATGACAATGCATTTATAGATTTCCAGATTCTATGATAACATGTGGCTTACAAAAATAATTTAAGTGTATATGCATACACAAACACACATCTCAATTATTAACAAGAAAAATTCTCTCCAAAAACAAAACAGGAAAATAATTCCAGTGATATTGCAGAGGTAGGGTTATGTGTCAGTGATCCAAAAAAGGTTTCATTTCAAAAATGCTTCTGTCCTTCAAATTTGTACTCAAACAAGCCAGTCTCATGCTCTTAATGAGAAATGGTAAGTATAATGTCTAGGTAACCAAATATGTGATTTTAACTCTTACTTGAATTAAATTATTGGTTTAGTGGCTTTATTAATTCTTTCAAAAAGAGTAATATGAAATATTTCTCAAATATTTAATAAATCTCAGATATGTGCTAAGCCTACTTCTAATTTTGAAATTAGTTTAATTTCCAGGGATACATCCAGGGTCCCCAAACTCCCCAACCCTAATTTATTCCATTTCTTCTTTTCATCACTGCTGCATTTCATTTCTTCCTTCTTTTTCAATTTTCTTCATATTATATGTCCTTTTCCTTGTTTTAAGTAATGCATTTTATTCTATAAAGCTAAATATCATAAGAAAGAAATTTACTCCAACTGTTCTATCTCAAATAAGTTTTTGATACATTATAGAATTTCCATTCATTTTCCCTTTCTTCATTTTATCACTATATGTTTCAAAATTTAAAAGCCTGTTCTTCCCTATTAAAAATTAGTTTTAGATATAAATAATGACATATAGAGTCAGAAATTCTCATAAAACCTTGAGCTTATGCCTGCTCTACACTTTGAAAATTCAAGTGCCTAATAAATTTTTAAAATGAGCATAGAAATTATAAGAAAGATTTGCCAACATATTTCAAGCAGTAGTGATTATTCAACAATAGACAACTTTCCTTTGCTCTTGAGGTTCAAATGTTCATTGACACTTTAGCATCAACCCAAAGCAAAATTACACTTCAAAAACAGTGCCCATTCAAAGGAATGGCTGGTTAAATTGAATAATTATGTAAGAGTGACAAATGGTTCAAATGAGAATTGGGCAATTTGCCTGGAAGTTAATTGCCTAAAATAATTAATTAAAGTTATAGGTAAATTCCTGGAATTTATTTTTTAAAGCATTAGAAAGGAAAAAAAAAAAAAGGAATTGCGTGAAATATTTGAGGTGGAATTAAATGAAGGATCAAGTACATGGGCAAAGGTAAGACACAGAGAAGCTTTTTGAAATATAAATTAGGAAGAATATAAAGCTTTTTAATCTCCATATATTTTTCCTTTTTTAAAATATTTTTGTACCATCTAGGAGTAATGGCATACTCAATAAGAATGGATATGGAAGTTCTCTTTATTCCTACTTCATTGAAAGTTTTATCATTAAGTAATGTCGAATTTGTTAAATGCTTTTTTCTACATCAATTTATATGATTGAATGATGTTTTACCTTTTTGATAGCATGCTGAGGTTATGAACTACATTGATTGGCTTTTGAACACTGAATCAGACTTAAAAATGGAATGAATCTTGCTTTGCCGTGTTGTGTAATTCTTTGTATACGTGGTAGAATGTGGCTTGCTAATATCCTGAAGAATTTTTTCAGCTAATTTCATTAGATACATTGTCTAAAATTTCCATTTATATAATGCCTCCATTTGTCTTTGATCATTTGGGAAATGATGACTTCATATAGTGAGTTAAGAAGTATTTCTGTTGCTTGTAGATTCTGGAAGGTATTTTGAAGAAAATTGGTGCTATTTGTCTTTCATGTATTTGACAGACTTCATCAGTTAGACTATGACACTTTGTGTTTTGGAAAGTTAATTATTGATTTGATTTCTTTGATGTTTATATAGCTATCAGATTATTTACTTCTGATGTAAGTTTTGGTAATTTATGCCTTCTTTAGGAAAAAAAAATCATTTAGCTGAAAGGCAGGGGGACAGAGAATGAAGGATGGAGAGCAAGAGATTTTTCATACATTGATGCACTACCTAATGCCTGCGGCAATCACGGCCAAGACAGACCAATACCATGGCACAGGAACTACATTTGGATGTCCCATATGGGTGGCATGGCCCTAAGTACATGGATCATCATATGCTGCCTTCCCAGAAAGCATTAGCAGGAAGATGAGCAACCATAACTCAAATTGGCATTCTGGTATGGGATGTGGGTGTCCAAAGCAGTGGCTAAACCAGCTGTGCTACAATGCCCACCCTTAGTTTATGTCATTCAAAGAGTAAGTGTTTCTCATCTAAATGATCATTTACTCTTTCTCACACAAGTGAGTACCTTCAAGGTTCATTGGAGATGAAAAGATGAGACCGCTTTCATATAAGATACTGGTAATTCATATCTTTTTTCTTTTATTCTGGCAAGACTGGTTTTTTTATTTGAAAGGCATATTTCCAGAGACAGAGAGACGAGAGAGAATCCCATCCATTGGTTTACTCCGCAAATGGCCACAATGGTCAGGGTTGGGCCAGACTGAAGCCATGAGCCAGGACTTTCTTCCAGGTCTCCCACATGGGCACAGGGGCTCAAGAACTTGGGCTGTCCCCCACTGGCTTCCCAGGAACATTAGCAAGGAGCTGGACAGGAAGTGGGACAGCCAGGATTGGAACACGCACCCAAATGGGATGCTGGTGTTGCAGGAGGCTGGTTTATACACTATGCCAAGTTTTATCAGTTTTTTTTTTTTTTCATTTTTTCCAAATGATACTTGAGCTAGTTGATTTTCTGGTGGTTTTCTTGTTTTAAATTTCACTGATATGTGGCCTAAATTTCATTTTTTAGGAAGTTATCTACTACTTTGTTTAGGCCTAAATTGCTCCTTTCTTTTAGTCACCAAAAGGAAAACCAGTTATACATTTTAGATCATTCGTTTTTTAATGTATGAATTTAACTACATAAATATATTTCTAAGTACTGCTTTTGCTTTATTCTATAGATTTTTTAAAGATTTATTTATTATTTATTTGAAAGAGTTACACAGAGAGAGAAGGAGAGGCAGAGAAAGAGTGAGAGAGAAAGAGAGAGAGGTCTTCCATCCGCTGGTTCACTCCCCAGATGGCCACAACTGCTGGAGCTGTGCCAATCCGAAGCCAGGAGCCAGGAGCTTCTTCCATGTTTCCCATGCAGATACAGGGGCCCAAGGACTGCTTTCCCAGGCCACAGCAGAGAGCTGGATTGGAAGTAGAACAGCCGGGACACGAACTGGCGCCCATATGGGATGCCAGCACTGCAGCAGTGGCTTTACCAGCTATGCCACAGCGCCAGCCCCCATTCTATAGATTTTTAAAAGTTGTATTAACTTATTTGAAAGGTAGGGTGACAGAGAAAGAAAGAAAAACAAATAACAGAGCATGATTTCCATCCTCTAGTTCATTTCTCAAATGACTGCAGTAACCTGGGCTGGATCAGGATGAAGCCAGAAGCCAGGAATTCCATAAAATTGTCAGGGACACAAGAACTTCAGCCATCCTCCACTGCTTCTACCATTCTACCATGCATCAGGAGAGAACTGGATCATATGTATAAAACTGAAGACTTGAACTTGCACTCTGATATGGGATGTGGTCATTGCAAGTGGAAGCTTAACATGCTATACCATGACTACTCTCACCATTTTAGAGATTTGATAAACTTTAATTTTCGTTTAGTTGAAAAAAAACACTTTGAACTTGTCTTGAGATTTGTCAGTGACTTCCATGTCATTTGATTGATGAGGACTATTATGCAAATGTTTGGGGGATTATCTGCTATTGAATTCTGCTTTAATTCTGCTTTTGATCTGAAAATGTCCTTCCTATAATTTCTGTTCTTCAATTCTTGAAAGCTATGTTTTGAATCCCAGAATGGAATCTGCTTGATCAAGGGTACATGTGAGTTTAAGATGAATATGCATTCTGCTACTGTTGGGTGGTGTATTCATTCTGTAAGTGTCAATTAGATCAATTTGATTGATGGTGCTTTTCAGGTCAGCTATGTCCTTACTGATTTTCTGCCTGCTTGATCTATCAATTACTACAGAGTTGTTGAAGTCACCAACAATAATAGTGGATTTATTTATTTATCCTTGCAGTTCTATCAGCTTTTGTCTGATATATTTTCTCTTGTTAGGCACACACACACATCTTTAAGAATGTTATGTTTTCTTTGAGAACTGATATTTCTATTCATGTTAATTATCCTGTTATTTGAACCCTACTTATCTGAAATCAATATAGTTACCTCAGGTTTTTTTTTTTTATAATAAATGAATGATATATCTTTTCCTTTCTTTATTTTTAATTTAAATGAATGTTTATACTTAAAACTCAGTTTCTTCTACAGGACATATTATTGTTATAAACTGATCAATTTTGGATTCACTCTGACAATCTTTTGCTTGATTTATTCTTGATAGAAGTACATACGGTGATTATTGATGTAGTTGGATTGGTAGATATACAAAGTTTGTAGTTATTATTGCATTTTTCATTGTTCCTCTTCTCCCCTCTGATTTTGCTATATTTAATGTCACTAGAGCCTTTTATATTATTCTACCTTTATCTCTATTTCCAGCATATCAATTGAGTTCTAAAATATGATGCCTGTCATAAAATTAATAATATACATTTTCATCTCAGGGAAGTACACCTTCAAATAATACTGTATCATTTCACACATAGCACAGATAACTTACAACCAGATAGTCTCAGTCTCTTATGACACTGATATCACTCTTCTCTCACCCCTATGCTATAAATACCCAAATTACTTAGCAAAATAATCAGAAATGATCTTTATATCAGTTGAAAATAAGAAAATGTGAAATTTTTATTACATTTTAAAATTCTTTGCTAGTCATCTGTTCATTACACAGATAGTAACTCCCATCATAATTTCCTTGAAGTCCTGAACACTCACCAAATTGTTTTTTAAATTTTTAGCTATTTGTTTTTCATTTTATTTGAAAAAGGGGAGAGAGAGAAAGCAAGGGGGATGGGAGATGTGATATCACCCCATCACATCCATGGATTCACTCCCCAACTACCCACAGCAATCAGGTTGAGCTAGACTGGTGTCAGGTGCCCAGAACTCAATCTGAGTATCTCATTTGGGTGTAGGGACAAAGTACTTGAACTATCACTTCTGCCTCCCAGAATGTGTGCTAGCAGGAAGCTGAATTGGAAGCAAAGTAGCTGGGGTTACAGTCATGCACTCTGACATGGAATGCTGACATCCTGATTGATGACTTTGCACCAGCAGTCAGCCATGACCTAATTATTTTAATATACATAATTGTTTATGGACATAATGTTTCTGTGGAAGCATGACTATTAATATTTTCAGATGATATTTCTGGGCATTTGAGATTATTTAGTTTCTAACATGCAGCAATTGTGAACTAGTACTTTAAGGATTAAATTGTTATTGTCCAATTGAAATAAAATGAAAACTAATTTAGTGAGAAACAGGAACCCCTTTCTTTTAATGAATTATAATCACAAATTCAAACCACTGTGGCAGAGTGCCACAATAAACACTAAACTTCTTTTTTCCACCTCTATTGTTTTGTGCAAGAGTCAATACATTTGGGTATATTTGAGTAAACAGATAATAGTACAATTTTAAAAGCATAAAATTTAAAACCCATGAATATCTCCAAAATAAACTGGGGTATTACCTCTACCTTATGCATTCTTATTGCATTTTAATTAGCAAAATAGGTGACATTTAAGACCATACATCGTGTTTATTGTATAAAGAAATGAAGTGCTCCTTTTTGATATCTCTCACAAGGAAGATTTGAAAATGTCAGAGACTGAGTTATAGGAAAAAGAACATTTCACGGGCTAGTAATTCCAGCAGTACATGCTGAGCAATAAGAGGGAAAGAATGATAATTGAAGTATGTAGGACAGAAGAAAGATTATGGGATAAGTGTTATATATGGAAATATACTCCCCAGGTAATGAACTGATATATCGAATTTTTTATAAAATGTACTATACAAATAAATAGTCCTATTTCCTAGAAAAACACAATACTTATAGCTGTATATGAACAAGTAATCAAGCATTTATTATTCTCTGGTTCTAGCAATAAGCAGAAAATTACAACAATGAAATAAACTTTTCAATTAAGGAAATTATTAAATATATGCTTTCTCTAACTGCAAGTCAGTTTCCAATTATATGCACTGATAGAAGAGGAGGCATGATGCAGTGCATTGGAATTTTTTTATTTAAAAAATTACATAAGATTTGATAATGGGCAAAGAATATTCTGGCATGAGCTCTGGTCACAACAAGGAGTCCACATCTGCTGACAAATTATTCATGGGCATATAAAACTATATGCACTGTATATTCATAGTTGAAAAACATTTTGTGTTAGGATGTGTGTTGTGTTGTTACTAGATGTGGAATTATGAAGCAAGGAAGGAAAGTGTTAGTCTCTCAGATAACTATTATTTCTATTATCAAGATTAAGTCAATATTTAAAATGACTACCCCACGTACTTGTACTTACTAATCTGAGTCTGTTAGGTAGGAAGTCAGACATTGAGCCTATGTGTGTATGAGATAGGCCTGAAGACCAGCACCCACTGCGGAAGCTCCAGAAGCCCAGCATCTTACACTTCAAGGTCCCACCTGGATCATGATGACCTTCCAGGGGGTCCTGCCCCTTCTACCCAATAACCATCCTTCCTCTAAGGCGGGGCAATGCCAGCCAGGCGTCCCCTGTCTGATAACTTTAGAGGGAAAACTCAGAAAGGAAATTTTTGTATTTACATCCAACAAGTCCTTTGTCCTGGAAGGAGAAGAAGGAGAGGGAGAGAGAAGGCAAGACCCACCCCCTTAAAAACCCCAGCCTAAATGTGCACTACGCACTCTCTGTAAGTCCTGTCTGGAGAGGTGCCCATCCGTCTTACAGATGTCCCTACCCTAACAAACCTTGCTATGTTGCTTTTCCCTGCTCTCTGTCTCATGCCTGAATTCTTTCTTGCGCGAAGACAAGGACCTTTAGCTTCTCCGGTAACAAGTCCATTAAATATGTTTGTGAGGGACCAGCTTTGTGGCACAGCATGTTAAGCTGCAGCCTGTGATGCCAGCATCCTGTGTGAGTGTCGTTTTGAGTCCTGGTCACTGCACTTCCAGTTCAGTTTCTAGCAGAAGATGGCCTGAGTGCTTGGGGCCCCTACTGGTATGGGAAAATGGCGGTGGGGAAATTATTGTTACCTCCATTCTTTGTCTTACCTGAAGACCAGCACCTACTGCAGAGGCTCCAGAAGCCCAGCATCTTGCACTTCAAAGTCCTGCTCAGACCTTGACAACCTCCCAGGTGGTCCCAGCTCCTCCCGCAAGGAAAGCTCCCAGGAGAATTCTCTCTCCTCAGGACCAAATGGGTTACCTGACCTAATAACATGGGACAATAAAACCTTCTCAGATGCCCTAAGGGAAGCCCCCCTACTATGCCAGGTCACCAGCAAACCTGGGGAGGAATTTTCTAATTTTCACTCAACAAACCCTTCCTTTGTCCTGGAGGGGAGGGGAAGCTGGGTAAACAGACTCCCTCAAAAGCTCAGGAAGTCCAGACAGCCTGGGCTCTCAGCTCTCTGCCTCTCAGCTGAGCCATCCGCCTGCCCTCCCCAGGTGTATTCTCTCCACTCAACCATGAGACCACGCTCTCCCCAAGACCGAGCCCTACCCCCAGTAAAGCCTTATCACTCTGCTTTCTGTCTCACGCCTGAATTCGTTCTTGCATGAAGACAAGAACCCCACGGCTTTCATGGCCTTCTCTCCAGTAACATTTCCTCTTTGCTTGAGTGGCAGGGCCCTAACCATTCTTACTGCAGTCTTTGTGTCAGATGATAATTTGTGTAAAACATTCTTAGTTACTGGAACATAATATCATTTTTTAATTTTATTTATTTATTCATTTATTTATTTATTTATTTTTGACAGGAAGAGTGGATAGTGAGAGAGAGACAGAGAGAAAGGTCTTCCTTTTTGCCGTTGGTTCACCCTCCAATGGCCGCCACGGCCAGAGCACTGCGGCCGGTGCATTGCGCTGAAATGAAGCAAGGAGCCAGGTGCTTCTCTTGGTCTCCCATGGGGTGCAGGGCCCAAGCACTTGGGCCATCCTCCACTGCACTCCCGGGCCATAGCAGAGAGCTGGCCTGGAAGAGGGGCAACTGGGACAGAATCCGGTGCCCCAACCAGGACTAGAACCTGGTGTGCCGGTGCCGCAAGGCAGAGGATTATCTTATTGAGCTGCGGCACCGGCCTCATAATATCATTTTAATATTTACTATTTATATATAATTAAATTTTAAATATAAACCTCAAAAATCTGATTTTGTGTGTATGCATGTGTGTATAAACAGTGTCATTTTTCTTGATGAAAAAATAAAGAAACTGAGACCAAGGAAATTTTAAAATAAAAAATATATATGTATTCATTCTTAAGGCAGAAAGGCAGAGAAAAGTCATCTTTTTGTTCATGGCTCCACCGCTCACTGTGGCTGGGAATGAACCAGGGCTAATGCCAGTGAAGCAGGCAGGCATACAGGCTAAAACTGATCAGAATTCAATACCGGTTTCCTAGGCAGATCACTGAGATCCAGGTAGTAAGACACCAGCTGCTGCCTCTCGAGGTTTGCGTTGCCAAACACCTGGAACTGGGAGCCAGAGCCAGAGCCACACTGTGAATCCAGATCTTTCCATGTGTTATGTGGGCGAGTATCTTAACGGCAATGCTAAGCATACCTGCTTGATGAAAACAACATACGAAAGAGTTATTTGTACCCCCACGTTTCTGTAGCTCAACTCAAAATAGCTAAGATATGGAATAGACTCAGATGTCCATCAACAGGTGACTGGATAAAGAAAACATGGTGTATATATATATATATATATATATATATATATATACACATACATATACATTTATATATGTGTAATGTATATATATATATATATATACACACACACACACACTTTAATACTACTCAGCCATCAAAAAAAAAATAATATCCTGTCTTGCAGCAAAACAGATATAACTGGAAACCATTATGCTACAAATATCATATGTTTTCTCTGATATGTGGCAGCTAATTTAGAATATGAATATGTGTAGGTTCGAAATGGCCACTTTAGGATATGATTTTCATTTTTAGCTGATGTTTATACTCCTCTGGAACTATGGTCTTCCTACTTTTTACTTGTTAAATATAATAATTAATAGAGAATTGGGCCTATGTATATAGAGAGGATTATTTTTTTAAAAAAATAAAAACAAAACCTAAAAAATAGAATTAAATTAATTATAAAAAGAACACGTCAAAATTTATCCAAATGGAAAACTAATCAGAATTCATCTGAGATTTGTACTTTGCTGTGTATGAATCCTTGTCTTCAGTTTTCCCTTAAGCACATAACCCTTGTATAAATTGAATATCTGATTTTGCATTTAGCCTAAGAACAAGATACATATCCATGTGTTATATGTGCACATATTCTATTACCTGGATAATTCAAGCTTGCTAGGCAGAATTCCCCTAAAATTTTCTTTTTCCTATTTGTGCTTCATTCATAAGTCTCAGAGGACTTTACTTTTTATGGGTTTAATTCTTTTCTTTATGAAGTAAAATTGTGGGCAAGAAGTAAAATTATGGGCAAGAACAAGATATGAATATCGGTACAAAACTTTCAATTCATCATGAGTTTAATATTCTACGATCCTAAGAGTTTTATAATACTCATTGGTGAAATATATCAAATGTTCAAAATGTATTTATAAATTGATTTTAGGGTAAGGAGAAATACAAGGAAAATTTTTAGAGTTTAAAAACACTAGAGCCTATGACTTACGCTCTTCTCTTTCATTTTCCAAAAATCTTTCAGCAGTCCCTGTATATAAATTTTCTAGTATATTTTATGCTGAACAATTAAATTAGAAATTATGGAATATAATGTCTCAGAGGCATAGCAGAGATCAGATATAAGTATAAAAAACCTTTTAAAAACAAATTTATTCTAATATATTTTAGAATTTTCTATAAAAATGTGTAATGTTAGTTAAATAGAAGATAGAAATTGATATAAAATATAAAAACAACTGTGTAGCATAAACAACACAGTATGAACCAGAAAAAAATAAACTACAGTTTCTCCTCTCTCTTCTTATTGGGTTTGAAGTGGCGTTGTAAAATTTTCCAAGATCAAAACTGAGAGTGATGCCATGTTGTCATTTTAATAGATGGAATGAGTCTACAGAGAAGAAATGGGAGATATTTTGATGAAAACCTTTCTTTCTTTGCCACCAACCAGCCAATTCCATGTGTAGTCACGATTTGGGGTTTTAGCAACATGAGTTATTGTGATGTGGAATGTGAATTCACAAATCTAAGCTCTTGTCTCCTGCATAGATACCAATACTAAGTGGAGACTAGCATTGTGTGCAAAGAAGAGCAGTTTATTAGGCAGTGGGGGAATCAACATACATTTCCATGTGAGTGTAGGTTACCCTACACAGAGAAATACACAACGTGAATTGGCTAAAAACTTGCCTATAAACTATTGAGGAAAGAGAAACCTAAAATGGTACCTCTGATAGGGAAGGCATGTCCAAGAATAGGAAGGTTGGAGAGTGGAAAGATTCTGCTTGAGCACTGTAAAGTTGAGTACAGAAACAATTGTCCCAGCAGCTCCAAGTGAGGTCCACAGTGGAAAGAGGGCATTTTCCTGTTTTCCACCTCCTCTTGTCTCCTACGTTCATGTCTTTGTTGCAGCAGATGCATCATGGGAAGGCAGATGTCTTTGATTGACAAGTGCAGGTAAGTACCTGGGATGGGAGGGGCAGCAGTTTACAATCAGGCTCTGCAGACTCAACTTGTTTTGCTCTTTAGTCCTAACTAGCTCCCTATTATCTCACATTATCCCCCTCAGAAATTTCTGACCCTTAATATTAAGGAAGTGCTGAGGGATGAAGTTCAATTTCTGTGTCTATTTCCTGTTCATCATGTGGGATTGGTCCCTGTCTACTATGGTTTTGGAAACGTTTATCTCATCTACTGGATATGTTTCACAATCTGAGGATTTTTATCAGTCACTGCCAAGGGCTCTGGCCGTTGCATGGTCATCTTTACACTGAGAAGCTGTCTAATTCATAAACAGACAAATTTTTCAATCAGGATGAGCATAACTGGAAAAAGAAAACTGATAGAATTCCCTTTAATTCCCAATTAGTAGACACTATTAGATTATCTCTGTCAGATTACAAAAACATCTCGCCTAAGCATAGAGACTTGTAATATCTTTTCAGTGAATGCACTGTTAGAGCAGATGTGATAGACTTTATTAGTCACTGCACTTCTTTTTCCATCAGTACATATTCCATGACCAGTCGATTGTCCATGACTACCTTACATAGAGCATCCACAGACTTGAGTGCTTGCTGTAAAAACTGGCCTAAGGTGTAGACTGGGTTGCCCCAAGCAAAAGACAGATTTTTGAAAATGGTATCATGAAGTAAATCAGGATCTTCTACTATGATGATAGTCAAACTCAGTATCAGCTCTCTGAATCTGAAGAAGAGGTAGGCAACAAATTAATCCATGTAATGCAACAGCCTTGACATTACAAAATCAAAGACTTCACTAATCTTTATGCCTCTTGAAAACGTATTTGAGGTCTTCAATGTGCTTACAAGAGTAGGTAGACTTGCCATCTGCAAGCACCTGTGAAGATGCAAAGGTAGAAGTTTAATATTTGGCAATGCACACAGCTTGGAATGCCCTCCAGCTTAAACTGTGGTAGGCGTGTTAAGCACCATCTGGTAAAATTTCTCCTATTTAGGCTGCAATTGGTCAGAAAAGGGATCCTTTCTTCCAAGTCTTTAATAAAACTATGACTTCTGGGGAGACCAACTATTGATGTCTTTTTAGGATCTGACTCTTGGAGAATTTTGTTAACATACTCCATCAGAGCCTTTTGTACCTGACAAAGACTGATAATATAATTTATCTGACCTTGTGTTTCTGAATCAAAGAGGATGTCAGAGTTGGGGAGGGGCTTCCACATAGCATTTCAAGCAGGCTGCACTTTAAGGAAGACTTGGGTGCCATTCTCATCCTTAGGAGGGCAGTTTGTAATAGTTTAAACCATGTTTGAAATCTATTGGCAAATCTTGGCCAGAATTTTCATAAGAATATGGTTAGGCTTTTCATGCTTAAGTCATGCTAGTAAAGCCTATCTACGTGTTCTCATCTGGATATACCCTTCACCTTTGCACCAGACTGAGCAAAGGAGATGGTTTGATGTGACCACCAGATTATTCTGCAAAGAGAAGAGTCAGGAATAAAGTATTTCCCTTATAATGGTATGCACTCCTTTCACTCCAAAAACACAAGAAACAATCTGCGTCAGGGCTTCTCTTCCCAGATGGGTAGTCACTCATTTCTTTAATAATCTTCCATTAAGAGCCCATTGAGTGCATGGCTTTATGATCTAAAGTTCAACACTAATTGACATCTTTGAATTCATTTTGCTTCAGTCTTCCTATAGTGAAAATTCTTAGTTACCTTTATGGCTGAGATATTAAAGTTCTTTCTAGAATCTCCCATGTGGAAATTCTTTTTGTTACCTTTTCTTTAATGAAGTTTTAAATATTATATATATTTATATAATATAGCATATATTATAATATATTTAATATACAAAATATTATATTTAATATATTACATATTAACATATAATATTTAATAAATGTATTGAATATATAAAATATATTTTATATAATTATATATATTAATATATATAAAATATATATTTATATATAAATATATAATACTTATATATAATACTTAAAACTTTAAAAAAGAAAAGGTGGCAAATATATACATATCATATATATGACATTATATATAATATGACATATATTATATATTATATATATTGAAAGACACAGACACACACACACACACACACACAGATCTTGCATCTACTGGTTCACACTGCAGAAGGCCTCAATATCCAGGGCTAAGCCAAGCCTAAGCTAGGAGCCAGGAGATTCCTCTGATTCTCCCACATGGGTGGCAGAAGACCAAGCACTTTGGCAATCCTTTGCCGCTTTCCCAGGCCATTAGTAGGGAGTTGGATCAAAAGAAGAGCAGCCATGACTCGATCTGGAGCCCATTTGAGTTGAAGGCATTGTAGGAGGCAGCTTTACCTATGGCACACAATGCCTGCCCCTTCCTTTCCTGAAGTTACCATTTCCTTTGCTAATAGGACTTTCTTCTTGTGCCCCCTGCGGTGCATGACCACAGGACTCCTAAATATTTTAGTACTGTCAGAAATGTTAATATCACTTTTCTATATTTAACAGAAATGTTATTTATAGGCAATAGTAGCCCCTATTCTTTCTAAATCATTGCATATGTATGCAACAAAAGGAAAGCGTGTTTGGAGTCTATAAATATTAACTTGCTGAACTTTTCCTAATTGCAAGGCTGTAGTCAAAGGAATAAGTTCAGCCTTTTGAGCTGAATTCTTAGATGGCACTCCCTGGACTTTTATCACCTGGGTATTATCCACTTTGGTATATCCTGCCTTTCTAACTCCTTCTTCATAAAGACACTACCATCAGTAAATCCCTCAACATCTAGATTTTCTAGGATATACCTGCTCTGTAGTCTCTGTAGTGGAGTGAGTTAGCTCTTGAGTACTTTGAGATAGCAATGGAATTGCCAGAGTGAGGAATTGAGGAGTCGGCATACTTTGAATGTTACCTCAGGTGAATCTAACAGACTGATGTTTTGTAAGAAATCCTCCTGTTACCTACTGGTGTCCATTAAATTCTAGGGTTCCTTGCACCTGGTGTAGAGTTTGACCTTTAAGTGACTGGCCCAAAGTCAGCTTGGTGGTTTCCTGCACAAAATGTGCTATGACAACAGCTGGCCTTAAGCGTGCAGAACATCCTCCAGACACTGTATCTGGCTGTTTAGAAAAGTAGGACACTGATGGTGGAAGTGGGCCTGATATCTGAGTTGGCACTCTGCTACAGAATGAATGACTTGTCCAAGTTAGGGATTCTTAGGTTTGGAGCATCTGTTAGTTTTTTAATCATTTGGATGTCTTCTTATTGCTCTTATGTCCAATCGGTTCTCTTTTAGGACCACTTAAAGCCTCATAAAAAGGTTTGGCTATCAACATAAATCCAAGAATCCATATTCTACCAAACCTTGCCATTCCTAGGAATGTCCTTAGCAGTTTCTTTGTCTGTGATAACCCTATATATAATATAGCCTCCTTTCTCTTCTGCACTTCCACTTCTCTGTGGTCAGAATATATTCTAAGTAGTTTACCTCCTGTTTGGAAGTCTGAGCTTTGGTTGAGGAAACTCTCTGTGCTGTTTTTCCAAAATGTTTAAGACCAGGTGGGCATTTTCATCTGAGTCCTCCTTGGATCTGCTGAAATAAGAATACTGTCTATGTATTGTAGAATTGTTCCATTCGTTAGAGCTCTGTGAGCTCCTTTGCAAAAGGCATTTCTAAAAATGAGGGGTATCTCTGAAATCTTGACAGAGGCATGTCCACTTGCATTACTTTGTTATTTGAAGATGCATCAATCCATTTAAAAGCAAATTAAAAACTGGACTTCTGAGTTTGACAGGATGCAGAAGAAGGTATCCTTGACGTCCAAGACTGTGTACCCTTAAGTGCCTTCAGGCGTCTGTGTAGATATAGTGTAAATGTTTGTCATAGAAGGATGAATTTGAATGAATGCCTCATTAATAGCCCTAAGGTCCTGAACCATTTTATATTTCCAATTTAGTTTCAAAATAGGTAGAAGAGCATTGAAGGGAGACTGACATGGAGCCATGAGTCCATGTTTGAGAAACTTTAAGAAATTTCAATATGAGGAACTAATGGTAAAGTAAATTTTCGAGAAAGAGTTTTGCCTTCAACTCCCATAATAATATAATTCTTTGAGGATAATGACCTGGCATGAAAAGCTAGCAAAGAATAAACAGCTCCTGTGTCAATTAAGAAGTTAATACTCTTACTACAACA
Source organism: Lepus europaeus (assembly GCF_033115175.1). Taxonomy (NCBI): domain Eukaryota; kingdom Metazoa; phylum Chordata; class Mammalia; order Lagomorpha; family Leporidae; genus Lepus; species Lepus europaeus. The sequence continues at coordinate 10,869,196 of NC_084839.1, read as the reverse complement.
TCAATAGTCACCCAGGGTACTTGGCATGTGATGTTTATTCCCTGGGATCTCATGGCCAGTTTCTGAAGCATTCTTCTAATATCAGTCACTGATTAAATGAGAATCAAGAAAAATCTGTCCTCCAAGGGACTCACGATATAGATTAACAAATTTTCTTACTGCATTTATCAGCCATCCCTAGCACAAGACTTCTTTCTCCCTATTCTGTGACATTTCTCTTATATAATTTTACATAATTTACAGATTTGATAGCACGTTTATTCATCCCTGCCAGTAGGCATGAAAACATATGGCCTCATAACTGCAGATCTTCATGTCCCTTCTGATAATTCCAGTCAGGTGCAGCTGCCAGTCCTATTACAAAGCCCACAGGACATCGAAACTGCCGGAGTGTCAGCACGGTCTAAGCTTCAGTTCAGATATACTGTTTTTCTTCATAGCTATAAGTAGATAAAACAGAACACAAGTAAGTCCAAGTTAAGTAAAAAACTAAGTTTAGGGTCCAATACTGTTTAAAAACATTTATTATTTTTACTTGTTGAAAGGTCGAGTTACAGAGTGGTAGGAGAGAAAGATAGATACTCCATCCACTGGTTCACTACCCAAAGGGCTGCATCAACTGGGAGTGGGCCAGGCTGATGCCAGGAACCAGGAGCTTCCTTCAGGTCTCCCACATGGCTGCAAGGGCCCAGGCACCTGGGTTGTTCTCTGCTGCTTCTCTGGGCACATTAGCAGGGAGCTGAATTGGAAGCAGAGCAACCAGGACTTGAACCAGTGCTCATAAGTGAAGCCAGCATCACAAGACTTTATCTGTTTCACCACAGTGCTGGTCCCAGGGTTTGAAACTTAAGTACATCCAATAGGGTCCTCTAAAAACCTTCCTAGCTTCTGCTTACATTGATTTAAGCCAGATATAGTTAAAGAGATACTTAGTCTAATTGCCCCAGCTCCGTTTGCCACTTCTCCCAGAGAACAGAGCATAACCACTTTTGGCTGGGAAGGGAGCCCCAATGTGAGTAATTCCAGTTGTGTCACCCTTTTGTAAAAGTGTTCAGGAAGGGTTAAGAGTTGTAGGTCTGGGACTGACTGAAGATAAAAGAGTCAGGTTTTGAAGCTACAGGAGAGGATATGGTGTTCTTTGTAGATGATATTGGTATTGGGATTTGTTGAGCTTGGGATATCTGAGGATCAGATAGTAAAGGACCATCAACTATGTCTACTAATCACTTTCTTGTTTTTGGGGTAGTAGGGAAATAATATAACCTATCACTCTTTTGATTAAAATATTGATGTTATGCTATAAAGGCCCATACATACATAACTTATGACCACTTTCGTTGCTCTCTACAATGGAGTTCAAGTTCTGAAATAGCATTAGAATTAAAATTCCTTTTCATGGGCCATGTTTCTCCATTTCTCAGCTTATCTTTGGCCAAATAGTATTACTGAAGAAAATCAGATTCTTCTCAATCATTACCATTCAGTTTAAGAGCTTCCTAAGTATTAAGAATGCATCCTAGGGAGTGTCTATGGGAATGCATGTAGGTTTGCACATAACTGAGTCTCTCCATACCCTGGGAATACAACAGGTAGAAAGTGCTCTGCATGAGTCCAGTTATGCTTTAAATCCCTTGTATTAAATATAATTTGACACCTTAGAATCTCCTTTTGCATCCCAAGGAAGGGTTTCCTGTTCCATCTCACTTGGGCTTCCCTGTAACTTGATCTACTCGTAGGGTATTATCCAATAGCCAGATACCCTTGTAATTTCCCAACCACCACATCTAGGGTGATTGGCTACTACCCCTCAAACATAACTAACTCTGGCCCACTGTTCCTAGAAAGGCAGGCCCTACTTCCTATAAGAGAAGGATGTCCCACATTCACATGTGATTGTAGACCACCCTACACAGAAAAATACTCAGCATGAATGGGCTAAAGAGTTGTCCATTAGCTAAGGAAAAAAGGGAAACTAAAATCAATACTTGTGAAGGGGAGGAGGTATGTATGAAAATAGGAAGGTAGAAAAGTGGAAAATTGTCTGTTTAAATACCAACAATTCAGGTGCAGAAATAGTGGGCACAAAACTTCTAAGCGAAGTCCACAGCAAAAAGAGGTCTTCAACCTCCTTTTATCTACTCCACAAGCAGGTCTTGGATTCAGCAGAGATGTTATGGGAAGGTTTGGTGGAATGAGAAGGCCATACCAAGATGGCCGCTGACAAGCAAGCATCAGTTACTCAGGAATGGCTTTGAAACCCACCTGGCAACATTGCCTGCCTGGCAACAGGCTGTGATTGGTTAGGGCATAGACCACCCCTTTACCAGATTGGCTGCCTTGGCTACATAAGCTGTTGTGGCCGGCGCCGCGGCTCACTAGGCTAATCCTCCGCCTTGCGGCACCGGTACACCAGGTTCTAGTCCCGGTTGGGGCGCTGGATTCTGTCCCGGTTGCCCCTCTTCCAGGCCAGCTCTCTGCTATGGCCCAGGAGTGCAGTGGAGGATGGCCCAAGTGCTTGGGCCCTGCACCCCATGGGAGACCAGGAGAAGCACCTGGCTCCTGCCTTCACATCAGTGTGGTGCATTGGCCATTGGAGGGTGAACCAACGACAAAAGGAAGACCTTCTCTCTGTCTCTCTCTCTCACTGTCCACTCTGCCTGTCAAAAAATAAAAATTAAAAAAAAAATAAGCTGTTGTACCAACTGAAATAAATGAGTCTGCGGGCTGCTCGCCTCTGGCCCACTTTCACCCAACTCCCAGGGTCTGTGTGGTGACTCTTACCCCTACCACGCTCCTCCTCTCAGAACAAATCCACCGTAACAGGAAGGAAGACATCTTTGATTGACAAGTAGGCTACACACATGGAATGGGGGGTAATGGTTTGTGACCTCCTTCCCTGCAAATTCATTAGCTGCTTGCCTATCTGGATCTATAGACCCAAGCAGCTGCATATCAGCCCACATCATTTGCTTTGTTCAATAATCTCTAGGAAATAAATGCTGGATATTGCGTGTAGTCCTAGTGATTCACAGGGGCAGATATTTCCAATGAAGCAATATTTTAATACACTAACCACGTGCTTTAAAAATGCAAGCATGAGGGGGCAGTGCTGTGGCTCAGTGGTTAAAGCCGCCACCTGCAATACCGGCATCCCATATGGGTGCCAGTTCGAGTCCCAGCTGCTCCATTTCCAATCCAGCTCTCTGCTATGGCCTTTGAAAGCAGTAGAAGATGGCCCAAGTTCTTGGGCCCCTGCATCCAGGTGGTAGACCCAGAGAATCTCCTGGCTCCTGGCTTCGGATTGGCACAGCTCCAGCTGTTGCGGTCTACTGGGGAGTGAACCAATGGATAGAAGACCTCTCTCTCTCTCTGCCTCTCCTTCCCTCTCTGTGTAACTCTGACTTTCAAGAAAATAAATAAATTTTAAAAAATACAATCATGAAATAAATGTCAACCCAGGTGTTTTTCCACGCTAGAAATTTATTTAGAAGAGGTCTTCAAGAAATCTATGAAAAATGCTACCCAAAAGAGATCTAATATTTCATACATACACAGAGAAGACACTCTGTGTATCTCAAAAGTTTTTCCATTGAAATAAGTTTAATCTTTCAAATAAATTTTTCCATGCATCTTTTGAAATACCCCTATAAACTTTATTAACAGGAATATAAAATTACAACTACATCATGAAAGAAATATATAATATGTAAGCTTTCATAAGCTAGCAATAGTGTTTAGTACTTTATTTAAATTGTACATTTAGTTATGGTCATAAAGAGAATCAGGTTTACCTCTGCTGAAATCACATTTTTATGATTACAAAAGATGTTCTCTTTTAGTGCTTCTTTCAGTACTAGAAATCCAAAGATGATGATGGAAATGTTAATTCTGGAGAATATGAAAACAAAGTACTCCTTCTTTATGGATAATACTTTGTGTCACTGTTGTACAGTTCACAGGAAATTCTTCCACTTTGGTTAGGAGGTTAAGCTGATGTGGACAGTATGAAAAGTAATGAGATTAAAGTTCAAAGATAACCTGCCTGCTGCCTAGTTCTACAAATTTCTTTACAAAACATGTTTCTGTGATATTTTTAAAGAAATAAATCATAGTTAAAATATTTTGTGGTGTATCTGTTAAAAAGCATCATAAATAACTATAGGATATCACTTTTCAAAATAATTCACTTATCAAAAAATCTAATCTCTGACAGGAATTCCATTGAAAGTTGGAAAGCTAGATCTTTCTTTCCTTGAATAACTAATATAATCAGGTGGCATTTTTTCTCTCTTCCCAGCTGCCTGCACTGATCCTTTAGATCTTTTAGAGCCTCAGCACCCTGTGGCAGTTTATATCTTCTCTCCATACTGAGATAGATCAATGGACTTTGAATGCCCACAGTAACCAAATGAAGTTATCAACTGCCAGAGAGAAAACGCAGGGGTCCAACATCGTCGTATGCAAGCATTACACATAAAAAACTACCTCTTTCTCTAAAAACTATAAAGTATAAAAATAAAGGCATATCAATAGATTTTTTTTTGCTATTTCCTGCTAGCACCAACAATTTCATTGGCACATCTGCCATATTCTAGGGGAAAAAAAAAAAAAAAGACCAGGAACATCAATTAAATAAATAGACCAGTGACAAAATATATTTTATCTACTGCTGTTATGCACAGAGTTATTCTCTCTGGTGAAAAATTAGTAGAAGTCATTAAAAATCATCAAATTACCTAGACTAGCCATATATTAACTTTCTCATGCAAATTTTAGGAGCAGGGAGCCAGGCAATGCTCATAAGGTCATTGCCAGTTTTAAGGGGGCAATGAAGTGGTCAACTGTGTTCTCAGTAGGAAATCTTACAATGCAGTAAGTAGGACAGATGTTGTTTTGTAAAATCCATGTGCAGAAGAACCAAGAAATCAAGTGCTGCCAAAATGCCCAAAAGTCAAAACAAAAATAAGTTTAAGTTTTTCCTTAAACAGCGAGTAGAGATAGGGCTGGCACAAAAGAAAGTTCTTGATCACTTACCATGATCAAATAATGTATAATAATGTATAATGTATAATAATCACTGAAGAGAAGATATTGTTAGGTAAATATCTATAGGTTGGTGTTTCTAATTTGGTCATTCTAAAATCTTCCTACATTTACTTTAGATGCACTGGAGCATGAAAATCCTAGTTTTGTAAATGTTTTTGTGTGTAAAGAACAGTCAATATATATGGTCCTAAACACATGGAAAAGAAAAATCTACTGACAACTTCTTACATTTATTCTATTATAAACATGATAATACAGGATTTGTTTTTGTAATATTTCAGTAAAATGAATTCAAACTAGTCCGTGTTGCTTCTCTCTGAAGATTTCAAGTTCTATGCATTACTGGGTTTTGAAGATAATAGATATTGATTCAAATAATGATTCTTCTGTTTTGTTATGTAAATTTAAGCATTTTAATTAGATTATTTTATCCTTGTCTCCCCTTTAAGCTAGAAATTTTAATGCTAACTTTAAAGTGTTGATTTAAAAGTGTATGAAAAAAATGCATGTGAAGGTTATAACCCAGTGTTTCATGTTTAATAGATACTTGATAATGTTGTCAATTTATATCTTGCTTCTTGTTCAAGAGAGTGAACAGATGGCTATATTACTGTATGTGAATAAAAAATGTGAACTATTCTCAAAAAAATTCTCATATGTGAACTAGTAAAGTAGCATACCATCACAAACCACAAAGTCATAGTTTTTTATAATAATAATGAAGACTAAATCTAAAAATTAAAAATATAGCATGATAAATGGAAGCAATCATATGATTACTAATTTCCATACATTCTCTAAAATGACTTACAGATTCAATGCAATCCCCATGGAAATTCCAAGAACATTCTTCACAGAACTAGAAATGAATTTTAAAAATAATATGTAAATACAAAAGAACCCAAATAGTCAAAGTAATTGTAAACAATACAAGCAAAGCTGGAGGCATCCAAATATAAGATTTCAAGACATAGTGCAATGTTATTTTAGTTATAACAGCATTGTACTGGCATAAAAACAGACAAAAATGGAAGAGTATAAAAATCCCACAAATGAATCCATATATTTACCATCAAATATTTTACAAACATGCTAAAAACATTTCTGCAGAAAGGATAACCTATTCAACAAATGATGTTAGCTAGGAAATTGGATTTCCACATGCAGAAAAACAAGACCCTTATCTGTACATCCCATTAAAAAAATCAACTCACAATGGATAAGGATCTGAACTTAAGATTCATAATTATTAAACAACTAGAGGAAAGCATACGAGAAACAACAAAAGACATTGACATAGGTAAAGACTCTTTGGATAAGATCCCAAAAGCATGGACAAAAAAAAAAAAAAAGACAAATGGGATTGCATCAAGCTAAGAAATTTCTGAAAAGCAAAGGAAAAAAATATCAATAAGAAAAGACAACTGATAACATGGGAGAAAATATTTTCATACTATGCCTCTGATAAAGGATCAATATCCAGCATATTTAAATAGCCCAAGATACTAAAAACAACAAAATATACATTCTGGCTAAGAAATGGGTAAATGATGTGAATAGATGTTTTTCAAAGGAAGAAACAGAAATGACCAATAGACCCATGAAAAAATGCTCTGGATTACTAGCCAGTAGGGAAATGCAAATGGGAAACACTTTGAAGTATCATCTTACTTCACTTAGAAAGGCTGTTACCCAAAAATCAACAAAACAATAAATGCTGGAGAAAAGGGTGTCTTACTGCATTGTTGGTAGAAATTATGGAAAATAACAGTGAGATCCCTCCCCAAACTAAAAACTGCATTTACCACATGTCCCAGCTGTCACACATCTGGGAGTAAACCAAAAGGAAGCAAAATCAGCATATGAAAGAGAAACCTGTACTCCAATGTTTTTGGCAGCACAATTCAATATGGAATAAAGTATGGAATTACTGCACATGTTTAATCAATGATAACTGGATAAAGAAAATGTGGAGTATATACAAAGTGAAATATTACTCCACCATACCAAAGAATAAAAGCCTGACATTTGCACCAAAATAAGTAAAACTGGAGGTCATTATGCTAAGTGAAATAAATTAGACACAGAAAGACAAATATGTGTTAGTGGAAGTTAATATAGAAAGAGTATAAAGATTACATGAATGCCATATTATTTAATATATGTACATTGTTATAAATATTATCTTCATTGTATTATGCCATCTACATCGCAATATAGCCTCCTTACCTCAACCTAATATCATTGTCATTAGTCCCGCATTTTGTGATATCATCCCTGTATTCAAGAAAAATAGCATATATGTGTATGCATATAATATGTTCTAGTGAATATGTCAAAATGTTGAAGACTGCCAAATCTTAAAAAAAAATTACCAGCAAGAAAGCAGACAATTGAACACAGATTGGAAAACTGAAGCTAAAGCAAGGTCAACATAAAACAGTATGAACATTAAGGCAGCTGTTCAGCTCTGAGATTATGACCCAAGGAAGCATGAAAACAAACCAGCAAAAGTGATATTAGAGAAGAGGAGGCGCAGAGGCCACGATAATAAGAAGCTGAAGGGGAACAACCAATGTTTAGAGCAAATACTAATCCATTTCAACTTTGCACAAATTTAATGAAAGCTGGAGCATCCAAAAGATGATATATGGTAAAATTTTTTTTAAAAAAAGTCTTTCTGTAGAAATAGTAAAGAAAAAAATCCATTCTGTTTTGTGTCTATGTACAAGCCATAGACTCAACTCTGAGATTTTTTTTTCAGGAAGCAGTTGCTAAAATTATTTTAAAAGTATTATTCGGAATATAACAAATGAAGAACCAATAATAATTGCTTACAAATCATGTCGTCATCCAGAGAATGTGTGGAAGCAGCACCAAAACATTATAAAAACAAAAAAACAACTAATACAGATATCAATCTGTTAGATACTTTAACATCTCCAGCTCAGGCCCTGTACAAATAAATGAACACACACATACATACTTGCAAAGACCTGGTATGGAAATGTTTATGAACCTGAAGGAAAAAGTAAAAAAAAAAAATTTTTTCATAGGGTAGGAGAATTAGGATTCTATTTTTTTTTATTTTTTTATTTTTTTGACAGGCAGAGTGGACAGTGAGAGAGAGACAGAGAGAAAGGTCTTCCTTTTGCCGTTGGTTCACCCTCCAATGGCCGCCGCGGTAGCGCGCTGCGGCCGGCGGAGAATTAGGATTCTTTATCCAATATTTATTTATATATGTTTTCTTTTTCATATTCATTTATTATAATTTTTGGGTTATTTCTTAAGGATTTAATTTGAAACTCAGGGTTAAGACAGAGAGAGGGAGAGGCAAAGAGAGAGATCCTTCATCTGCTGGTCCCACACGCAGATGGTCACATCAGCCATGGCTAAGCCAAATTGAAGCCAGGAGCTAAAAGCTCTTTCTGGGTGTCATGTGTACATGACAGGGGTCCTACCACTTGGGCCATGCTCTGCTGCTTTTCCTAGGCCACTACCAGAGAGTTGGATCAGAAGTGGAGCAGCTGAGACATGAACCAGCACCCATAAAGGATGCTGGCATCATAGTTGCTGGCTTTATCAGCAGCATCCTGATGCTGGCCCCGAATTTGTTTATTTTACAAACACCAAAATCCATACTTTCATTTGTACAGGTCTGCAATTTTGACAAGTTCTTATAATCATGGAACCATCAGTATAATCATGAACATTTTATTCCTGTGATAAAATGTTTTCATTTCCCTTGGTAGTTAAGTCAATCTGTTTTTGTTTCTTGTGACTAAACTCATATATTAATACTAGTAATTATTTTATTTGTCTTTGGAATATTCTTCATGAGTGATCATGCTGCATCAATTACAGGCATCTTCATAATTTTATAGTTCTCTCTTCATTATTTATTTCCTTTGCCTCATTATACTTCCCAGGTCTTAAATACAAAGTTCAGCAGAAGTGGTAACAGTGAATTTACTTGGCTGGCTTCCATCGCCAGATAGCAAGCACTGAGTCTTTCCAGTTAGGTGTAGTATTAACCAAGGTGATTGTGAAGGTACTCATTTCAAAATACCATACTATTCCTAGAGTATTGGAACATTTATTCTTGTTGTTTTCATTTTTAATCATTAATAGAATTGAATTTTGTAAATTGTACATACTGAGATGATTACATGGTTTACCCCTAATTTGGACTCTTGAAGAGTTAATTACAATAGATGATTTTTTTAGATCAGTTTTACCTTTCTAGAAAATACTCTACTTAATTGCAATGCATTTTTTAAAAGATTTATTTATTTTTACTTGAGAGTCAGAGTTACACAGAGAGCAGAGGCAGAGAGAGAGAGAGAGGTCTTCCATCCGATGGTTCACTTCCCAGTTGGCCGCAACAGTTGGAACTGTGTTGATCTGAAGCCAGGAGCCAAGAGCTTCTTTCAGGTCTCCCACGCAGACCCGGGGGCCCAAGGACTTGGGCCATCCTCCACTGCCCTCCCGGGCCACAGCAAAGAGCTGGACTGGAAGAGAAGCAGCTGGGACTAGAACCAGCGCCCATATGGGATGCCGGCGCTTCAAGCCAGGGCGTTAACCCCCTGAGCCACTGCACCAGCCCCAATTGCAATGCATTTAAAAAAAAAAAGATTTATTTATTTGAGAGGCAGAGTTATAGAGACAAAGAGAGGGAGAGACAGAGAGAGAGATCTTCCATCTGATGGTTCACTCCCCAGTCGGCTGCAACAGCTGGAGCTAGGTGGATCTGAAGTAAGGATCCAGGATCTTTTTCATATCTACCACACGGGTGGAGGGGTCCAAGTACTTGGGCCATCTTCTACTGCCATCCCAGGCCATAGCAGAGAGCTGTATCGGAAGAGGAGAAACGGGACATGAACCAGCACTCACTTGGGATGCCAGTGCTGCTGGTGGAGAATAAAACTATTAAGCCACAGCACTGGCCACAGTTGTAATGCATGCTAAAATATATTAGAACTGTGTCTACGAGCTTCTTAAATCTGTTTTTTTTTTTTAAACTATGCTTTTACATAGTAACTCAATACCTTCCTTTTTTATTAATGTATGGATGTAGGGATGTAGTCATATGAAATTCCCACTAATCACTGATTTAGTAGCATCCTATAAATTATGTTGCATATTTCTTTTTCATTAATTCAAAATAGATATCTCTGCCAGATTTCTCCCCTTGATTTACCTCTGTGAAGTGGGTTATTTAATTTCCAAATGTTTAATCTCTAGATGGCTCTTTTTTATTGAATTCCAACTTAATTGGAAGTGGTCAGAAAACATATTTTGTTGGAAAGAAGGAGGGTGGCAAGAAAAGAAAGTGAGGGAGGGAGGGAATGTCATTATGTTCTTAGAATTGTACAGCCAGCGCCGTGGCTCAATAGGCTAATCCTCCGCCTTGCAGCGCCAGAACACCGGGTTCTAGACCCGGTCGGGGCACCGATCCTGTCCCGGTTGCCCCTCTTCCAGGCCAGCTCTCTGCTGTGGCCAGGGAGTGCAGTGGAGGATGGCCCAAGTGCTTGGGCCCTGCACCCCATGGGAGACCAGGAGAAGCACCTGGCTCCTGCCATCGGATCAGCGCGGTGCGCCGGCAGTAGCGTGCCTACCGCGGCGGCCATTAGAGGGTGAACCAACGGCAAAGGAAGACCTTTCTCTCTATCTCTCTCTCACACTGTCCACTCTGCCTGTCAAAAAAAATTTTTTTAAATAAATAAAAAAAAGAATTGTATCTATATATCACAATGAATTTGTTAAAAACTAATTAAAATTATAAAAAACTAAAAAAAATAAAAGGTGATGAAAATTGCAGGGTCAGCAGCAATTATAAGAGTTACAAAGATGGCTGAATAGGGAAAATACATGCTGACTTTGACCAGAGGAAAATAACAGAAGGGAGACTTGGAGAGTTTGCAGTGGGATTTCTACAGAAAGAACAGAGAGAGTCCATGGAACAGCATGGACAGTACAAATAGCACTGACTACAAAACCGTGAGTGGGAATATCGCCTGCGACTCTGAAACCTGGGGCTGGAGGAAACGCGAGCTTCTGAGAGCAAGATGAGGACAGAATGTTGCAGCCTGTCTCTGGTGATGTTGCCTGAGGGAGAATTTTAGGACACACTGAGTCTGATCTGGAGCCCTACAAGGACCCCGTAAAAGAAAAGCACATTTCTTCCCCCCACCCCTCAATAATTGGTCTCGGTGATCAGCAGGGAGAAAGTGCCATCTTAACACCAGTAGAGGCTGCAGTGGCTCTTGGGCACAGGAATAAGAGATTTTATCAAATGGATAAATCCCCATCCCCCACTGACTTTGTCCTGGAGAGTTGGTAAGGGGCTGAGGACCCACTTAGCAATGTGAGGTGCTCCCTAAACCACATTCTATCATGGACTCTGAGGCTCAAACTGCCAAGGTGGAGTGTCCACAGGGAGTTGGTTCTGGGAGTCCTTCTGTTGTCTCCCTGGATGGGGGGATGACAGTGGATCCCCTACTCCCTGTGGCTGTGGAGCCTTGCATGCTCTGACTGTGGCAATTCTGTGACTGCACGATAGGGCATGTTGTATAGCTGAGTCTCTGGGCAATCACTGTGTCTGACCTCAGAGGCTCAGCGCTCCCTAATTGGCTGAGTTAGGTCATCACAGAGGATTCCATGCTCACATAGAGGACCACACCGATCATGCATGGTTCAAGTCCCTTTGTGGGTAGGGGTTGTAACCACTGTGGGCTAAGCTTGGGCATCGATCACCTTGGAAGACAGATGGTAAGGCTCTGATTATGCCAGCAGATGTGATCACATACCTTCCAACTCCCACTGACAACAGAGGAGACCTGTAATGCCCAACTTGGGTGTTACTCTGGACTCTCGTTCTACCCTGGAACACTGGCCAGAGCACCCTAGCCCCACCAGCACATCCCAGTGGATATCCACTGAAGGAGCAGACACTCCACTAAGTTACGAAGATTGTTCAAAGATAAAATTCGTCAGAAGAGAAAACCAAAAAGTGTTTCCACAAATGCCTAACAATAAATGCAGAAATACAAGGAAGAAAAGCAAGGAAGAAAATATGACTACCCAAAAGAAACACAATAACACATCAATACTAGATTGAAAAAAAAGAGGGGATCTGTTAAATGCCTGAAAAGAATGATCGTAAGATTACTCAGAAACACAGAGAGAAAAATTCATGAAATAAAGAAATCCACACTTGATATCAATGAAATATTTTGCTAAGAAATAGAGATATTGAAAAGAAATCAATTTGAAATATTAGGAATGAAGAATTGAAAGTGTCAAATAGAAAACAGTGGTGAGGCAGAAGAAAGAATATTGAAGTTAGAAGACAAGTCCTTGGAAATAACTCAGTCACATAAAGAAGAAGGAGGAGAAGGGGGAGGGTGGGAATTACAAAAACTGGAAATTGTTTGAGATTTATGAGATAATATCAAATGACCAAACACATGTGTCTTAGGAGTTACTGAAGGCATGGAGAGAATGGATTTGAAGTCCTATTCAGTGAAATAGTAGAATGCTTCCCTAATTTAGAGAAAGAAATGGGCTTCAAAATAGAGCAATCACATAGAAATCCCAACAGACATGATCAGAAAGGATCTTCACCAGGACACAGAATAGTCAAACTTCCAACAGTAAAACATAAAGAAAAGATTTTAAAATATGAATGAGAGAAATGCCAGATTACCTTCTTTGGATCTCAGTTAGACTAACAGCTGATTTCTCATCAGAAGCCCTACACGCTAGGAGAGAATGGAGAGACATAGCCCAAGTCCTAAAAGGAAGAAACTCAACCCAATATCAGAAAAAAATAGTCTTTAACATAAAATCAGTTAAAAGAGACAAAGAAGGGATCAATTCAACACGAAATAAACTATCATGAATGTATATGCACCCAATGCCAGGGCACTTGGTTATTGAAAACAAATGTTAATGGATCTAAAGGGAGACATAGACACAAATACATAATAATGGGGGACTTTAACCCCTCACTATTGTCAGTGGACAGATCAACTAAACAGATGGCAGCTTAACCTGACATGCTACAAAGCTAGCACCCCCAAAATTTATTCTTATTTGTGTCCTTCCCCTTTAGTTTAGATATCTGACATTGATCCATAGCATTTGGATTTAATGGTTATGGATCTTTTTACTCTTTACTTGTTTTTGCTTTCTTTTAGGTCATCTCTAGTGGATTCTTTTAATTGATTGAGTTTTACCTCAATTCTATCTTTTCTTTTTCTAATAGAACCTTAGAAAGAATATTTTATCTGTTATTATTTCAAAATACTTTTAAAATAATTTTTCATATCTCTCCTGAAGTTCCACACTATGTATTTTGTTCATGCATGCTACATTTCATCTACACTACATGTTTTTCTCCTAGGGTTGCTTTAAAAAATTACTGCATGCTAGGAGACTGTGTGTCTGAGTCTTCTTTTAAGGACACCAGCTCCACTGGAATCAGGGCCAACCCTAATTCACTATGACCTCACTTTAATGTAACTAGTGCTACCTGCAAGAATTCTGATTCTGATTAAGGACACAATCATATGTACCTTGGTTTAAAATTTTAGCATAAAATTTTCAGAACACAATTCAACTCACAATACACTAAAATCTTTAAACTAGTGCTCATATTTATTTTAAAGCCTGTGTAGGATAATTCCATCATTTGAATCATTTTGAATCACTTATGTCTGGACAATAATAATTTTTGCTGGTTTTTCACGTCTTATTTTGGATTGAGAGCAGAAGTTTTTCTATAAAAGAATAGTAGTTACTGAGAAATTTGCAACTAGAAATACACACTTCCTCATCCAATGTATGGGTGGTTTTTTTTTTTTTTTAAGATTTATTTATTTTTTGAAAGTCAGAGTTAATCAGAGAGAGGAGAGGCAGAAAGAGAAAGAGAGAGAGAGAGAGAGAGAGAGAGGTCTTCCATCTGCTGGTTTACTCTCCAATTGGCCCGCAATGGCCAGAGCTGTGCGGATCCAAAGCCAGGACCCAGGAGCTTCCTCCAGGTCTCCCATTCAGGTGCAGGGGCCCAAGTACTTGGGCCATCTACTACTGCTTTCCCAGGCCATAACAGAAAAGCTGGATCAGAAGTGAAGCAGCTGGGACTCAAACCAGTGCCCATATGGGATGCTGGCGCTGAAGGCGGCAGCTTTACCCGCTACACCACAGTGCTGGCTCCTGGGCTGGGCTTTACCTTGTGTGCGGCTTGGTCTTATGCATAGAAAGTTTCTTGTCCTTCCTACAGTGAACAATGATCTTTCTTTTACCTTCCCCACTTTTTAAAAAGGACAAAATCACCATCTACATTAATAATATCACCCAAAATCTCAGCTCTCCACATGGTCCTCCGGTGTAAAAAGGGTTTTCAACCTGAGGAAGCCATAAGATTCTGTGTTTGCTTCTCCAAACGTGGCTTTGAGTACGAGAAACTTTGAATTCCTCCCTCTTATAACTTAAAGCCATCTTTTTAATGTCTGAGAGAAGAGTTTCAGGAAGTGGGTGGATGTGTGCCTCTTTTGCGTTAGTAGCTGACCACCTGTCATAGGACTGTACTAATAAATTTGACTCCCTCGGGCCTCTGTCTTTGCACACAGGAGAGGCACAGGTAGAAGATCTTTTTAAGTGTTAAGTCTCATTTCTGGGCTTGCAGTCATTTCAATTAGTGAGCTACCCTATGCTTGGTCTTCAGAAATGTGTTAAAGTTTTGTCTGGAGTTTTCTTACCTACTTCCATGGGGGCTACCTCTTCTCCCTACGGTTGCAGAGAGTGGAATAATTCATACCTGCTATCCTTGGAGACACTTGCCTCTCTTTGGAATACACTTTCCTTTGTTGCTTAGCGCTTTTTGAAGGTGTCAAGGAAAATTATACTCTTGGTAGTTTATCTGGGGTTTTGCATTATCTCACATTATTTTGGATCTTTCTACATCCAAACCACAAGCTGAACTCCCAAACATTTTTAAGCCCATGCTGCATTTAAGGCAAAATAAGTATCTGTTAACTGTAAGGATGTATTCACTTTGATTTTTTTGTTTGTTTGTTTATTATCTATTTCACTCCACTTGAATGAAAATGCCCTAAAGGCAGGGATTTGTGTCACTTTTATTTATTACAATAGTACTTAGCATGCTTATAAAGGAGTCTGCCACCAAGTTATTTCTCAATGTATGTTATTAAATAAATGCATATTTAATAACATGCAGTTGAATGAAGCATTAAATATGTTTTTACATTTTGTCCTCCAAAAGATTTAATATAAGTAATATAATCCCCATTTTAAGTGGAAGAACATTATTTCCAAAGATATTAAATAAATTGACCTGAATACATAATTTTGCTTGGCAGGGAGACAGGCTTAAATGCCTGTTTATTTCAGACAAGACTGGTTTTGGATCCTGATTCCTCCATTTACTGCCTTTGAGGGTTTTAGCAAATCACTTAACTCTTCCAGTCTTCAGTATTCTGTTTTCTAAGACAGGGTTTATTCTTTCTCATGTAAAATGTTATGCTAATTAATTAATGGCATCTCTGTTTAAAGGAAATGTTACATAATAGGTGCAAAAGAGCTGTTGTAGTCTCTCCTACTTATTACTAGTGTTATTATTATTTTTAGTAACAGCATTCTTTTTTTTTAAATTAAACTTTTATTTAATGAATATAAATTTCCAAAGTACAGCTTATGGGTTACAATGGCTTCCCCCTCCCAAAACTTCCCTCCCTCCCACAACCCTCCCCTTTCCCGCTCCCTCTCCCCTTCCAATCACATCATGATTCATTTTCAATTTTCTTTATATACAGAAGATCAGTTTAGTATATATTAGGTAACGATTTCAACAGTTTGCCCCCATATAGCAACACAAAGTGAAAAAAAAATACTGTTGGAGTACTAGTTATAGCATTAAATAAGAGTGTACAGCACATTAAAGACAGAGATCCTACATAATATTTTTTTAAATTAATTAATTTTCTATGCCATTTCCAATTTAACACCAGGTTTTTTTTTTTTCCATTTCCAATTATCTTTATATACAGAAGATCGATTCAGTATATAATTAGTAAAGATCTCATCAGTTTGTACCCACGCAGAAACACAAAGTGTAAAAATACTGTTTCAGTACTAGTTATAGCATCACAGCACATTAGACAACACATTAAGGACAGATCTCACATGGGATGTAAGTACACAGTGACTTCTGTTGCTGACTTAACAATTTGACACTCCTGTTCCTGACGCCATGAACAAGTAACAGCAGTCTTATTATCCGAAGTGTGATTCCAGTTTCTCTGGTGCTTAGTCCTGGGCTGACTTTAATTATCTTGTTGGTTTTGAAACATGGAGAGCTTGTTTTGAAGAGATGCTAAGGATCCAAAAGCATGGTAGTGTTTCCAGAACTCAAGTCATCCTACATTTTATAACTCACACAGAGAATGTTCTTATATCTCTGAGACAGAATGCAGGATTAACTCTTCCTGTACTAAATGTTTAGAATAAGTCTGCAAAAACAAACATTTTCAAACAGGAATAGCATGGATACTATCTTTTAGGCATTTTTCGAATTATAATAAATCCATATTTACCTTTTGATGTAATATGTTCATAATTTTCCAAAAGACAAATGTTTGAAATTTTAAATTTTAAACCTGAATAATGTGTGAAACAAAATAGGCAGTTTTTGAAGTTTTCAATTTAACACTCAGCAACTAATTTTTAGGGGAAAAGTCCAACTTGCTATTTTTGCTAAAAATAAAGTTTTTTTTTTAAAAAGTATATATAAATAACACTGCAGATAGCATCAGGGATGATGCTGCTGAACTAATAAATGTGAGTAAGGAAAGACCTTCTAGGCTATATTGCTTTGGACTTTACAGTCAAAGTCATAAGGCATGAAAATAATTCAAACATAATAACAGAGTCAAATACTTTAAGTTTATCTTCCCAAAAACATAGCATGCGATAAGAGTAGAATCATAAAGATATTGTTCTAATTCAGGTGTTCCATAATTTTGTGTTGTTTGAGACACGGAGCTGTGCATATCTCCAGTGACTTGATATACTGGGGTTTGGAGAACAAGACTTGCTTCATGAATGTTGTTACATTAATTGAGTTACTAGTGCAACAACAATCACACTGATGGGAAAAGAATATCAACCTCCTGTATATTTGGTGTAAGTCTCCTGCATCCCAGCATATATCATTTTACCCATTTTGAAAAAGTGGTAGACCTCTCGGTTTCATTTTTTTCAAAAAATAGAAATTACTTTTCTCTCAATGCAGTTTCATGGTGATGAGAAATGTTGACTAAAAATATCTTAGTGATAACAAAATACATTTTTCTTATTAGAAATATAAATTTGTAGGAATTTACTTTGTATCTTCATGGAACATGGCCTGAGGCATAATGTTCTAACATATTGTTTAACATCTATTTTTGAGAGTCCATTAACCAAAGAAACTCAAGCTGAAAATTAGTTTATTTCTTTTCTGTTGTTATATGTTTAGAGATAAGTGGGGCTGTTTTGGAAGCTATAAAAACATCATAGCTGAAAATAATCTTAGATAGGAGGCAAAATTTATTTCATAGTTGAAAAGTCTCATGCCTAAGTCAAAGAAACACCAGTAAAAGTCAGGGTGGGCACTGCTGCCTGCAGTGCCAGCATCACATATGGACGCCGGTTCGAGTCCCGGCAGCTCCACTTCCGATCCAGCTCTCTGCTATGATCTGGGAAAGCACTAGAAGATGGCCCAAGTCCTTTGACCCCTGCACCCACATGGGAGACCCAGAAGAGGCTCCTGGCACCTGGCTTCAGATCCATGCAGCTCTTGCCATTGCAATCATTTGTGAAGTGAAACAGCGGATGGAAGATATCTCTCTCTCTCTCTCTGTGCCTCTCCTTCTCTATATATAACTCTGACTTTCAAGTAAATAAATAAATCTTTTTAAAAAAAAGTCCAATAATCATTATTTTCATTGCCTTAATTTTATCATAGTGCACTATATGTCAATTTGGTACACTTTAAATTGTAGTACAAATCATGTGAATGCATTCTTCATAAATTACTCATTGTGTATACAAACTTTTAAAAGCTTTATTTTAATTATTTGAAAGGTAGAGTTACACAGAGAAAGGTCTTCCATCTGCTGGTTTACTACCCAAGTGGATGTACTGGCTAGGGTTGGGTCAGGCCAAAGCCAAGTACCAGGAGCTTCTTTCGGGTCTCTCTCAAGGGTGCAGGGGTCCAAGTGCTTGGGCCATCTTCTGCTGCTTTCCCAGACACATTAGCAGGGAGCTGGATCAGAAGTGGAGCAGACAGGATTTGAACAGTTATCGATATGTGATACTGGCACTGCAGAACGTGGCTTAAACCACTGTGCCATAACCCCTGCCCCAAATAAATACTTTATTTCACTTCATAGTTTATAATGTATACTAGTAGCATTTCATGTTTTATAATAATTTAATGCCTTATCTATCATTTTTATTTGAGATATGATTTGATTATTAGCATCATTAATATGTTTCTTAATTATACAAGTCCTAACAATAATGAAAAAATACATAAACAGTTTATGTAGTTTATGTTAAGTATGTAAATTGGAGAACAAAAATAATGTCTCAATTTTAGCAAGTAAAGTATCATATGTCAAGGAATTCAGTATCTAGTAGTATATAGTAGTAGGCATGACATGATGAAAAAAACTTACTCATTAGAAAAAAGTTAAGGGCATTAATTTGATTAATCAGATAAAATAACCTGATATTCACATATGCTTTGAGATTATAGGGTAGATTATAGTTTAGTAGTTTTATAGGTAAAATATAGTTTAGTATGGAGGTTAAACAGTATTACAAAAGCCTTTGGTAAATAAGAACTTATTTAATGACCATACATCTAATAGCATGGTTATTAATAGAGAACTCAACTCTCAGCTTGTTAAAAATGAGTTTTGGTAAACTGACGCTGCTGTTCAATAGGCTAATCCTCCGCCTGCGGCACCGGCACCCCAGGTTCTAGTCCCTGTTGGGGCGCCGGATTCTGTTCCAGTTGCTCCTCTTCCTGTCCAGCTCTCTGCTGTGGCTTGGGAGTGCAGTGGAGGATGGCCCAAGTCCCTGAGCCCTGCACCCACACGGGAGACAAAGAGAGGCACTTGGCTCCTGGCTTCCGATCAGCGTGGTGCGCTGGCCGCAGTGTACCAGCTGCAGCGGCCATTGGCGGGGGTGAACCAACGGAAAAGGAAAATCTTTCTCTCTGTCTCTCTCTCACACTGTCTACTCTGTCAAAAAAAAAAATGAAAATGAGTTTTGGCACAAAGGGTTATGTATACAAACTTTTCCAACAGAGAAATAATATGAATGCAAACTATTTGAAGAATCATCAATACCCAGGAGTGTAAAATAAACAACTGTTTACTATCACCAGTGAAGAAATACGGCAAGTAATATCACAACATGTTTTCAATAAATTAGTCATTAAGAAAACTAAAAGCAGAACAATGGAACATAACAATATACCTACTGGAATTGTTAAGTCTGGCACCTAAGATTGCTTGGCCAGCCTGACACACTGGAATTGTTGAAATAAGGGGAAAATTAAGTTTTTGTTCAAGGTTTTGAGAAACTGACATGCTCATCCATTGCTATTAGGAATACAAAGTGGTAAACCATCCTCGATAACCATTTTATAGTTTCCTGTATTATATGGATATTGTCACATTCATAATCAACCTAGACTAGAAGCAATCTAAATGTGCTTCATGAGTGAGTGGGTGTGTACCCTGCAGCACAGCCCTACAAACAACTACTGCCGCTCAGTGATGAAAGGAATAGACTCACGCTAGACACTTAGCAACATGCATGATTCTCAAAGGTCTTATACTGAGTAAAAGAAGCAGGTGGTAAATAGTTATGCACTGCATGACACCGCTTAAAGGAGAGTCTGGAAAAAAGCCGAGCTCTCCTTGCCGGAGCACACATCAGTGGTTTTAGAGGACAGGAGTGGAAACGATTTGACTCCAAAAGACAGCACAAGAGAATATTTCCTGGTGATGGAATTGTTTTCTATTCTGATTATGATGCTGAATATAAAAATCTGTAAGTTAAGCTCAGAAAATTGGAACTAAGATGCCTATTTTGTGGCATAATTTTATTAATAATAGCAAAAACAACATTTTTAAAACAATTCACAACTAAGTCAATGGCTAAAACACAGGATCACTTTTAATATGGGCAATTAGGTAAAGGAAGTAGAATTATTCTGTTTTCTGATAGAAATAAAGTTAATGTAACTACTCAGGAAAATTGCTTAAACATAAACCGACAATATGACCCACAAGTCTACCACTCTGTTATATCATCAAAAGAAATGAATATGCATATGCAAAATGAAAGCAAATGTGAGAGTGTTTGTTCATAGCATCTTCTCATAACACCCAAAATGTGGGAACAAAACAAAATGTAGTCTATTTATGTAATGAAGCAACAGAAATATACAAACTTCTGGTAAAGCTGTTGAATCTCACAGACATTATAAAGAATACAAGAACTAAACAGAACATTTATATATTTCAATGTTTATCTCAAAGACAGTGACAGAACTCTCTGACCATAGAAATGAGAATGAGAATTCCCTCTAGAATGTATTGAATGGGACAGAGCACAAGCGTTCATCCTGGGTTGATGAAATTATTATATCTCAATTTAGGAGGGGTTAAATAGTAATATACATAAATAAATTTCCTTGAGTTGTAGGTTACATATTTGCATAGTCTATTTATGTGTTATACTTCAATTCAAAAATAATATTTTCTTAAAAGAAAATGAGGGAACATAAGAAAGAAAAAATCAAAAGAAAATGCAAAGAATTGAAAAAAATCACAATTCCTTTTGTAGAATAATTTTTTAAAAGATTGTATTTGTTTAACTGAGAGAGCTACAGACAGAAAGAGGGAAAGACAAAAAGGTCTTCCATCCACTGGTTCACTCTACAAATGGCCGCGATGGCCAGAGTCAGACAGATCCAAAGCCAGGAGCTTCTTCTGGATCTCCCATGCAGGTGCAGGGACCCAAGGACTTGTGCCATCTTGCAGTGCTTTCCCAGGCCATAGGCAGAGAGCTGAATTAGAAGATGAGCAGCTGGACACAAACCAGTGACCACTTGGGAGCCAGGCACTGCAGGCAGAGGCTTAGCCAACTACACCACAGGGCTGGCCCCCTCAGAATTATTTTTATGTCCCTTGTAATTAAAATGCTTATCCCAGAATAAACACAATTGTTTAGCCTCCTTCTTATTTGAACATTCTTATTCTGGCCTTCTAAGTATGTTATTTATTTATTTATTTATTTATTGACAGGCAGAGTGGACAGTGAGAGAGAGACAGAGAGAAAGGTCTTCCTTTTTGCCGTTGGTTCACCCTCCAATGGCTGCCGCGGTAGTGCGCTGCGGCTGGCGCACCGCGCTGTTCCGATGGCAGGAGCCAGGTGCTTCTCCTGGTCTCCCATGGGGTGCAGGGCCCAAGCACTTGGGCCATCCTCCACTGCACTCCCTGGCCACAGCAGAGAGCTGGCCTGGAAGAGGGGCAACCGGGACAGGATCGGTGCCCCGACCGGGACTAGAACCCGGTGTGCCGGCGCCGCAAGGCGGAGGATTAGCCTGTTGAGCCACGGCGCCGGCAAGTATGTTATTTATTTAACAGGAAGTCCTAAGAGAGCTCTCGATAATAATATGTGTTTGAGTAAAATAAATTTTCAGTGACAAAAGATCTGGTTCACTGTATTAACAAAATTGAATTCTATCCGGCAAGCTGTTGAGAGACTAACTCGCAGAGACAAATTAACATACACTAGAAATTAGATACAAGTGCTAAAGTTAAGATATAAAACAACATAAACATACCTGAGTACAAAGGATGAATCCCTGGAGACAAATGTGACACTTACTAACAGAAATCTTTACACAAGGAAACTATCTTATTTTCTGAGGCCCCGATAAGTTTGCAGCTTACTGAGACAAACAATAAAGCTTTGAAATGCCAGGGGAAAATTATCCTGGTGTCTGGCCCTAAAGAGAGGGAGAGGACATTGCTGAGTGATCAAAACACCTCCATACTGTGCATATGGAGAAAAGATAATAATAAATATATAAAAATTGAAACAAAAAAAAGATTAATAACATATCCAAGACCACAGAACTTGTTGAGTGTAATAATTTACGTCTGCGTGACTTAGCCTAATGATTTCCTGCAGCCCAGATATTAGTGAGTATGTTTGAGGTTGAACCAAGGTGATACCACTGTCGGGAAATATTCATCATTCATTTTCCCCGCGCAACCACATGATTTACCCAATGAGAGTACACTTTCAGAAGAGGTCACGGGAACAGTGAATCTTCTCCCTGGATAGTATTTATAAGGTTTGTCTTATTTTCACTACATCAGCATAATGTTGCTCAAGACAGAGAAAGTGTGGTCTAAAAAAAAAAAAAAAAGAGAGAACATAGGTAGATTGAATTCCTCATAGTTGGATGAGGAAATTGCAAAATGAATCCCTCTCATTTATTCCAAAAGCTAAATAATGTAAAAGAATCAACACTTTGCATAGTATTTTATTGAAAATTTTAGAATATATTAGAGAATTCAATTAAAAACTGTTGGCACTTAGAGATTGTATTTGAACCAAGAGAATAAGCAAATACTAAAATACACTAAATAGGTGCAGTGAAGCACAAAGCCACATCCCTTTCATAAGTCCAGCATTGGGCTTGCTGGAAACTGAAAAACAGCCAGGGAAACACCTCAGGAATTTAGAAGGAAAATGAACAGAATTAGCAGAGAGGAAAATATTCCTTACACAAATGTAATCACTCATTTACAGTTAGAAAGAATAATGTGCTAAACATTCAATTGTCTTAGTTTAGGATCACTGCAAGCTATTAGAAAAATGAACACGGATGCATATAGTGTTGAGGGAGTTGATTCCAGATAAAAAGAAATTAGAAGGAATGTGACAACAATCATTCTTAGGCGTTTAAAATTAACAGAAAAGTGATCTATGTTAAACATAGGAGTGGGAATAAGAGAGGGAGGAGATATATAGGTTGGCACATGCTCACTCGGACTTACCTCCTATGGTGGAACTAGAAATGTGCCAGGGGATTTCAAATCAATCTTACCAAGGAGGCAGGTACCAATGCCAGTGCACTTGGTAAAGTGTTAAGTATAAATACACAACCAATCAAAGATAGGGTATGTGTTGAAGAGATTTCACAAATAAGACCAGTGTAAGCAAATAATGAAGGATAGAATTAAAAGGGAGAGAATGATCCTGCGGGGGAAGCAGGACACACAGCAGACCCATAGAATGGCAAATGCCCAAAACAGCACTCCTGCCTCAGAATCAACCCTTGGGACATTTGGATCTGGCTAAAAGGTCCATGAGAGTTTCACAGGCATGTAAAGCCATGACATGGTGGCAAAAACAATCTAAATGAAAGACCCTGGTGAACAAGACCCCAGCAGAAGGAACAGGCCATCAAGGAGAGAGGCGCCTTTCTTTTTTATTATTTATTTATTTATTTATTTTAATTTTTGACAGGCAAAGTGGACAGTGAGAGAGACAGAGAGAAGGGTCTTCCTTTTGCCGTTGGTTCACCCTCCAATGGCCGCCGCAGTAGGCGCGCTGCAGCCGGCGCACCACGCTGATCCGATGGCAGAAGCCAGGTGCTTCTCCTGGTCTCCCATGCGGATGCAGGGCCCAAGGACTTGGGCCATCCTCCACTGCACTCCCTGGCCACAGCAGAGAGCTGGCCTGGAAGAGGGGCAACCGGGACAGGATCGGTGCCCTGACCGGGACTAGAACCTGGTGTGCCAGCGCCGCAAGGCAGAGGATTAGCCTAGTGAGCCACGGCGCCGGCCCGAGAGGCGCCTTTCTCTAAAGCGAGGAAGGAACCTCCACTGTGACACGGCCTTGACTAATCACGTTCAGTCAGTGAACTCAAGGGACTTCCATAGCCTAGACAGCTCATAGCAAGAGTCTCGGGGGATTGCTGACGTCATAAATAAGAGTGCCAATTGTTAAATCAACAACGGGAATCACTGGGTACATGCTCCCCACATAGGATCTCTGTCCTTAATGTGTTTTACTATGAAACTTAAAAACACTACTAGTCGAACAATACCCTATACCTTGTGCGGTTGTGTGAATGCAGCCTGTTGAAATCCTTGCTTAGTATATACTAAGTTGATCTTCAGTATATGAAGGTAATTGAAAATGAAACTCGATAAAGGATGGGATGGGAGAGGGAGAGGGGAGGGCCATGGGATGGAGGGAGGTTGGGCGAGGGGAGCCACAACAATACAAAAGTTGCACTTTGTAAATTCACATTTATGAAATAAAAAATAAAAATCAAGAAAAAATAAATAAAAAAAGAAAAAGAACCTCAACGGCGCCGGCACACCTTCTAGTCCCATTTGGAGCACCGGGTTCTGTCTTGGTTGCTCCTCTTCCAGGCCAGCTCTCTGCTATGGCCCAGGAAGGCAGTGGAGGATGGCCCAAGTGCTTCGGCCCAGCCACCGCATGGGAGACCAGGAGGAAGCACCTGGCTCCAGGCTTCAGATCGGCACAGCATGCGGCCATAGCGGCCATTTGGGGAGTGAACCAACGGAAGGAAGACCTTTCTCTCTGTCTCTCTCTCACTCTCTAACTCTGCCTATCAAAAATAAATAAATATATATATAGAACAAGGCTGCCTTGAGGATGTTAGCTCATCTCTCCAGATGGCAGCTGCCACTGAGGGGCACCCTTGAAAAGATCTTGTGCAGAAAGGGAGGCAGTGAGTGTGAGTGCCTCAGAACAGCTCACTGAAGCTGCAGTGGGCTGAGCAGCCACAACACAGCTGTCTGCTATACTACTGTATTTCCTGCCTCACTTGATAAATGGAATTTTTATTCCGGATGCTGACCTCCTTTATGTCCATAATTAATTTATACATTTATTTAGGCTATTGGTATATTACTGGACTGATAGGACTTTAGTGGCCAGAAAATCAGCTACCACCATCTCTGATCTTTATTTTGTGATCTGCCCATTTGTTCAGGGACATTTGATTGGTTTCACGTTGTACTTCACATTGTATTTCTACCATGCAACTCCAGCTATTTATGTATCATGTGCTGATGAAGATGAGTTATGCATGAGTCGTACAATGCTCTTTGATTACTCATTTGAATTACAATACTGTGCAAAATAATTTCAGTCATCATTTGGATTTAAAATAAAAGAATATTCTGGCATATTATTAATGACATTAAAAGGAAAAATGAATGTTGTAGTGAAGAGATAATGAGTTTTTGAATATGCTGTTTGCTTAGTAGATAGCAAGAAATCTAATATGTGAGAGTAAAATTATCTCTAAGCTGAGATATATATTTGATGATTATTGATATTAGATGAATAAAAGATAAATTCCCCAGTGGAAAGGTGGTAAATAAAACAGAAGCAGTCTATGGATAGAGAAATAATATTATTGCATGCGAGTATAAAAGGAAGGAATGAGAAATAAAGAAATATGGGAAAGGGCAAATAATTTTTTTCTAAATCTTTGTTTTTGTTTTAGGAGGCAGAGAAAAAAATGCTGATTAAAATTTTAATATTTTCATGAATTTGAAGTCAAGAAATCATAAAAGGGTCAAAATTTAGTGATAGTCAATTTTTCTTCTTTTATTAGCATTTCCAATAAACTGAACACAAGATAGGGAATTAGAAACTGAGCACATTTTGATAGCTTGATAATTGATACCCATAGTTTTGAGAGAACCTCATATTATCATGTGTAGGCATTTACTTTAGTGCAGTTTTCATTTTCATATGATTTTCAACATTTGAGCATTTTTCTAGTGAGAAAGAAAAAAATGGAGAATGAGAACTATCAGGTAAACAAACATTGATACATAAATTGATGAATTAAAAACTATGTAAAATTAGTCCTAGAATGTTCATTTTTTCAAATATATGTGGAATAAATGTGGTAAAAAAAGGAGAGAAAATTTATGATTTCAAATCTGATAATTCTGATCTTCACAGGCAGAAAATTAAAGACATCGTCTCAACACACCAGGAGAGGTAGTGAGGGTGCTTTTGTACTTGAGGAGAATAAGATCAACTAATGAATTGCACAAGATGTGTATTTAAGAATCAGTGAGTTTCTGTGTTTATGCATGGTATTAGACCAAAGGGGTTTGGTTTTATGAATTCTGAGGGTCTCAGAGTCAGGAGAGTTTGCTAACCATTGCCCTCCCTTCCACTAACTGAATGATGGACAAGTAACAATAGCATTTTAACTTATCTTTTTCTAAATGTGGATATGAAAAAATATTTTGAGGGAAGAAAAAAATCTATGATGATAAGATTAACATGAAGAGTGGAAGAACTGAGTTAGGATTCACTGAAGACTTAATCCCTGATAGCTAAAACATTGAGAAAATAATGCAAATAGTTAATATCAGAGTAGCCTTCTTCTATTGAGAAAAAATTATGCTCAGAGAAGAGTCTTAACGGTAAATTAGATACTAATGTCTGTTCTATGCATCTTACATTCAAAGTGCACTCTGGGGTATATTTTTAAAACTATACATGGATTTGATTATTGTCTTTGAAAAGTTAACACTATACTGTGGCTTTTCATATGACAGAGTTCTCACCATGACATAACATATATAGACCAGGAAGTAATTATCATTAATATGAGTATCAGAATGTACACATTTAATTCCTGGTCAAATAATCACAATGTTTGAAGAGAGGCAGGCCGTTAGCCTAGCTGCTAAGATGTCCACATCTCAGACTGAGGTTGATTCCCAGTTCTGATTCGCGATTCCAGCTTCATGCTAATAGAGTCTCTGGAAGGCAGTGGTGGTGGCTCAAGTGCTTGAGCTCTTACCATCCATTTTTGAGACCTGGATTGAGTTCCTGGTTTTTGGCTTCAGCTTAGACCAGTCTCAACCAGTCTCAGCAGCTACGGACATTGTGAGAATGGATCAACAGATGGGAATTTTCTCTTTTGATCTGCCTCTCTGACTCACAAGAAAGAAGAACAGGAAGTTTGACAATGGTTGTATTGACACTCTTAAAATTAAAATCAGGGGCACCATTGTGGCATAGCAGGTAGAGTCCTTGCCTGCAATACTGATGTCCCATATGGGCTACAGTTCATGTTGATCCACTTATAATCAGTCTCATTACTAAAAGCAGTAGAAGATGACCCACGTATGTGGTCCCCCACCTCCCATGCCAGAGACCTGGTGAAGTGCCTGGCTCCTGGCTTTGGTCTGGCCCAACTTTGGAATTCAAGGCCATTTTGGGAGTAAATCAGCAGATGGGAGACTTCTCTCTTTCTCTGTCTCCCCCTATTTGTAACTCTGACTTTCAAATCAATAAAAAAATCTTTAAAAATTAAATTGCAATCAATGAGTAATTCTCTAAAAAGAAATATCATCAAAATACAATGTGGACACAGAGGCAAAGATTTTTTTAAAGAAAATCTCAAGGCAACGATTAAACATCTAGTTTACATGAATTTCTACAAGAAAAAATAATAAAATTATCCATTCATATTGACAATTTTAATCATTTACTCTACATTAGATTGACAGTTTCTTATCCTCTCAATCCCAATCCAAATACTTTTGAACAGAGAGCTAAATACAAACACTGGGGAAAGCTATATGAATGTACGAGGCTTTGCTAGTCTTCAAATAAAGAAGATCCTTTTATTATTTGACAGTAAATGTAATGAATAAAATAACTACAGGATGAAAGAGATTCTTTCTTTGAGAATATAGCAATTGATAGCATACGAAATAACATCCATTCTCTCACAGCCAAAATGACTCATAATTAACAATTTTACCCACATGTTTTCCTGAATTCGAGATGAAAGCGCTAAGTCCCTAGTTTGCTGAGCTTCTGTTTCTTTAATGCCATGAACTTCTATTCCCTATACCTTCTCTTCTAAATCATGTTATAGTCCTCGAGAATCAGACTCAATGTCACCTCCACTGAAGATTCCCCAGTCCGCCTGACCAGCGTTGCACAACCCCTCATCAGTTTATGCTTCCGCTTCACCTGCATTTCGTGTAACACCGTATATATCAGCCAATGTCTTGTCAGCAAGGCATCTACTACACTAGCTTTCAAACAAGGAATTAGTACCAGGAGATGATTACAATGTGTTAGGAAATTCAAAGAGCAAAGAAGATTACATTCTGAATCCATCTGGAGGCTGACTTAAATTTGCCTTACCACTAATTGGCTGAAGGGAGGAATGAAACAAAGCTACCATGAGTCAAGAAAACATCATCTCAAAAATGATGGCACAAAGAATGTATAATTTTTGAACTGAAGCAAAAATACTAAATGGCTTTGCTTTTTAAAGTAGAAAATCTACCAAATGCACAGTAACAACATCATGTGCTTGAATTTTTCCAATCTGAAAGTTTCGCCTCTGAGGCATTGAAGTATTTAGACAGAGTGTCTAAAGAAATTAGGAGGAAATGGAAAGCTATGAGCTATTAAACAAATTTTTCTAAAGCATACCGGCTTTTGATTTAGACCGATTGGTGGGTTTCCTCCATTCTTTCAGCTCAAATAAGGAAATTAAATTTCTAACTCATAAAATTGTCATTAAAATTGGAGGAGATAATAAAAATAAAAATAGCTCACACTCTGTACTATAAGTTAATAGTTATTAACTGTTTTTATATTAAAAGTTTCTATCTCCCTTTGCTTTAATACTATCTTTATAAACTCAGACTTGGGATTTTGTTATTTTGTGTCTGAAGATGTTGAAACTCAACGACTGTAACCACATATGAAACCTCCTTTACCATCAAGTTATAACTGAGACTCTCAACATTTCTGGATGAACTGAAGAAGCCAGCTTGTTGCTTGGTCCTGTCTTATGACCAAGCCTGGGTCACCTGATTAACTCACCGTATTGATTCATGGTAACACGTATTCCTACTTTTCTTCTGCAGGTATCATCATCATTTTAGTTTCCAATGTACCAAATCACGTTCTATTTTCTATTCAAATTTCAGCAATATGTAAGTTTCTTTGTAATGATTCTGAAGTTCTTTCCTCTCAGAGAAGTCTCATGTTGTGATTAACATTGATTTACAGTAGAAATAGATGCAGAAAAATGATTTATAATGATTGCCAAGTGTCTAAGTTAATTACACAAATTATTTACCAATAATGTATTTAAAGTAAACATCATACTTCAATGTGCCCTGCACAGAATAATAACACATAAGTCACATTTACTTAACAACGTAATTTCTGTATGTGAAAAAAATAGTTTTAATTTAAGAATTCATTACAATAACATTTTCAAAACCAAAGGACAAAAATATTTAAAAGTCACTGAACGGCACATGAAACTATAAGTTTGTTTGTGTATCACCACAGTAAGATTTTGTGCTAGAAGCAAAACGAAGAAAAAGTAAATTAAATCACCAATTTGGTCATTGGCAGTCATAAATTTCTGTTGAACAAAACTTATTTGTAAGGACCAGAGATCTTTGAGCACCAACAATGGAAAACTTCTCCAAATAATAATAATCCACTTCTTCTTTTTTTTACTTCAGCAGACACTTTTCTGTAATAATTCAGAACCCTCTTGTACAATTGTTTAAATGAACAAAATATATCTGACTTCTTAAATTTGTTGCAGATGTTTCTATTGTGACTTCCTTTTTAAAAGTTTTTTGAAAAGACTTTATTTATCTGTTTGAGAGGCAGAGTTAGAAACAGAGAGAAAGGTCTTCCGTCTGCTGGTTCACTCCCCAAATCACCCCAACGGCCAGAGCTGGGCCAACCAAAAGCAGAAGCCATAGGCTTCTTCTGGGTCTCCAACTGGGTGCTGAAGCCCAAGGACTTGGGCCATCTTCCACTGCTTTTCCAGGCTAAAGCAGAGAGCTAGATCCGAAGTAGAGCAGCCAGGAGAGGAACCAGCACCCAAATAGGATGCCAGACCTGCAGACAGAGGTTTAGCTTACTGTACCACAGCGCCGGCCCCTCTGTTGTGACTTCTTTAAATATTTTTCCCCTTAATAAAATTAGGGTTTGTATTTAGGAACAGATTGGATCCCATTTAGAAAATTACTGGTCTTGGAGGTATTTTATTGTTGAATTAATTGAACGAATTTTTAAAAACTGGCAACTTACTATACATATTCCCAACTGTATCTATCTACAGCAAGACAAACCCAATACATCTTCGGAGAGTTCATATTCTAGAAAATAAGTCCAGCATGATTTCTGAATCACTATGAGCTTTCAAATATTTTTCAACATTTGCATAAATATCTATTTCCTTCAAGAGGATAAAGCAAACTCTTTATTATGCACATCATATTTTGAATTGTCATAAGAGAATTTTTAAATACATATGCTGACAAGGCCTAGATTCTGATTTATCTAATTACTTCTTTCTGTTAGGATAATGCCTATGTACTTTTGCCTTCTGTTCTCTTAATACATATTTTGTGGTTTTGTGACATGGTTGGCTGTCCCCTATGACACTCCTGCAACTTTCTTTTGCCCTTCACTGTTGTCTGTTGACTCCTTCTTATTTGGAAATCTGACCATCTCCTTTTCCTGGCTTCTTACTCACCTTGGGAGACTAATCATAACAAAATCAAAGTCTTTCGCCTGGATTTGAGTTTTTCAGTTTTTGAAATTCTGATAACTCCAATACTGCCTCGCTCCTTAGAACTACTTGACAAGAAAATGGTTTCTGTTTAAAGATGATTAAAAATTGATTGATACATCAGCCAAGTATATATCTAACACATTACCAATTATCATCACTAACATCATTGGACTGTACAAGTTCAAAGTTAAAACTATTTGGTATGCGATGTCAAGTTATACTCTAGAAATCACATCAGAAAATTCAATTTCTTACCTTTTTAAAATAAGTTAAAATTCATACAAACTCATGGAATGTGAATCCTTTTGAAAAGTAGCTAATGGTAAAAAATTTACAATTTATATTTGCATTGATATGTATCTGACATAATTATGTATAACAGATTTCAGTTATTTATGTCTCTTGCATATCAGAGGCTATTAATCAAACTGTCAGCAATGAACTACATTTTTGCTTTATTTAATATGTTATTTTATTTATTAGAAAGCTAGAGCAACAGAGAAAGAAAGAGAGAGAGGGAGAGATATTTTGCATCTGCTGATTCACCCCTAAAATAACCACAATAGCCAAGGGTGAGCCAGACTGAAGCCAGCAGCCAGAATTTCTTTTCCATCCAAGTCACCCGGGTAGATGGCAGGGACCCAGTGCTGGACCCATCAACTGCTGCTTACCAGAATTCAAATTTACAAGAAGCTGGATTGAAGGAATGAGGGCTTGGACCCAAGTGCTAAGATATGGAATGCAAGTGTTCCACGAGACATTTTACTGCTGCACCGCAACACCTTCCCATGAACAATATTATTTTAACTTAAAGACAAATAATAAGATTCAGAAATTTTCAAATAGATTCTACTGTAGAGTAGGTTTAGATTTGATAAAAAATTATGTTGTATGGTTCTATGCCTTTTAGAAATGCACATTTTATTTTTCCTATAGTTTTGCTTTTTCTAGAATATCCTATAGTTGAAATTGTATTTCACCATTTAGGAGTAGATTATTCACTTAACAATATGTATATGAATAAAAATTTACTTGTTGCTTGAGAATTTTTTTAGAAATGAATAATATTCCATTGCATGAAAGAATCATAGCTTGTTTATCCAAGAACCTAGGAAAGGACAATTTGTTTGCATCCAAATCCTGCTAATTATGAATAAAGTTCCTACAAACATTCATGTGCAGCTTATGCAGAAACACAAGTTTTTAACTAATTTGAGTAAATACCTAGTGGTACAATTACTGGATCAGATGGTAAGACTATGTTTAGCTTTGTAAGAAACTGCCAAACTCTCTTCCAAAGAGGGGCTGTGCATTTCTGCATTTCCCTGCCCAGTGAGTGAGAGTCCCTATTGCTTCAGTTCCCTGCTGGATATTGGTGTCCATGGTGTCCTGGATTTTAGCCACTCTAACAGAGGTGCAGTGTATCTCATTGTTCATTTAATCTGCATTTCTCTAAGGACAATGCAATGAGGAGCATACTTTCATATGCTTATTTGCCATCTGTATACCTTCTGTGGTGAGGTGTCTGTTCAAGTTTGTTGCCAGTTTTTAAATTGGGTTGTTTGATTTCTTATTGAACCTTAAGTGTTTTTTGTACATTTGGATAAAGCCCTTTATCAAATAAGTGTTTGGTAAATACTTTTCCATGTGTGTGGCTCATAGTTAAATTCTCTTAACAGAGCCTTTAACAGACAGATAGTTTTCAATTTTATGGAATCACAATTATGTCTGTCATGGATCTTGTTTTTGGTGCTTTATCTAATACATCACTGACAGACTGAAGGCCACCTAGCTGTTTTCCTATATTATTTTCTGCAAACTCATATGCTAGGATTTTGGAATTTTCAGTTAGAGTATATGATTCATTTTGTTAATTTTTCGTTAAATGTGTAAGTATAGATTTTTTATTGTTATTTATTTTTTGTGTGACCAGTTACCATAGCACATTTGTTAAAAATACATGTTTTCATTGTTGATGAACAGTTGACTATTTTGCTTGGGTTTGTTCGTGAGTTATGTATTATGTTCCACTTTTTTTTTATCTTTCCATTCACCATTGTCACACTGTCTTTATTATTGTGGTTTTACAGTAAGCGTTAAAGTCAGGTCATGTCAATCTTGTGTCTTTGCTGTTCTTCAGTATCACACTGACAACTCTGGGTCATGCACTTCTCCCTCTAAACAGTAAAATCTGTTTCTTAAAATCACAAACTAACTTGATGGGATTTATACTGAATCTATTATAACTCTGAATTATTTTCAAAATGAATTCTTCAAAGTAAACTGTTATAACTCTTTGGGTTAAATCATTGCTTGGGATACTTGCATCCCATATTGGAGTGCCAGTCTATGTCATGACTATTTTGCTTCTGATTCAGCTTCCTGCTAATGTGCATTGGAAGCAGAAGATAAAAGCTCAAGTCCTTGAGTTCCTGCCACCAATGTGGAAGTCTTGGATGGGGTTCCTGTCTCCAGGATTCGGCTTGGTTCAGTCCTGGCTGTTAGGACCACTGGGGGAAAGCACCAGTCGATGAATGACCTCTCTCTCTCTCTCTTTCTGCATCCCAGCCTTTCAAAAGCATATAATTACACCCTTAAAAAACTAGAAGTGATAACTTATAGTTATTAGTAAAATAAATGTATATATTATATACAAATAGATAAACTCTTTCAATAAACTGCTGTCCACTAGATAACAATGACAGACTACAGAATCTTCTCTGTTGATAGTAACGTCATTGTATCAAGTCCCTCTTTATTTTAAGCAATAGAATAATCACCTTTCATTATTTTGCTGACAGTATAATTTTATTTCAATTTAAATAGCCTAACTTAAAAGTTACGAAAACAAACAAAAATAAAACAATTTGTATTCCGAAGGGCAATCATAAATTCCAAATAACAGACTAATGTTTTCCAACCTGAACCATAGAAGTAACCTACTATCTGAACCATGCTTTTAAAAAGACATTGTTGAAGTCTAAGCAGGATTTGTTTTTATGCCATTAATAGTAATTATTGCGGCCTGCGCCGCGGCTCACTAGGCTAATCCTCCGCCTTGCGGCGCCGGCACACCGGGTTCTAGTCCCGGTCGGGGCACCGATCCTGTCCCGGTTGCCCCTCTTCCAGGCCAGCTCTCTGCTGTGGCCAGGGAGTGCAGTGGAGGATGGCCCAAGTGCTTGGGCCCTGCACCCCAT
This sequence comes from Lepus europaeus, assembly GCF_033115175.1. Taxonomy (NCBI): domain Eukaryota; kingdom Metazoa; phylum Chordata; class Mammalia; order Lagomorpha; family Leporidae; genus Lepus; species Lepus europaeus. Next base: position 10,835,209 of record NC_084839.1, on the reverse strand, counting down.
GGGAGACCAGGATAAGCGCCTGGCTCCTGCCATCGGATCAGCGCGGTGCGCCGGCCGCAGCGCGCCTACCCCAGCGGCCATTGGAGGGTGAACCAACGGCAAAGGAGGACCTTTCTCTCTGTCTCTCTCTCACTGTCCACTCTGCCTGTCAAAAAAAAAAATAATAATAGTAATTATTGCACTTGCTGCTGAAGGAATTTTAAATTCAGACATCATGGAATGGTGTATTTTGAACAGAATACCAAGTATTTTGTATAGAAACCATGGTTTATTATTAGTGTAATCCTGATGGAAATAGTTGATGTAGTAAAGCCAGTCTGCATACAGAACACACAACAACTTTAAGGAATGTCCGTGTTTCCTTTCTGGGATCAAAAACCACCCTCATCCAATTCAATAGTAACTAGATTATGAAATGCAATTATTTTTCTACCCAGAGATGGGTATGATAATCCAGATTCCAGAAAGGATAAGCCATCCAAGAAAAGACTGTAATAAAATAAGTTACGGATCTGTTCCACTGTAAGGCAGCAGTAGCACGTATAGAAAAAATGCAGCTTTCACTCTCGTTCATTTCCAATGCTCTTGTATGTACCATGTGCTTACATTGAGATCCATTGTTTTCATCTGTGAAAGGAGGCTGTTGACAGTTCATTTTAAGATATTAGAAATGATTAACAAAATAATTTGGTATATGTTAAGTGCTCAATACATACCTCTTGCATAGAAAGCTAATGTGAGGTATTTAATAGTTCTCCACTTTGGATTTGATTATGTCAATGAGAAAACATCAGTGAGTCCTTGCAGGTTCATTTCTTTTTGCCAGTACAGTCTTCAACCCGCAACTAACACTTGCTTTTCTTCCCTAAATCCCTGTTTCCATCAAGATGACTTTTCATTTCCTGCCAAAGCCATAGGGTATTTCCACAAAAATGGGAGGTCATCCATGACAGTTATGAAGAAAAAAAAGCCTTTGGGGGTTAAAGGCTCAGTATCTATTGCACACAACTAGAAGAATTCTGAGCTATCTAAGAAATCTTCTTTGTTTAACCATGACAGTTTTGACAATTGCATTACTGTCAAACAATAAAAAGCAACATTTTTTTTACAGAATTCTGTTCTCTAAAAAAATGGAGATTATGGGCCAAAATCTGTAAAGAGTATAAATTATTGAAGTACATACTTTTGATAAGAACTTAAAGCTCATCTAAATGCACAGAAGACAGGAAAGCACTTTCCTTATTTGTAATCTATCTGTATCTATCTGTCATCTATCTTCTGATTATCTGTTATCTATCTGTTTATCATGCATACAATTCTGTCTACCTATCATCAAAAAATGAGAGGAGGAAAAGAAAACCGTATTTTTAACAACTTGGTCTTTCCCCAAAAGATAACTCAATATCCAATTCAATTGCATATCTCAGTTTAAAATTAAACCCTATGAACACTGCATAGAACTCCTCATAAAGAATTTAAATAATTATTATTGAAAACTGTGAACTAAAGGATCAATTGATCTGCCTCCATCCTCCAGATAAATACTTCCAACATGGCAAGGCCATGCTGGGATATTCAACATTCACAATGATGCAATATTGTGAGACAGACAATTAGAGACTACTTTTTTTTTTTTTCGTTCATGGCTGTGGGATGTAATTTCCTCATTAGAACCACTTCTTTTTTGAAAAATTCCCTTGTCTCATTTATATGACCCCTTATCATGCTCCCTGTAACACTGTTCCTCATCTATTCTCTGTTTCCTTGTATGATTCTCACCTGGAGTATACAGATGCTCCTTGACTCAAAATGAGGTTCTGATCCAATACCCATTAGAAGTTGAAGAAACCATGACCTGAAAATGAATTTAATGTGCCTTATCTACTGATCATCATATTTTAACAACACTATCTACTGAAACACATCAGTTATTTACCCTGTTATTTCATGGGTGATGGAAACTGAGGCTCACTGCCATGCTCAACACTGGGAGAGAAAACTGTATATACAAGTAGCCCAAGAAAAGATCAAAGTATGATTTTTTTCAATGCATATTGTTTACACAGAATAGTAAAATGGGAAGCTTTTAGTTGAACCATGGTAAACTGGGTTAATCTATATGAGATTCTTAGAGATCACAGAGCTTTTGAAAATTGCTTTCTAGTCAAAGAAACGATGGCTCAAGATTGTTTTCTTAATAAACAAAGAAAATTTAATCCAGATTTAATGTTTCCTTGGTGCTACAAATCCTAAAAAAAAATACTAAGCCTCTAATTTGTTTATAGTTAGACATACATTTAAATAGACAAAGGCTGAGTTATTTTCTAGAAATTTCACTAAAACAAATTTTTCTTCTTTCCGACCACCATATCTCCATTTTCTATCTCAGCCTAAAAGCAGTTAATATGAAGGAATATGTAATACCCTACTGGTTACCTGATTCCTGATAAAGGAATCTGCTTAATGGGCTTCCATTGCTCAAATACTATTCTAAATCCAATTTCCACATTTGGAAGAAGCAGATATTATTCATTTTCCATCCAAAGTGAGATGTTGGAACTTCCTCATTCCATGATTTATGTAATCTAGCCAGCTTTCTTCTCAACTTCTCTCTTTCTTCTAACATCTTGTCAAATGTAGCCAATAGTAGTTGAAAAGCACCTGGATTAATTTTTTAAACATATCTTAACAATTTCCCACAAACTTAGAAGTATAAAACAGTATAAATGATCTTTACAGCCAGTAAATCAAAAGTCTGAAATGACAATCTTATTGAGATAACATTAAGTTGTTGAAAAGGTTCTATTCCTTTCTCAAGGCTCTGGGGACAATTCATTCCCCTGTATTTTGTTGCTTCTTGAAACAATTACTGACCTAGAAGCCTTGAACCATAGGGTCTTTCATCCATCTTTAAAGCAAGTTATGTTTAGGTAAGTTCTCCATATGGTCATAGTTCTTTTCCTCTGTGCCTGCTTCTTCTACCCTTAAAGATCCTTGCACTTACATTGAGTGTATTGAAATGTACTAGTAGTAGGATATTCTAACCATTCTATGTATCAGGTCAAAGTAAAATTTAGCAAAAAAGAAAACAAAAACAGGAAACATTACACTGCTGACTTTAAAATATACTATATAGCTGCAGTAATTAAAGTAACATGGAAATGACAAATAAATATATCCATGGACCAATGGAACAGAATACATGGTCTAGGACTAAATCTACACATTTAAAGTCAACTTAACTTTGACAAAGGTACTATGAGCACACATTGCAAAAATGATTGTCTTTTTAATATATTGTCTGGGAAAAATAGATATCCACATGTGTAAAACTAGCTACTTACCTTTCATCATGGTTTAAATATCTAAATGTGAGGATTGAATATATAAATTATTAGAAGAATATATAGGGAAAACACATAGGGAGATTGGAGTGAGTAAGACTTGTCAAGATCAGGCCCCAAAACACAGGAAATTTAAAAAAATAGAAAAATGAAATTTGATAAAGATCTTCTACACAACAAAGGAAACACAAAACAGATTAAAGAGACAACCTACAGAGTGGGAGAGGCAGTTGCAAGCTATCTACTTAACAATATATTATTTGTTATTAAAGCATTTAAATATTAAATATTGAATAAATAACAAATAATAATAATATAGTATTTTTTAAATGAGAATAGACTTAAGCAGACATTTCTCAAAGAAAGATGCAGAAATGGCCAACCAGTGCTTAAGAAAATATTCAACATCACTAATCTTCAGGGAAATGCAAACCAAAACTACAATGAGATATCACTCATTGCAGTCAGATGAGCTCTTATTAAAAAGACGAAAGATAAAAATTGTTGGTGAGACTGTGGGGGAAAGGGACACTTTGCACACTGTTAATAAGAATGTAAATTATTATAGCCATTGTGAAAAACAGCAGGGAGCTTCCTTAAAAAATTACCAGTTGATCCAGTAATTTCATTCTTGTGTATATATTCAAACAAAAGGAAAGACATCTGCATTCCTGTGTTTACTGCAGTGCTGTTCATAAGGGTCATTTTCATCTGGTTTCAGTCTTTTCTCCTTCCAGGAATTTCATCAAAGTTGAAAACACTTTTTTTAAAATGATTTATTTATTTTTACTTGAAAGTCAGAGTTACATGGAGAGAGAAGAGAGGCAGAGAGAGAGAGAGGTCTTCCATTTGCCGGTTCACTCCTCAATTGGCCGCAATAGCTGGAGCTGCGCCGATCTGAAGCCAGGAGCTTCCTCCATGTCACTCATGTGGGTGCAGAGGCCCAAGGACTTAGACCATCCTCCACTGCTTTCCCAGGTCATAGCAGAGAGCTGGATTGGGAGTGGAGCAGCCGAGACATGAACCAGCGCCCATATGGGATGCTGGCACTGCAGACGAAGGCTTTACCCACTATGCTACAGTGCTGGCCCCAGTTTAAAACACTTTGTTAGAGTTATAACCCCACTTGCCCTGAGATTGTGATTTTTTTTTTAATTTTCATTTACTTTTTCACTGTTGTTCAGTTGAGTCATTTCTATTGGTCCATCTTTAATTTTATCAACTCTTCTCTTTGTCTTAAATCTTTTATTTAACATTTTTATTTCCTTCTTAAATTGTTTAAGTCCCGTTTAGTGGAGCTTTACATCTTCTATTTCCTTGCTAAATATTTCTGATTCTTCTTTAAAAATTATTTCTCTTTAAGAGGCATACACAAATGCACACACGCTGAAAGAAAGAGAGAGTGCGTGAGAGAGTGGGTGTCCACCTGCTGGCCAATTCTCCACACGTCCACAATAGCTAGGCTAGGCCAGGCTACAGCTGGGAGGTAGAACTCCATCTAGTAGTCACACATGGGTGGCTGGAACTATATCAGCTGAACCACTACGTGCTGCCATCCAGATTCCACACAAGTAGGAATCTGCAATCAGATGGGAGCAACTTAATCACTAGAACAAATGCCCACATTAGTATTTCTTCTTTTCACTTTTTATGATACGTGTTCATAATTGCTCTTTGAAATATTTTACTATTTTTTAAATATTTATTTTATTCATTTGAAAGGCAGATCTACAGAGAGGGAGGCAGTAAGAGAGAGAGGTATATACAGAGAGAGATCTTTGATCCTCTGGTTCACTGCCCCATTGACTGCAATGACCAGGGCTTGGTCAGGTCACAGCCAGAGACCAGGAATTTTTTTGCTGCCCTCCCACATTGGTGAAGGGGCCAAGCACTTGGATCACCCTCCGCTGTTTTCCCAGCCATGTTTACAGGGAGCTAAATGGGAAGTGGAGCAGCTTGGACTTGAAGTGGCACCCTTAGGATATGCCAGTATTCCAGGCTGTGGCTTAACCTGTCACACCAGGATGCCGGCTCCCACTATTGCTATTTTAAAATTTGTGAGGGGCGGGAGCCATGGCTCACTTGGTTAATCCTCTGCCTGTGGCGCCAGCATCCCATATGGGCACCGGATTCTAGACCTGGTTGCTCCTCTTCCAGTCCAGCTCTCTGCTGTGGCCCGGGAGGGCAGTGGAGGATGGCTCAAGTGCTTGGGCCCCTGCACCCGCATGGGAGACCAGGAAGAAGCACCTGGCTCCTGGCTTCGGACTGGCGCAGCACCGGCCATAGCAGCAATTTGGAGAATGAACCAGTGGAAGGAAGACCTTTCTCTCTCTCTCTCTCCCTCACTGTCTAACTCTCAAAAAAAAAAAAAAAAAAAAAAAAATCTGTAACGCAGTTCTGTCTCCTCCATCATCTTCGTGTTGACAGCTGTTGATTATCTTTTCTCATTCAAATTAAGAAATTACTGTTTATTAGTGTGATGGGTGATTTTTTTCTGGAAATCTTGTTAGTCTGTGATTCTCTTCATCTGCTTTAAAAGTTCTGTTTTACTTTGCCTTCTGTGAGAAAGCACCACAAGGGAAAAGCACAACATTGCCTCTTTACTATCATGTAGTACAAAAGGCTGTACAACAATTTCTATCTAAGGGTGAGTGGGATTCCCTGTTACTGCTCTGTTGCAGGGTTGGCAGGGTACTACAGCTGCCTATGAAGCATACATATGTTGTACACTCCTCACTGAGAGGGACAGTGATGTTTTGTCACTTCCCACATGACCCACTTTGACAGAAACGGGTCTCACTTTTTTACCACTGGACAGTGTTGAAAAATTGTGACTCCACATTAGACCTCCTGTCACACCACTCCACCTTGCAGACAGAATATATCTCTGTTCCTCCAGGTCAAAGAAAAAGCCTATGCTTTCTACTATTCTACTGGAGTCAGAGGGGATGAAAATCTCAATTTCCTTTTTAGCCTCAATGTTGTGGTATAAAATATGTTTCACTGAATTTCAAAATATCAAAATTTCAGTGCTCACAAGGGAATAAACTTAATACCTAAATTACTCCAGTGAAATCTACTTAATTTGGGGGCTTATTTGGTATCGCAAGCTGGAGCAGCTATCCCTGATGTTTCAAATTCAATTACGAACTTCTTGCTTTGACCTTTAACAAGCTTCCGGAGAGATATAAACACATGAAAACATTAATTAGTTATTAGCCTTGCCTGAATATGCTAGTGAGAAATGTCATTTTGTTTCTACATGCAGTCCTGTTACCTTGCCTTGCATAGTCACAAAGACTCTCTATATTCCCTTGTGCTTTTGAGCTATTTATCCCAAAGCTGCTCTTTGTTACAGCATTCTGGTTTCTAAGTTTCCCCAGACAATCTGAACACACCAAAGGTCCCTGGGCCCTGGACACCCCGAATGGCACATCACACCCTTCGTGTGCATTCCTATTTTCGTTAGCTGTTTTTTTTTTCCTTAGCAGATCCCACGTTTCAAATCTGTCTTTCCCATGGGAATCTTCGCAGTGTCGACTGTTCCTCTGTCTTGGAAACTGATTATTCTAAGTTGACTTTTCTCAATCTTTGAAAACTCATCTGAGCTCTACCTTCTCAGGAATTCTCCAAAACACCCCCAAAGTTTCTAGTTCTCTTAATTCTAGTATTAACTGTTTACACAACACACTTTAATTCCTTTACAGTTTTTTCTTTTTACGAAAATAAACACTTTATAGGACGTTTTTGAATTTATGGAAAAATTGTGAAGATAGTAGAAATTACATATACCCACACCTACTTTCCCTTATTATTAATATCTTGTCTTAGTATGGAGCAATAGTTAGAATGAATAAATATGTTGATATAATATTATTACTAAAGTTTATAATTTATTCAAACAGTCTTATTACCCTGGAATCTCTTATTTCCTTTTTACTTGCTCAATTTGGTCTTAATAATTTACACACTTCAGGATGGAAATCTATAATCCAAAATGTAGTTTAGAATTTTCAGCCATGGACACCAGAATTTTATGGGCCCCTAAGCACCAAAATCAATTGATATCTTTATAGAGATTATTATATCTATAGTTTTAATAAATTATAATCATATAGAAACTTTCCTTTTCTAGATTGTATGATGTTGGCCTGACATGCAAATAAGAATTTTTTAAGTGATAAATAATAACAAAAATAAAAATGGATGAGGCATAATTGTGTTTGAAACAAAGGTTTAGCCATTTTCCCTTCTTAAAAATTGATATCAGCCACATAATTATTTATTTTTCAAGAATCTCATACATACAATATAGAAAATATTTTTCTGAGTATCAGAGTATTTTCAAATCTGTTTAGTATGCCACGATGTGATTGTGACAAGAACCAGAGAATATTTGCCCTGGGTCTCTGTACCAAGTATCAATGAATACAGCTACTACAGGAAAAGTAAGATACTACTGACCCACAAAAGAGTCTGTTAAGATTGTGATGCCTGCTAACTGTGACTGCTGTTTGGTTTTTCTGAATCAGAGGAAATAATAACTCAACTCATAATGCAAAAATAATGGGCAGCAGAGAATTTAACCAGATCAGATACCCTCTAAACAGTTTCTATATCTACATGATAGGCTTTATAGTATTATGTTATTACAATGTTTTCATATGTGATTCTACTAGATTCCATATTAATGAAATTTTTACAAATAAAAAGCTATGGAGAATAATGTAATATGATTCCATGTAGCCATCATCTCGTGTAAAACAGGAAACTTTTAAAAACATATTTGAAACTCTATCCCACATTCCATTCTCCAAATTTCTTTTTAAAATTTAACCACTGTCCTGCATGTAAATATTTCACTTAAATATGTTCTTTATCTACCTACCGCTATTATTAATGTTCTCACCAGGTAGCAAATGTCACTGTAGTCAGGAGCTACTTCACTGGAAAGCACCAATTCCAGTTGTTTTCAGGTTTTACATCAGATAATATTCGTGCATGACTCCATCTTATGTATAGGGTTTCTCTTAGGTATATGAGGATACTACAGAAAGCTAAAAGAAAATGTTTTGTATTTTGAATAAAACATGTACACAATTTTCCAAAATATTTTTGTACCAAAATAATTGTCTTCTAATTCCATTTTCCATGAACTTATTTATTTGAAAGGAGGAGAGAGCTAGAAAGAGTGAGAGCACTAATCCCTGGTTTGCTCATCAAAAGTCTACAATGGCCAGCTCTGGACCATATTGAACCTGGAAGCTGGAATTTGAACTGGGTTTCCTATGTGTTTAGCAAGACTATAACTACGTGAGATATTGCCTGCTGGCCCCAGCATGTACAATGCCAGAAAAATAGAACTGGGGACAGAGCTAGAACTCAAACCCAGGTGCTTTGATATTGCATGTAGGCATCCCAAGTGTGGTTTTAACCAACACCCTACACTTGACTCACAACAAACTTTTCAAGTCCCCCGATTTATCAAAACTAGCAATACTGTATCACAATTCAGATACACTCCAAGCTGTAATGGAATTGCCACATTGTTCTCTAAATTTGCCATAGCAATTCACCCTCCCTTTGAAAGGTCATGAACACTGCTTTTCCAGTATCTTACATGAGTCTTAACATTCCCAAGATATAAAAACATGGCAATGCCATGAGTCCTAAAAGAGATCTTGGAGTGTGTTTAGCTTTACTTGAATATGAGAGAGGCTGAGAATTTTATCATATTATTTATTGACCATTGGATTTCCATTTCTCTTAAATAATTGCTTGTCACATTTTTTCACATTTCTCTTAAATAATTGCTTGTCACATTTTTTCACATTTCTCTTAAATAATTGCTTGTCACATTTTTTCTATTTATTTTATTAACATAATATTGAAATGCATAGAAGCCTTCTGTGATGTAATATTCCCATTTTATTCAGCAAGAATTTTATTTTGAAGGAATCAGAGCATGATGACTGGTTTTGTTTTGTCTGCTTCTGTTTTTCTGAGCTTTGAGATTCTGGTATTTTCCTTACTCACAGAGGCTACAGAAGGACTGACCACAGAGGTTCCTGGTTGCCATATGTATGGATGACTTGGGTGGGGAAGACAGGGTGCACCCCGTTTGATTGTCAAGTGTTCTCTACTCCATGGGAGCATAACACTTGCTGAGTGTTGTAATGATGACAGACCCTTGAGAAGGCTTCTGCTGGGAAACACCAGACATTCACTTTGTGGACTCTGCCAAGCATGACAGTTGTCTCCAGTCTTAAGCTCTGCTAGGATTCAGAATCTTTCTGGGGCTTCCTGTATGTAACACCTGCCACCACAACTGTCTCATTACCTAAGTCCTCCGTGCTATTCAAAATACAAAAGCCTGTATTTTGGTCAGGACAGTCATGGATTTAGAAATTATAAAAATTTTATGTATCTAAGATTTGTTCCTCCCTGTGGAATGGACATTCTCTATTCTCCTCAGGACATCATGGTGTGAATATATGTATATCCCTATGGATAAATATTTGTATTTGTTTTCACCTACACATGCATTAAGCGAAATAAGAGTTCATGATTATACCTAGCTATACTCCATTACCATGTGACTCATTCTATGTTAACTTGTCATCCACAGCCTCCTACTCAAAAAATGAAAAAAAAAATGACCCTTGATCTGCATCTACTACAATTTCAATTGTTATATTTCATTGGAAACACCTCGTGGTTCCAGAATTGGTAATCCATATTCCTGTGGGATACCATTTGATCATTCAAAGTATAATGCATTTGCACAGTACTTTTTGCTTTTAGACTGACTACTCACTTCCAACATTAGTTAAATCAGAAAGTTTACCCACTATCAATAAAGTCATTTTATACATTTGTAAGAAAAATTTTGTTATATTCTACATTACATCCCCGACTTCCTGATCTCCTAAACTATTTTGTAAATTCGGTTTGTATCAAAATTTGCATTCTGAGCCTTAAAGTTGATGTTTGACAGATGCAGTGTCATGTGTCAACTATTATAACATCATATGGGATTGCTCACTGCCCTAAAATAATCATCTGTTTTTCATCCGTATTATTATTCCACCCAAAACTCCCCTCTTCATCACCAGAAAACCACTGATCTTTTTATCATTCGACCTGAAACCATCAAATTATTAGAGAGCATTGGAGAAACCCTGCAAGATATAGGCACAGGCAAAGACTTCTTGGAAAATACTCCAGCAGCACAGGCAGTCAAAACCAAAATTAACATTTGGGATTGCATCAAATTGAGAAGTTTCTGTGCTTCAAAAGAAACAGTCAGGAAAGTGAATAGGCAACCAACAGAATGGGAAAAAAATATTTGCAAACTATACTACAGATAAAGGGTTGATAACCAGAATCTACAAAGAAATCAAGAAAATCCACAACAACAAAACAAACAACCCACTTAAGAGATGGGCCAAGGACCTCAATAGACATTCTTCGAAAGAGGAAATCCAAATGGCCAACAGACACATGAAAAAATGTTCAAGATCACTAGCAATCAGAGAAATGCAAATCAAAACCACAATGAGGTTCCATCTCACCCCTGTGAGAATGGCTCACATCCAGAAATCTACCAACAATAGATGCTGGCGAGGATGTGGGGAAAAAGGGACACTAACCCACTGTTGGTGGGAATGCAAACTGGTTAAGCCACTATGGAAGTCTGTCTGGAGATTCCTCAGAAACCTGAACATAACCCTACCATACAACCCAGCCATCCCACTCCTTGGAATTTACCCAAAGGAAATTAATTTGGCAAATAAAAAAGCCATCTGCACATTAATGTTTATTGCAGCTCAATTCACAATAGCTAACACATGGAACCAACCCAAATGCCCATCAACAGTAAACAGGATAAAGAAATTATGGGACATGTACTTCATAGAATACTATACAGCAGTAAGAAACCACGAAACCCAGTCATTTCTTAAGATATTCTTATCAGTGTCCCTCACTTTCTCCACTTCCTCTTTCTAGAAAAAACAGAAACTTCAGGATCTTCACTGTGAGAACATGATTCCTGGAGGTGTAGACCATCAAGTTATAGATCCCATCTTTAAGACCCAGAGGGGTTTTTCATTTTCATTGGAGTCCTCTGTCTACTTGTAGTTATTTATCAAGCTCTCACTGAACTCATCCTCTAAGTGATTGCCCTTGTTGCTCTGACTTGGTTAAGATCTTGTCTGCTCTCTTAGGCATTCTAGAAATGCTATCGATGTGAGGTTGCCCAGCTAGTTCTTGTTGCAAAGATGAATGAGAGAGTTGGTATACAACTTCTTTATGTGTTGAAACCAAAAACAGAATTCTAGTTTATGTCATTATACATAGAAAATGGTGTTCTTTGTTGTTGCTGACATTTATTTACTCTGTACTAATATTGCTATTACTTTGTTATTTCTTTTTCTTCATTTTGATGATTTTTTTTCAGATTTGGTCTAATCATTATTGATTCTCTATTTCTCATTGCAGCTTGGAAAATATAGTGGGTATTGCCATTTTCGTAATTGTTAACTTTTATTTTGTTATTTTTTTAAGATTTATTTTATTTATTTGAGTTAGAGATATATAGAGTTAGAGAGAGAAGAAGAGACACAGAGAGAGAGATCTTCCATCTGCTGATTCACTCCCCAGATGGCTGCAATTGCCAGAGCTGTGCCGATCTGAAGCCAGGAGCTAGGAGCTTCTTCAGGGTCTCCCATGTGGGTACAGGTGCCCAAGGACTTGGGCCATCTTCTACTGCTTTCCCAGGCCACAGCAGAGAGCTGGATTGGAAGAGGAGCAGCTGGGACTAGAACCGGTGCCCATATGGGATGCCAGAGCTTCAGGCCAGGGCTTTAACCCACTGTGCCACAGTGCTGGCCCCAATTGTTAACTTTTAAACCAGAGTTCATGAATGTATTCAATGAATATTTACTGATTGTCCACAATTTATCACTTGCTTCTAAGGTGAGAATAAAATAAATAATAACCAAAATAAACAAAATCCTTGACAAAGTAGATTTTACATTCTAGTGATTCTACTGAAGGAAATGTACACTAACAAGAAAGCAAAAAAATATAATAAAATGTAAAGTACAACTGCTTTAAGGAAAAATAAATCAGATATACATTGGAAATTGATGAGGCTGCTGCATTAGTTAATAAGTTTGGGAAAATATTCTCTCTGGAGGGTGCCTATTTCTGATAAAAATAAAACACATGTTTTTCTTATTTAATTCAAAGCAAACTATTTTTCAATGCAAATATGCTTCAATGTTATCATTACCTTCTTAATATATATTCTTTAAAGAGCTTCTTCTGTCACTTCCTGTTTTTATCTCAATAGCAATATCTACAAAGGTTTGTTTTCTTTTAGCTAGTCTCTAATTAGAATTTTCTTTACAATCTCTCATCTAAGTAAAGATGTTTCTTTAACTTGTATTATATTGACCTTATTTTATATGTAAATAGATATATTTAGATATTTATATGAATTGTATTACTAAATGCATTTTAATTATTTAACATTGCTTCTTAGGTAAATTGTTCCACATTGTAGAGATTCTTAAAAATATGCATTTTGGTTATATCCCTCACTTGAATATTTTCTTCAGATCTGATTCATGAATGATAAACTCATCAATATCCACAAATATTTTCGGTAGAAAATTATAAACTTTAATTCATATGACATTTTGTATCACAGTTGTTTTCTTTTGAAGTTATAAACCACCTTTTAGCTTCTGATTTGTAAATAATAATAATAAAAAATAAGTGTTAGGTAGGAATTTAGCTTTAGCCTATGTGTGTATGAGGAGCACCTACTGGGGAAGCTCCAGAAGCCCAGCGTCTGGCACTTCAAAGTCCTGCCCAGACCCTGACAACCTCCCAGGTGGTCCCAGCTCCTCCCCCAAGGAAAGCTCCCAGGAGAGTTCTCTCTCTCCTCAGGACCAAATGGGTTCCTGATAACATGGGGCAATGTTATCAGGTGCCCTAAGGGAAGCCCCCCTATTCTGCCCAGATGCCAGCAAATCTGGGGAGGAATTTTTTAATTTTCACCCAACAAACCCTCCTGCCAGGACTCTCCACCCTTTGTCCTGGAGGAGACGGGGAGGTAGATAAACAGATTCCCTTAAAAACCTAGGGAGTCCAAATGGACCGCTGCTCAGCTCTCTGCCTCTCTGCTGAGCCACCTGCCTGGCCTGCCCAGGTGTGTTCTCTCCCCTCAGCCATGTAACCTTACTCTCCCTCTGTCCCTATCCCCAATAAAGCCTTATCACTCTGCTCTCTGTCTCAAGCCTGAATTCTTTCTTGGGTGAAGACAAGAACCCCAGGGCTTCCAGGGCCTTTCCTCTGGTGACAGAAATAGAAAGCTATGGCAAGTCAAACATTTTCCTTTTTCAGAAAATGCTTCCCTGCCTTGAAGATTTAAAAGTTGCTCTTCATCTTGTCATTTTTCACATTTGGCTGTAGATGTGACATACACGATGTTGTATTTCTTCCTATACTTTTGTTGGAATGCCTTGATTGTCTGTTGGTCTGTCAGTGCTACACTATTAAGGAAGCCGGACTTTTCCTTCCTCTCTTTGTTTTTCTGCCTTTCAAATAAATTAACAAACATATCTTTTTTAAATAGAAAAAATAACTGTATCCTAACAAAATTCCACACAATTCCTGGAATAAACACATAGACTTTTCCTGATAAATGGAATTATAGTCCTGAAGTCGGCAGGCATACAGGCTACTGGAAGACCATGCCTTCACCACGCCTCTGTGTGACCTCCCATCCCACCTGATGCCCTCACCACGCCCCCATGTGACATCATGCTCTACCTGACCACACCTGAGCGCCCACCTGCCCACAAGCCACTCCTCTGTGGAAAATATATAAAAGGCAAGTAGCGTCCGAAGGGCTCTCTGCCTCTGCTTTGCTGCCGGTGATAAGCGGTGATTAGCAGCTCCAGGCACTCACTGTACGTGGCTTTTGGCCTGCTCTCTGCTTGGTATGGGCGCTACCCTAGTTTCCAGAGTTTCCCCTCTCTTTAAACTGAGCTAAAGCCCTCACTTTCCTATGCACCTTTGCACTAAATAAAAGCCTAAAATGTACCATTCTGCCTTGTTTGTCTGTGCTGGTATTTAGAGTTCTTCTTTAAATATTAGGTAAGAACCCTTTCATGCTTATTAATATTGGGTATTTATTAATAAGCATATAGTGATATCACATGGCACCCTGAATTCCAGTAGCACATGTAGCACCCAGATGAACCTTAAAGGGCCACATTTTTGTATAAATTTTAGGGGGTCATCTCCGATTTCAGTCCCAATTGGAATCAACCTGGAAAATGGTGCCCATGTTTCTTGTTTTGAAATGTATATCATCACATGCAAAATAAATTATTGGGATTCACCCTGTAGTAACTTGCAATTAAATTTCTGAGAACTAAGATGGTATTTTGCCCTCAGAAATGTCTATTAAGTAGCACTACAGCTATCACAATTAGGGAATTTTTCTTGTATATAAGTCTGTGTAGGAAGCAGTTTACAAAGGTAATAAAAAATAGTTAACCAACTGAAAATCCCACTAAATGGAAGCTACACTGCTGTGTGGGCTAGACAACAGGCTGCTACTGGAAAACTTTCAAAGAGAGAGTCCCCATCTGTTAGGATCAAGACACAAGGTCTTGCCGCCTTGAGCATGAAATTGGATCAGACAATTTTCCTTCCAATGGTAAAATTTAATTAGCCTAGAATTAACACAGATGACTTACCTACAGCACCAAGGAAACTAATTTGTGTCAAAACCACTATATATTTTTAATAAACCAGCAGATGTGCAGCGTACACAGCAGACAATGTAATTCATGTCCAGAGTGCTTACATTTCTTAATTGATAACACTGGGCTCATCCCAGGAGATACAGCACCATCTGCTACCTGTTAGGCTCACCATTGTTGAACTTATTAGATTCTTCATGAAGGTAGATAGATGGTCAGCCTTTCCCTGTAGAAAGAAAGGAGAGTAGAGCAGGGTTGGTTGATACCTCTTGGTTTTTAGAGCTGTTAGGAAGTAATGATAATTCTAGGATTCAAGCAGCAGGGGCTGGACTGAGCTGAAGCCTGGATCCAGGAACTCAATCTGTTCCTCCCATGTTAGTGTCAGGGACTCAACTACCTGGGCATTACCTGCTGACTCCTAGGATGTTTGTTAGCAGGAAGCTGGAATCTGGACACAGTCAGGACTTGAACCTGGCACTCTGATAAGGGATGTGGGCATCACAAGCAGCATCCAGACCACTGAGGCAAATGCTCACTCCAGAAACAAATATTTTCATATTGCTCTACAAAGGGATAACACTTATTTCATTTTCCCAGTGTCCTTTCCAAACTGAGAGAGTACCTCATTTATTTTAGGTAGCTGAGTTACAAAATTTACCAATCCTGGTTTTCAGAGTGATTAAAGCAAATAACTCTTGGAGACTAAACATTTTATTACTATCAACTTTCCTAGTTTCTTAAACAAAGACCTTAGCTCTCCTACAAAACCTGAATATAGAGCATACAATTATATCACATACAGTCTCTCAGCTTTGGGAATGGAAAGACAAGAAGCGAGTACTTCCAGCACTTGCAGACAAGGTATGTAGCTCAGGATTTTGCATTGCCACCACCTCCCAGGCCTTATAAATTGTGTTATTGCCATCTCTTACAGGGCCACAACCATAGCACTAGCAACAGCCCTAAACTCAGGTCTTGTAACTCATGTACCCCAGAGGGGACAAGTGAGAGATGAAACCTTAGCAGTGCCAGATTGAATTATGCCTGCCCGGCCTTGAGGCCGCCTCAATTCTCAAAGCCCAATAACTTGGCTTCTACACTGATATCAGGATTGAGATACCCACATGGGGCTATTGATAACCATTTTGGCTCAGTAGGGAGTAGCATGTTAAGAAGTGTCTGTAGCAGGATGCTGAGGGTTAGGTTATGGTAAATCCCCAAGGCTATTGGGGCTTCAGTGACAAGTTAGGACTTTTGTTGAACTTTATTTTTTAAGACTGCTGAGATGATACCAAATTAAAACCCAATATTTTGTCAATGAAGAAGATTAGACAAGCAATTTGATGCCTCATTTTGATAATCAAGTTCAAATTCACCTGACTGCAAATGTTTTTTAAAAGGGTAGCCTGTATTATGATATGGAAAAAAAAAACTGGATTTATATTATATTTCTGTGAACTAATAGAAACCTGCTTAGGAGTAACAACATCAAAATTGTGATACAATGGAAAATGTTGAATGAGGAAAATAAAACTCAGAACCAAAGGGAAATGATGCAAGTCACTAGAGATATACGTTCATGAAGGAAAAGCAAATAATAGCAAATGTATCACAATGGATTTTTGAAAGTGGAAATAAACACCATTTTATATAAGATCTTCAATCTGGGATGCAAGAGCTCAGGAGAGATTCAGTGAGAAATTAGAATTGAAAATTAAGCCAGAGGGTTTAGGAAAATAAAATGAGAAAAATAAATAACAAGAAATCCACAGAAATTACGTCCCTATAGAAAAGTGCAAAAAGATAATAGACCCTGGTGTGGCCGCACTACGGGTTTGGAGGAGAGGATCAACACTATGCGCCATGTATGTCAGGATGTTAATCTGTGCTCCTGAGCAGACACCAGCTAGGGATGTTTTTTTTTTTTTTTTTTTTTTTTTTCTAGTACTTTCCCAAGACTGTAAACAACATTTAGATTTATTTTTTTTTAAATGACTTACACTATGTTTTGTATTTCTTGGTGAAGTTATGCCTGAAACATTGGAGACTGGGATCCAGCAGTGTGCCTCTCTGTTCTTCAGATTTAATTAATAAAACCAGGAGCAGACTGTGGTGGAATGAGAAGGCCATGCCAAGATGGCTGTTGGCAAGCTAGCATCAGTTACTCAGGAATGGCTTTGGAAACCACCTGGCAATGGAGCCTGCCTGGCAACAGGCTGTGATTGGTTACAGCATAAACCGTCCCTTGGCTGCCTTGGCTATATTAGCTGCTGTACCAACTGAAATAAACAAGTGGAGTCTGCAGACTGCTTGCCTCAGGCCTGCTTTCACCCGACTCCCAGGGTGTATGTGGTGACTCTGTGCCTCTTGACCCCACGGCACTTCTCCTCTCAGAATGAATCCACAGCAACAGCAGACAATAGGAGAAGGGTGGTACACTGAAAACTTAGAATTAATTTGCACTTTTAAAGGACATTCCTAGTCTACTTAGTTTCTTATAAGGTAAAAATAAACTACTACAACTATGAATGATATACTTTCTAGGACTTGTGCTAGGGTTCTTTGGCGATGTATTCCATTAGAATCTTACATAAAATGGTGAGGTAAATATAATTGTTAGAACTTTAAAAAATGAAATTGAGAATTAGATTGTTAAATTGCTTTAAAAAATTTATTTATTTGAAAGAGTGACAGAGAAGGAGAGACTGAAGTGAGAGATGGATGGGCCAGGCTAAGACAGAGGCCGAGATATTTGGGTGTCCCAAGTAGGTAGCAGGGGCCCAAAGAGTTGGAACACATCTGCTGCTTTCTCAGACACATTAGTTTGCAGTTGGATTGGAAGAGGAGAAGCCAGAACTTGAATGGGTGCTCAGATATGGGATGTGGGCCTTGTGAACAGTAGCTAAATCTGTTGCACCACTATACAGCTTCTGAGATACTTGGTTCCACAAAAGCAGGAACTGCTTTTCTGTTCCCCAACTACACCTTGATCACTCATCATTAAAGCGCTCCGTAGTATAAGACCTTTCTTGAATATTTTTGCATTTCATTGGTAGTTGAAAATGAACCTTCAAAATATGTATGTTGATTATCCATTTTGTTTTAAGGTTGAAGAAATAGGAATATAGCACATTTTCTGTGCTTTCTTTAATAAATTATCATCACCTAGAGAGAAACAAAGTAAAATTAAATTAATAGATGCCTGAATCAAGTCAGAAAATAAAACAATTCACCTAATATACATGGTAAAGGTATATACTTATCTACATTGGAACACAGAAGGACTGCAGCTAGCATCTTCAATTTTGTCAGATGAGAAAATGGAATTTTTATATATGTATTAGGATTGCATTTTTTATAGTCATATTCCTGAATGCCTGTCATAAAATTGAAATAAATTATCTTTGCTTCCAGTAAAATTACTCTTAGGCTTTGAAAACAGCTGAATAAAAGCCATCATTTATAGACCTACAGAATAACTTTTAAGTTAAACTGAAATGAAAAAAAAAAAAAACGCTTTTCCTTCACAAAGTACAAATTATGCTTACAAAATATCCCTCTGTAATTTAAATAAAAGTAGTATACATACTTGAGAATCATAAGGAATCACATATTATCCAGTCACATATATCCCAATCATATATTTATGGTACTATGATAATCCACTTAGAAATTGCCCTAAATAGACTTTCAAGTTTTATCTCATTGGAACTTTCCATTAGGAAAAGAATTTCAGAAATTTAATCAAGTAAGTTTTCATTTTAAATGCAATGATGTTATAATTTGAGAGAGAATATTCAATCTGTAGATTTCTTGGGCTCAAAAGTGATATAAATGGTACTCATCAAAACATGTGGCAGTTGATGTCTTATACTTAAGTTATACCACTTTATAATAGATACCCCTAGTATGTATTCACTAATGCTGAAAAAATGTAACTTTTTCAAAATGAAAATTATTACTCTGTTAAAAAAGTGTAAAAATATCCCTCTAGTTTTGCCTTTCACAGAATATCATTCAAATAGAATTATGTAATATTATAATTTTATTGTTTACATTTCATTCTTCATATAATGATTTTGAGACTCCTCCATATTGTTGCATGTTGTCATCCTTTCTTTTTCTTGCGGAATAGTAATCTCTTGAATGATTATGTCACAATTTCTGCATTTACCATGTTAAGGAAAATTATGATGTTGCTGCTTCCAGTTTGGGGTTATACTGATTAAATTACCTCAAGACACATCAAAGACACAAACATAAGACCCAAAACTGTGAAACAGCTAGAACAAAACGTAGGGAAACACGGCCGGTGCCGTGGCTTAACAGGCTAATCCTCCGCCTTGCGGCGCCGGCACACAGGGTTCTAGTCCCGGTTGGGGCGCCGGATTCTATCCCAGTTGCCCCTCTTCCAGGCCAGCTCTCTGCTATGGCCCGGGAAGGCAGTGGAGGATGGCCCAAGTCCTTGGGCCCTGCACCCGCATGGGAGACCAGGAGAAGCACCTGGCTCCTGCCTTCGGATCAGCATGATGCGCTGGCCGCAGCGGCCATTGGAGGGTGAACCAACGGCAAAAACGAAGTCCTTTATCTCTCTCTCTCTCACTATCCACTCTGCCTGTCAAAAAAAAAAAAAAAAAAAAAAAAAAAAAGAAAGAAAGAAAAAAGGAAGAATCTGTGTGAGGAGTATCAGGGGGATTCTTTGAAAAAAAAAAACAAACAAACAAAACATAGGGAAACATAGGCATTTTATTTGATATACTCCAGAACCACAGACACGAGAGCAGTACTTGACAATTAGAATTGTATCAAACTCAGAAGGCCCTGTACAGCAAAGCAAACAAACAAAAGAGTGAAAGACATCCAACAGGGAGAAAATGTTTGCAGGCTACCTATTTGATAAAGTATTAATATCCAGAATACATCAGCAACCCGGGAAGTTCAACAACAGTAATAAGCAAAAACCAATCCAGTAAAAAATGAAAGAAAATGAATACACAGTTCTTAATAGAAGAAATACAAGTGACCAACAGATAGATGGAAAAATGCTCAATATCACAAACCAACATGGGAATTAAAATTAAAATCACAATGAAGCATAGCCTCCTCGATTAGAGTGGCTATTATCAAAAAGACAGAGAGTAACAAATGCTAGCATGGATGTGGACAAAGAACTCTTATGGTAAGACGAAAATTAAGCGTGGCCCCCTATTGAAAACAACATGGATATTTCTTTAAAATACAAGCTAGAACTAGAGCCACCGTATGACCCAGAAATCCCACCAATGGGTACATGTCCAAAAGACATGAATCATTGTATCAAAACAATACCTGCTCCCCCATGTTACTCCAGCACATCTCACAAGAGCGAAAGCATCAGATCAAACAAGGTGTCCATCTTCAAATGAGGGAATAAAGAAAATGTGGTATATATGTACACAGTAGAACCCGTTTCAGCTATTAAAAAGAATAAAATCGTGCCATTTGCAGCAAAATTGGTGGAACTAATGAGATAACTCATACGCAGAAAGACAAAAACCACATGGGAGCTAAAAACAAACAATAACAACATGAGCGCAGAATGTTGATTACAAGAGGCTGGGAGGGGTGAGAGAGGTTAAAGGAGTTTGGATTGAAAATAGGGGAGCCTGGTTTATGGGCTGTGACAAATTTACTAAAATAAGGTGTTTGTAAGCAGGAAAGCTGGGTGCAGGGTGTATGGGGCTGCTTTACACAATTTTGTAATTTTTGGTCTGTAAATAAAAAAGTTAAAAATACTATGAGTATTCACCTCATAATCTTGGAGTATGTGTGGTGTATAGAAAGCATATTTTTAGATTTATAATGGACTACCAAACACTTTTCAAACTGGGTGTACCATTTTGTATTCACACCAGCGATATGTAGAAGTTCCAGCTGCCGCACAACCTCATAGCAATTGTTGCCTTCTTTCATTAATTTCATTAATCATAACTGATTTGGAGTGATAATCTTTATGTTCTTAATTATGTTTCCCCAAAGATGAATGAATTGCTCCTTGTTGTTCTTATGGGTTCTTTGGTGAAGTAAATATTTATTTTTAATTGGATTATTTGTACTTTAATCATTGAATTATAAGAATCCCTTTACAGTGGCAAAACCTGTGGTACTGCTGGTTATGCCCACATCCCACATCAGAGTGCTTGGGTCTAATTCCTGCCACTGTTCCTGATCCAGCTTCCTGCTAGTGTGCACCCGGGGAGGCAGCAGGTCGTGTCTCAAATACTTGAGTCCCTGGAACTCACGTGGGAGCTCTGGATTGAGTTATGTTTCATGGCTTAAGTTTGGCCCAGTCCTGACAGTTGCAGGATTTGATAAATGAACCAGCAGGTGAAAGATACCCACCACCTCCCGTCTCTCTCCTTTCAAACTAATAAAAACAAAGCACACATATTTGCAGAAGGAATCCTTTCTATAACCAGGACTTAATCCTTTGACAAAGTATGTGTTAAAATTTCTAGTTGACACCTTGTCCTTTCACTTCCTTGAAAGCTTTTCATGATGAGTTGAACTTTTTTTTTAATTCAATGAAATCCAATGTATTGTTTGAACCTGTTTTTGCTTTTTGATATTTAACATAGAAAAGTAAGTACCAAACTGAAGGTCAGAAAGACTTCATTTTTCCTATCATATTATTTCAAAACTTTAATTTTGATAATTAACACAAAAATTTTCTACAAGTTCTGTCTATATGGCAAGGCAGCATTCACAGTTCATTCTTTTGTGCATATAAATTTCCAATATCCTACAACATTTATTGAAACTATTACCAGTTCTCTGTTAAATGGCATTCGTATCTTGACTCCTTTATAAAAAATAAAAAGCGCTACACTAAGCTGGCCAACTTCCTGTCTACTCCTTAGAATTAACTGTCTGTCCCTATGCCAACATTAATAATTTAAGTTTTATGTTAAGTCTTAAGGCCAGATAGAGTGACTCCTCAGTTGTTAGACTGCTTTAGAATGTTTTCTTTTTTGCCATCCTAAGTACATTATTTTCAAAAAAAGCTTTTATAACTGGTGTGACTATTTCTCTTAAACAATTTTTTTCTAAGATTGCACTGTGTGTGTGTTGGCATGTGGGCTGTGTGTGTGTAATGTCTGGAGAATGTTGAAATAGTATCATGATTGAGTACACCAATTAATGGACAAAATATAACTGCATTTATTTAGACTTTCTTCCATTTTTCTCAGCCATATTTTGTAGTCCTCAACATATATTTTGTAAAATTTATCTCTCAATATTTCATGATTTTAGATTTTCAATTTTATAAATTTCTCTATATTTCGAAGCTTTCTTAGGTATATTGTTAATGTTGATATCCTGATAAAATGACTTCTGTAGCATCATGGAAAACTGTCTTTAGGCCTAGAATTTATTATTCCTTGTTTCAAAGTCTTATTTTGCTTGATATCTATTTGATATGTCAGAATTTTTAGTTCATGTTTGCCTGTTATAGTAATTTTATCATTAGTAGTTTTTCTAGAGTCACAAATTGTACTGATTTATAAAATATACCATCATATAATACCACCTCACACAGTGCACAAGAATTATAATTTTCAATTTCCTCACTTCCATTCTTCATACTTCTAATCTAATCTTTCTTTAGCGATTTATTTATTTTTTAGAAATGCAGAGTCAGAGAGAGAGAAGGAGGGGAAACAGAGAGAATGAGATCTTCCATCTGTTGATCTGCTCCCCAGATGGCCACAACAACTGGAGCTGGGCCAATGCAAAGCTAGAAGCCAGGAGCCTCCTCTGGGCCTCCCACTTGGGTACAGAGGTCTTAGTACTTAGGACATCTTCCACTGCTTTCCCAGGCGCACCAGCAGGGATCTATATAGGAAGTGGAGCAGCCAAGACTCAAACTGGCACCCATATGGGATACTGGATGCCTTACCCACTATGCCGCACATTTTTCTTTGCATTGGAACATTTCTGCTACTTTCAGTATTTTTCTATCCTATTATTTTTCTATCCTATTATTTTTCTATTTGGAAGAGATATAATGAATCATTCTGAGTTTTCTTTGGATTCATCCCACTTTTGGTAATGTAAGCATCATGGGTCTATTGACTTTTTTTTGTTTGTTTGTTATTAATTTATTGTAATCATTGTCACTTTTTGTTCAACTATTCCTCTACCTTTACATTTTAATTTTTTTAGTAGGGTGATGTTTCCAATTACAGGTTCATTTTTGATGAACTTTGTGAGGTAGTCCAATAACTCATGGAATCTTTTTTCTGAATTAAAATAAAAGAAATCTTTATATTTCAGGTTGGATATTTCTTGCCTTGTCTTCAGATTCACTTACTACTTGTTCTATGGTATTCCTTATGCTATGAAGACTGTTGAAAGGCTTCTATACCTCAGTTTAATGGTTTGCATTTCTAGCATTGTCAATTGGCACTTTTTGCAGTTACCATTTCACAGCTTAAATTCTCTATCTATCCATAATGCGGTATATCGTTGCTGTCATATCATTTAACTGATTAATCATAGCTACTTCAGAATTCCTTTGATGAGATTTCCTACACCAAGGACACTTCTAAGTCTGTTTTTTTTTTTGACAGATTTTTCTCTTTAAAATGACTTTTTTTCAATTTTGCTATATGTAATATTTTGATTGCATATCAGATATTCTGCATAATGTTAGTCACTGAGTAAAAATGAATTCTTCAGAAGTAATCATGACATCTTTTGCAAAGCTATTATTATAAGACATTTGGATTTTTTAAAGACTAGTAATAATATTTTAAAAATATTTATTAATCTGAAAGCAAAGAGAAAGAGAGAGAGATTGGGATTAATTGATTCTATCCACTGGTTCACTCTCCAAAAGACCACAAGAGCCAGGGCTGGAAAAGGAGCCAGGAGATAGGAATTCTGTTCTACGGCATGGGCCCAAGTACTTGAGCCCCACTTTCCCATGTCTATCAGCAAAGGGCTAGATTCAAAGTGGAACAGGCAGAACTCAAACTAGCACTCTAATAGGGGTGCCATATTTGAGGAATGAATTAATCTAGTAAAAAATTTGGACGGTGTAGCTTTAGCTGTTGAAAGAGTCATCTTCAAAGGACCACAGACTTCAAATCTCTCCATCGGTGACTGACTGCTACATTATGCTTCTTGTAATTTCATATTGCCCAGAAATTTCTCCTAAATATCACCACTCAACTCTCAGATTTTAGTAGATCTTGCCCACCTGAGACACTAAAGGCCACTCTCTTCATTCTTCACCCCTCTTGTCCTTAATGCAAGTCTCCTGGCAGGCAGCATGGATTAAGGTGAGGTATCCTTATTTCTCCTTGAATCTTAGTCTTAGGTGAGCCAGTGTGGTTATACTTTCAAAATAATATTTTTCTCCCATTTTCCTTACTTTGCCTAACTAAATACTATTTGGGATATGTGATCATCCTGACATCTCTCATTTTTATTCCAATGCATGATGCTGGATGAGAGCTTTCTGTATCCTCTTCTGTAAACTAATAGCTTTGATCTCTTTCCTTCATCAGGAGCTGCCAATCATTTCCTGGGACTGGTAATGGTGCATGTACTAGCCTCCCCTGAATATCAGGCAGTTTTGTTGCTGCTGTTGTTTTTGTTTCCTATGAAATAAGGATTTGTGTTTGGACCCACCCCTTAGAGACATCTTTTCACTGCATGTCTAGATTTTTAGCTCTATGTCACACCCTATCTTACTCATGAGCAACAAATTGGATTTTCTGCAACAGAGCAGGAAAAGGTATGTCTGGGTGTTCCTGGTAGTCTAAACTTTCATATTCATCTGCACTTGACCTTTAAGAATATATTAAAATTTCAGTTATTTTCTTTTTCTTTTTTTTTTTTTTTTTGACAGGCAGAGTGGACAGTGAGAGAGAGAGACAGACAGACAGCAGACAGAAAGGTCTTCCTTTGCCTTTGGTTCACCCTCCAATGGCCGCTGAGGCCAGCGCGCTCCAGCCGGCACATCGCGCTGATCCGAAGGCAGGAGCTAGGTGCTTATCCTGGTCTCCCATGGGGTGCAGAGCCCAAGCACTTGGGCCATCCTCCACTGTACTCCCTGGCCACAGCAGAGAGCTGGCCTGGAAGAGGGACAACCAGGACAGAATCCGGCGCCCCAACTGGGACTAGAACCCCGTGTGCCGGCGCTGCTAGGCAGAGGATTAGCCTGTTGAGCCGCTGCGCCGGCCTCAGTTATTTTCTTCTTACCCGTTTTCATGGTTGCTACTTTTTTTTTTTTTTTTTTTTTTTTTGTGTGTGTGTGAGCTCTAGCAAAGAGGAAACAGTTCATATATCACTCTGAGGAGCTTGTTCAGTTCACCAAGTAGCCTTGCAATTATTAACTTCTTCATGTAATCACTAAATGTTAACATGTCATAGATTACCTATTGTCTGTTAAATTCAGAGCAGAATAATTTGCCATTTACTTATTCTGGGTGGACATGATACTCTCAGAAGCACCTTTTTGATCAATCTATAAATACCATATAAGAGTCATTCACCTTTGGAGGAGATACAGGCAAAACATCAGAGAAATGCTATGGCAGAAAGGAACCTATTTTATACTATTTCTATATTTTACTATATTATTAATGTATTAATACATTTATTTATTCTACAATATTTGTACATTACCAAGGATATACTATTATGTTAATCTCTTGGTATAGTGTTTACAAAATTATTATAAATTTTTGCTGCAATTTACACAAATAATATTCCTTTCCTGTACAATTTATATTTGGGAAATAGTGAAAAAAGTGGATTTCTCGTATTTCTGAATAAGCAAGTTATAGTTGTTCAGGAAACAAGATTTTCATTTATCCAAACTGGATGGATTATGCAACAAATAACACTAAGCATTTGTAAATTAAAGGATTAGAAAATCACGCTTCTTTCCTCTTTTAAATAAATCAATTTGATTAGTCCACAAGGACACAGGGTAGAACTACAAAGATACAAAGAAAACAACTGTCATTATTTACCAGCATACAAGTGACTGAATATTTTTATTAGTATTTATATAGATCATCATGAAGGACTCTCCATATAAATGAAAATGTAAGCGAGAAAAGAGTAATTTGAGGAGCCCTGGGAACTACTGCATTTCCTTTCCATTCACCATCCCCACTTTACAATGCATGAGATATCTTCTATGAGTCACAGCTCAGCATATCTTAATGCAAGTGTATCCATTAGGATCTCTCCCCTTAAAGAACTTTTTGGAGATGAAAGACATTTTGAAGAAATTATGCAGAGCTTTATAAACACTGAGGTATATAGACATTAAGTTATGCAATGAATGATTTCATTAAGAATAATCAGTTGGTTTAAAAAAAAAGTGGGAGGGGCCTACGTTGTGGCATAGTGGGTTAAGCTGCCGCCTGCAGTGCTGGCATCCCATCTGGGCACCGGTTCTAGTCCCGGCTACTCCACTTCTGATCCAGCTCCCTGCTATGACCTGGGAAAGCAGTGGAAGATGGGCCAAGTCCTTGGGCCCCTGCACCTGCATGGGAGATTCAAAAAAAGCTTGGGCTCCTGGCTTTGGATCAGTGCAGCTCCTCCCTTTGCAGCCATTTGGGGAGTGAACCAGAGGATGGAAGACTTCTCTCTGCCTCTCCTTCTCTCTCTGTGTAACTCTGACTTTCAAGTAAATAAATAAATATTAAAAAAAAAAAAGTGGGAAAGAACCTTTTGGCAGGAATAAAAGCTGAATTCAGGTTAGAAATATCTACATAAGTTTCTATTGACACAGAATGTTTTGTTTAGTGGGACTTTTCTGTCCATTGTGGGGGATTTAAGCGTGTTCTAAAACTGTCCACAAATTGGAAACAGTGACTTCTTAGTGGTGATAGCCAAGTGTGTCCCTAGACATTTTCAAATGTCCTGTCATTGAGGGTAATTAAAACTCTGGTTGTGAACCACTGATTAATCAAAGATGTCAAAATGGAGTTTGATTCATCTTAATCAATGTATATTATCATGTGTATCAATCATGCAGTAATATAATCATAATAAAATCAATTTAATATAATGCTATGCAATGTATGATATAACCTAAATATATATTATTTTATCTTTTTAATGCATTTTTTAAAAATGAAAAACATAAAATATTTAATCTAAAATAAAAGAAGTTTGTTTGTTATAAGTAGGTTTAACCTTCTTTCTTTCTTACTTAATTAAATGTCTTGTAAATGAGAGGTGACTTAAAGCCTTTACCTAATAGACAAACTGTCTAAATTAGTTAAGTACACAAAACATAAAAACAGGGAAAGCAATGATAGTGACTTTATGATAGAGTCTTTACAAATTCATTTTCCTTGATTGAAGTCCATTGACATTATTTTAACAGTTATATTCCAGGGAGATAATGGTGTATGTATGTGTGTGTAAAAAGTCAGCCCCAGGAAACAGGAAAGATATATTAAGGCTCTGGTACTACTCGTTGTGACTAAATAATATGTCCATGGCATCATTTGATTAGTTTCCTGGTGCTGTTTTCTATCCTGCTTATTAAAATTAGTGATTTTTCTGAATATCCTGAAGCCAACCATAATGGAAATTCTATTGATCTTGGTTTTAAATCTCGCATGACAAGCATCCATTCCAGGCACTCCTCCTAGGCTTTCAGCAGAAATACTCTTAAAGCATTAAATAGATTAACGTTTTTAAGAAAATAAAATAACTTCTGCTACCTCAGGATCAAGATGGCTAAACAGAGTGGGAAGATTTAGATACCACCAAGTAAAAATTGTGTAATCCAGCCCTTCAACATGGAAAGAGTTCAGAAGTCATCACTCCTAGACTTATAGCCAAAAAAGAGCTGAATAAACTGTAAAACAATGAATTTTGCTAGACTCTTGAGAGAATCCAGGTCACAGTGCAAATCACCAGCCTGAAATCTAGAGAGACAGGCAACTATTGAGAATCACAGCCCAAATCAGATTAAGTAGAATAGAAATGAGGAAAGCCATGAACTGGCAGCAACATTTAAATGGTAATTTGATGAGTATGGAGAAGCCTGAGAGTGAGAAAATTCTGGAAGCTGCAGTCTAATGGGACTCCTGCAATTTTATAGGTTTTAATTCCAGGACTCCATCAAGTTCTCCTGGTGAAAGGCAAGAAAAATCACCCTGTGTCTTTGGGAGGGGTAGTGGAGAAGTAACCATAATTAATATACCCAGTGTTTCCTAACAAATTCTCACTTTGCAGGGAGAAAGACTTTGCCAGAGCCTTCTCTTATAAAGGCTAAACAAAAATTAACCCAACTAACTCCCTCTGGAATTTATGTCACCTAAGTGGAAGAGAAAATGTATTCTAGTCACTTTGGTGAAATCACATCCCATGGACACCAGCCCTTTAAAAGACGAAGATTGCACAAAAAGATAATGGAATGGTTCCCTCCACTCCTTACAACCACAACAGGTCTCCAGTGTAATAACAGTGTGCTGATAGCTAAATGAGCTGCAAGGATCAGACTTTATGTAAGAAGGACTTTTAGGAAATTTTCCTCATACCCTTAAAAGGGGAGAGTAAAATAGACACTAGAGAGACTTCACGTCTGTGGGGCAGACGGTTGAGAGCATTCATACAGTGCTTGGGATGTCCACATTGTGTATGAGTGCCTGGGTTCCTGGGTTCAAGGGCTGGCTCTGATTCAGATTCCACCTTCCTGCTCATGTACACTATTGTAGGTAGCAACTGATGGCTCAAGTACTTGAGCCCCTGCTACTGATGAGGGAGACTAAGATAGAGCTCCTGGGTCCTGGCATTAGGATCCACAAGTGGCTCTCACAGCAATCTGGAGAGCAAACCAGAAGAAGAAAGACCTATGACTTTCTCTCTCTGTCTTTGTCCGTTTTTCTCTCTCTCCCCCTCTCCCATCTCTCATTCTGCTTTTCAAATAAATAAATGTTAAAAATTTCCTAAAATGTAGAATTAAAATTACGGGTCATTTTGATGCAAAAGCAATTTTGGGACTTTTTTATATAATACACAATGAAAAAAACTACACATTTAAAATTTGCTTTTGCAGTAAAATAAACTAATGCTTTCAATTCCAATCATCCAAGAAATTTTTGAAAATCCATAATAAATAAAACAATGCATCAGTTATACATTTAGTCATGAATGCCTTTAGAGATGGGTCCATTTTTGCATTTATATATAGAGTTAAATGTATTTCTTCCCTTCTGGGAACTCACCAAAATTTTAATACTTCCTTTACATCTATGTAATTGGTAATTTATTTATTTAAGCAGCAGATACAACTTAATGCTAATTTTATTCCAGACATAATATTGGGGATTCAAAAAGATAAAACATTACTTTATTCTGCCATCACTCTTAAATAATTGAAAATGACAAGGTCTTTTTGCTTGGTTACCCACTGCATGTGACATAAAATGTTCCACTGAGACACATTTAGTATTTAATTAATAAATAACATCATTGTTTAGAGGAGCTGTTATAAAAAGACATATTTCCTTACACTTTAGTTATCATCCTTGGAAATTAATAGCTTATGTAAGGTAGAAGACAGAGTTGATGGAGAAAATGGTTCTGGGAGCTGATAAACAGATAGTATCACCTGCCTCGCTTAAACACATCTGGTAAAAATGCAATGCCAAGAAATTGACAAGCTATTTGGTTTAGTCAGCAGCTATGCCTTCTGGCTCATTTTTTGTGTATTTGACTCTGATGGGCTCCGTTTCTGAAAATTCCCATTGATGGACACACAAAGCTGCTAATATCCACCTGACAGCTGTCACAACAGCCCTGAATTCTCTCAAGATTTTTTTTAATTTAGTTATTTATTTGAAACATAGAGTTACAGTGAATCAGAGAGAGAGAGAGAGAAAGAGAAAGAGCGGTCTTCATTTGCTAGTTCACTCCCCAAGTGGCTGCTGTGGTCAGAGCTGGGCCAATCCAAAGCCAAGACCCAGGAGCTCTCCAACGTGGGTGCAGGGGCCCAAGAACATGGACCATCTTCTACTGCTTTTCCAGCCCATAGCAGAGAGATGGATTGAAAGTGGAGCAACTGGAACCTGAACCGACAACTATATGGGATGCCAACACTGCAGGAGGCAGTTTTATCCACTATGCCACAGTGCCCATCCCTCTCAAGAGTCTTAAATGCTCTCATGCAGTCATCAACCCTGAGCTAAACGGTTTCACTATGGTTAAAATAATGAAATATTAAAAAGAATCAAGACCATTCTAACATTTTATGATGCACCTTCTATACTGAGGTTGAATGAAAGCAGCATAGAGTGCGGTCAGTGCCCAAAGTTTTTGGTCAATCTGAAAACTAAGAGGCTAATCACCGGAGGAAACTTATCAAAATGCATTTGGCATGAATTTGCCTCTCCACTCTGACTCTCTCAGGAGTGGACCTCAGACCATGAAAGCAATTTCCATTTCACTAACAGTATCTTTTTGTGGCAAACGCTGAGTCTCAGCCAATTATGGCAGCCAAGCTTTGGCCCATCACAGGCCTCTAAGGACTCAGGTCACGTCTTTTTAAGGCAAATCACCCCGTTACCAAGTAAGACAATGCTATCTATAACTAATCAGAGAGATTCTGTACATCACTTCCATCTTCTGTCTACAAATATTACCTGCCCATACAGCCGAGTAGAGGTCTCTGATTCTGAGAGCTACCTAATTTATGTATTGACCTTTGATCATATAAACTCTGCTAAATTGAACATCAGCAATAAAAAAGTGGGTAAAACGTTAAGAGTAACGGTGATCCAATAGATAAAGCTGTCTTAGGAGTGGGTTAAAACCAATAGTAATGGGGGCTGGCGCTGTGGCACAGTGGGTTAATACTCCTCCTGCAGCACAGGCATCCCCTATGGGACCCAGTCCAAGTCCCTGCTGCTCCTCTCCCAATCCAGCTCTTTGCTATGTCCTGGGAAAGGAGTAGAAGATAGCCTAAGCACTTGAGCCTCTGCATCTGCATGGGAGACTTGGAAGACGCTCCTGGCTCTTGGCTTTGGATTGACTCAGCTCTGACCATTGCAGCCATTTGGGGAATGAACCAATGGATGGGAGACCTTTCAATCTGTCACTCCCTCTCACTGTCTATAACTCTACCTATCAAATAAATAAAATCTTTAAAAAAAACAGTAATGGAAGTTAGAGTGTTACAAATGTTCTGGTATATGATTTTGAGTACTAATCAGAGCAGACAATGAAAAAGAAGGGAGCAGTTGTAAACACGCATGTGGCATAGAAAACTTGCTGTAGACAGCTAGAAGAGGCAAAAATTTCACAAACACCATCACTTCAGAGCCTTGTAGGAAATTTTCCCTTAGAAGAAAAAGTAGAGATTTATTAAAATAGATTTAAGATACAGGTAAGTTTTTCCTTCACCAAAATGGTTCTGAGGAAGAGTTGTAAGTCTTTTTTTTTTTTTGGACATGCAGAGTGGACAGTGAGAGAGAGAGACAGAAAGAAAGGTCTTCCTTTTTGCCGTTGGTTCACCCTCCAATGGCCGCCGTGGCCGGCGCACCACTCTGATCCGATGGCAGGAGCCAGGTGCTTCTCCTGGTCTCCCATGGGGTGCAGAGCCCAAGTGCTTGGGCCATCCTCCACTGCACTCCCTGGCAACAGCAGAGAGCTGGCCTGGAAGAGGGGCAACCAGGACAGAATCGGTGCCCCGACCGGGACTAGAACCTGGTTTGCCAGCGCTGCAAGGCAGAGAATTAGCCTATTGAGCCACGGCGCCGGCCGAGTTGTAAGTCTTGGATGAGGTCAGAAAGTGGGATTTAGTAAGCACAAAGCCTTCCAGAGACTAGAATGTTAGATGTTGGGTAGTCTAAGAGCCAGAGGTGAGGGTGCTATTGGTGACTCTCTATAAAAAGACAAGGGAGAATAAGATGGGACACTGGATACACAAAACAGATAATGGTGTTGAATTGCAGAATGAAGGTTAGGGTGGGATGGGTTTCTCAATACTCACTTCATCCTTTGATACATATACCATTGTATCTTATTGACTATCCTTTTCAAGTAAGTCTTTAAAAGGAGTATGCCTCATTCTCAGAAAGTAAATTTTCAGTCTGTTACAAGAAATGGGTATGCCGGCTGTGTCAAGTTTTATAATTTTATCAAAGCAAGTGTCATCTTACTAGTTAATAATTATTTTAAAGAACGCAACAAATTATATCCATTCAAAGTTCCCCTACCAGAAAAATGCAAAAAGTATCATGGGCAATATTCTAATAACTATCTAAACCAAACTTCCTAGTTTTAAAAATGTAGACATTGAGATTGAGTGACATAAATGAGTTTTTTTTTTAATAAAAAACCTTTTTCAAGAATTTAAAATTAAATAGGACAATGTTTCTTTATTGGACTGCACCCAGAACTCCACTCTGTGTGGAACATATGATATAATTATGTGGTAAGCTGCTTCGTTCCATAATAAAAAATACCTACATTTTACATTTTAAAATCAAGTAACAATTAAGCTATGGATTTCATGCTACCATTACTTCTAGTATAATTGCCCTACAATTTCAGGCCATAAATAACCCTACAATTACTTAATGCTCTTTTATGGTCTGTAGTCTACAGTGCAACAATTACAATATTACAGAATAATTACATGAATTATTTTATTTGTAATTGCCATAAAAGACATTATTCCAGTACTTTATTCAAAGTATGAAGACTAAATACAATATGTGTGATAATGTATATTGGATACATTATTAGGAAATTATGGTATTAAAACTTAACCATTTATCATATATTTAAAGAAACACACAAATGAGTCTATGGGTCATTTTTCAAGTGCTGTTCTTTTAGCTCTTTCAATAATGCTTGGTAAAAGAGGAAAAAGAAAATTTCTTATCGAGTTGATTACAATTTTTCTGTGTGGGGTCTTTTGCAAGAAGCCTCTATGAAATCATTAAGTGGGACTTTGTTTGATAATGAATAGGACCCAAACAGACAAATACAATAGATTAATTTCACTGGAACCCAAGGATGAATGAATGGAAACTAATGTAGTATTGGAGTTAAAGTCTACCAGAACCATGATTTCATTATATAATATTAACTAGCTTTCATGATTTTTAATTTTTTTATTTTTTTTTATTTTTTATTTTTGACAGGCAGAGTGGACAGTGAGAGAGAGACAGAGAGAAAGGTCTTCCTTTTTTGCCGTTGGTTCACCCTCCAATGGCCGAGACCAGGAGAAGCACCTGACTCCTGCCTTCGGATCAGGGCGGTGCTCCTGCCACAGCTTTCATGATTTTTAAAAGTCAATGGCTTCAGTCAAGTTGGATGCATAATCAGTTGGTGGAATAAGGTTCAATTGTAAATCCATTTATTTTTACCTTCCCTGAGTAGTCAGATTCTCGGTATCACAATTTCTTACCCATAACGTAATCACAGCAAGAATCTTTCTGATCATATTTTCAGGTATAAACCGATATAATTACATCTATGCGTGTAAGTATGTTTTCAAGGAAAAATCACAATGTGATTAACCTATATGTGTATAAGTTTATCCAGAAAAAAATGCTTTTCATAAATCACCAGAAATACTACAAATTAACTTTTTTTGGATGACAATCACTTGTTTGAGACTCCAGAAAACGTGCACATATCCAGATGCCCATCTTGTTCATTCCCAATTAGTATTGACAATCACATTGCTGTTGTTCTGTGGGTCCCAGACTGTCTTAATTCTGAACACTTCTGCCTTTGTCATGATTGGATTCCTTCAGTTCCCTTCTCATGGATGTCTTCTTATTCTCTTGTCTCTTATGCAGGCAGAATGTGCGCTCTTTTTTGAATGATTATGATAGATTAATACAGAAATTTGATTTTCTCAGAAGTTATCAGTTAATTTTAAGTTTTCAAACACTACAGAGATATCTGAAGCTGGATCCTTGCAGATATGTGTCTTTGCAAGAACAAAAATTGCCCTAGATTTCCAGAGACTATTCTGATGACCTTGATTATAGCTTTGTATGCTTGCTTTCTATTTTGCTTTCCAAAGAGGGTCTTCAATGATTCCAGCAGCTGCTGTAAGCTGTACTGGGTATATGGTAGCTATGTGGACTCT
This sequence comes from Lepus europaeus, assembly GCF_033115175.1. NCBI lineage: Eukaryota > Metazoa > Chordata > Mammalia > Lagomorpha > Leporidae > Lepus > Lepus europaeus. The sequence goes on along the minus strand of NC_084839.1, from coordinate 10,800,947 downwards.
ATACTTGAAGCTCCATTCTGATTGATCAATATCAAATTTTTGCAGACCCTTTATCAATCAGTGGGTGTGAAAATTCCTTGTATGTAGAAGGAGGGTGACTATGGCTATGTCTGGTAATATAAAGAAAAGCCCAGAGTCTGCATGCTGGTAGGAAGCAGTGGTTTATGTTTCTCTTGAAATTTATTCATTTATTTGAAAAGCAAGGTAACAGAGAAAAAGGAAGAGACAAGAGATTTTGCATCTGCTGGTTCACAACCCAAATGACCACCACAGCTGGGGTTGGATCAGGCTGAAACCAGATTCCAGGAATTCCATGTGGCCTCCTGCATGGCTGGCAGAGGCCCAAGTACCTGGACCATCTTCCATTAACTTCTCAGTTACATTAGGAGGGAGCTGGATCAGAAGTGGAACATCTGGCATGGGGACTAGTGCTCATTTGGGGAACTGAGTTTGCAGGTGACAACTTAACCAGCTGATCCCTTATGCTGGCCCTGCAATGGTTTATTCTTTATAGAGAAAGTCATTGAAACAAGTCAAATTCTACTTAGATTATGTTTTTATTACTCTAATATTTGGAGGAAGTTTTGATTTCTGACTTAAGATATTATCAGTTGATATTCTCTTGGAATATGGATAGTTTTATAATAAATATTGTTGACTAAACTGAATGTACTTATATATGTATAAATGAAATTAGATCCCTACCTATCATCATATACAAAAATCAAAGATATCAATATAGGATCTGACACCATGAATTGCCAAAAGAAAACATAAGGGAAATACTTCAAAACATTGGCGTAGCAATATTTTAGATAAGACTCCAAAACCTTAGGCAACAGAAGAAAAACTAGATAAGTGGGATTAAATCAAACTCAGAAGTTCTGCACAGCAAAGGACACAATCAACAGAGTGGAAAGACTTCCAGCAGAGTAGGAGTAAATATTTACAAGCTACTTGTTCAACAAAGGATCAGCATCATGAAAATATAAGGAATTTCAATTCAACAAAGCAATAAAAGACTAAACTCAGTTTAAACGTGGTAAACAAGACATTTCTCAAAAGGAGAATACAAATAGTTAACAAATAAAGTAATATATACTCATGAGCCATCAGGAAAAAGCAAATCAAAACCCAAACAGGACATTATACCACCCCTGTTAGATTGGCTATTCTATAAAGAAAAAAACATGAAATTTTGGCAAGTGGAGAGAAAGTGTAACTCTTATAAAATGTGGGTGGGAATATAAATTAGTACAGCCACTAAGGAAAACAATATGAGGATTCCTTTAAGAATTAAATATGTAGATGCCACATGATAGCAATCCCACTACTGGGTGTATGGATAAAACATGAAATCATTCTTTGAAAGCAGTACCTGCAACACTATGTTTATTGCAGCGATATTTACAATAGCTAAGTCATTAAATCGACCACAAGGTTTATCATCTTGTGCAGCCGTCAATGTAGGGGGACACAGGAAAAATGAAGAAGCAAGGTAGCATGACACCTCCAAAGAAACACAACTGCTATCAAAAAATAGATTCTTATCTGAAGGAAATATATTAAATGCCAGGAATAGAATTCACAATACTGATGGTAAGGAAAATCAATGCAATGCAAAATAATACAGACAGACATTGTAAAGAAATGATGAGAAAATTAGGTGACATAAATAAAAAGTTCACCAAAGAGATATGTGTCAATAATAATACCCAAACAGAAGTTTTAGAGATTAAATAATCAAGCAATAGGATAAAAATATGATCAAGAGTTTCAATAGCATTATAGACCAAAAGGAGAAAAGAATGCTTTCAAAACAGCAAATCATGGGCCAGCACCATGGCTCACTTGGCTAATCCTCCACCTGCGGCGACAGCACCCTAGGTTCTAGTCGCTGTTGGAGTGCCAGATACTAGTCCCGGTTGCTCCTCTTCCAGTCCAACTCTCTGCTGTGGCCCAGGAGGGCAGTGGAGGATGGCCCAAGTGCTTGGGTCCCTGCACCCGCATGGGAGACTGGGAGGAAGCACCAGCTCCTGACTTGGATTGGCGCAGCGCGCCAGCCATAGCGGCCATTAGGGGAGTGAATCAACGGAAGGAAGACCTTTCTCTCTGTCTCTCTCTCGCTGTTTATAAATCTCTCTGTGTGTGTCTCTCTCTCTCACTGTCTAACTCTGCCTGTCCAAAAAAAAAAAAAAAAAAACCAAACAACAAAAAAAAACAGCAAATCATACAAAAATAAAGAGAAAAGAATAAAAAAGAATGAAGAAAGTCGAAAGTCTATGAAATATGGGATATCATTAATTTGTTAAATATTTGTAACATATGGATTACTGAAGAACATGAGGGAAAAGGTGTTGTGAACCTACAAAATGAAATAATGTTGAAAACTTTCCAAGTGTTGAAAGAGATATGGACATCCAGATACAAGAAGCTCAATGGACCTAACCAGACTCAACCAAAAAAGATCTTCAAGGAATATTATAGTCAAATTGTCCAAATTTATGGATAAAGAGAGATTCTTAAAGGTAGTGAGAGGATAGCATCAAGTTCCACACAAAGAAAAACTAATGAGGCTAAAACAGAATTATCTGAAGAAGTCAAGCCCTACAAGCCAGAGGAAAGTGGGATGAGATATTCAAGTTCTTAAAAGGAAAAAAAAATAAACTTCCAAGCATGAATGTTATATCAAGCAAAGCTATCCTTTACAAGTGAAGGAGAAATAAAGTATTTCTCACATAAGCAAAAAGAGAATTTACCACCAGCGGATCAGCTTCACAAGAAATTGTGAAGGGCATCTACATTAGAAGTTAACATCAAGAAAACATAGGACACCACAAAATTCACAAATAGAGCATGTATAATCAGCACCCAACAAAAAAATGGCGGTTGATAATTCTTATCTATCAATACAAACCTTGAATGTAAATAGATTAAATTCATCAACCAAAAGACTTAGGTTGACTGAATGGATTAAAAAAGCAAGGCCCTTGGGGCTGGCACTGTGGCATACTGGGTAAGGCTACAGCCTGCAGTGCTGGCATCCCATATGGGCACTTGTTCGAGTCCTGGCTACTCCACTTCCGATCCAGCTCTCTGCTATGAACTTGGAAAGCATTAGAAGATGGCCCAAGTCCTTGTGCCTCTGCACCTGTGTGGGAGGCCTAGATGAAGCTCTTGGCTCCTTCCTGCCTTCAGATTGGCTCATCACTGGCCATTGTGATCATCTGCTTAGTGAACAAGAGGAAGACCTCTCTCTCTCTCTCTCTTGATTTGTCTCTCTGTATCTCAACCTTTCAAATACATAAATAAATCTTAAAAAAGCAATGCCCAACTATGTGCTGCCTACAAGATAAATAAATGTGAGTAACTATGCTGATATCAGAAAAAGCAGAGTTTAAATGAAGAATAAAAAAAGACAAAGAAGGACATTCCATATTGATAAAATGATTGGTTCAGTAAGAAGGTTTAATAATCAAAAACACATATATGAGAGTCATTCTAACTGGATTGAGATGAAACTTTATTGTGGTTTTGATTTGCATTTCCCTGATGGCTAGTGATCCTGAGCATTTTCTCAAGTGTTTCTGTTGGCCATTTGAATTTCCTGTTTTGAGAAATGTTTGTTCAAGCCTTTTGAACAAACTGGATTTATTGTTTTGTTGCTGTTGAATTTCTTGAGCTCATTATAGAATCTAGATGTTAAGACTTTATCAGTTTTGTAGTTTGCAAATATTTTCTTCCATTTTGTTGGTTGCCTCTTCACTTTGCTGAATATTTCTTTTGCAATGCAGAATCTTCTTAGCTTGATGCAATGTAAATGTCAGTTTTGACTTTGATTACCTGTGCTTCTGGGGTCTTTTCCAATAAGTATTCACCTGTGTATGACAAAGTCTTGCAGATTTTCCCCAAAGTTCCCTAATGATTTGATGGTATCAGGATGTAGATTTAAGTCTTTGATCCATTTTGAGTGGATTTTTGTGTAAGATGTAAGGTAGAGGTCTAGCTTCATATGTCTGCACATGGAGATCCAGTTTCCCTAGCACCATTTGTTAAAAAGACTGTCCATGCTCCAGGGATGGTTTTTAGCTTCTTTATAAAAGATAGATTGGTTGTAGATGCATGGATTTATTTCCAGTTTTTGTGTTCTGTTTCGTTGGTCTTCTAGTCTGTTTTTATTCTAGTACCAGGCTATTTTGTATATAACTGCCCCGTATTATGTCTGAAAATCAGATTTTGTAATGGCTCTAGCTTTATTTTTGTTGTATAGGACTACTTTAGCTATTGGGGGTCTCTTGTGTTTCCATATGAATTTTAGCATTATTTATTTCTATATCTGTCAGGAATGTCATTGTTATTTTGAATAAAATTGCATTGGATCTGTAAATTGCTTTTGATAGTACGGATATTTTGATGATGTTGACTCTTCCAATCCATGAACATGGAAGATTTTTCCATTTTCAAATGTCTTCTACTTTTTTTTCTTTAGTGTTTTGTAATTTTTATTGTAGTAAGGATTGTATCTTCAGCAAATGATGTTAGAAAAATTGGATGTATTTATGTAGAAGAATTAAATTATGTCCTTCCTCTCACCATTAACTCAAGATGGATCAAAGAACTAAGTTTAAGATCTAAGACTACTAAGTTTCAGAAAGAAAAGGTAGGTGAAACATTTCAAGAATTGCTGTAGATTTGTTGTAGATGGCAGCTTCTTTTTACCCAAAAGGCACATGAAATGAATTTAAAACTAGGTAAATGAGATTATATCCAACCCAGAAGCTTCTGGACATTAAAGGAAATAATTATTAGAGTGAAGAGAATGCTGACAGAATGGGAAAAACATTTGCAAGCTATCTTTCCAACAAAGCATTTTACCCAAAATATATCAGGAACTCAAGACACTCAACTATAAAAAATAACCAATCCAGTTAACAAATGGGCAAAAGACTTTGATAGACAGTTCTCCAAAGAAGAAACACAAATGGTCAACAAATACATGAAAATTTGCTCAACATCACCAGCCACCTGGGGAATGCAAATCAAAACCATGATGAAATTATAACCTCACCCTTGTCAGAATGGCTCTTGTCCAAAAGGCAAAAATGAAATATCCTGGTTAGGATGTGGAAAAAAGGGCACACTTACACATTTTCAGTGGGGGTGTAAATTAGTGCATCCACTGTGGAAAACACCATGGAGATATCTTGAAAAACTTAAGAGATGGGCTTTCCATATAATCCAGCAATCCAAAAATTAAGTACATACCCTAAAGATATGTACACATTGTACCATAGAGATATTTGCACCACTGTTCACTGTAACCAAGATATGGAATCAATCAAGGTGTTCATCATCAGATTAATGAATAAATAAAAAGATGCACACATACACACATGGACACACACACACTGGAATATTCTTGTTATAAGGAATAAATTGTCTCATATGGAATGTAATATTTACAACTGGAGATCAGCTTGGGTGAGATGAGCTGGACACAGAAAGACAAATTCATTAAATTCTCCCCTAAATGTGGGAAAATAAAACTTTTTTCTTTAGAATCATAACCAAACAAAAAAGAAGTGCTTCTTTCTGTCAATATTGATGCAAATATAGGCTTATCAAATATTATTTTATATCTTTATCAAATATATTGCAGAGGATGATATACTGCTGTGGTTTTAATTATCTACTTTTAAATTTACAAATAATTTTTATAAAAATAGTAATGCTCCTGGGAGAATGGACATTTTGATGATGTTGATTCTTCCAATCCATGAGCATGGAAGATTTCTCCATTTTTTGGTATCCTCTTCTATTTCTTTCTTTAATATTTTGTAATTTTCACTGTAGAGATCTTTAACGTCTTTAGTTAAGTTTATTCCAAGGTATTTGATTGTTTTTGTAGCTATTGTGAATGGGATTGATCTTAGCAGTTCTTTCTCAGCTGTGGCACTGCCTGTGTACACAAAGGCTGTTGATTTGTGTGCATTGATTTTATATCCTGCTACTTTGCCAAACTCTTCTATGAGTTCCAATAGTCTCTTAGTAGAATTCTTTGGATCCCCTAAATAAAGAATTATATCATATGCAAAGAGGGATAGTTTGAGTTCTTCCTTCCCAATTTGTATCCCTTTAATTTCTTTTTATTGCCTGATGGCTCTGGCTAAGACTTCCAGAACCATATTGAATAGCCATGGTGAGAGTGGGCATCCCTGTCTAGTACCAGATCTCAGTGGAAATGCTTCCAACTTTTCCCCATTCAATAGGATGCTGGCCGTTTTTTCATAAATTGCTTTGACTGTATTGAGGAATGTTCCTTCCATACCCAGTTTGCTTAGAATTTTCATCATGAAAGGGTGTTGAATTTTATCGAATGCTTTCTCTGCGTCTATTGAGAGAATCATATGGTTTTTCTTCTGCAGTCTGTTAATGTAGTGTATCACATTAATTTATTTGAGAACATTGAACCATCCCTGCATTCCAGGGATAAATCCCACTCTGGTCTGGGTGGATGGTTTTTCTGATGTGTTGTTGTATTCTATTGGCGAGAACTTTATTGAGCATTTTTGCATCTATGTTCATCAGGGATATTGGTCTGTAATTTTCTTTCAAGTCCTTGTAGTAATTTCTGATGATTCTTTTTATTTCTGTGGTATCTGTTGTTACGTTTCCTTTTTCATCTCTGATTTTATTGATAATTTATAAATTATTTATTTATAAATTTATAAATTCAATGCTATACCAATGAAGATACTAAAGACATTCTTCACAGATCTAGAAAATATGATGCTATAATTCATATGGAGACTCAAGAGACCTTGAATAGCCAAAGCAATCTTGTACAACAAAAACAAAGCTGGGGGCATTACAATACCAGATTTCAGGACATACTACAGGGAAGTTGTAAACAAAACAGCATGGTACTGGTATAGAAACAGATGGATAGACCAGCGGAACAGAACAGAAACACCAGAAATCAACCCAAACATCTACAGGCAACTTATATTTGATCAAAGATCCAAAACCAATACCTGGAACAAGGACAGTGTATTCAATAAATGGTGCTGGGAAAATTGGATTTCCACGTTCAGAAGCATGGAGCAAGACCTCTACCTTACACCTTACACAAAAATCCATTCAACATGGATTAAAGAACTAAATCCACGACCCGATACCATCGAATTATTAGAGAACATTGGAGAAACACTGCAGATATCGGCACTGGTAAAAACTTCTTGGAAAAGACCCTGGAGGCACAGGCAGTCAAAGCCAAAATTACCTATTGGTATTATATCAAATTGAGAAGTTTCTGTACTGCAAAAGAAACAGTCAGGAAAGTGAAGAGGCAACCAACAGAATGGGAAAAATATTAGCAAACTATGCAACAGATAAAGGATTAATAACCAGAACCTACAATGAGATCAAGAGATGGGCCAAGGACCTCAGTAGACATTTTTCAAAAGAGGAAATCAAAATGGCCAACAGACACATGAAAAAATGTTCAAGATCACTAGCCATCAGGGAAATGCAAATCAAAAGCACAATGATGTTTCACCTCACCCAGGTGAGAATGGCTCACATTCAGAAATCTACCAACAACAGATGCTGGTGAGGATGTGGGGAAAAAAGGACACTAATCCACTGTTGGTGGGAATGCAAACTGGTTAAGCTTCTATGGAAGTCAGTCTGGAGATTCCTCAGTAACCTGAATATAACCCTACCATACAACCCAGCCATCCCACTCCTTGGAATTTACCCAAAGGAAATTAAATTGGCAAACAAAAAAGCTGTCTGCACCTTAATGTTTATTGCAGCTCAATTCACAATAGCTAAGACCTGGAATCAACCCAAATGCCCATCAACAGTAGACTGGATAAAGAAATTATGGGACATGTACTCTATAGAGTACTATACAGCAGTCAAAAACAATGAAATCCGGTCATTTGCAACAAAATGGAGGAATCTGGAAAACATCATGCTGAGTGAATTAAGCCAGTCCCAAGGGGACAAATATCATATGTTCTCCCTGATCAGTGACAACTAACCAACCACAAAAAAGGAAACCTGTTGAAGTGAAAGGGACACTATGAGAAACAGTGACTTGATCAGCCCTTGTCCTGACTGTTGATGTACAATTTAATACTTTATCCCTTTTAGTATTTTTTTGTTCTAGTTATACTATTGGTTGAACTCTGTAATTAACACACATTTATTCTTAGGTGTTGAAATTTAACTGATAAGTGATCCCTGTTAAATATAAGAGTGGGAATAAGAGAGGGAGGAGATGTACAATTTGGGACATGCTCAATCGGACTTCCCCAACGGTGGAGTTAGAAATGTGCCAGAGGATTCCTATCAAGATTGCATGTAGCAATGCCATCTCACTAGTCAAAGTGATCAATTTCAGTTCACAACTGATCACACTGATTGATCGAAGAGTCCAAGGTGTCACACAAAAAAGACTAGTGTCTGCTAATACTAACTGATAGAATAAAAAATGGAGCAAATGATCCAACACGGGAACTGGGATACTCAGCAGACTCATAGAATGGCAGATGTCCTAAACAGCACTCTGGCCTCAGAATCAGCCCTTAAGGCATTTGGATCTGGCTGAAGAGCCCATGAGTGTATTTTAGGCATGGAAAGCCAAGACACTCTGGCAAAAAAAAAAAAAAAAACAACCACCAAACACCACCCTAAACGAAAGATCTCTGCAAGTGAGATCCCAGTAGAGAGAATGGGCCATCAAAGAAGGATGTACCTTTCTCTGATGGGAAGAAAGAACTTCCACTTTGACTATGACCTTCTCTAAATAAGATCAAAGTCAGCAAACTCAAGAGGTTTCCATAGCCTTGGCAACTCATGACTAGAGCCTAGGGAGATTTCTGACGCCATAAACAAGAGTGTCAACTTGTTAAGTCAACAGCAGGAGTCACTGTGCACTTACTCCCCATGAAGGATCTCTGTCCTTAATGTGTTGCCCAATGTGAATTAATGATATAACTAGTACTGAAACAGTATTTTACACTTTATGTTCTGTGTGGGTGCAAACTGATCAAATTTTTACTTAATATATACTAAATCGATCTTCTGTATATAAAGGTAATTGAAAATGCATCTTGATGTGAATGGAATGGGAGGGGGATTGGGAGATGGGAGGTGTGTGGGTGGGAGGGAAGTTACAGGGGTGGGGAAAGGTATTGTAATCCATAAATTGTACTTTGGAAAATTATATTTTCTAAATAAAAGTTTAAAAAAATAAAAAATAGTAATGCTCTAAAAACAAAATCTGACAAGGACAACATAAAGATGAAAGTTATTGACCAACATGCTTCAAGAATACACACAATAAATTTGTTTATAAATGAGTGAAATTGAAATGTTTTCACTTAATTATTGTTTATAGCCATTACTTATACTCCTGAAGAACTATCTTTTTACTTTTTAATTGTTAAACTCTTTATTTAGCAGAACATTAAGCCTTTGACTATAATGTAAATTACAAATGTTATGTCAATTTTTTTAAAAGGAATGAAGGAGGAAAGGAAAGGTGGGAGGGAGGGAGGGAAGGAGGGAGTAAGGCGTGAGAGAAAAAGGAGGGATGGGAGGAGAAAGTGTAGTGTAATGTTCAAATATTCTTAGAATTACATCAATAGTCTGAATTAAGTCTGTTCTTTTTGTATTATGACTACAATTAAAATAGTGGTGAGTGGTGAATTAGCCTGTGAATATAGAGTGAAGATGAAATATAGAGGGAGGAGATGTACAGTTTAGAACATGCTCACTCAGATTTACCCATAATGGTAGTGTTAGAAACGTGCCAGGGAATTCCAATTCTATCCCATCAAGGTGGCATGTACCCATAATGCCATCTCACTAGTCAAAGTAATCAGTTTCAGTTCATAATTGGTCATAATGATAGGATTAAGTGTCAAAGGATCACATAAACAAGACTAGTTTCCGCTAATACTAACTGATATAATTAAAAAGAAGAGAACAATACAACATGGGAAGCAGGATACACAGCAGACTCATAGAATGGCAGATCTCCTAAACAGCACTCTGGCCTCAGAATCAGCCCTTAAGGCATTCGGATCTGGCTAAAAAGCCCATGAGAGTATTGCAGGCATGGAAAGCCAAGACACTTTGACAAAACAAACAAACAAACAAACAAACAAACAAAACTAAATGAAAGATCTCTGTGAGTGAGATCCCAGTGAAAAAAATGGACCATCTATGAAGTAGGTAACTTTCTCTGAAGGGAGGAGAGAACTTCCACTTTGACTATTGTCTTCTCTAAATAAGATCGAAGTTGGTGAACTCAAGAGGCTTCCATAGCCTTGGCAGCTCATGACAAGAGCCTTGGGTGATTACTGACATTATAAATAAGAGTGTCAATTGTTAAATCAACAACAAGTGTCACTGTGCACTTATTCCCCATGTAGGATCTCTGTCCTTAATGCGGTGTAGTATGCGAATTAATGGTAAAACTACTACTAAAATAGTACTTTATACTTTGTGTTTCTGTGTGGGTGCAAACTGTTGAAATATTTACTTAGTATATACTAAATTGATCTTATATATATAAAGATAATTGAAAATGAATCTTAATATGAATGGGATGGGAGTGGGAGTGAGGGATGGGATGGTTACGGGTGGGAGGGAGGTTATGCAGGAAAAAAGCTGCTGTAATCCAAAAGTTGTACTATGGAAATTTGTATTTATTAAATAAAAGTTTTTAAAAAATCACTTCTTTACAAAAATTGATGAAAGGAAGACATGGGAAGGAGAGTGGATGGGGGTAGGAAGTATGGTTATCATATTAGATTGCATCTATGGAATGGATGAAATCTGTTCACTTCATATTAATAAAAAAGAAAAAAAATTGATTCATCATCAATAAATGGACAAAGGGAATTTATATATAATAGATATTTATATTACATTAATATATATGTGGTGAAATATTATTTAGTCATATTAAAGAGCCACTTGCAGAAAAATGAATGCAAGTGGAAGGCATTCTGCTAAGTGATATAAGCCAAAGAAAGAAAGACAAATACTACATGATCTCCGTTACATGTAGAAGCTTAAAAAATTATTTACCGAATAATAATTACTGAAGACTGAGAAAAATGGGAGAATATATAGATGTTGTATAAGGTATGCCATGTCAGACTTAGATATAAGAAGAAGTTCCTAATATTACACAGCATAAGCCTAGTATATATTTTATGAACAAATAGATGAATGGAGATCCAACTCTCCACTCAGAATGCAATGTCAAAAAATGGAAAGTGTTGATTTTCTTGATTTGAAATATATTCATTGGATACATATATTGAAATATTTTGCCAGACGCCATAAATACATACAGTTTTGCTAATAAATATGTTTTAAAAATAAATGTCAACATCATCCCAAAACATCACCCACACTACTAGAATCAAATTGGATCCATTCCTGGGCACTACAGCGCAATCCACTGGACAAACAAAGTTAAAATTCCAGACTTCTAGGTTAAAAAGAGCACACAGATATGGTAGAGATGAAAAAAAATTATTGATTTTTAATATACAATATAAATATCTAGTTTTAAATAATTTCTAATAATTGATCCAATGATTTATTATTTTTTTAATCTGAAAGACAGACAGATGGAAAGGAAGGGCTTTTATTTTCTGTACCATACGCCAAATACCCACAACAGCTAGGTTGGGGCAGGCTGGAGGTAGATGCCAGTTCTAGGTGGCAGGTGACAGGGACTCAACTACTTGAACCATCAGCTACTAATTTTCCAGACTCTGCCTTAGCAGGAAGTAGGATTCAGGAGCCAGAACTGGAATTCAAACCCAGGTATTCAGAAACAGAATTCAAGTATCCTAACTGGTGGTTTAACTGCTAAGTTAAATATGAGTGACCAAAATTATTTTTATTTTTCTAGCAAGTCACTACAACCTACAATTTTATGTCCCTAGAAATAATGTTTATTTTTTTCAGTATAAGTGGGGAGATGTATAAAATAGATTGATAGCAGAATAACCTAAAGTAGCGATCACTTGCTGTGCCTTGGATATACAGTGTTCCATCGAAACTGAGAACATCTGTACTCATTTCCTTCACCCATGAAATAGAGCATAGCCGTGAAATATTACCTATGAATTGCAGCTTAGAAGAACTTCCCAGGAGGTTTCTAGCTCAGACAGCTTCTGGCTATATTTGTTACAATGGCGATGTTCCTCAGAAAGCTTGCCAGAGAAAGAATGAGCCTTAAGATAATCTGTGAGAAGACAGCCAACAGAATGGGAGTAAATATTTACGTGTAATTGTTCAGTGAAATAACTAGTAGCCTGTATTCTTCATTCTTCAAAGGTGTCAAGGTCCAGAAAAGCAAGGAACCACTGAAAGAGGAGATCAAATAAACAGGAAAAAATATAAGTATTTCAAATGGGATGCATAGTTTGGAATTGATTATAAGTAAGGATACATGGTGTGGTTATGGCACAGTGACTAGCAAGTCCATTCCTTTTAGTGCCACATTCAGTAAGTCAGACATACAAGAAGGAAAGTAAGATTAGAATGAAAGGGGTTGTAATGAGAATACATAAAATATACTAGGTTAGCTGAACGTGGAGGCCAAATTTGGTGAAAGAAGATGGAGCTATTTGAGCTAGGTATAGAAAGAGGGTTGCACTCTGGGTCTCTGAGACATGAATTCAAATTTAATCTCTGTACTTCCTGTTTGCCATGATAAAAAAAAAAAGTTCTGTCATGTCACTGAATCTTAGTGTATTTAATGTGAATCACCTGTGTTGCAAGATTAAAAAATCTATTTGAATTGTTTACAAGATTTTCTGAAATGAGGCATAGGAGTTCCTAGTAAAAAGTAGTCACTTAAAAAACTATACCTTACTCTTACATATTTACATAAAATATTGAAAAGAAAACTTTTTCAAAGTGTGAAGCTAAGGAAGGAATGGGAAAATCAAAATGAATTTTTCATAACTTTTCTCAATCCAATGTGAATGAAACTGTTTTTGTTGCTCTCTGAGAACATCTGCAGTCTTAGTGATGGGCCACATTGCTAGATGCTAGGATTTCCTAGGTGTGCTTATGGATTCTAAAGTATCCTAGAGAAAATTTTTTGTATGGTTGTAGTACTAGCTACTTTAAGCTAGAGGCTTTGCATTCATTATTAATAATCCTTACATACATCCTGTAAGATAGATATAGTTATCTTCAGTTAAAGCATGAAAAAGACATAGTTTCCAAGGGGGCAAGCACTTTCACTCAGTCAGACAGGTATTGAAACATTGGGGTTTTATTCCCTGTCTATATAATGACAAACACTGTGCCAATTTTAATTCCATCTGACATTCTTAGTGATTAAGTTTAGCACATCATTCATAGAGACGTTTATAAAGTTAACCAAAATGGGAAGCAGAAAGTAAATACAGACATTTCAGTGAATACAGAATATTGATGATTAAAGATTGCATTCTGCGCTTTCAGATGAGCTATTATTTATGCACATCTGAAAGCACAGATGTTTCCTCTTTACAAACCACATCAAAGAGACTGAAGATAATGTATGCTAATTCATGTAGTCACTTGTCTCACAATTTCTGAGGGTGGCATTGTTAGGAGAAATCAGAATAGATTTGTTTCTTAAATACACAATTTAAGAAATTTTATCCAAGTTAATGTATGAATGCATATTAATGCAATAAAAACAAGGTTGAACTTATATATGTTTTAAGAATTATTTGTTTTTGCACAATGTTATTTTTCAGAACTCAGTATTTCATATATAAATTTTGATTGAAGATGATAATAGTATTAATTTAGTAATGAGTGCTTATATAAAATGTATGAAGATTTCTTTTTAGATTATTTTTCATCAATTGTTTGGAATTGAATTTTCAAGTAGAACTTTTTAAGGAATTCTTTCACACTGCGTTTGTTTTAAACAAATACTTTGTATTCAAATAAACTTCTATTTTTTTAAATTTAAAAAAGGTTCATTTTCCTAAATTCCAATTGTTCTCATTCAGTGACATAAGCAAAAACAACAAAAAAAATAAAAGCCAAATAAAAGTGCAAGCATCCGTTTGTGTGGAAGTCAAAAACACAAGATTTTAGGCCCATAGGTGAAACTTCAACCTTAGTGCAGCCAAGCAAGCCAACACTAATCTCCTTGATGTTAAATTTTCTCTAATAGTTGGGAACTGACAATTTCTTTTGTTTTCTTGAAAATTTAGGCACTGTTGAGAATATTTTGTTCCTTATTCAACTTTCCAATGCATTGCTCTGGAAGTGCTTATGGACTATCTGTTCTGTCACTACAATACATTGGAGTACCCCCCTTAAGAATTAATTTCTACTGTAAGTGTGTAATTCTTCTCAAAGCCACACTCTATATTCCTCAGTGGACCATAATACCTGGACATGCAGTATCTATTTCATAGACATGTATTTAAAATCCCTGTTCTGGCCATGGCCATGGTATTTTGCAAACATTAGGTCTAAAAGGCACATCTGTATAAAAGCAATTTAGCACAGTGAGAAAAAGCATAAACTGGATGCTAAACAAAGAAATCTTATTTCCTAATTTGTCCAGAATAAATCCAGCGTTTGCTGATGTCTTACATTACCATAGTTATAAAAATGACTCTGTCGTTTCCAAATACGTTTCAGTTTGCATGATTCATTTTAACTGTACTTTACTAAGAGAAGGCATCTTTTAGGATAGTTATGTTTTTTGATTTCAACATAAATATTTTCTGAAAAAAATTTATAAGGAGTTTGGTGACTTCATTGCTCTTAAGTAACTCTTTGAACTCATAATTTGCTTATGTAATCCTTATCTCATTAGAATTAATGGCTGGCAATTCAGTGTGTGAGTTATGTAATTAAGAATTATGCAAGAAACTATTGTAGAAAACATCATTATTTTTACTTTATGATCTGGAATAAGGCAACTTTTTTAATAGGCAAATTTTCAACAAATTACACATTGATCTGCTTTTATAAAACAATTATTTACAGATCATTTATCTTTGGTTGCACATTATTTTATAGGACACAGAATAAGTCAGCAGTGCAGAACTCACAGCTCAGCATGAAGGTTCTGGACTCTAGTAGCAGAAGATGATGAGGCAACCAGAAAACTCAGTGGTAGGACATTAGAAAAGGACATAATCAGATCTCTTAAAAGTCTAGTGTTCATAACTCTAGAAATGACATGTATCAAGGTCAATAAAGATAATTCATTTTATTTCCCTAGCATTAAACAGAAAATAATTCATCCAATACATCATGTTGACATCAGACATCACAGGTCAGGAGAAATGTGCCTTCCAGAGAGAGATTGGGGAACAAATGTGCTCTATGCACAGATGACCTTATTTGTTAATGACTTTATCTGATTCTTCAGTCAGCACAGGATTATGATACGCTGAATTTGGAATACTAACATCTCACTTCATTAGCCATTGCAGGAACAGTGATTTGCTAGAGCAATGCTGTGTTGAATAAGAACTTATGTCCTTCAAGGGTATGACCTCACACTTCTACTACATTTATTGAGAATAACTGTGATTGTGCCCCTTCAGGAAGACTGGCATCTTTACGTGTGCTGGCTACTTGATATAAAGCTATGAGGTTCATTTTACAAACCTTAGATCAGAACCCCTGGGAGAGGAAAATATCATTATTTTATCATGAAGAAATTGAGCCTGAGAGATATCAGATAATTTGTCTGTGTTTACATAGCCAGTGAGGCAAAGCACGTTTTCAAACCCTTATTAATAAAATCCTGTGTTCATTAATTTATGTCCCCTTGGTATGTATCTGAACAGGAAGCAAATATGATGTATTACACCTCATGGAGATTCTAAACAAAGTGCCTCTGAGAGAAAACGTTCAGATCTGTGTCGGAAGAGCTGAGTCTGGATTAAAATAATGATACACTCCATTGTGTTTGCGTAAGGGAAAGAAAGATAAGAGGGATTTTTGCAATATTCAAATACCTACAACACACAGTCCTGATTTCTATACTGAGTTAGTCTATACTGAGAAAGTTACAAATGCTAACTGATATCTTCAGAGACAAATAGTTACTAGCTGTCGTCTAAGGTGGAATTTGAGAACTTATCTCTCTGACACAAAAGTCCTTGGATTTGTCATCATCTATAAATTCAGAAATTATTTTCTGAAAACTTATTCTATGTCAGACACTGGTGCTAGGGAGGCAGTTAATAGATGTGAACTTTGCTCTAATACAGCTTCATTACTTTATGGGAAATAGAATTTTAAATCAATGTAATAGGCAGGGGGTTGAGTGATGTGACACTGTGAATTGTGGATATGGGCAGGGGCAAAAATGAGTTTGAACTGAGAAAGCAGCAAGGGCATCACCTGCAGGCTGGAGTATCCCTTGTGTGTTTGAAAATAGCAGGCAGGGTAGGTCTGTGGGAGACAACAGGTCAGAAGATGCACTGACCAATTTTTTGGGGAACTACAGTTATGGTATTGGTTTGGGGGTTTTTCAAAAATGGCTGTCACTGGATGGTTTGGCTTGGGACAATTTTTGGTTTTTCTTGGAAGGGATGTGGTAGGAATTGTGTCAGAAGAGGTTAAAGAGAGGAAAAAGCAAATAAATAAGAGTAGTTAACAATTTAATTGCATAACTCTATTGAGAGATGATGGTGGCCTAGACCACAGTTGTAAAACTATGTGTGCACCATGAGAATGCATGTCTCATATCTCACTGTTGGATATTCTGAAATCAGTCAATGGGTTCCAGGTTTGGTTCATATTTTCTGTGTGTTCCCCAGCCAATGATAGAGCAGGGTAGGGATGTAAAGGCTATCTCATTTCTAGGGCACATGGAAGTCCTTTGGCTAATGTCTTGACTGAATTGAAGATTCTTTAGTGTCCATGTCAAGTATTAGCAATGCTTTATAGCCATGGGTACTCTCACACTTGTCCATCGGACAATTGGAGATAAACTCTGGAATTTCCGGAAGGGTTCTAGGTTAGAAATAGAGCAGGAGAAGTCATCATACATAAGTAATTTTGAATGATGTGACATAGTATGTGACTTGTTGAGTTTTGAATAAAAAGATATTTGTTCTGAAAGTTAAGCACTGGGGCACTCCAAATGTACTAGTGAGGGAAGAACTGTCAAAGAAAATTCAAAGGCAAGAGCAGTGAGATAGGAGGAACTCAATAAGATGGTGTATGGGGGCCTAGAAGCTATAAATTTATTTTCCAATTGAACATGTCACTTTCCAAAAGTGTACAGATTTAGAAAAAAACCCTATAAGAAGCCTGGGTTTCTAACTGTATGAGTCTAATTCAATTTCAATGTTTTTTCAAAGGTTTATTTAGTTAATTTGTTGAAAGAGAAGAGAGAGAGAGAGAGAGAGAGAGAGAGAGATTTTCAGCAAATGGCTACAAAAGGGCTGGGCCAAACTGAGGCAAGAAGCCAAGAACTCCATTTGTGTCTCTCATATTGGTGGCAGGAACTCAAATGCTAAATCCACCATCTGCTATTTTCCCAGGCACATTAACAGGGACCTGGATTGATAAGAGAATGGCTAGGTCTCAAACTGTCACTCCAACATGAAATGCAGAAATTCCAAGTGGCATCTTAACCTGCTAAATCACAATGTCCAGCCCTCACTTTCAATATTTAGCTCTGCCTATAATAAGTGCAGTCATCTCTCTGAGGCTGTCTCTTCATATGTTCAATAGTAATGAAAACTCACTACTGATTTCAGAGAGATTGAGAAAAAAGTGAGATAATGACTCTATGCATACAGTGCTTACTATGAAGAAAATTCCAAAAAGCACCAATGAATGGAAATTATTAACACTGTTTTAATTACTCAATAATATCGGGAAACTACAATTATAACACAAAAGAAGGCAGAATTAAATTGAATCCAAATGGCAATGACTCATTAATCTATTAATTTATGATATTTAATTTATGATATTTGCGGGGGTAGTTTAAAATGTTCACAAATTAAAGCTAAGTTTTCTCATAAATGAACTTTTCATGAACTTTTTGAAGACTGCTTGCATATATGGATTTCAAAAATATTTTTGCAACAAAATAAATGTATATTTCAATTCCATTTTGGGACAAACTCTTTCAGGTTTCCTCATTTATGTAGATGGTATATGCACATGGACTTACCATTGTACTTATCATGAATATATGAATGTGAAAATGATGCAGTTCCTGCTCTATGTCATTCAGGATCTGTGTTTACTGTTAAGAATGTCAATGATGTAAAGTATGCTTTTGTGTACTGGATTTATATATAAGCTTACATATATATATATATATATATATATATATATATATATTTCAGTTTCAGTCAAGGTTTTCCTCAGTTACCACTTGACAGCATCATCATATTAAAATGCAAGAGCAGTTAACAGATTGATTGAATATATATTTGATAAAAGTTTTTGAATGAAACTATGTGTATCCTTTCCAGGTTGTGATAAATAACAAATATCCTGTATTTCAATAATAAGTAAGAATCAAACATGAAATTCTAGGAAGCCGTCTTGAAAGATTCTGATTTTAAAAAGAATGAACAAATCCTAGAAACCAGAATGGCAAAAAAGACACATGCATTTATCTAATAAGCATGGGTATAACAAACATACTTATTCCACATTTATCCATGACATAAACATGCAAACACAGCACTTCAAATTGGGATGTCTATGAAACACTGGTTGGGACTTCACTTTAACTTTCCACAAGTTTCACTAAATATGGTTATCTACTCACTGGGATTTTTCTTGGTTCTTCCCTCTGTACTGTCAGCTTTTCCCTTTATATCATTCTTCTTTTCCTTTAATTTATGACAGGGGTCGGTAGTGGGGCAGGGTTCTTGGGCAATTTCCTAAACTTTATCTTGCAAACTTCATGGTGAGTCTTGATTGGTATCACATTGAATCTATAAATTGCTTTTGGGAGAATAGACATTTTGATGATATTGACTCTTCTAATCCATGAGCATGGAAGATTTCCATTTTTTTGGCATCCTTTTCTATTTCTTTCTTTAAGATTTTGTAATTCTTATCGTAGAGATCTTTGTCTTCCTTGGTTAAATTTATTCCAAGGTATTTTATTGTTTTTGTAGCTATTGTGCATGGGATTGATCTTAGCTGATCTTTCTCAGCCATGGCAATGCCTGTGTATACAAAGGCTGTTGATTTTTGTGCATTGATTTTATATCCTGCTACTTTGCCACACTCTTCTATGAGTTCCAATAGTCTCTTAGTAGAGTTCTTTGGATCCCCTAAATTAAGAATCATACCTTCTGGCCAAAAATTCCAGAACTGTATTGAATAGCAATGGTGAGATTGGGCATCCCTGTCTGGTACCAGAATTCAGGGAAATGTTTCCAACTTTCCCCATTCAATAGGAGGCTGGCCGTGGGTATTTCATAAACTGCTTTGATTGTATTGAGGAATGTTCCCTCTATACCCAATTTGCTTAGAGTTTTCATCATGAAAGGGTGTTGTATTTTATCAAATGCTTTCTCTGCATCTATTGAGATAATCATATGGTTTTTCTTCCGCAGTCTGTTAATGTGGTGTATCACATTGTTTGATTTGCGAACATTGAACCATCCCTGCATATCAGGGATAAATCCCACTTGGTCTGGGTGGATGATTTTTCTGATGTGTTGTTGCATTCTATTGGCCAGAATTTTATTGAGGATTTTTGTGTCTATTTTCATCAGGGATATTGGTCTGCAATTCTCTTTCTCTGCTGCATGTTTATCAGGTTTAGGAATTAAGGTGATGCTGGCTTCATAGAAAGAATTTGGGAGAATTCCCTCTTTTTCGATTGTTCTGTATAGCTTGAGAAGTATTGGAGTTATGAACATTTTTTAATATATCTATTGGTGATTTGAATTTTCTATTTTGATCAATGCCTGTTCAAGTCCTTTGCCCATTTCTTAACTGGATTGTTTATTTTGTTGTTTTTCGGTTAATTGAACTTCATAAATTCTGGATATTAATCCTTTATCATTTTCATAGTTTACAAATATTTCCTCCCACTCTGTTGGTTGCCTCTTCACTTTGCTAAATGTTTTCTTTGCAGTGCAGAAGTGTTTCAGATTGATGTAATCCCAATTGTCAATTTTAGCTTTGATTTCCTGTGTTTCTGGTGTCTTTTCCATGAAGTCTTTGTTTATGCTAATGTGTTGCATTTTCCTCAATGTTCTCTCATAATTTGATCATATCAGGTTGTAGATTTAAATCCTTAATCCATTTTGAGTTTAATTTTTTTTTGTATAAGGTGTAAGTTAGGGGTCTTGTTTCATATTTTTGCATGCAGAGATCCAATTTTCATAGGTTCATTTGTTGAAAACATTGTCCTTTCTACAGGGATTGATTTTATCTCCATTGTCAAAGATTACTTGGTTGTAGACGCATGGAGATTGATGGAGTTTCCAAGCTGTTCCCTTGGTCTGTGTGTCTATTTTAGTGCAACTAACAGATTCTTTTAAAGTATAACTGCCCTGATATATGTCCTGAAATCTGGTACTGTGATACCTCCAACTTTGGTTTTGCATAAGATTGCTTGGTTATTTAGGGTCTCTTGTGTTTCCATCTGAATATTATCTTCAGTTTTTCTAGATCTGTGAATATTGCTAATTTGATTTGGATCACCTTGAATCATAAATTGCTTTTGGTAGTATGGACATTTTGATTATATTATTCCTTCCAGTCCATGAGCACTAAAGATTTTCTGTTTTTTGTAGCCTATTCTGTTTCTCTCTTTAATGTTTTGTAATTTTCATCATAGGGCTCTTTTATCTCATTGGTTAAATATATT
This sequence comes from Lepus europaeus, assembly GCF_033115175.1. Taxonomy (NCBI): domain Eukaryota; kingdom Metazoa; phylum Chordata; class Mammalia; order Lagomorpha; family Leporidae; genus Lepus; species Lepus europaeus. The sequence goes on along the minus strand of NC_084839.1, from coordinate 10,780,063 downwards.
CCAATTTATTTAATTTTTTGTAGCTATTATAAGTGGGATTGATTTGCCATAGCATTGTCTGTGTATACAAAGACTTTTGATTTTTGGTGTTAATTTTATATCCTGCCATTTTACCAAATTCTTTTTGGAGTTCCTGTAGTCTCTTAGTGGACTCTTTTGTTTCCCCTATTTATAGAATCATGTCTTTTGTAAATAGGAAAAGTTTGACTACCTCCTTTCCACTTTGAATCCCTTGGATTTCTTTTTCTTTCCAAATGGCTCTGGCTAAAGCTTCTAGGACTATATTGAATAGCAATTGTAAAATTAGGCATCCTTATCTGATTCTGTATCTTAGAAACTATGCTTTCAACTTTTCCCCATTCAGTGACAGGCTGGCTGTGGGTTTGTCATAAATTGCTTTGATTCTATTGAGAAATGCCCTTTAGTTACATGATTTGCTTAAGGTTTACATCATTAAAGTGTGTTGTATTTTTTTCAAATGCTTCTCTGCACCTATTGAGATAATTTTGGTTTTCATACTTCAGTTTAGCAATGTGAAGGAAAATTTAGATATAATGGATAATTTTTTCTAGCAAAATACAACTTGCCAACAGAAGGAGAAAATGTATCTGTAGTTAAAACCCTGTCCATGGAGAAAACTGATAGTTTAAGTGTGCATATTCTAACAAATATTACAGGGAAAAAATATACAACTCCTAAAAACAGAGAAAAAATACAATACACAAGCTCAATACTACAAAATAAATACCAAATTTAATAGCAAAAGAAAAGCAGAGGCCAATGTAAACTACAAACACAGATGCAAATTCCTTGACAAAACATTTGAAAGTAATTTATTAAGGTAGAAAATTTGAAAACTTTTATTTTATTTCAGGAATGCACAATTAATTTGTAATTCAGAATCAGACAAGAAATTCACTACATTATCAGAACAGTGGAGAAAATTCTGATGATTACATGGCAATGCATGGAAAATGTTTGATAAAATTAATAATTCATGATATACTGTCTATGTAAAGTAGCTACAGGCAAATCACTTTACAAAAGCAATACTCAAAGCATCATCTTTAATGGAAATTTGTTTCAAATGTTCCATTTGAGAAAAAGAAAATAAAAATATATCCATAATATGTAATACAATTAACCTTTGCCTGGAATACTAATCACATTAAATATTTTAGTTTCAAGCACTATAAATAAAGATGAAAAGTAAAAAAAGTACCAGTATTTTCAGATAGTATGTATATGTACATATAAAATACAAAGAAAACTACAAATGAAATATGAATTTAATAAACTAGAGGGAACATGAATATATAGGTACATTGATATATTTTTAAAAGCAATTAGTAAATGCATTTGGATATTTGATAACCATACACAATGAAAAGTCATCTCAGAAAATTCTAATAAAATATCTGAGGCAACTGAAAATATAAATTGCAATATTCAGTTCTGTAAAGATGTCTTTTGTCTTTCACTTACACAGTTTCACATTAACAAAATTATTATTGAGTGAAATTTAATAATAATAATAATAAGTGAAGTTAAGGTTATTTTAGAGCTTCCTTAAGAAAAATAATTTAAAATAAATATGCACAGAGTCAAGACTCACCATAGGTTTAGGTCTTCCTATTTCATATATCAAGGTACATATACTATAAAGCCAAAGAAAACAAGATAATATTATATTCATATAAAGGAAGACTGACAGAACTGAAGCAAAAAGAAAGCCAAAATATTCACATTTATCAACATTAATGAAAGCTTGACATTACACAGCAGCAGAAAAATTATGTATTTGATATATACATATATTTACATACAACATCTATGTACTAAAGGATATATTCATAGACATGAATAAAATCACACTTGACAACTACTTCATATCACAAAAATGGATTCCAAATGAATTATAGAAGCCATTGTGAAAAGGAGAATAGAAGATGTGGAGAACTACTTTAGTGCCTTTTGTGACATGTTTCTCAAGGTAGAAATAAAATGTCTAAATACAGCAAGAAATTTTTTTTTTTTTGACAGGCAGAGTGGACAGTGAGAGAGAGACAGAGAGAAAGGTCTTCCTTGGCCGTTGGTTCACCCTCCAATGGCTGCCGCGGTTGGCGCACTGCGGCCGGCGCACCACGCTGATCCGATGGCAGAAGCCAGGTGCTTCTCCTGGTCTCCCATGGGGTGCAGGGCCCAAGGACTTGGACCATCCTCCACTGCACTCCCTGGCCACAGCAGAGAGCTGGCCTGGAAGAGGGGCATCCGGGACAGGACCGGTGCCCCGACCGGGACTAGAACCCTGTGTGCCGGCGCCGCAAGGCGGAGGATTAGCCTAGTGAGCCGCGGCGCCGGCCACAGCAAGAAATTTTGTAAATCATATATCAGATATTTGTAAATCAAATATTTTTAAAATCAAGAATTTATGTTCCTTTAAAACTTTGATGTGATGAAAAGAAAGTGAAAATATCAGAAAATATTTGCCACATGCTTGAACACAAATGGTACTTATTCAGAATATACAAAGATGTAATGTAGATAAATAAATCGATAGAAAAATGATTTAATATTCCAATAGAGACTGTACAAGAGACTTAAATATGTATTATATAATAAAACAGGAGAGATTCAGTGTGAATAGATGTGGGAAAAAGCTTTCAACCTTATTATTAACCAAGAAAATGAAAATCGTATGCCTAAGAGAATGACTAAAATTAACAAATGGCACTTCTAATTGACAGCAAAGATGTAGTAATAGCCTGGAGGAGCATAACCACTCTGGAAAACAATTCATCATTTTCTACCAAAACTGAATATATAAATATCTCACACTCTGTCAGATTGCCTGATCAGAAATGTGTACAGGAGTGCATCAAGAAACAGTCTTTAGGCCAGCGTCGTGGCTTAACAGGCTAATCCTCCACCTTGCGGCACCGGCACACCGGGTTCTGGTCCCAGTTGGGGCGCCGGATTCTATCCTTGTTGCTTCTCTTCCAGGCCAGCTCTCTGCTATGGCCCGGGAAGACAGTGGAGGATGGCCCAAGTCCTTGGGCCCTGCACCCGTATGGGAAACCAGGAGAAGCACCTGGCTCCTGGCTTCGGATCGGCGTGGTACGCCGTCTGCAGTGGCCATTGGAGGGTGAACCAACGGCCAAGGAAGACCTTCCTCTCTGTCTCTCTCTCTCACTGTCCACTCTGCCTGTCAAAAAAAAAAAAAAAAGTCTTTAGTTTTTAACTTTTTAAAATATCGTTTACATTTTTGAAAAAAATGTTCATTTTTTTTTGTCTTGTAAGTGGTCAACATCCTACAGACTAACTTCCAGTTCTATATGCGTTAAAGTTTGATTTTTGCTCCTTGCCCACAATGTATCTGTGGTGAGAGGGACTTCAGGTTATATTCAATTTGTAATTGGAACTCTGACTCCAACCCCCTTCTATAAGATGCTAGAGTAACATACAATAAAGTATTGTCAAATAGAACATCCCTTGAAAACATCCTTTTTTAATAAAAGATTCATTAATGCATCTTAAATATCAGAATTGCAGAAAGAGTGGGGGAGGGAGGGAGAGAGAGAGAGAGAGAGAGAGAGAAACTCCCCAATTGGCTGCAATGGCCAGAGCTCAGCTGATCTGAAGCTAGGAGCCTGGATCTTCATCCGGGCTTCCACATGGTGGCAGGATCCCAAGCACTTGGGCCATCCTCTGCTTTTCCCAGAACATCAGCAGAGAGCTGGATTATTCATGGAGCAGCCGGACTTGAGCCAGCACCCATGTGGGATACCATGCATTAGAAGATATTGCCTTTATTTGCTAAGCCACAGCACAGGCCCCTGAAGACATTTTTATACTCAGGCTAATTTCTATAAGTTAGCTATACGTAGACATTAATAAAAACGCATTTCCAAATTCTACAGAATTGAAATTGTATTTTCAGTTTCTTATGTGATCCCCAAAGACCTACAATCATACAAATGCTTCAATCATTGGAGAGAGGTCGTTCAGTTTATTTTTAACCAGCTACAGTCAAAATGCCACAAAAAATGTTTGCACTTGTGAAGCCATTCTTAATGTCTTTGCAAGGGAAGAGACCCATTCACGTGAAGGGCAATGACACAGCTGTCAACACATTGATTGGATCACCTGAATCCCAAGACAGCTCTGCTTCTTATTCCAGCTTCTTGCTGATGCAATAGTGATGGCATTTGGGTCCCTGCCAACCATATGGCAGACCCAGATTAAGACTGGTTCCTAGTTTCAGCCCAGCCCAGCCCAGCCACAGCTCCACAACTGGTAGACTGGTAGGGCAATCTCTCTCTCTCTCTCTCTCTCTCTCTCTCTCTCTCTGCCTCTCTTCCAGATCTTCAAAATAACAAAAGTAAAGCAAAAAAATTTCATTTAATTTATGATAAATCAAATCCTGTGATCCACTATGAAATACAAAGTGCTTTATTCAATGTTCTTTCAGATCATCTGTTCTAAAACATGTGAATGAAGCTTTGTTACCACACACAGCTTAAAATGAGAAAAATAGTGTGTCACAAAAGGGTCAATTCTTTGTGAAAATTTACAAAGTCTAGGTTCTGTGATCTTTCAAATCCATTGAATTATTTATTATTTTGACTACTGTCCCATCTATAATTTCAAACTGAGATTTGGCTAGGATTTTAGCTTTTTTTTTTTTTTTTTTTTGACAGGCAGAGTGGACAGTGAGAGAGAGACAGAGAGAAAGGTCTTCCTTTTGCCGTTGGTTCACCCTCCAACGGCCGCCGCGGTAGCGCGCTGCGACCGGAGCACCGCACTGATCCGAAGGCAGGAGCCAGGTGCTTCTCCTGGTCTCCCATGGGGTGCAGGGCCCAAGCACTTGGGCCATCCTCCACTGCACTGCCAGGCCACAGCAGAGAACTGGCCTGGAAGAGGGGCAACCGGGACAGAATCTGGCGCCCCGACCGGGACTAGAACCCGGGGCGGGGTGCCAGCGCCACAAGGCAGAGGATTAGCTTATTGAGCCGCAGCGCCAGCCAGAATTTAGCTTTTTCATACTACATAGCCATATGCAGTTGGGATGGAGGTAGAGAAAACCGAGAATCAAGGCATTATACTAGGCTGATTCTTTCTCATCTGTAATTACTTCTCAGAGAAACAAGTGGATTTTTAAAGAAATATATTCTTATTACAATATTTCAATATTTCAGCTATAAGTAGCTACATGCAGGAAAAGCAGAGGAAGCAAAACTGCCTTTGCAATTTCCTTTCTTTTTTCTACACATGTATTCTCTAATTCATGTTCTAAGGACAGTTGACACTCAGTTTGTATTTGGCTAAATCTTTTGTCATAACAATTATCTTCTTGGTTCTATGGGTAATTTTACTTGTCTTCTTTCACTTTGTATATTTCTTAGAAAAATTCCTCCGAGTATATCAGAACAATTTTTTTTAAAAAGTGGCAGTGTTAACTTGTCCCCGTAAATATGAAAGCAAAGACTACAAAGGTTATAAAATGTAGAGAAGAAAATACACCCATACAATGATTATGATCTCATTTTTCTAATGTAGCAGATAGTTGTGTTTTAACAATTTGTCCTGTACACAGTGAACTGGATTTGATCCAAATTGTCATAGGGTTCCATTCTCTTTGAGTAAACAAATGTGAAACATATTTGGTTATAAAATAAGACACACTAAAGAAATAACCATCTTTACCCTCTCTACTTCATTCTCTCTCTCTCTCTCTCTCTCTCTCTCTCTCTCTCAGGTATCCACACTTATTCTCTCCACCCTACTATTTCTTCTTCATTTCTTTCTTTATCTTTTTCTGCTGCATATAGCGTCTTACTTGGTGCCTAGAATTGCTACAGGCTCAAAGCTTCTTTCTATCATACAATTAGCAGCATTGAGGAGAACTTGTAGAAAAACACGGAAAAGGTAACAACAACAACAACAACAACAAAAAACCCACACACATATGATTTCACTGACCTAATCAATGAATCATCTTGGAACTCTTCTACCTCTGCAATTGTTGGAATAAGGCATATTAAGTCATTCTTTAAATGTAAGACCATTTGGGGGTTGAATTTTCTTTTATTTCCTGCAAAAAGCATCCTAACTACTGCCTCCTTATTGCTTCCTGAAACGGGAAGAAAGTTCCCAGGGATGACAAATGGAACTCTGCTGATTCGATGATAGTTACTGGCTGCTTGTTCTTGGTGCTTTATATACTTGCCTTTATGGATTCTTAGCTCAATAGCAGAGAAAATGAAATGACTTTCTTTGAAACCAAAAAATGATATCAAAGATATCATCACCTGCTATGACATTTTTGGTGGCCTTCATTTTTCTCAGCAGCCAGTGGTGAAAAAAAATCTTTTCTGAGGGAGATAATCATGGTCAAAATGGATTGTAATTCCGATGTCTGAACTGCCCATTGATTTCTATAAGAATTTTCAGCAGAATGATCCCTCTTTTCAGTAGTGGAAGGAGGCCTAAGTCTCAAATAGATCAGTTATGATAGGTGTAATGCATATTTGATGCAAGGCTTCCAAAGGAAGAGAGTGTTTTAGGTCAAGTGTTTAAAACTAACAAAATGCAATATACCCAAAATTATATGGTGTCTAATAAGATATTTTAACATAATTTGCTTCAAGTTTAGCTGTTCTAACTTGATAGCACATTATTATCCTTTGGAACCACATTTCCTTGTACAATATGGGAAATCTGCTAATTTAGCTCAAAATGCTTTCTGAAAGGATTGCATCATCTGACAGGTTATAATATAAAATTGTATAATGAAATGTGCCAGCTGAAGGTAGTTTCACAATAACTACTCTTTTCAAAGTAGCATTGTTAAATTGTTAATAACTTTACAAATTCCCTGCCCAAAAAATTTAGCAAGGATTTCCTGCCATTGTAAAAGCTCTTTGTCATCATGAATTGCAAAAGTCATTTTCATGCTACTTTGAAGTAAAGGAAATCAGTCCATAAATGAGGGAATATTTAACCTAAATGATTTTTTTCTTAAGATATAGTGTCTTTTTTCTCTTCTTTCTCTCACTCTCCCTTTTCCCTCTTTCTCCTTGTGTTCTCCGCTACGGGACTTTAGGAGCACTTAATTATTTGTTAACATCATTAATATTAATCAATATAATTCTCAGCCATTTCTCATCTTTATAAAATTAGAAACAAGTAATGTGCTGACTACAACTCTGTACAATGATATAAAAACATATTTTTCTTCAAAGTAACAAAGGCTCTTCTGGGACCTGGCTGGCCCATTGCCTGCTGTGTGGCCTTGTTGCTAGGTTTGTGATCTCTGAGTTGGTTTTGCAGTTTACTCTTGGAAATCATTATAAAGTGTGAGTGCTGTGGCCCAGGAAACAGTAATAGAACAAGTCAGCCATAATATTGTTCAAGTTATGTTTCTTTAAAAATTATTACCATAGTGAAAAGAAACATCTAATATTTTATTCATTTAAGTGTGTAGTAATGGACACTGTGCACACTTTTCATGCAACAGAGATCTTTCAGATCTCCAACAGAGATCTTCAGTCTGCAGACTGAAACCCGGTATTCACTGGGTAACAACTCTGATCTTTTACCTCCCACCATCTCTTGGAAATCACCACTCTTCTCTCAGTTAATTTGACTTCAGGTATGTCAAATATGTGGAATCATGCAGTAGTTCTCTTTTTATGACTGGCTTCTTTAATTGAAAATCTTGTCTACAAGTTTCATCCATGGATGTCAAAATTGCCTTCTTTTAAGACTGAAAAATGCTGCACTGTATGTAAATATCAAAATTTTAAGTCATAACAATTGATATTTTATTTACTTTTTTATTTTAGTTTTTAATCAGTCTTTAACAGTTTCAAAGTGGTTTGTAGATACAATTCTAAGAATATAGTGGTATCTCCTTCCTCTCTCCCTTCCTCCCACTCTCTCACCCTCTTTCCTTCTCCCTTTTTCATTTTTATTCATTTTTATATATCATATGTTAAATTAACATTACAATAAAAAGGCTTAATGCTTAATTGAATAAGAAGTTTAACAAATAAAAATAAAAATATTGTAATTTAGTGGAAATACAGAAAATGACTATAAATAGTAATTGAATGGGAAAATGACCATCCACCCATATATAGTAAATTTAAACTAATCAAATAACGTTAAAACTATAGTAATATAACATTCTTAAGTATAGATTTCACAAAGTATAAGACAAAGTTTTACAAAACTATATTTGCAGCAAGAGATGCACACAGATATTTCTTTCTTTTCTTTTTTAAATTTAGCTCCCACAAAAAATGGAGAACATGTGGTATTTGTCATCCAAGGTCTGGCTTATTTCACCTAATGTGTTGGTCTCTATTTGTGTCCATTTTGCTGAAAAAGATAGAATTCCATTCATTTTGATAACAATGATATTACATTGTGTATATATACCACATTTTTATAAACTTTTATTTAACAAATATAAATTTCCAAAGTACAGCTTAGCTTCCCCCCACCATAACTTCCCTCCCACTGGCAACCCTCCCATTTCCCACTCCCTCTCCCATTCCATTCACATCAAGATTCATTTTCAATTATATTTATATACAGAAGGTCGATTTAGTATATATTAAGTAAAGATTTCAACAGTTTACACCTACAAAGAAACACAAAGTGTAAAGTACTCTTTGAGTACTAGTTATAGCATTAATTCACATTGGGCAACACATTAAGGACAGAGATCCTTCATGGGGAGTAAGTGCACAGTAACTCCTGTTGTTGACTTAACAATTTAACACTCTTGTTTATGGCGTCAGAAATCTCCCTAGGCTCTTATCATGAGTTGACAAGGCTATGGAAGCCTTTTGAGTTCGCCGACTCTGATCATATTTAGACAAGGTCATAGTCAAAGTGGAAGTTCTCTCCTCCCTTCAGAGAAAGGTACCTCCTTTGATGGCCCCATTCTCTCTACTGGGATCTCACTCACAGAGATCTTTCATTTAGATTTTTTTTCCAGAGTGTCTTAGCTTACTATGCCTAAAATACTCTCATGGGCTCTTCAGCCAGACCCAAATGCCTTAAGTGCTGATTCTGAGGCCAGAGTGCTGTTTAGGACATCTGCCATTCTAAGAGTCTGCTGTGTATCCTGCTTCCCATGTTGGAACATTCTCTCGTTTTTAATTCTATCAGTTAGTATTAGCAGACACTAGTCTTGTTTATGTGATCCCTTTGACTCTTAATCCTATCATTATGATGAATTGTGAACTGAAATTGATCACTTTGACTAGTGAGATGGCATTGCTACATGCCACCTTGATGGGATTGAATTGGAATCCCCTGGTATGTTTCTAACTCTACCATTTGGGGCAAGTCTGATTGAGCATGTCCCAAATTGTACATCTCCTCCCTTTCTTTTTCCCACTCTTATATTTAACAGGGATCACTTTTCAGTTAAAATTTAAACACCTAAGAATAATTGTGTGTAAATTACGGAGTTCAACCAAAAGTAATAGAACAAAAAAAATACTAAAAAGGATAAATTATTACATTGTACATCAACAGTCAGGACAAGATTGTGCATGTCCCAAATTGTACATCTCCTCCCTCTCTTATTCCCACTCTTATATTTAACAGGGATCACTTATCAGTTAAACACCTACGAATAATCATGTGTTAATTAAAGAGATCAACCAATGGTATTACGTAGAACAAAAAAATGCTAAAAGGGATAAATTATTACATTGTACATCAACAGTCAGGACAAGGGCTGATCAAGTCACCATTTCTCATAGTGTCCCTTTCACTTCAACAGGTTTCCTTTTTTGTGGTTGGTTAGTTGTCACCGATCAGGGAGAACATATTATATTTGTTCCTCTGGGACTGGCTTATTTCACTCAGCATGATGTGCTTTAGATCCTTCCATTTTGTTGCAAATGACCGGATTTCATTGTTTTGTTTTTGTTTGTTTGTTTGTTTTTCTGCTGTATAGTATTCTATAGAGTACATATCCTATAATTTCTTTATCCAAATTTCTGTTGATGAGCATTCAGGTTGATTCCATGTCCTAGTTATTGAGAATTGAGCTGCAATAAACATTAAGGTGCAGACAGCTCTTTTATTTGCCAATTTAATTTCCTTTGGGTAAATTCCAAGGAGTGGGATGGCTGGGTTGTATAACAGGGATATATTCAGGTTTCTGAGGAATCTCCAGACTGACTTCCATAGTGGCTTTAGCAGTTTGCGTTCCCACCAACAGTGGGTTAGTGTCCCTTTTTCCCCACATCCTCGCCAGCATCTGTTGTTGGTAGATTTCTGAATGTGAGCCATTCTAACCAGGGTGAGGTGAAACCTCATTGTGCTTTTGATTTGCATTTCCCTGATTGCTAGTGATCCTGAACATTTTTCATGTGTATGTTGGCCGTTTGGATTTCCTCTTTTGAAAAATGTCTATTGAGGCCGGCGCCATGGCTCAATAGGCTAATCCTCCACCTAGCGGCGCCAGCACACCGGGTTCTAGTCCCGGTTGGGGCGCCAGATTCTGTCCCGGTTGCCCGTCTTCCAGGCCAGCTCTCTGCTGTGGCCAGGGAGTGCAGTGGAGGATGGCCCAAGTGCTTGGGCCCTGCACCCCATGGGAGACCAGGAGAAGCACCTGGCTCCTGGCTTCGGATCAGCGCGGTGCATCAGCCGCGGCGGCGATTGGAGGGTAAACCAATGGCAAAGGAAGACCTTTCTCTCTGTCTCTCTCTCTCACTGTCCACTCTGCCTGTCAAAAAAAAAAAAATGTCTATTGAGGTCCTTTGCCCATCTCGTAAGCGGGTTGTTTGTTTTGTTGTTGTGGAGTTTCTTGATCTCTTTTAGATTCTGGTTATTAATTCTTTAGTGGTTGCATAGTTTGCAAAAATTTTTTTCCCATTTTGTTTGTTGCCTCTTCACTTTCTTGACTGTTTCTTTTGCAGTACAGAAACTTCTCAATCTGATGCATTCCCAATTGTTAATTTTGGCTTTGACTGCCTGTGCCTCTGGGGTGTTTTCCGAGAAGTCTTTGCCTGTGCCTATATCTTGCAGGGTTTCTCCAATGTTCTCTAATAATTTGATGGTGTCGGGTAGTAGATTTAGATCTTTACTCCATGTTGAGTGGATTTTTGTGTAAGGTGTACAGTGGGGGTCTTACTTCATGTTTCTGCATGTGGAAATCCAGTTTTCCCAGCACCATTTATTGAATAGACTGTCCTTACTCCAGGAATTGGCTTTAGATCCTTGATCAAATATAAGTTGGCTGTAAATGTTTGATTTCTTAAAGCACTTATTGTTATCCATTCATCTGATGATAGACACCTTGTTTGATTCCAATTTTGGGTATTGTGAACCATTGTAAACATGGTGATGTAGGTATCTTTTTGATTCATTATGTTTGAGTTTTATGAATATAAACCCAGTAGTGGGATTAATGGATCATATGGAATTCAACTCCTAGTTTTTAAAGAAATCCCTACACTGTTTACCATGGGGCTCCACTCATTTACATTCTCACCAACAGTGTATAGGAATTCCCCTTTGTCCACGCCCTCACAGCTATTTGTTACTTCCTGTGTTTTGGATTTTAGATTTTCTGAGTAAGTATGATGATATCTTTTTGTGATTTTGATTGGCATTTCCCTGATGACTAGCGATATTCAGCATGTTTTCATATATTTGTTGTTCATTGTTATTTATTCTTTTGAGAATTATCTGTTGAAGTACTTTGCCCATTTATCAGTCAATTTTCAAACCCTAGGAAATTTTCAACTATTAAATTAATGAGTTTCTCAATGTCATTTTCCTTTTCTTCACCTTCATGAATACCTGTAATGTGAATATTTGGTTATTTCACATAGACTTTTTTCATTCATTTTAATTCATTTCTCTTTATTTTTGTCTGATTGTGTTATTTTGAAATTCTTGTCTACAAAGTCAGAAATTCATTTGTCTACTTGGTCTATAACGCAGTTAAAGCTCTCAATTATATTTTTTTATTTCATGATTGAAGATTTCATCTCCAAAATTTCTATTTGGTTATTTTTAATAAGTTCTATCACCCTAGTGATATTTTCATTCATGTCACTCCTTGATTTCCTCTTTGCTTTAGTCTTTACATCCCCATTCTCTTGCATTTCATTGAGTTTTCTTGAAATTATGATTTTGAATTCTATATCTGCCATTTCATAGATTTCCTGCAGTTAAGGATCTAATTCTGGATGATTATTGTGTTCTTTTGGAGGCATGATGCTGCTTTGATTCTTCATGTCTCCTGTGTCTCTATGTTGATGGCTACCCAAGAGGTGTACTTATCCTTTCTTATTTATGGAGTAGGTTTCATTGGAAAAGAATTTATGGTTTAGCTGGAATGCGGGATATCACTTGGCTTGCTGCCTTGGCTTTGGTTCTAGGTAAGCCCAGGATTGTAGCCTCTGAGTGATGTCTTCTGTCTTATTCAAGGCCAGCTGTGTCTATAAGTGACACAGTGGTCTAGTCTGCTGAAGATTTCCAGGGATAGAAGTGTGGTTTAAAGATGAATGAGTTTCTTTGGCTTAATATCTTTGGGCCACAGAGAGTTCAGTGTCAGTCTCCCTGATGAATGTGACAGCCAGGGCCTTGCTCTTTGTGCTGAGGGAGACCAGGTTGATTACCCCCTCCCTCTTTCCCTTCCCCTACTGGCAAACCTGAGTGATATGAGGACTTGTGGTACCAACTGCCATGGTTCTAGGATTGTGTGATACAAATGAACACTTACTCCTGCCCTGCTAGATGAGTACAACTGGTGCTGTGGCTTATAATCCTAATAACCCTAGTTCTAGAACTAGTGGATGTGTACCCTGTTCCAGTCCTACAGGATGACGACAAGGTATACAGGGGATTTTAGCCTGGAGAGTATGAGTCCAGACTGGCCGAATGCAGATAGATTTTCCCTATGTCTACTAGGTAGATTTCAGTGTCACTGAGAAATTTAGAATGAATTGTTGCAGTCCTGGTGTTGCAAGGTATAGCGAGGTCATACCCAGAACTCCCAGGGTGGAGTGGATTTTTATGGGCTACTTCTAGTTTTAGCTCCCAGAAGCTAAGACAAAACACCTTGGCTCACGTAGGATGTGTGAGCATAGCTCTGTAGCTACTGCCAGAAAATTCCCACAGTTGTAAGATGCAAGCGATCTATCCTTTGCCCCACACATGACCCTGCCTCTGACTGTGGTGCTAATAGAAGCAGAATAGAGGTATAGTGCACAGCTTTTCACTGAAAGTATGGTGCTGTCAGGGAACAGGGGAGGGGAGGAACAGAAAGCAACAGTGATGTGGGCAGGCATACAGGTTAAAATTGATTCGGTTTGTGAGCTGGAAGACCATGCCTTCACCATGCCTCATGTGACCTCATGCCCCTACCTGGCCACACCTGTGAACCCGCTGGCCAATCAGGTTAATTAACCACTCTCCTTTCAAAGTGGATTAAGGCTGGTGCCATGGCTCAACAGGCTAATCCTCTGCCTTGTGGCGCCAGCACACCAGGTTCTAGTCCTGGTTGGGGTGCCAGATTCTATCCCGGTTGCCCCTCTTCCAGGCCAGCTCTCTGCTATGGCCCGGGAAGGGAGTGGAGGATGGCCCAAGTCCTTGGGCCCTGCACCTGCATGGGAGACCAGGAGAAGCACCTGGCTCCTGGCTTCGGATCAGCCCGATGCGCCGGCCGCAGTGCGCTGGCCGCAGCGGCCATTGGAGGGTGAACCAACGGCAAAAAGGAAGACCTTTCTCTCTGTCTCTCTCTCTCTCTCTCACTATCCACTCTGCCTGTCAAAAAAAAAAAAAAAAGTGGATTAAAAGCCTGGGACACGGTGTGTCCACCCCTTCCTTTCCTTTGCATCTTGCCAGTGCAGGGCCTGTGTGGCCCTGCACCTCCAGGGAGCGTGGCCTTCAGGCTAACCCACCTCATGCTTCTTGGCCTAGATGCTCTTCCACGTGGCTGGTTCCTGGTACTTGGTATGAACCCAGATTTACCTCTCTCCTTTAGACAGAGCCCTCTCCTATGCATCTTTCACACTGAATAAATGCTTAAAATGTATCATGTTGCCTCATTCATTTATGATGGTATTCAGAATTCTCTGAATATTAGGCAAAAACCCACACATGCTTATTAATACTGGGAATTTATTAATAAGCACAAGGTGATATCATGTGGCACCCCAAATTCCAGTTTCATATGGTACCCAAGGTGGGACTTCTGGGGACCATATTCCATATCATATTTTAGGGGTCATTCACGATTTCAGTATTTCCTTTGTTTTCACATCCCAAAGCAGTTTAAGTTAATGTGGCTATATCCTTTTAGCGTTCATCCATCTTTGATTCTCCTTCAATATCAATGTTCTTTTTTTTAAAGATTTATTTATTTATTTGAAAGGCAGAGTTACAGAGTGAACGAGAGGCAGAGAGGGAGAGAGAGAGGTCTTCCATCCGTTCGTTCACTCCTCAAGTGGCCGCAAAGGCCAGAGCTGTGCCAATCTGAAGCCAGGAGCCAGGAACGTCTTTCTGGCCTCCCTCATGAGTGCAAGGGCCCAAGGACTTGGGCCATCTTCCACTACTTTCCCAGGCCTTATCAGAGAGCTGGATCGGAAGTAGAGCAGCCAGGACTTGAACCCATATGGGACGCCATCACTGCAGGTGGAGGCTTTACCTGCCACGCCACTGCGCTGGCCTTTCAATACCAATATTTTTTATTCACTAATCCATCAGTAAAAATTTGTGAATCATGGAATAGCTATACAGGAAACATGGGTGTGAAAATATCTGCATGCAAATTTTTAATTCTTTTGAATAAATATACAGAATTTTAATATTTGTAATTGCCATTTGATTTTTTGAATGGACTGTCATACTATTTTCCTTATTAAACACATACCAACATTGTACAATGATTTGAGTATTTCAATATTCCTGCCAACACTTGTTATATTCTGGTTTTCTCTTTGTTTTTGCTTCTTTTTTTGATATTGGCTATCTAATGAGATGATGTCTCTGTGGTTTTGATCTAATTATATCTACTGATTAGTGATACTGCGAAGATTTTTAAATGCTTGGTGTCCATTTGTAATCTTCTTTTGGAGAGATGTCTTTTTAAGAATTTTGCTGATTTTTAGCTAGATAATTTGTATTCTGAGTTCTGTACTGGATGCTTGTCCTTTCTGTGTCTTATTAAAGCAATCATTATCAAATCAACAGTGATGAATGTTTTTCTCATGAAACTTTTCTTCTAGCAATTTGATAGTTCAGGTGTACATTTAGGTCTTAAATCATTTTAAGTTAGTGTTTGTAATGTATAAGACATATAACTTTATTATTTTGCCTTTTGATATCCATCCCAGCATCATTTAAAATAATTTGTCTGTTTATTCTCATCTACTTGAAAGTCGAAATGACCAAGAAGAGAGAGAAAGAGACAGAAGTCAATCTTCCCTCTGCTGGTTCATTTTCCAAATGCCCACAGCATCCATGTCTCGGAAAAATCAGAACCAGGTTCCACATGGCTTCTCAAAGGGTGGCAGGGTCCCAACTACTTGAGTTATCATCTTTTGCCTCCTAAGATGTTCTAGGAGGAAGCTGGATTAGAAGCAGAGTAGCCACAACCCATTATGGGATGTGGAATTCTGATACAGGATATGGGAGTTCCAGGCAATGGCTTAACTCACTGTGCTACAGTTCCTGCCCTCCAACACCATTTTACGTATTCTTGAAGCCCTAGTCTTTATGACTGTCTTTACGCCAGTACAAAGCTCTTTGATTTTCCTGGCAAGGCAAGTCAGCTATCTAAAACTTCCTCTAGCGAATTTCTCATTTCATCAATGGTATTTTTTTAGCTCTTTCATTCTCTTTATTAATTTCTAAGTATTGATATTCTCATTTAGTCTTTGTATCATTTTCCTGACTTTGTTTTGGTGTTTCTATTTAGTTTCTTATACCTCATTGAGGTGAATATTTTCAATTCTTCGTCAAGAAACATAGTTGTCTATTTTTTCAGGGTTATTTTCTGATGATTTAGCTTGTTAATCTAATTGTGCCATATTTCCCTGTTTCTTAATATGCTTCATTTTTTGATGTTTATTTTTCCAGAGGTTTGGACATTTGAAAAGACAGATATCTTCCTAGGCTTTAGGAAGTGGCTTTGCTTGGTGGAAGACTTCCACAATTCAGCTTAGCTAGAGGAGCTGGAGGCCTCTCAAACTTTTCTGAGAATACGTGGATCCGTTCCTCTTTCATGAGCTTATCCTTACCATCTCTACCAACTTCTAGTGCTAATCCAATGCCTTTCAAGTCTCCTGGTATTGTAAAAGGCTGTGGAGCTCTTCTTTCCAGTGGATGTGGATTCTGTAGCCTCTCGCTAGTCACTCATGTCTGCCTAACTGTGAAGGGATGGGGGAAGTGACAAAGTCTAGGGTGAAGTGTTCAACCACATTTCTGATATCAAACTGTCTTCAAGCAAAAATTCCATCATTACAGTCCCAAAGTTGGTAAAAATGTAAAAACTAAAATGCAATCATATCTTTATTTTGAATTTTAACATTTACCTAATACTATAATAATTTGTTGTGAGCTTTAAAAGGTCAAGTGGACATCACTTTTATTTGCTATCTTAAGTTAGAATCATTTTTAAATTTAAAAAGCATATCCAATCATGGTTTTAAATCTGATAACATTTAAACTTTGTGAAAAATCACAAGGGATTTATGACAGGATTACTGACAAGAGGTGCCAGACGTTCTTCCCTCCTATGAAGAAAAACTGAAACATGAAAAGTTGCCATTTAGCTGTAGTATTTTGGGGGAGATTTCTGAAGTGCAAAGTGGTTGAAATAGAAAAGTAGAAGGAAATAGAGATTTGGGATAGTCTTATAAATCAAGCAACAAAATGTGTTGCTTCACCCACACCATTGGCCTAGTTTGGATCAACCTGAATCCATGAGATTATTCCCACAATGTATTAAACAGGAGTTCCCTAGCTCCCACCCATTGATATCTTAGAAACATAAAGTTTTTGCTACTGGTGACTACTGCGGCCCTTGAAAATTTTGAGCCAATTTTTGGGAGCCACTATGGAGTGTACACTGATGTACTGTCCCAGAGAAGGCACCCAATCCATGCTGTGCCAGCCCCACATCAATTGCTGACACATAACAGCAAACTTGAGACCCACCACACATGAAGCACACAGATACTTCTAAGTGGTTCAATTCCAATTTCCCAGGTGTTGTGCCCTAGTTTGCTAGAGTAGCCCTGCCTGGTTAGAAAATGCTGTGTCTCCACGTGCTTTTTTGCTACACCTTCTTGTAACAATCAGAGAGGTGCAGCCCTCCTGCTACCATGGAGAATGGTAGACATTCTACCCCTGTTGCCTCTCCACACCTTTCTTGGATCAGTGGAGTGACTCTGTGTCCACATGAAATACAGAAATCAATGACCACACTACTCCAATCACCACAAATTCTGTGACACACATGCCCAGTGTTGCTGGAGCAACCCTTTCCCTGTGAAGCCTGGGAAATTAAGATATCCCATCTAGGACCACTGGTGTGGAGGCTTTATGCCTTTGCAATCCTCAGGTACTGTTGAACATCATGGCAAGAGAACAGCCATGGGCACTGTACCACATCAATCATGGAGTCAGCTGTCGCACAGCTTTTGAGCACAGATGACCACCGAGCCTCACTACCTGGTGTACAATGACATGTCAACTTGGGCCTGGTACAGCAGCCCTGTCCTGCTTAGCTTCCGGAAAATGACAGTAGCCTTGCTTCTGCTGTGCCAAATGCACATCTTCCCAGCCCTATCCGATAACCACCATTCACTCAATAACCATCACCACTCATCAGATAACCACCAATCAATCCAAAGATACTGACTGACACCTGACAATGATATGAACTGCACTCAGAGCAGCTAGTAAACCTGAACGTGCAAGAACTGCTGAAGTTGATTACGACTGAAGATGCTATGTGATGTCTACACTACTGTGCTCACTTGGAACCAAAGTCAAAATAGCCTACCCAGTTGCATTCTAAGACATGTATCAGAAGAATGCCTTTTACATGAATAAATAATAAATAATTCAGAAAAAAATTTGATAAATTATGTATATGTCCACTTCAAATAACTTTTTGTAAGAAACATCTCATCAAATACATTGTATTATATACTGTTTTATAATCCATAAACACACTTAAATGCTGTAAAATTGTAGGTCTTGTTAATTTCACCTCATTCAGATACAGAATATATATTTATCCAATTAAAAATTTATCACATCCTAAGATCTCTCTAAGTCATAGTACTCTACATCTCAAATATGGAAGTTCAAAATTAAATCTTGTTCACTGATTGAGTGCTCATCATTTAATTAGAAAACTCTCATGTTTTAATTTGCTGAGTTCCTCCCTTGCTTTTGTAATGAAAAATCTCAGTGCCTTCCAGTTTGCAAGCTTTGCTCTCAGTATTATGATTTGCAAACTGCTTCAAAGGTAAGGGTTTTGTTTTTGTTGTATGTGCATTTATGTTCCACTTACCAAATTCTTCGACTAATATTTCTAACTACTTGGAAAAAATGTAATCCAAATTTATATGACTTGTTTAAAAGTGTTAACACCTGTGAAAAACTCAACTGAATTTTAAAAGACATTTGGCTTAAAGATTCAGATCTAGTTTATGACACCTACATCCCATATGGAAGTACCTAGGTTTAACACTGAGTTCAAATTCCTGATTCCAGTTTCCTGCTAATGCAGATCTGGGTGGCAGTGCCAATGACTTACTTAAGGAGTTCCCAGCTGGGATACCTGAACTCCCAGCTCCAGCCCTAACCTGCCCCAACCCAGGCCCGCCACTTATTATGGCATTAAAAGGAGAAAAGCACATTCTACCATGTTGAAATAACTGCTATTGTTGTGTATATGGGGGGCAGGGTCCTTAACATCATTCTTGTAACATCAATTTATAGTTCAGTTACTATAATCCTTTGAGTGGTGAATATAATTTTCAGTGTTAGAACATATATTTGAATTGATAGTGTACCACATCCTACTTGTGCAAAACTATGACTTTTACATGTACTACAATGAAATCCAACTACATATTTTCATACACAATACTGAATTCAGTGACCTAGAATATTGATTGTGTTATGACTTCCTTTATATTAAAACTTTTTTTTTCAAATTATCCAAAGCAAGAGAAGATTCTTTTATGTTGGACTCAAACTAGATTTCCTATAATACTTGCAATAATGTTGTATGTTTCACTATTAATAGAATTAGTTTAAAAAAATTTTGATTCTCTAAGTTTCTTAAGAAAGCTGAATCAAAATTAAAGTTAACATGTTTGTGTTCATCATTGATGACACAGGATAAAAACAACATAATTTAGTTGTTTGTGAAGGTTTTCTTCCATTAATGTAGCTGGAACATATGTGAAACAGAAAATCAATTTGGAAAAATACATCCATGGTCTACATTCCCACAAAACTAGTGTTGTTTTGCATTTTACTTGTTAAATTTTTATTCAGTGAAGTATTAAGCCTTTTTACTGCATTGTAAATTTAGAATATGTTATCTCAAAAAGTAAAAAAAGACAGAAAGAAAGGTAGAAATAAGGAAGGAGGCAGGGAGGGAATGAGAAAAGGAATATCATTATGTTCTTAGACTTGTATCTACAAATTATATTGAATCTGTTAAAATTTAAAAAAAATCAATTTGAAATATTTTGCAAATGTGTGCAACTGCACCATCTTCCATTAAAATAATTATTATTATGACCCTTCTGAAGTATATTTGCATTTTCTCTAGATCATAAATACTTACAGATGTTTATTTGAAATTTTACATTCAGTCTGGCTCCAAAGAAATAGAAATGCCACTAATTATGCTAACATAGACAATATACAAAGGCAACTGCGCAACTGACTGGTGAAATTTGGAGGGGTGAAATGTAAAAAGGGAATAGTGATGGAAGGTGGATTGTAACTTCAGAAGCAGCTGTCATCCCTAACATCTGTGAGAACAGAGTACAGAGATTGGGTTCTTATAAGTCAGGGACATATAGGATGAGTTTTTACATAAGTAATAAGGGAGGGTGGTGTGCTGAAGACACCAGTACCTACAGAAAAATGATTCATGGGGAATAATCTTATATTCAGGACATGGGCTTCTGCAAACAGATAAAAGCCACTGTTAGATTTTCTGAGAGGTAATGAAGAACTTGTTCTGAGACAAAAACAGTGTGAACAAAAGGACTAACTACCTGTTAGTCTGTAAGCCCCTGTGTGCAGAATCTGAGAGCAAGCCTCTACAAAGAGGAGATGTACTTTACAGAATTTCAGCCCCAACATCTAAGGCAAAGTACAGGAGGCAAAGGATAATAGCTTAGTCCAGAGCAGCCATCAACTTTCATAAAAGTTGTCTCATTCTACATATTTTTCAATAATTATCCATTTTTAAAACTCAGTGCTACAGGCCGGCGCCGCGGCTCAATAGGCTAATCCTCTGCCTGCGGCACAGGCACACCGGGTTCTAGTCCCTGTCAGGACTCCAGTTCTGTCCCGGTTGCTCTTCTTCCAGTCCAGCTCTCTGTTGTGGCCCGGGAAGGCAGTGGAGGATGGCCCAAATCCTTGGGACTGCACCCACATGGGAGACCAGGAGAAACCTGGCTCCTGGCTTCAGATCAGCGGGATGTGCCGGCCACAGCGCGCCGGCTGCAGCACGCCAGCCACAGCAGCCATTGGAGGGTGAACCAACAGCAAAAGGAAGACCTTTCTCTCTGTCTGTATCTCTCTCTCTCACTGTTCACTCTGCCTGTAAAAAAAAAAAAAAAAAAAAAAACAAAACAAAACAAAAAAACAAAAAAAACACCTCAGTGCTACAGATTATATTATGCAAGACCTTATTATAAAATGAAAATATCATCAGGAAATATAATGTAATAAATAATTATGTTGTACTTCTGCATCAAGAACATTGGTGCTTTCTCTGTATCTGTGATAACAATTCTCAGTCAATATTCTTAGACAGATTTCACCTAATTTTTAAAGTACCATATTTCCTATTGAGAAGTCCAGCTGGCAAACTGATTGGATTTACGCATTTCACAGCTTACTGGAAGTTTTATGATCTAATTGACTATTGAAATTGTGTCTCACAGAGACAGCAGTTATCAACTACTTGTCTTAATATCAGGTTTTAAATATATTTTATTGACTTTATTTACATTTTTTAAATTAATACAAAAGAACAAATTTAATGTAGTTAATAGATACATTTCAAATACTACAGTGATTCTTTTCTTCCTCTCTCCCTCCCTTCACCCACTTCATTTTTTTTTTCTTTTTTAATTTGCGCAATAAAATTTTTAATTTACTTTGTAGTCAAAGGTATAATACCACACTAAAAAAAAAAGTGACACTAGTAAAAACAGAAAGACAATGTTTAGCAGTAATATAGAAAAGGGCAATAAACAGTAACTCAATCCAAGCATGTCAATTTCACTCATATAGGTTAAAATTTTCAATAATCTTTCTGTACTAACTACCATAAGTCAGAGAAAAAATGCGATATTTATCTTCTTAGGTCTGCCTTATTTCACTAAGTGTAAAAGTCTTAGCTTGTATTCCCTCCCATGTTCCTAGCCATTCAATTAATGATAGTTAAGATGTGGGCACAACCTAGAGTTCCATTAATTCATGACTACATAAATGTATATGTACATGATGCAGCCATAAAAAATGGAATCCTGACATTTGCAACAAAATATATGCAGCTTAAAACCATTTAATGACTAGAAGGAGTTGTCCATCTCTTTTTTTTTTTTTTAATTTTTTGACAGGCAGAGTGGACAGTGAGAGAGGGACAGAGAGAAAGGTCTTCCTTTTGCCATTGGTTCACCCTCCAATGGCCACCGCGGTAGGCGCGCTGCAGCCGGCACACCGCGCTGATCCGATGGCAGGAGCCAGGTGCTTCTCCTGGTCTCCCATGGGGTGCAGGGCCCAAGGACTTGTGCCATCCTCCACTGCACTCCCTGGCCACAGCAGAGAGCTGGCCTGGAAGAGGGGCAACCGGGACAGGATCGGTTCCCCGACCGGGACTTGTCCATCTCTAACTGCTTTTATGTCATGCTTTAAAAGGAGTCCCTAGTTATATAGATATAGAGAAGTTACTGAAAGACACTTGATTTCTGATCATATTTTTGATGCATTCCTATGTTGAATGAAAATTTTCTTCACTTTAAATTCACTTCTGACACTAGTAAGTAAAATCATGACAGGATGTACAGGATGTAGACAAAAGACTCTGAGATCTGTCCAATGTATACTGACAAGTGTTCATGTGGATATTAATAATAGAACCCCATGGGGAAAAATCCAGACAAACTAAATTGGATGAGGCTCTGAGAAAGAGGATTAACTTGAAATTATTTAGACAAAGCATAATGTATGGTCACCTTGCACTTGGGAGTCTGTCTCTAGAAGAGCAGGATCTCATACTTCTGAATTTAAGTGGAACCAAAGAGTCAGCTCAGCGGAGCTGGAGCCATGCATGTTCATATCCTTTAATCACACTCTCTAATCAAGAGATCATTCCTTCTCATCTGGGAAGTGCTGGAAAATATCTTAATGGAGGAGCTTTCTACATTGAAAGGAGGTTTATAGTGAGATTCTTCTTCCCATTTTATTATATTGAGTACTTTAGAATCCTCTTTACAGAGGACACTAATGATTGAGTATTTTCATATGCACTAATAAGTGAAACACTCTTGCAGAGTTTTCATGAATTACCTGTCAAGATTACATGCATGGGCAGTTAATTATTACTATAGAAGCATATGCATTGTATATTTAATCCATGTATATGTGGAACAAGGAGTTTGACCTTCAAAGAGAAGCCTATCCTTTGTCTCAGCTCCTGGGACATTTTGTTGATGACTTTTTTCTTACTCTCTTGATAATAGGATTGTTTGATTCTCTATTGTTGGTATTATTGAGTCTTAGAGGAGTTAGCACTATCTGGCTATTTTTAATTGAGTGATTTCTGTAACTCTGATCAGATCTGGCAAACTGCTTTAGTTAAAATAATCAGGCTACATAAATTATTACTTCTTTTATTGACTAAATGGCTTAAACCTTTGACAGTTCTACAGATTTAAAGCTTTAAACTGATTCTTTTGGTCATGGAGGTTCTAGTTGGATCCTTGGAACTCTTAAAAGATAAGGCTCTCAATTGGGAGAGAGTTAAATCTGAGTTAATTTAAAATGATGTCAAACTTAGGTTGTACTTATTGTCTGACATTCTATTCCTCAGGGTCAGAGACATGGTTCAAGAATGGACCCATCTCCCACAGCTTTATGTCAGATAGTTCTTTCCTGCATGTTACATTGGTCACATGATGATGGAGGTAGTGGTAATGTATGTGCCTTCCCATGCCAAAGGCACCTGACTAGGATCCGATTGGCCCTGGGACAAGCACACTCCCATCCTTGCTTATAACCTTCCCATGCCTAGACTGTCCTGGCGCTGAGGTTAACTCCTTGGGGCTGAAATCATCAGAATGTGTGTCAGGGCTGTGCACCATAAGAAATATCTACCCCTGGCACCCACATCAGGGACAGGGAATTTGCAAGTAGACATGAGATATGTATACACACATGTCATTCTGGTGAGCAGCCATAGCTGCCAGAAAAACGAAGAAAGGAGGAATGGTCCTTTTGTCCTGCTCAAGTTGGCATTCTTGGAAAGTTAGCCATATTCCTTAAAAAGGAACTGACAAAGGCACAAGCAAGTTAATAAATGAAAAGTGAGATCCAGCCTCTCTGGATGGCAATAATGGACCCAGGAAGCTCATAGCACAATTAAGGCATAGTTTATGGTATAAGAGGTCAAAGCTTATCCCAAAAATATAATCCTGAGAAGTATCATCTACCTGCTCCTTCAGGAAAGCCAATTTCTGATACAAGCATTTGTTGGCTGGACATGAGCAGGGTGTTCTCTTCAAGGTATAGAGGAAAGACAGGGAGACAGAAAAGAAGACCAATCCATCTGGGTAGTCCACATGGGTGAAGTGACCTAAGGACTTGAGCAATCCTCTGCTGCTTTCTCAGGTGCATTAGCAGAGAGCTAGAAAGATGTGGAACATCAAGGACACACACCAGTACCCATAAGGGGTTCCGGCATTGCAGGTGTCAGTTTAACCCATTGTGCCAAATGCCAGCCCCCATCATAGGGACTTTCAAAACCATATGATAGTCCCTGTGATACGTCAATCCAGGAAGTCTTAAGGTAAAGCATAGAGTGGAGGCTAGTGCAGGGCCACTATCTTGTTAAGGAAGCTGTGACCCCCATTCACCCAGTGGTCCCTAACTCTTATAATTTACTGTCCAATTTCATGAGCCTAAATGGTCTACAGTTTTATACTTAAATGACTTTTTTGTATACCACTGTATCCTCACTCCCAATATTTGCTTTTGGGTACCCCCTCAACTTAGTCCACTCAATTGTTTTGGGTAGTGTTCCCACAAGGATTCTGCAACAATCCCCTGTTGCTTGGGTGGTTCTTGTCTAAGGACCTGTCTGAACGTTACTATTCACAGTTCTGAAGCTTGTGGAAGATATTCTCTGTGTTCAGACAAAAGAATGTTCCCAAGAGGGCAGCAAGGGCCTTCCAACTCACTCTCCTTCTTTAAAAGAGGATTGAGAAGGGCCCTATTCTGTGATTCTGCTCCTACTGTAGTAAACATGTCTGGATTGGATTCTTAAATCCACCATTCCAAGTGAAGGCCTGGGTTTCTAAACCAACTTTAGGTTTTATGCTGGAGGATGACTTCAACACCTCCAAGTAAAATGCCAGTAGACTGAACTATTCAAACTCCTCTTTCAAAAAATTAAGTAAATCTGTTATGCATCTATGTCCCTAGACTTCATCCTCAATCGCATCATCAAGCTGCAGTTATTTGGGGAACAGCCTTGCTACTCATCATGCTAGTTCTTTTCATCTTATTGTTCACCTGGGTACCTCCACTAATGGTATGATGTTAAGGCTAGACTTAACTTGGCTTTTACCTGGTTGACTGTACACAACACAGTGAAAATTTGCATACATCCTTTTATTTCAGGTGACATGCCCAATGACAACCTTGTCTTACCTTCTTGTATGACTTGTTTCTTATACAGCAGTTATCAAATTCCTGATGGTGCTGTAGATGGAACTACAGATGCGGGCCTTCTAGTGGGCACTTCTGGACAGACCCTTGGAAGAGGAAATCTGATTGCTGTTTCCAATGTCACCCATATTCCTCTTGAAATAGCCAGAGATGTCTTTTCCCTTTCCCCCTTTTGGCAGTTAGGGTTACCTATGCATAAGAAGATTGACAGGGAGATATACTCCTGGCTAGAAAAAGACCAGAGGGGCCTTCCCCCACCATCCGGAGATGAGTCTTAGGAGTCAAGCAGCCAGCTTCTGTGAAAGATGTTGATGTCATGTGCTAGTTCTTGTAATCAATATCTTTCCATGCTATTATAGCTAACCTAGGTAACAGGGATTTTATTCATCTTGTGAGGAGGTGTTCATGTTTTGTTTTCCCTTTTGTCTCTAGTGACTTTTGACTGTAAGTTTCACCTGCTTAAAAAATTGGACCATTCTAATAAGAAGAACTTTTCCTTTTACAACCTTCAGAAGCATTAGAAAATCAGCCACCAATGGCTCCGTTCTTCAGCAGCCCCTCTCAGTACAGCTGGGAGGTCGTTCTTTCCTTTTGTCTTTCTCTGCTTTCTTTCAATAACTACTTCTGCTTTACACATACTTGCTTGTCCATGTTACTCATTCATTGAGTATACAACATGCAACCATTGTGAAGGAAAAAAAATCAATGTAATAACCACAGACAGCTACAACAATATGTATGTTTTTGTTATTTATAGAGGCTCCACAGCCACACATGATAATTTATGGTAGTGGAAAGGCTTATAATGGGCTCCTGATAACCTTAGCATTCAGGAACTGGCATGTCAGAAAGACTACTCATGTGATTCAAGAGTTGGGACTTCAGGCCATATGCTAGTGCTCTAACCTCTAAGAACTGAAAGCGATAGAGAGAAAGCCAAACAGGCAATAATTCAATAAGTGAGTCTTCCTACACAATGCAGCCCCAGTAAAACTCTGAACACTGTGGCTCAGGTGATCTCTTCTGACTGGATATAATCTGTGCATGCATTCACTCACTAAGGTCAGAGGAGGTAACGTTGCCAGTGTTTCTACAGGGAAATGAGAAGCATTGCTTGACTTTATGCCCCTATCAGACTCCACCTGATGCTTCTTTACTTTTCTTTGGGATAAATGTTATTGTGATCAATATAGCTTTTAGTGAATCCTGTGAGTTATCAAACCTCAGAATGGTTTATGGCGATCTCCACATATTTGTTACTGATTTCAGAAATCCTGGGGAGATTTGGTTGTCCTGTAGATGATGGACTTAAACTCAAGTTTGGTTCACTTTGAGTTATCCACAACCATTTACATATCATTCCTATACAGATGATAGAAAAGAACAAACAATAGATGGTGAGGTCAGAATACTTAAATTCTTTGACATTTTGTATTATTTACCAGCTGTGTTAACTTTTTTTTCATAACTCTAACAAAATATATAGCAAAAGCTACATAGGAAGGAAGAGTTATTTTGGTTCATGGTATTGGAGGCTTGTGATCCAAGGTGAGATGGTCCTATCTGTCCAGTGAGTGAGAAGGTGGAGAATCGCCATGGTGGACAATGTGTGGAGGAAGAGTCACATGGTGATCCAAGAGGCAGAGGGAACATGAGGACCCAACTCACACATACATAACTAATCCTCTTGCCAGTATTATCTTCCAAGGTCACGCTCCCAGTGATATACAGATTTTTCCACTGGCACAACTCCTAAACTTTGCAGCTGGGTTATTTTTTCACATGCTTATTACCACTAACCTATGTCTTTGGGAATTAAAGATCTTCTGGGTTTGGCAGCCATAGCCTCTTCAAATCATGACACAGCATGAACTATGTAATAATTTGGCAAAACAATTCATTTATCTGACTTTGCAAAAATGGTAGTGGTTTTAGTAAAGAGGCAGTTAAATATCTGTGGCTCCCTTCAAAGTTATCACTTTAAGGCAAGTAAAAATATGTGCAAAAAATAGAAGTATTATTTTATTTGAATTATATGGTTATAAACATTATGAAGATTTATTGACAGGGATGGTGTTATGGTGTAGTGGATAAAGCTGTCACCTGTGTTGCTGGCATTCATATAGGCACCAGTTCATGTCCTGGCTGCTCTATTTCTGATCCAGCTCCCTGCTAATGCATCTGGTAAATTATTTGAAGATGGCCCAAATACTTGAACTTCTGCACCCATCTGGGAGACCTGGAAGAAGCTCCTGACTCCTGGCTTCATTCTGTCCTAGCCCTAGCTGTTTTGCCCATATAGGGAGTAAACCAAAGGATGGAATATTTCTTGTCTCTATCTCTCTGTATAACTCTGCCTTTCAAAAAATAAAAAAAAAATCCTTTTTAAAAAATACAGCGAGTTCATAAACATGGAAAGATTATATTCTTATAAATTGTGTAAGTTCAAGAATATTTCCTTGAAACATTTTTAGTGAACTGATAAGTTTCTAGGGCCAGTTCATTGAAAAAATATTTCTTCTACAAATTGGTTTTTTGATATTCATCTATTTCCAAAAAACTGTCCAGCTGCTACTAAAACAATGCAAAATATGAGATTTAATTCTAGCCTGGAAAACTATCAGTGGTGGGGAATCTCTGTTGGATCTGATGAAACCTATGGTGAATCTTAAATATTAAGATATCTAAAGACACCAATATGCTTGCAGAGCATGTCAATGCTTATGAAAACAAAGTTGAGTCGGGGGTGACACATACAAGGAACTAGCAGAAGTTCAGAGACACATAAGCATTGTGAACAGAGTGGGAAAAAGGAAAAGTTCTCAGAAAGAAACCAAAAGTTCTAACTTTTAAAAGTATATTTAAGAAGAAGGGAAGCATAAGGGAAGAAGAGAGAGAGGGAGGGAGGGAGAGAAAGAGAAAGAGGGAGGAGAGAAAACCTGCATTCACTGGTGTACTCCTCAAACAACAGAGGCCGCCTGGGCTCTCAGTCCATGTCTTCCGTGTTGATGCTAGGCACCCAATTACCTGAGTTATCACCTCTGTTTGTTGTTGTTGTTGTTGTTGTTGTTGTTGTTTTTGACAGGCAGAGTTAGTGAGAGAGAGAGAGAGACAGAGAGAAAGATCTTCCTTTTTCTGTTGGTTCAACCCCCAAGTGGCCACTATGGGCGGCATGCTGCACCGATCTGAAGCCAGGAGCCAGGTGCTTCCTCCTGGTCTCCCATGCAGGTGCAGGGCCCAAACACTTGGGCCATCCTCCACTGCCTTCCTGGCCATAGCAGAGAGCTGGCCTGGAAGAGAAGCAACCAGGATAGAATCTGGTGCCCCAACCAGGACTAGAACCTGGGGTGCCAGCGCCGCAGGGGGAGGATTAGCCTAGTGAGCCGCGGCGCCAGCACTCTGGTTTTCAAAGTATGCAGTAATAGGAAGCTAGAATCAGGAGCTAGAGCTGAGTATGGAACCTAACACGTTTATGTCGGACATGGGAATCAACCAGCATTTCATGCTCACTTGAGGCTCAATATTTTAAGAGCTATGTATTCTATGTTAAGTGTTTTGGCCTTAAATATGCAATGAATGGGAGACTGTCACTCCTTTGAATGTTATTTTCCTTTTCTTTCCTTTTTTATTTTAAAAAGAGATTTTGAATTTAATTATTATAAGATACAAATTTAGATGAAATGGACACACATTTTAGTGCCTTTGTTGTGAACATCCTGCAGGCTCAAATGCTCCTTGCTAACTTGGCCTGGAGCTAGTGCCATCTGCCAAAAAAACCCTGAACTCTGGCCTTTTCCCAGGGAAGCCAAGTAATACATTTGAAATTCAAAGGCATCACCAGCAGAAACCAGTCACCAGATAAGAGGAAATTTGGTAATGGCCCCAGCTCCTTGTTTAAGGGCTCCCCACAGGAATCTTGGCCTCACATCCGGATCTTAATTGAAACTTTTTCCCAAGCCAAATTCTCACACCCCATTACCTTAAAGGGCTTAGTGCTGGCTCCAGGAATGAAGAGCTGCTAGGATTAATGGGAACTGCTGTAGAAGCTGGAAAGAGACAGGACCCGGGAGCAAATTCCTCCTGAAGCACCAAGTCCACAGGTCAGTTTCCTATGAGCCGCTGAGGGACACTCCTGACTTACTTTTCTTTTGAATTAATAAGTTTATTTCTTTATTTATCTTTTCTCCCAAAGAAAATTTTTATTTAAGGAATACAAACTTTATTTCATAAGTACAACTTTAGGAATATTGTGATTCTTCCCACCATACCCACCCTACCACCCATACTCTTACCCTTTCTCCCCCTCCCTCTCTCATTCCCAGTCCATAGATAGCAAAATTTATAAAATATTTGGATATTCTTATTTGTTTAGTTGTCAGCTTCTTCCCATTAAATAGGAGTATCATTGGCATAAATGAGTCTAGGTTCTAAAGAAAATAGCTGATTCAGGACAATTATATGCCAAATAAATGGTTATTGCATGAAATATGAATTGATGTATTTTCTTTATGGCTGTAACTCTAAAGTTCATATTAATTAAGAATCAAAGGAAATCATAAAAGTCATCACCTATTTCCTCATAAAATTACTCAACATAGTGTATAACTGGAAAGAAAAACATTGATTTTCTAGTCTGTCACTTCTTAACCTCCAAAATTGAGTCTTTCTAATGAAGCAATGATAATAAGCCGTGGGAAGGTGGAAAACAATAAGATGACATTTAAAAATATATTATCTATAATTGTGCAGGATACTGTGAGCTCATAAATATTTGGAACTGTTTCCTGTGCAAGAACTGAACAGAGTGCCCTGTAAGCCTCACCTGGTGCCATGAATGACACTGGCCAGTTTCTTTGCCTC